>NC_089210.1:26845905-27445905 GCF_963930695.1 Labrus bergylta | reverse complement strand
TCAAAAAAGTTGAAAATTTTCATGAAGTATTTCGGCTTCAAAAAAATGGAACATTTTCATGAAAAGATTTCGACTTCAAAAAAGTCTAAGATTTTCATGAAAAGATTTCTGCTTTAAAAAAGTTGAAAATTTTCATGAAAAGATTTCGGCTTCAAAAAGTTGAAAATTTTCAGGAAAAGATTTCGACTTCAAAAAAGTCTAAGATTTTCATGAAAAGATTTCGGCTTCAAAAAGTTGAAAATTTTCATGAAAAGATTTCGGCTTCAAAAAGTTGACCATTTTCATGAAAAGATTTCGGCTTCAAAAAAGTTGAAAATTTTCATGAACAGATTTCGGTTTCAAAAAGTTGAAAATTTTCATGAAAAGATCTCGGCTTCAAAAAAGTTGAACATTTTCATGAAAAGATTTCGGCTTCAAAAAAGTTGAACATTTTCATGAAAAGATTTCGGCTTCAAAAAGTTGAAAATTTTCATGAAAAGATGTCTGCTTCAAAAAAGTTGAAAATTTTCATGAAAAGATTTCGGTTTCAAAAAGTTGAAAATTTTCATGAAAAGATGTCTGCTTCAAAAAAGTTGAAAATTTTCATGAAAAGATTTTGGCTTCAAAAAGGTTGAAAACTTTCATGAACTATTTCGACTTCAAAAAAGTCGAAGATTTTCATGAAAAGATTCCGGCTTCAAAAAAGTTGAAAATTTTCATGAAGTATTTCGGCTGCAAAAAAATGGAACATTTTCATGAAAAGATTTCGGCTTCAAAAAAGTTGAAAATTTACATGAAGTATTTCGGCTGCAAAAAAATGGAACATTTTCATGAAAAGATTTCGGCTTCAAAAAAGTTGAAAATTTTTATGAAGTATTTCGGCTTCAAAAAAATGGAACATTTTCATGAAAATATTTCTGCTTCAAAAAAGTTGAAAATTTTCATGAAAAGATTTCGGCTTCAAAAAGTTGAAAATTTTCATGAAAAGATTTCGACTTCAAAAAAGTCTAAGATTTTCATGAAAAGATTTCGGCTTCAAAAAAGTTGAAAATTTTCATGAAAAGATTTCGGTTTCATAAAGTTGAAAATTTTCATGAAAAGATCTCGGCTTCAAAAAAGTTGAACATTTTCATGAAAAGATTTCGGCTTCAAAAAAGTTGAACATTTTCATGAAAAGATTTCGGCTTCAAAAAAGTCTAAAATTTTCATGAAAATATTTATGCTTCAAAAAAGATGAAAATTTTCATGAAAAGATTTCGGCTTCAAAAAGTTGAAAATTTTCATGAAAAGATTTCGGCTTCAAAAAAGTTGACCATTTTCATGAAAAGATTTCGGCTTCAAAAAAGTTGAAAATTTTCATGAAAAGATTTCGGTTTCAAAAAGTTGAAAATTTTCATGAAAAGATGTCTGCTTCAAAAAAGTTGTAAATTTTCATGACAGGACTTTGGCTTCAAAAAGGTTGAAAACTTTCATGAACTATTTCGACTTCAAAAAAGTCGAAGATTTTCATGAAAAGATTTCGGCTTCAAAAAACTTGAACATTTTCATGAAAAGATTTCTGCTTCAAAAAAGTTGAAAATTTACATGAAAAGATTTCGACTTCAAAAAAGTTGAAAATTTTCATGAAGTATTTCGGCTTCAAAAAAATGGAACATTTTCATGAAAAGATTTCGACTTCAAAAAAGTCTAAGATTTTCATGAAAAGATTTCGGCTTCAAAAAAGTTGAAAATTTTCATGAAAAGATTTCGACTTCAAAAAACTTTAAGATTTTCATGAAAAGATTTCGGCTTCAAAAAGTTGAAAATTTTCATGAAAAGATTTCGGCTTCAAAAAGTTGACCATTTTCATGAAAAGATTTCGGCTTCAAAAAAGTTGAAAATTTTCATGAAAAGATCTCGGCTTCAAAAAAGTTGAACATTTTCATGTAAAGATTTCGGCTTCAAAAAAGTTGAAAAATTTCATGAAAAGATTTTGGTTTCAAAAAGTTGAACATTTTCATGAAAAGATTTCGGCTTCAAAAAAGTTGAAAATTTTCATGAAAAGATTTCAGCATCAAAAAGGTTGAAAACTTTCATGAACTATTTCGACTTCAAAAAAGTCGAAGATTTTCATGAAAAGATTTCGGCTTCAAAAAAGTTGAAAATTTACATGAAGTATTTCGGCTGCAAAAAAATGGAACATTTTCATGAAAAGATTTCGGCTTCAAAAAAGTTGAAAATTTTTATGAAGAATTTCGGCTTCAAAAAAATGGAACATTTTCATGAAAAGATTTCGGCTTCAAAAAACTTGAACATTTTCATGAAAAGATTTCTGCTTCAAAAAAGTTGAAAATTTTCATGAAGTATTTCGGCTTCAAAAAAATGGAACATTTTCATGAAAAGATTTCGACTTCAAAAAAGTCTAAGATTTTCATGAAAAGATTTCTGCTTCAAAAAAGTTGAAAATTTTCATGAAAAGATTTCGGCTTCAAAAAAGTTGACCATTTTCATGAAAAGATTTCGGCTTCAAAAAAGTTGAAAATTTTCATGAAAAGATTTCGACTTCAAAAAAGTTTAAGATTTTCATGAAAAGATTTCGGCTTCAAAAAGTTGAAAATTTTCATGAAAAGATTTCGGCTTCAAAAAGTTGACAATTTTCATGAAAAGATTTCGGCTTCAAAAAAGTTGAAAATTTTCATGAAAAGATCTCGGCTTCAAAAAAGTTGAACATTTTCATGTAAAGATTTCGGCTTCAAAAAAGTTGAAAAATTTCATGAAAAGATTTTGGTTTCAAAAAGTTGAACATTTTCATGAAAAGATTTCGGCTTCAAAAAAGTTGAACATTTTCATGAAGTATTTCGGTTTCAAAAAAGTCTAACATTTTCATGAAAAGATTTCGGCTTCAAAAAAGTTGAACATTTTCATGAAAAGATTTCTGCTTCAAAAAAGTTTAAAATTTTCATGAAAAGATTTCGGCTTCAAAAAGTTGAAAATTTTCATGAAAAGATTTCGACTTCAAAAAAGTCTAAGATTTTCTTGAAAAGATTTCGGCTTCAAAAAGTTGAAAATTTTCATGAAAAGATTTCGGCTTCAAAAAGTTGACCATTTTCATGAAAAGATTTCGGCTTCAAAAAAGTTGAAAATTTTCATGAACAGATTTCGGTTTCAAAAAGTTGAAAATTTTCATGAAAAGATCTCGGCTTCAAAAAAGTTGAACATTTTCATGAAAAGATTTCGGCTTCAAAAAAGTTGAACATTTTCATGAAAAGATTTCGGCTTCAAAAAAGTTGAAAAATTTCATGAAAAGATTTCGGTTTCAAAAAGTTGAAAATTTTCATGAAAAGATTTCAGCATCAAAAAGGTTGAAAACTTTCATGAACTATTTCGACTTCAAAAAAGTCGAAGATTTTCATGAAAAGATTTCGGCTTCAAAAAAGATGAAAATTTACATGAAAAGATTTCGACTTCAAAAAAGTTGAAAATTTTCATGAAGTATTTCGGCTTCAAAAAAATGGAACATTTTCATGAAAAGATTTCGACTTCAAAAAAGTCTAAGATTTTCATGAAAAGATTTCTGCTTCAAAAAAGTTGAAAATTTTCATGAAAAGATTTCGGCTTCAAAAAAGTTGACCATTTTCATGAAAAGATTTCGGCTTCAAAAAAGTTGAAAATTTTCATGAAAAGATTTCGACTTCAAAAAACTTTAAGATTTTCATGAAAAGATTTCGGCTTCAAAAAGTTGAAAATTTTCATGAAAAGATTTCGGCTTCAAAAAGTTGACCATTTTCATGAAAAGATTTCGGCTTCAAAAAAGTTGAAAATTTTCATGAAAAGATCTCGGCTTCAAAAAAGTTGAACATTTTCATGTAAAGATTTCGGCTTCAAAAAAGTTGAAAAATTTCATGAAAAGATTTTGGTTTCAAAAAGTTGAACATTTTCATGAAAAGATTTCGGCTTCAAAAAAGTTGAAAATTTTCATGAAAAGATTTCAGCATCAAAAAGGTTGAAAACTTTCATGAACTATTTCGACTTCAAAAAAGTCGAAGATTTTCATGAAAAGATTTCGGCTTCAAAAAAGTTGAAAATTTACATGAAGTATTTCGGCTGCAAAAAAATGGAACATTTTCATGAAAAGATTTCGGCTTCAAAAAAGTTGAAAATTTTTATGAAGAATTTCGGCTTCAAAAAAATGGAACATTTTCATGAAAAGATTTCGGCTTCAAAAAACTTGAACATTTTCATGAAAAGATTTCTGCTTCAAAAAAGTTGAAAATTTTCATGAAGTATTTCGGCTTCAAAAAAATGGAACATTTTCATGAAAAGATTTCGACTTCAAAAAAGTCTAAGATTTTCATGAAAAGATTTCTGCTTCAAAAAAGTTGAAAATTTTCATGAAAAGATTTCGGCTTCAAAAAAGTTGACCATTTTCATGAAAAGATTTCGGCTTCAAAAAAGTTGAAAATTTTCATGAAAAGATTTCGACTTCAAAAAAGTTTAAGATTTTCATGAAAAGATTTCGGCTTCAAAAAGTTGAAAATTTTCATGAAAAGATTTCGGCTTCAAAAAGTTGACAATTTTCATGAAAAGATTTCGGCTTCAAAAAAGTTGAAAATTTTCATGAAAAGATCTCGGCTTCAAAAAAGTTGAACATTTTCATGTAAAGATTTCGGCTTCAAAAAAGTTGAAAAATTTCATGAAAAGATTTTGGTTTCAAAAAGTTGAACATTTTCATGAAAAGATTTCGGCTTCAAAAAAGTTGAACATTTTCATGAAGTATTTCGGTTTCAAAAAAGTCTAACATTTTCATGAAAAGATTTCGGCTTCAAAAAAGTTGAACATTTTCATGAAAAGATTTCTGCTTCAAAAAAGTTTAAAATTTTCATGAAAAGATTTCGGCTTCAAAAAGTTGAAAATTTTCATGAAAAGATTTCGACTTCAAAAAAGTCTAAGATTTTCTTGAAAAGATTTCGGCTTCAAAAAGTTGAAAATTTTCATGAAAAGATTTCGGCTTCAAAAAGTTGACCATTTTCATGAAAAGATTTCGGCTTCAAAAAAGTTGAAAATTTTCATGAACAGATTTCGGTTTCAAAAAGTTGAAAATTTTCATGAAAAGATCTCGGCTTCAAAAAAGTTGAACATTTTCATGAAAAGATTTCGGCTTCAAAAAAGTTGAACATTTTCATGAAAAGATTTCGGCTTCAAAAAAGTTGAAAAATTTCATGAAAAGATTTCGGTTTCAAAAAGTTGAAAATTTTCATGAAAAGATTTCAGCATCAAAAAGGTTGAAAACTTTCATGAACTATTTCGACTTCAAAAAAGTCGAAGATTTTCATGAAAAGATTTCGGCTTCAAAAAAGATGAAAATTTTCATGAAAAGATCTCGGCTTCAAAAAAGTTGAACATTTTCATGTAAAGATTTCGGCTTCAAAAAAGTTGAAAAATTTCATGAAAAGATTTTGGTTTCAAAAAGTTGAACATTTTCATGAAAAGATTTCGGCTTCAAAAAAGTTGAACATTTTCATGAAGTATTTCGGTTTCAAAAAAGTCTAACATTTTCATGAAAAGATTTCGGCTTCAAAAAAGTTGAACATTTTCATGAAAAGATTTCTGCTTCAAAAAAGTTTAAAATTTTCATGAAAAGATTTCGGCTTCAAAAAGTTGAAAATTTTCATGAAAAGATTTCGACTTCAAAAAAGTCTAAGATTTTCTTGAAAAGATTTCGGCTTCAAAAAGTTGAAAATTTTCATGAAAAGATTTCGGCTTCAAAAAGTTGACCATTTTCATGAAAAGATTTCGGCTTCAAAAAAGTTGAAAATTTTCATGAACAGATTTCGGTTTCAAAAAGTTGAAAATTTTCATGAAAAGATCTCGGCTTCAAAAAAGTTGAACATTTTCATGAAAAGATTTCGGCTTCAAAAAAGTTGAACATTTTCATGAAAAGATTTCGGCTTCAAAAAAGTTGAAAAATTTCATGAAAAGATTTCGGTTTCAAAAAGTTGAAAATTTTCATGAAAAGATTTCAGCATCAAAAAGGTTGAAAACTTTCATGAACTATTTCGACTTCAAAAAAGTCGAAGATTTTCATGAAAAGATTTCGGCTTCAAAAAAGATGAAAATTTTCATGAAAAGATTTCGGCTTCAAAAAGTTGAAAATTTTCATGAAAAGATTTCGGCTTCAAAAAAGTTGACCATTTTCATGAAAAGATTTCGGCTTCAAAAAAGTTGAAAACTTTCATGAAAAGATTTCGGTTTCAAAAAGTTGAAAATTTTCATGAAAAGATGTCTGCTTCAAAAAAGTTGAAAATTTTCATGACAGGATTTTGGCTTCAAAAAAGTCGAAGATTTTCATGAAAAGATTTCGGCTTCAAAAAAGTTGAAAATTTACATGAAGTATTTCGGCTGCAAAAAAATGGAACATTTTCATGAAAAGATTTCGGCTTCAAAAAAGTTGAAAATTTTTATGAAGTATTTCGGCTTCAAAAAAATGGAACATTTTCATGAAAAGATTTCGGCTTCAAAAAACTTGAACATTTTCATGAAAAGATTTCTGCTTTAAAAAAGTTGAAAATTTTCATGAAAAGATTTCGGCTTCAAAAAGTTGAAAATTTTCATGAAAAGATTTCGACTTCAAAAAAGTCTAAGATTTTCATGAAAAGATTTCGGCTTCAAAAAGTTGAAAATTTTCATGAAAAGATTTCGGCTTCAAAAAGTTGACCATTTTCATGAAAAGATTTCGGCTTCAAAAAAGTTGAAAATTTTCATGAACAGATTTCGGTTTCAAAAAGTTGAAAATTTTCATGAAAAGATCTCGGCTTCAAAAAAGTTGAACATTTTCATGAAAAGATTTCGGCTTCAAAAAAGTTGAACATTTTCATGAAAAGATTTCGGCTTCAAAAAAGTTGAAAATTTTCATGAAAAGATTTCGGTTTCAAAAAGTTGAAAATTTTCATGAAAAGATGTCTGCTTCAAAAAAGTTGAAAATTTTCATGACAGGATTTTGTCTTCAAAAAGGTTGAAAACTTTCATGAACTATTTCGACTTCAAAAAAGTCGAAGATTTTCATGAAAAGATTCCGGCTTCAAAAAAGTTGAAAATTTTCATGAAGTATTTCGGCTGCAAAAAAATGGAACATTTTCATGAAAAGATTTCGGCTTCAAAAAAGTTGAAAATTTACATGAAGTATTTCGGCTGCAAAAAAATGGAACATTTTCATGAAAAGATTTCGGCTTCAAAAAAGTTGAAAATTTTTATGAAGTATTTCGGCTTCAAAAAAATGGAACATTTTCATGAAAATATTTCTGCTTCAAAAAAGTTGAAAATTTTCATGAAAAGATTTCGGCTTCAAAAAGTTGAAAATTTTCATGAAAAGATTTCGACTTCAAAAAAGTCTAAGATTTTCATGAAAAGATTTCGGCTTCAAAAAGTTGAAAATTTTCATGAAAAGATTTCGGCTTCAAAAAGTTGACCATTTTCATGAAAAGATTTCGGCTTCAAAAAAGTTGACCATTTTCATGAAAATATTTCGGCTTCAAAAAAGTTGAAAATTTTCATGAAAAGATTTCGGTTTCATAAAGTTGAAAATTTTCATGAAAAGATCTCGGCTTCAAAAAAGTTGAACATTTTCATGAAAAGATTTCGGCTTCAAAAAAGTTGAACATTTTCATGAAAAGATTTCGGCTTCAAAAAAGTCTAAAATTTTCATGAAAATATTTATGCTTCAAAAAAGATGAAAATTTTCATGAAAAGATTTCGGCTTCAAAAAGTTGAAAATTTTCATGAAAAGATTTCGGCTTCAAAAAAGTTGACCATTTTCATGAAAAGATTTCGGCTTCAAAAAAGTTGAAAATTTTCATGAAAAGATTTCGGTTTCAAAAAGTTGAAAATTTTCATGAAAAGATGTCTGCTTCAAAAAAGTTGTAAATTTTCATGACAGGACTTTGGCTTCAAAAAGGTTGAAAACTTTCATGAACTATTTCGACTTCAAAAAAGTCGAAGATTTTCATGAAAAGATTCCGGCTTCAAAAAAGTTGAAAATTTTCATGAAGTATTTCGGCTGCAAAAAAATGGAACATTTTCATGAAAAGATTTCGGCTTCAAAAAAGTTGAAAATTTACATGAAGTATTTCGGCTGCAAAAAAATGGAACATTTTCATGAAAAGATTTCGGCTTCAAAAAAGTTGAAAATTTTTATGAAGTATTTCGGCTTCAAAAAAATGGAACATTTTCATGAAAATATTTCTGCTTCAAAAAAGTTGAAAATTTTCATGAAAAGATTTCGGCTTCAAAAAGTTGAAAATGTTCATGAAAAGATTTCGACTTCAAAAAAGTCTAAGATTTTCATGAAAAGATTTCGGCTTCAAAAAGTTGAAAATTTTCATGAAAAGATTTCGGCTTCAAAAAGTTGACCATTTTCATAAAAAGATTTCGGCTTCAAAAAAGTTGACCATTTTCATGAAAATATTTCGGCTTCAAAAAAGTTGAAAATTTTCATGAAAAGATTTCGGTTTCATAAAGTTGAAAATTTTCATGAAAAGATCTCGGCTTCAAAAAAGTTGAACATTTTCATGAAAAGATTTCGGCTTCAAAAAAGTTGAACATTTTCATGAAAAGATTTCGGCTTCAAAAAAGTCTAAAATTTTCATGAAAATATTTATGCTTCAAAAAAGATGAAAATTTTCATGAAAAGATTTCGGCTTCAAAAAGTTGAAAATTTTCATGAAAAGATTTCGGCTTCAAAAAAGTTGACCATTTTCATGAAAAGATTTCGGCTTCAAAAAAGTTGAAAATTTTCATGAAAAGATTTCGGTTTCAAAAAGTTGAAAATTTTCATGAAAAGATGTCTGCTTCAAAAAAGTTGTAAATTTTCATGACAGGACTTTGGCTTCAAAAAGGTTGAAAACTTTCATGAACTATTTCGACTTCAAAAAAGTCGAAGATTTTCATGAAAAGATTCCGGCTTCAAAAAAGTTGAAAATTTTCATGAAGTATTTCGGCTGCAAAAAAATTTAAGATTTTCATGAAAAGATTTCGGCTTCAAAAAAGTTGAAAATTTACATGAAGTATTTCGGCTGCAAAAAAATGGAACATTTTCATGAAAAGATTTCGGCTTCAAAAAAGTTGAAAATTTTTATGAAGTATTTCGGCTTCAAAAAAATGGAACATTTTCATGAAAAGATTTCGGCTTCAAAAAACTTGAACATTTTCATGAAAAGATTTCTGCTTCGAAAAAGTTGAAAATTTACATGAAAAGATTTCGACTTCAAAAAAGTTGAAAATTTTCATGAAGTATTTCGGCTTCAAAAAAATGGAACATTTTCATGAAAAGATTTCGACTTCAAAAAAGTCTAAGATTTTCATGAAAAGATTTCGGCTTCAAAAAGTTTAAGATTTTCATGAAAAGATTTCGGCTTCAAAAAGTTGAAAATTTTCATGAAAAGATTTCGGCTTCAAAAAGTTGACCATTTTCATGAAAAGATTTCGGCTTCAAAAAAGTTGAAAATTTTCATGAACAGATTTCGGTTTCAAAAAGTTGAAAATTTTCATGAAAAGATCTCGGCTTCAAAAAAGTTGAACATTTTCATGTAAAGATTTCGGCTTCAAAAAAGTTGAAAAATTTCATGGAAAGGTTTTGGTTTCAAAAAGTTGAACATTTTCATGAAAAGATTTCGGCTTCAAAAAAGTTGAACATTTTCATGAAGTATTTTGGTTTCAAAAAAGTCTAACATTTTCATGAAAAGATTTCGGCTTCAAAAAAGTTGAACATTTTCATGAAAAGATTTCGGCTTCAAAAAAGTTGAACATTTTCATGAAAAGATTTCGGCTTCAAAAAAGATGAAAATTTTCATGAAAAGATTTCGGCTTCAAAAAGTTGAACATTTTCATGAAAAGATTTCGGCTTCAAAAAGTTGAAAATTTTCATGAAAAGATGTCTGCTTCAAAAAAGTTGAAAATTTTCATGACAGGATTTTGGCTTCAAAAAGGTTGAAAACTTTCATGAACTATTTCGACTTCAAAAAAGTCGAAGATTTTCATGAAAAGATTCCGGCTTCAAAAAAGTTGAAAATTTTCATGAAGTATTTCGGCTGCAAAAAAATGGAACATTTTCATGAAAAGATTTCGGCTTCAAAAAAGTTGAAAATTTACATGAAGTATTTCGGCTGCAAAAAAATGGAACATTTTCATGAAAAGATTTCGGCTTCAAAAAAGTTGAAAATTTTTATGAAGTATTTCGGCTTCAAAAAAATGGAACATTTTCATGAAAAGATTTCGGCTTCAAAAAACTTGAACATTTTCATGAAAAGATTTCTGCTTCAAAAAAGTTGAAAATTTTCATGAAAAGATTTCGGCTTCAAAAAAGTTGACCATTTTCATGAAAAGATTTCGGCTTCAAAAAAGTTGAAAATTTTCATGAAAAGATTTCGGTTTCAAAAAGTTGAAAATTTTCATGAAAAGATGTCTGCTTCAAAAAAGTTGAAAATTTTCATGACAGGATTTTGGCTTCAAAAAGGGTCGAAAACTTTCATGAACTATTTCGACTTCAAAAAAGTCGAAGATTTTCATGAAAAGATTTCGGCTTCAAAAAAGTTGAAAATTTACATGAAGTATTTCGGCTGCAAAAAAATGGAACATTTTCATGAAAAGATTTCGGCTTCAAAAAAGTTGAAAATTTTTATGAAGTATTTCGGCTTCAAAAAAATGGAACATTTTCATGAAAAGATTTCGGCTTCAAAAAACTTGAACATTTTCATGAAAAGATTTCTGCTTTAAAAAAGTTGAAAATTTTCATGAAAAGATTTCGGCTTCAAAAAGTTGAAAATTTTCATGAAAAGATTTCGACTTCAAAAAAGTCTAAGATTTTCATGAAAAGATTTCGGCTTCAAAAAGTTGAAAATTTTCATGAAAAGATTTCGGCTTCAAAAAGTTGACCATTTTCATGAAAAGATTTCGGCTTCAAAAAAGTTGAAAATTTTCATGAACAGATTTCGGTTTCAAAAAGTTGAAAATTTTCATGAAAAGATCTCGGATTCAAAAAAGTTGAACATTTTCATGAAAAGATTTCGGCTTCAAAAAAGTTGAACATTTTCATGAAAAGATTTCGGCTTCAAAAAAGTTGAAAATTTTCATGAAAAGATTTCGGTTTCAAAAAGTTGAAAATTTTCATGAAAAGATGTCTGCTTCAAAAAAGTTGAAAATTTTCATGACAGGATTTTGTCTTCAAAAAGGTTGAAAACTTTCATGAACTATTTCGACTTCAAAAAAGTCGAAGATTTTCATGAAAAGATTCCGGCTTCAAAAAAGTTGAAAATTTTCATGAAGTATTTCGGCTGCAAAAAAATGGAACATTTTCATGAAAAGATTTCGGCTTCAAAAAAGTTGAAAATTTACATGAAGTATTTCGGCTGCAAAAAAATGGAACATTTTCATGAAAAGATTTCGGCTTCAAAAAAGTTGAAAATTTACATGAAGTATTTCGGCTGCAAAAAAATGGAACATTTTCATGAAAAGATTTCGGCTTCAAAAAAGTTGAAAATTTTTATGAAGTATTTCGGCTTCAAAAAAATGGAACATTTTCATGAAAATATTTCTGCTTCAAAAAAGTTGAAAATTTTCATGAAAAGATTTCGGCTTCAAAAAGTTGAAAATTTTCATGAAAAGATTTCGACTTCAAAAAAGTCTAAGATTTTCATGAAAAGATTTCGGCTTCAAAAAGTTGAAAATTTTCATGAAAAGATTTCGGCTTCAAAAAGTTGACCATTTTCATGAAAAGATTTCGGCTTCAAAAAAGTTGACCATTTTCATGAAAATATTTCGGCTTCAAAAAAGTTGAAAATTTTCATGAAAAGATTTCGGTTTCATAAAGTTGAAAATTTTCATGAAAAGATCTCGGCTTCAAAAAAGTTGAACATTTTCATGAAAAGATTTCGGCTTCAAAAAAGTTGAACATTTTCATGAAAAGATTTCGGCTTCAAAAAAGTCTAAAATTTTCATGAAAATATTTATGCTTCAAAAAAGATGAAAATTTTCATGAAAAGATTTCGGCTTCAAAAAGTTGAAAATTTTCATGAAAAGATTTCGGCTTCAAAAAAGTTGACCATTTTCATGAAAAGATTTCGGCTTCAAAAAAGTTGAAAATTTTCATGAAAAGATTTCGGTTTCAAAAAGTTGAAAATTTTCATGAAAAGATGTCTGCTTCAAAAAAGTTGTAAATTTTCATGACAGGACTTTGGCTTCAAAAAGGTTGAAAACTTTCATGAACTATTTCGACTTCAAAAAAGTCGAAGATTTTCATGAAAAGATTCCGGCTTCAAAAAAGTTGAAAATTTTCATGAAGTATTTCGGCTGCAAAAAAATGGAACATTTTCATGAAAAGATTTCGGCTTCAAAAAAGTTGAAAATTTACATGAAGTATTTCGGCTGCAAAAAAATGGAACATTTTCATGAAAAGATTTCGGCTTCAAAAAAGTTGAAAATTTTTATGAAGTATTTCGGCTTCAAAAAAATGGAACATTTTCATGAAAATATTTCTGCTTCAAAAAAGTTGAAAATTTTCATGAAAAGATTTCGGCTTCAAAAAGTTGAAAATGTTCATGAAAAGATTTCGACTTCAAAAAAGTCTAAGATTTTCATGAAAAGATTTCGGCTTCAAAAAGTTGAAAATTTTCATGAAAAGATTTCGGCTTCAAAAAGTTGACCATTTTCATGAAAAGATTTCGGCTTCAAAAAAGTTGACCATTTTCATGAAAATATTTCGGCTTCAAAAAAGTTGAAAATTTTCATGAAAAGATTTCGGTTTCATAAAGTTGAAAATTTTCATGAAAAGATCTCGGCTTCAAAAAAGTTGAACATTTTCATGAAAAGATTTCGGCTTCAAAAAAGTTGAACATTTTCATGAAAAGATTTCGGCTTCAAAAAAGTCTAAAATTTTCATGAAAATATTTATGCTTCAAAAAAGATGAAAATTTTCATGAAAAGATTTCGGCTTCAAAAAGTTGAAAATTTTCATGAAAAGATTTCGGCTTCAAAAAAGTTGACCATTTTCATGAAAAGATTTCGGCTTCAAAAAAGTTGAAAATTTTCATGAAAAGATTTCGGTTTCAAAAAGTTGAAAATTTTCATGAAAAGATGTCTGCTTCAAAAAAGTTGTAAATTTTCATGACAGGACTTTGGCTTCAAAAAGGTTGAAAACTTTCATGAACTATTTCGACTTCAAAAAAGTTGACCATTTTCATGAAAAGATTTCGGCTTCAAAAAAGTTGAAAATTTTCATGAAAAGATTTCGGTTTCAAAAAGTTGAAAATTTTCATGAAAAGATGTCTGCTTCAAAAAAGTTGTAAATTTTCATGACAGGACTTTGGCTTCAAAAAGGTTGAAAACTTTCATGAACTATTTCGACTTCAAAAAAGTCGAAGATTTTCATGAAAAGATTCCGGCTTCAAAAAAGTTGAAAATTTTCATGAAGTATTTCGGCTGCAAAAAAATGGAACATTTTCATGAAAAGATTTCGGCTTCAAAAAAGTTGAAAATTTACATGAAGTATTTCGGCTGCAAAAAAATGGAACATTTTCATGAAAAGATTTCGGCTTCAAAAAAGTTGAAAATTTTTATGAAGTATTTCGGCTTCAAAAAAATGGAACATTTTCATGAAAATATTTCTGCTTCAAAAAAGTTGAAAATTTTCATGAAAAGATTTCGGCTTCAAAAAGTTGAAAATGTTCATGAAAAGATTTCGACTTCAAAAAAGTCTAAGATTTTCATGAAAAGATTTCGGCTTCAAAAAGTTGAAAATTTTCATGAAAAGATTTCGGCTTCAAAAAGTTGACCATTTTCATGAAAAGATTTCGGCTTCAAAAAAGTTGACCATTTTCATGAAAATATTTCGGCTTCAAAAAAGTTGAAAATTTTCATGAAAAGATTTCGGTTTCATAAAGTTGAAAATTTTCATGAAAAGATCTCGGCTTCAAAAAAGTTGAACATTTTCATGAAAAGATTTCGGCTTCAAAAAAGTTGAACATTTTCATGAAAAGATTTCGGCTTCAAAAAAGTCTAAAATTTTCATGAAAATATTTATGCTTCAAAAAAGATGAAAATTTTCATGAAAAGATTTCGGCTTCAAAAAGTTGAAAATTTTCATGAAAAGATTTCGGCTTCAAAAAAGTTGACCATTTTCATGAAAAGATTTCGGCTTCAAAAAAGTTGAAAATTTTCATGAAAAGATTTCGGTTTCAAAAAGTTGAAAATTTTCATGAAAAGATGTCTGCTTCAAAAAAGTTGTAAATTTTCATGACAGGACTTTGGCTTCAAAAAGGTTGAAAACTTTCATGAACTATTTCGACTTCAAAAAAGTCGAAGATTTTCATGAAAAGATTCCGGCTTCAAAAAAGTTGAAAATTTTCATGAAGTATTTCGGCTGCAAAAAAATGGAACATTTTCATGAAAAGATTTCGGCTTCAAAAAAGTTGAAAATTTACATGAAGTATTTCGGCTGCAAAAAAAATGGAACATTTTCATGAAAAGATTTCGGCTTCAAAAAAGTTGAAAATTTTTATGAAGTATTTCGGCTTCAAAAAAATGGAACATTTTCATGAAAAGATTTCGGCTTCAAAAAACTTGAACATTTTCATGAAAAGATTTCTGCTTCGAAAAAGTTGAAAATTTACATGAAAAGATTTCGACTTCAAAAAAGTTGAAAATTTTCATGAAGTATTTCGGCTTCAAAAAAATGGAACATTTTCATGAAAAGATTTCGACTTCAAAAAAGTCTAAGATTTTCATGAAAAGATTTCGGCTTCAAAAAGTTTAAGATTTTCATGAAAAGATTTCGGCTTCAAAAAGTTGAAAATTTTCATGAAAAGATTTCGGCTTCAAAAAGTTGACCATTTTCATGAAAAGATTTCGGCTTCAAAAAAGTTGAAAATTTTCATGAACAGATTTCGGTTTCAAAAAGTTGAAAATTTTCATGAAAAGATCTCGGCTTCAAAAAAGTTGAACATTTTCATGTAAAGATTTCGGCTTCAAAAAAGTTGAAAAATTTCATGGAAAGGTTTTGGTTTCAAAAAGTTGAACATTTTCATGAAAAGATTTCGGCTTCAAAAAAGTTGAACATTTTCATGAAGTATTTTGGTTTCAAAAAAGTCTAACATTTTCATGAAAAGATTTCGGCTTCAAAAAAGTTGAACATTTTCATGAAAAGATTTCGGCTTCAAAAAAGTTGAACATTTTCATGAAAAGATTTCGGCTTCAAAAAAGATGAAAATTTTCATGAAAAGATTTCGGCTTCAAAAAGTTGAACATTTTCATGAAAAGATTTCGGCTTCAAAAAGTTGAAAATTTTCATGAAAAGATGTCTGCTTCAAAAAAGTTGAAAATTTTCATGACAGGATTTTGGCTTCAAAAAGGTTGAAAACTTTCATGAACTATTTCGACTTCAAAAAAGTCGAAGATTTTCATGAAAAGATTCCGGCTTCAAAAAAGTTGAAAATTTTCATGAAGTATTTCGGCTGCAAAAAAATGGAACATTTTCATGAAAAGATTTCGGCTTCAAAAAAGTTGAAAATTTACATGAAGTATTTCGGCTGCAAAAAAATGGAACATTTTCATGAAAAGATTTCGGCTTCAAAAAAGTTGAAAATTTTTATGAAGTATTTCGGCTTCAAAAAAATGGAACATTTTCATGAAAAGATTTCGGCTTCAAAAAACTTGAACATTTTCATGAAAAGATTTCTGCTTCAAAAAAGTTGAAAATTTTCATGAAAAGATTTCGGCTTCAAAAAGTTGAACATTTTCATGAAAAGATTTCGGCTTCAAAAAAGTTGAACATTTTCATGAAAAGATTTCGGCTTCAAAAAAGTTGAACATTTTCATGAAAAGATTTCGGCTTCAAAAAAGTTGAAAATTTTCATGAAAAGATTTCGGTTTCAAAAAGTTGAAAATTTTCATGAAAAGATTTCAGCATCAAAAAGGTTGAAAACTTTCATGAACTATTTCGACTTCAAAAAAGTCGAAGATTTTCATGAAAAGATTTCGGCTTCAAAAAAGTCTAAAATTTTCATGAAAAGATTTATGCTTCAAAAAAGATGAAAATTTTCATGAAAAGATTTCGGCTTCAAAAAGTTGAAAATTTTCATGAAAAGATTTCGGCTTCAAAAAAGTTGACCATTTTCATGAAAAGATTTCGGCTTCAAAAAAGTTGAAAATTTTCATGAAAAGATTTCGGTTTCAAAAAGTTGAAAATTTTCATGAAAAGATGTCTGCTTCAAAAAAGTTGAAAATTTTCATGAAGTATTTCGGCTGCAAAAAAATGGAACATTTTCATGAAAAGATTTCGGCTTCAAAAAAGTTGAAAATTTTTATGAAGTATTTCGGCTTCAAAAAAATGGAACATTTTCATGAAAAGATTTCGGCTTCAAAAAACTTGAACATTTTCATGAAAAGATTTCTGCTTCGAAAAAGTTGAAAATTTACATGAAAAGATTTCGACTTCAAAAAAGTTGAAAATTTTCATGAAGTATTTCGGCTTCAAAAAAATGGAACATTTTCATGAAAAGATTTCGACTTCAAAAAAGTCTAAGATTTTCATGAAAAGATTTCGGCTTCAAAAAGTTTAAGATTTTCATGAAAAGATTTCGGCTTCAAAAAGTTGAAAATTTTCATGAAAAGATTTCGGCTTCAAAAAGTTGACCATTTTCATGAAAAGATTTCGGCTTCAAAAAA
Source organism: Labrus bergylta (assembly GCF_963930695.1). NCBI lineage: Eukaryota > Metazoa > Chordata > Actinopteri > Labriformes > Labridae > Labrus > Labrus bergylta. The sequence continues at coordinate 27,429,237 of NC_089210.1, read as the reverse complement.
GTTGAAAATTTTCATGAACAGATTTCGGTTTCAAAAAGTTGAAAATTTTCATGAAAAGATCTCGGCTTCAAAAAAGTTGAACATTTTCATGTAAAGATTTCGGCTTCAAAAAAGTTGAAAAATTTCATGGAAAGGTTTTGGTTTCAAAAAGTTGAACATTTTCATGAAAAGATTTCGGCTTCAAAAAAGTTGAACATTTTCATGAAGTATTTTGGTTTCAAAAAAGTCTAACATTTTCATGAAAAGATTTCGGCTTCAAAAAAGTTGAACATTTTCATGAAAAGATTTCGGCTTCAAAAAAGTTGAACATTTTCATGAAAAGATTTCGGCTTCAAAAAAGATGAAAATTTTCATGAAAAGATTTCGGCTTCAAAAAGTTGAACATTTTCATGAAAAGATTTCGGCTTCAAAAAGTTGAAAATTTTCATGAAAAGATGTCTGCTTCAAAAAAGTTGAAAATTTTCATGACAGGATTTTGGCTTCAAAAAGGTTGAAAACTTTCATGAACTATTTCGACTTCAAAAAAGTCGAAGATTTTCATGAAAAGATTCCGGCTTCAAAAAAGTTGAAAATTTTCATGAAGTATTTCGGCTGCAAAAAAATGGAACATTTTCATGAAAAGATTTCGGCTTCAAAAAAGTTGAAAATTTACATGAAGTATTTCGGCTGCAAAAAAATGGAACATTTTCATGAAAAGATTTCGGCTTCAAAAAAGTTGAAAATTTTTATGAAGTATTTCGGCTTCAAAAAAATGGAACATTTTCATGAAAAGATTTCGGCTTCAAAAAACTTGAACATTTTCATGAAAAGATTTCTGCTTCAAAAAAGTTGAAAATTTTCATGAAAAGATTTCGGCTTCAAAAAGTTGAACATTTTCATGAAAAGATTTCGGCTTCAAAAAAGTTGAACATTTTCATGAAAAGATTTCGGCTTCAAAAAAGTTGAACATTTTCATGAAAAGATTTCGGCTTCAAAAAAGTTGAAAATTTTCATGAAAAGATTTCGGTTTCAAAAAGTTGAAAATTTTCATGAAAAGATTTCAGCATCAAAAAGGTTGAAAACTTTCATGAACTATTTCGACTTCAAAAAAGTCGAAGATTTTCATGAAAAGATTTCGGCTTCAAAAAAGTCTAAAATTTTCATGAAAAGATTTATGCTTCAAAAAAGATGAAAATTTTCATGAAAAGATTTCGGCTTCAAAAAGTTGAAAATTTTCATGAAAAGATTTCGGCTTCAAAAAAGTTGACCATTTTCATGAAAAGATTTCGGCTTCAAAAAAGTTGAAAATTTTCATGAAAAGATTTCGGTTTCAAAAAGTTGAAAATTTTCATGAAAAGATGTCTGCTTCAAAAAAGTTGAAAATTTTCATGACAGGATTTTGGCTTCAAAAAGTTTGAAAACTTTCATGAACTATTTCGACTTCAAAAAAGTCGTAGATTTTCATGAAAAGATTCCGGCTTCAAAAAAGTTGAAAATTTTCATGAAGTATTTCGGCTGCAAAAAAATGGAACATTTTCATGAAAAGATTTCGGCTTCAAAAAAGTTGAAAATTTACATGAAGTATTTCGGCTTCAAAAAACTTGAACATTTTCATGAAAAGATTTCTGCTTCAAAAAAGTTGAAAATTTACATGAAAAGATTTCGACTTCAAAAAAGTTGAAAATTTTCATGAAGTTTTTCGGCTTCAAAAAAATGGAACATTTTCATGAAAAGATTTCGACTTCAAAAAAGTCTAAGATTTTCATGAAAAGATTTCTGCTTCAAAAAAGTTGAAAATTTTCATGAAAAGATTTCGGCTTCAAAAAGTTGAACATTTTCATGAAAAGATTTCGGCTTCAAAAAAGTTGACCATTTTCATGAAAAGATTTCGGCTTCAAAAAAGTTGAAAATTTTCATGAAAAGATTTCGACTTCAAAAAAGTTTAAGATTTTCATGAAAAGATTTCGGCTTCAAAAAGTTGAAAATTTTCATGAAAAGATTTCGGCTTCAAAAAGTTGACCATTTTCATGAAAAGATTTCGGCTTCAAAAAAGTTGAAAATTTTCATGAACAGATTTCAGTTTTAAAAAAGTTGAAAATTTTCATGAAAAGATCTCGGCTTCAAAAAAGTTGAACATTTTCATGTAAAGATTTCTGCTTCAAAAAAGTTGAAAAATTTCATGAAAAGATTTTGGTTTCAAAAAGTTGAACATTTTCATGAAAAGATTTCGGCTTCAAAAAAGTTGAACATTTTCATGAAAAGATTTCGGTTTCAACAAAGTCTAACATTTTCATGAAAAGATTTCGGCTTCAAAAAAGTTGAACATTTTCATGAAAAGATTTCTGCTTCAAAAAAGTTGAAAATTTTCATGAAAAGATTTCGGCTTCAAAAAGTTGAAAATTTTCATGAAAAGATTTCGACTTCAAAAAAGTCTAAGATTTTCATGAAAAGATTTCGGCTTCAAAAAGTTGACCATTTTCATGAAAAGATTTCGGCTTCAAAAAAGTTGAAAATTTTCATGAAAAGATTTCGGTTTCAAAAAGTTGAAAATTTTCATGAAAAGATCTCGGCTTCAAAAAAGTTGAACATTTTCATGAAAAGATTTCTGCTTCAAAAAAGTTGAAAATTTTCATGAAAAGATTTCGGCTTCAAAAAGTTGAAAATTTTCATGAAAAGATTTCGGCTTCAAAAAAGTTGACCATTTTCATGAAAAGATTTCGGCTTCAAAAAAGTTGAAAATTTTCATGAAAAGATTTCGGTTTCAAAAAGTTGAAAATTTTCATGAAAAGATGTCTGCTTCAAAAAAGTTGAAAATTTTCATGACAGGATTTTGGCTTCAAAAAGGTTGAAAACTTTCATGAACTATTTCGACTTCAAAAAAGTCGAAGATTTTCATGAAAAGATTCCGGCTTCAAAAAAGTTGAAAATTTTTATGAAGTATTTCGGCTGCAAAAAAATGGAACATTTTCATGAAAAGATTTCGGCTTCAAAAAACTTGAAAATTTACATGAAGTATTTCGGCTGCAAAAAAATGGAACATTTTCATGAAAAGATTTCGGCTTCAAAAAACTTGAACATTTTCATGAAAAGATTTCTGCTTCAAAAAAGTTGAAAATTTACATGAAAAGATTTCGACTTCAAAAAAGTTGAAAATTTTCATGAAGTATTTCGGCTTCAAAAAAATGGAACATTTTCATGAAAAGATTTCGACTTCAAAAAAGTCTAAGATTTTCATGAAAAGATTTCGGCTTCAAAAAGTTGAACATTTTCATGAAAAGATTTCGGCTTCAAAAAAGTTGAAAATTTTCATGAACAGATTTCGGTTTCAAAAAGTTGAAAATTTTCATGAAAAGATCTCGGCTTCAAAAAAGTTGAACATTTTCATGTAAAGATTTCGGCTTCAAAAAAGTTGAAAAATTTCATGAAAAGATTTTGGTTTCAAAAAGTTGAACATTTTCATGAAAAGATTTCGGCTTCAAAAAAGTTGAACATTTTCATGAATTATTTCGGTTTCAAAAAAGTCTAACATTTTCATGAAAAGATTTCGGCTTCAAAAAAGTTGAAAATTTTCATGAAAAGATGTCTGCTTCAAAAAAGTTGTAAATTTTCATGACAGGACTTTGGCTTCAAAAAGGTTGAAAACTTTCATGAACTATTTCGACTTCAAAAAAGTCGAAGATTTTCATGAAAAGATTCCGGCTTCAAAAAAGTTGAAAATTTTCATGAAGTATTTCGGCTGCAAAAAAATGGAACATTTTCATGAAAAGATTTCGGCTTCAAAAAAGTTGAAAATTTACATGAAGTATTTCGGCTGCAAAAAAATGGAACATTTTCATGAAAAGATTTCGGCTTCAAAAAAGTTGAAAATTTTTATGAAAAGATTTCTGCTTCAAAAAAGTTGAAAATTTACATGAAAAGATTTCGACTTCAAAAAAGTTGAAAATTTTCATGAAGTATTTCGGCTTCAAAAAAATGGAACATTTTCATGAAAAGATTTCGACTTCAAAAAAGTCTAAGATTTTCATGAAAAGATTTCTGCTTCAAAAAAGTTGAAAATTTTCATGAAAAGATTTCGGCTTCAAAAAGTTGAAAATTTTCATGAAAAGATTTCGGCTTCAAAAAGTTGAAAATTTTCATGAAAAGATTTCGGCTTCAAAAAAGTTGACCATTTTCATGAAAAGATTTCGGCTTCAAAAAAGTTGAAAATTTTCATGAAAAGATTTCGACTTCAAAAAAGTTTAAGATTTTCATGAAAAGATTTCGGCTTCAAAAAGTTGAAAATTTTCATGAAAAGATTTCGGCTTCAAAAAGTTGAACATTTTCATGAAAAGATTTCGGCTTCAAAAAAGTTGAAAATTTTCATGAACAGATTTCGGTTTCAAAAAGTTGAAAATTTTCATGAAAAGATCTCGGCTTCAAAAAAGTTGAACATTTTCATGTAAAGATTTCGGCTTCAAAAAAGTTGAAAAATTTCATGAAAAGATTTTGGTTTCAAAAAGTTGAACATTTTCATGAAAAGATTTCGGCTTCAAAAAAGTTGAACATTTTCATGAAGTATTTCGGTTTCAAAAAAGTCTAACATTTTCATGAAAAGATTTCGGCTTCAAAAAAGTTGAACATTTTCATGAAAAGATTTCTGCTTCAAAAAAGTTTAAAATTTTCATGAAAAGATTTCGGCTTCAAAAAGTTGAAAATTTTCATGAAAAGATTTCGACTTCAAAAAAGTCTAAGATTTTCATGAAAAGATTTCGGCTTCAAAAAGTTGAAAATTTTCATGAAAAGATTTCGGCTTCAAAAAGTTGACCATTTTCATGAACAGATTTCGGTTTTAAAAAAGTTGAAAATTTTCATGAAAAGATCTCGGCTTCAAAAAAGTTGAACATTTTCATGTAAAGATTTCGGCTTCAAAAAAGTTGAAAATTTTCATGAAAAGATTTCGGCTTCAAAAAAGTTGACCATTTTCATGAAAAGATTTCGGCTTCAAAAAAGTTGAAAATTTTCATGAAAAGATTTCGGTTTCAAAAAGTTGAAAATTTTCATGAAAAGATGTCTGCTTCAAAAAAGTTTAAAATTTTCATGACAGGATTTTGGCTTCAAAAAGGTTGAAAACTTTCATGAACTATTTCGACTTCAAAAAAGTCGAAGATTTTCATGAAAAGATTCCGGCTTCAAAAAAGTTGAAAATTTACATGAAGTATTTCGGCTGCAAAAAAATGGAACATTTTCATGAAAAGATTTCGGCTTCAAAAAAGTTGAAAATTTTTATGAAGTATTTCGGCTTCAAAAAAGTTGAACATTTTCATGAAAATATTTCGGCTTCAAAAAACTTGAACATTTTCATGAAAAGATTTCTGCTTCAAAAAAGTTGAAAATTTACATGAAAAGATTTCGACTTCAAAAAAGTTGAAAATTTTCATGAAGTATTTCGGCTTCAAAAAAATGGAACATTTTCATGAAAAGATTTCGACTTCAAAAAAGTCTAAGATTTTCATGAAAAGATTTCTGCTTCAAAAAAGTTGAAAATTTTCATGAAAAGATTTCGGCTTCAAAAAGTTGAAAATTTTCATGAAAAGATTTCGGCTTCAAAAAGTTGACAATTTTCATGAAAAGATTTCGGCTTCAAAAAAGTTGACCATTTTCATGAAAAGATTTTGGTTTCAAAAAGTTGAACATTTTCATGAAAAGATTTCGGCTTCAAAAAAGTTGAACATTTTCATGAAGTATTTCGGTTTCAAAAAAGTCTAACATTTTCATGAAAAGATTTCGGCTTCAAAAAAGTTGAACATTTTCATGAAAAGATTTCTGCTTCAAAAAAGTTTAAAATTTTCATGAAAAGATTTCGGCTTCAAAAAGTTGAAAATTTTCATGAAAAGATTTCGACTTCAAAAAAGTCTAAGATTTTCATGAAAAGATTTCGGCTTCAAAAAGTTGAAAATTTTCATGAAAAGATTTCGGCTTCAAAAAGTTGACCATTTTCATGAAAAGATTTCGGCTTCAAAAAAGTTGAACATTTTCATGAAAAGATTTCGGCTTCAAAAAAGTTGAAAATTTTTATGAAGTATTTCGGCTTCAAAAAAATGGAACATTTTCATGAAAAGATTTCGGCTTCAAAAAAGTTGAACATTTTCATGAAAAGATTTCGGCTTCAAAAAAGTTGAAAATTTTCATGAAAAGATTTCGGCTTCAAAAAAGTTGAAAATTTTCATGAAAAGATTTCTGCTTCAAAAAAGTTGAAAATTTTCATGAAAAGATTTCGGCTTCAAAAAGTTTTAAATTTTCATGAAAAGATTTCGGCTTCAAAAAAGTTGACCATTTTCATGAAAAGATTTCGTTTTCAAAAAAGTTGAAAATTTTCATGAAGTATTTCGGCTTCAAAAAAGTCTAACATTTTCATGAAAAGATTTCGGCTTCAAAAAAGTTGAACATTTTCATGAAAAGATTTCTGCTTCAAAAAAGTTGAAAATTTTCATGAAAAGATTTCGACTTCAAAAAAGTTTAAGATTTTAATGAAAGTTTTTCGACTTCAAAAAGTTGAAAATTTTCATGAAAAGATTTCGGCTTCAAAAAGTTGACCATTTTCATGAAAAGATTTCGGCTTCAAAAAAGTTGAAAATTTTAATGAATAGATTTCGGCTTCAAAAAGTTGAAAATTTTCATGAAAAGATTTCGGCTTCAAAAAAGTTGAACATTTTCATGAAAAGATTTCGGCTTCAAAAAAGTTGAAAATTTTCATGAAAAGATTTCGGCTTCAAAAAAGTTGAAAATTTTAATGAACAGATTTCGGCTTCAAAAAGTTGAAAATTTTCATGAAAAGATTTCGGCTTCAAAAAAGTTGAACATTTTCATGAAAAGATTTCGGCTTCAAAAAAGTTGAAAATTTTCATGAAAAGATTTCGGCTTCAAAAAAGTTGAAAATTTACATGAAGTATTTCGGCTGCAAAAAAATGGAACATTTTCATGAAAAGATTTCGGCTTCAAAAAAGTCTAAAATTTTTATGAAGTATTTCGGCTTCAAAAAAATGGAACATTTTCATGAAAAGATTTCGGCTTCAAAAAACTTGAACATTTTCATGAAAAGATTTCTGCTTCAAAAAAGTTGAAAATTTACAAGAAAAGATTTCGACTTCAAAAAAGTTGAAAATTTTCATGAAGTATTTCGGCTTCAAAAAAATGGAACATTTTCATGAAAAGATTTCGGCTTCAAAAAAGTTGAACATTTTCATGAAGTATTTCGGTTTCAAAAAAGTCTAACATTTTCATGAAAAGATTTCGGCTTCAAAAAAGTTGAACATTTTCATGAAAAGATTTCTGCTTCAAAAAAGTTTAAAATTTTCATGAAAAGATTTCGGCTTCAAAAAGTTGAAAATTTTCATGAAAAGATTTCGACTTCAAAAAAGTCTAAGATTTTCATGAAAAGATTTCGGCTTCAAAAAGTTGAAAATTTTCATGAAAAGATTTCGGCTTCAAAAAGTTGACCATTTTCATGAAAAGATTTCGGCTTCAAAAAAGTTGAACATTTTCATGAAAAGATTTCGACTTCAAAAAAGTTGAAAATTTTCATAAAGTATTTCGGCTTAAAAAAAATGGAACATTTTCATGAAAAGATTTCGGCTTCAAAAAAGTTGAACATTTTCATGAAAAGATTTCGGCTTCAAAAAAGTTGAAAATTTTTATGAAGTATTTCGGCTTCAAAAAAATGGAACATTTTCATGAAAAGATTTCTGCTTCAAAAAAGTTGAAAATTTTCATGAAAAGATTTCGGCTTCAAAAAGTTGAAAATTTTCATGAAAAGATTTCGGCTTCAAAAAGTTGAACATTTTCATGAAAAGATTTCGGCTTCAAAAAAGATGACCATTTTCATGAAAAGATTTCGGCTTCAAAAAAGTTGAAAATTTTCATGAAAAGATTTCGACTTCAAAAAAGTTTAAGATTTTCATGAAAAGATTTCGGCTTCAAAAAGTTGAAAATTTTCATGACAAGATTTCGGCTTCAAAAAGTTGACCATTTTCATGAAAAGATTTCGGCTTCAAAAAAGTTGAACATTTTCATGAAAAGATTTCTGCTTCAAAAAAGTTTAAAATTTTCATGAAAAGATTTCGGCTTCAAAAAGTTGAAAATTTTCATGAAAAGATTTCGACTTCAAAAAAGTCTAAGATTTTCATGAAAAGATTTCGGCTTCAAAAAGTTGAAAATTTTCATGAAAAGATTTCGGCTTCAAAAAAGTTGAAAATTTTCATGAACAGATTTCGGTTTCAAAAAGTTGAAAATTTTCATGAAAAGATCTCGGCTTCAAAAAAGTTGAACATTTTCATGAAAAGATTTCGACTTCAAAAAAGTTGAACATTTTCATGAAAAGATTTCTGCTTCAAAAAAGTTTAAAATTTTCATGAAAATATTTATGCTTCAAAAAAGTTTAAAATTTTCATGAAAAGATTTCGACTTCAAAAAAGTCTAAGATTTTCATGAAAAGATTTCGGCTTCAAAAAGTTGAAAATTTTCATGAAAAGATTTCGGCTTCAAAAAGTTGACCATTTTCATGAAAAGATTTCGGCTTCAAAAAAGTTGAACATTTTCATGAAAAGATTTCGGCTTCAAAAAAGTTGAAAATTTTCATGAAAAGATCTCGGCTTCAAAAAAGTTGAACATTTTCATGAAAAGATTTCGGCTTCAAAAAAGTTGAAAATTTTCATGAAAAGATTTAGGTTTCAAAAAAGTTGAAAATTTTCATGAAGTATTTCGGCTTCAAAAAAGTCTAACATTTTCATGAAAAGATTTCGGCTTCAAAAAAGTTGAACATTTTCATGAAAAGATTTCTGCTTCAAAAAAGTTGAAAATTGTCATGAAAAGATTTCGACTTCAAAAAAGTTTAAGATTTTAATGAAAGTTTTTCGACTTCAAAAAGTTGAAAATTTTCATGAAAAGATTTCGGCTTCAAAAAGTTGACCATTTTCATGAAAAGATTTCGGCTTCAAAAAAGTTGAAAATTTTAATGAATAGATTTCGGCTTCAAAAAGTTGAAAATTTTCATGAAAAGATTTCGGCTTCAAAAAAGTTGAACATTTTCATGAAAAGATTTCGGCTTCAAAAAAGTTGAAAATTTTCATGAAAAGATTTCGGCTTCAAAATAGTTGAAAATTTTAATGAACAGATTTCGGCTTCAAAAAGTTGAAAATTTTCATGAAAAGATTTCGGCTTCAAAAAAGTTGAACATTTTCATGAAAAGATTTCGGCTTCAAAAAAGTTGAAAATTTTCATGAAAAGATTTCGGCTTCAAAAAAGTTGAAAATTTACATGAAGTATTTCGGCTGCAAAAAAATGGAACATTTTCATGAAAAGATTTCGGCTTCAAAAAAGTCTAAAATTTTTATGAAGTATTTCGGCTTCAAAAAAATGGAACATTTTCATGAAAAGATTTCGGCTTCAAAAAACTTGAACATTTTCATGAAAAGATTTCTGCTTCAAAAAAGTTGAAAATTTACAAGAAAAGATTTCGACTTCAAAAAAGTTGAAAATTTTCATGAAGTATTTCGGCTTCAAAAAAATGGAACATTTTCATGAAAAGATTTCGGCTTCAAAAAAGTTGAACATTTTCATGAAGTATTTCGGTTTCAAAAAAGTCTAACATTTTCATGAAAAGATTTCGGCTTCAAAAAAGTTGAAAATTTTCATGAAAAGATTTCGGCTTCAAAAAGTTGAAAATTTTCATGAAAAGATTTCGACTTCAAAAAAGTCTAAGATTTTCATGAAAAGATTTCGGCTTCAAAAAAGTTGAACATTTTCATGAAAAGATTTCGGCTTCAAAAAAGTTGAAAATTTTTATGAAGTATTTCGGCTTCAAAAAAATGGAACATTTTCATGAAAAGATTTCTGCTTCAAAAAAGTTGAAAATTTTCATGAAAAGATTTCGGCTTCAAAAAGTTGAAAATTTTCATGAAAAGATTTCGGCTTCAAAAAGTTGAACATTTTCATGAAAAGATTTCGGCTTCAAAAAAGATGACCATTTTCATGAAAAGATTTCGGCTTCAAAAAAGTTGAAAATTTTCATGAAAAGATTTCGACTTCAAAAAAGTTTAAGATTTTCATGAAAAGATTTCGGCTTCAAAAAGTTGAAAATTTTCATGAAAAGATTTCGGCTTCAAAAAGTTGACCATTTTCATGAAAAGATTTCGGCTTCAAAAAAGTTGAACATTTTCATGAAAAGATTTCTGCTTCAAAAAAGTTTAAAATTTTCATGAAAAGATTTCGGCTTCAAAAAGTTGAAAATTTTCATGAAAAGATTTCGACTTCAAAAAAGTCTAAGATTTTCATGAAAAGATTTCGGCTTCAAAAAAGTTGAAAATTTTCATGAACAGATTTCGGTTTCAAAAAGTTGAAAATTTTCATGAAAAGATCTCGGCTTCAAAAAAGTTGAACATTTTCATGAAAAGATTTCGACTTCAAAAAAGTTGAACATTTTCATGAAAAGATTTCTGCTTCAAAAAAGTTTAAAATTTTCATGAAAATATTTATGCTTCAAAAAAGTTTAAAATTTTCATGAAAAGATTTCGACTTCAAAAAAGTCTAAGATTTTCATGAAAAGATTTCGGCTTCAAAAAGTTGAAAATTTTCATGAAAAGATTTCGGCTTCAAAAAGTTGACCATTTTCATGAAAAGATTTCGGCTTCAAAAAAGTTGAACATTTTCATGAAAAGATTTCGGCTTCAAAAAAGTTGAAAATTTTTATGAAGTATTTCGGCTTCAAAAAAATGGAACATTTTCATGAAAAGATTTCGGCTTCAAAAAAGTTGAACATTTTCATGAAAAGATTTCGGCTTCAAAAAAGTTGAAAATTTTCATGAAAAGATTTCGGCTTCAAAATAGTTGAAAATTTTAATGAACAGATTTCGGCTTCAAAAAGTTGAAAATTTTCATGAAAAGATTTCGGCTTCAAAAAAGTTGAACATTTTCATGAAAAGATTTCGGCTTCAAAAAAGTTGAAAATTTTCATGAAAAGATTTCGGCTTCAAAAAAGTTGAAAATTTACATGAAGTATTTCGGCTGCAAAAAAATGGAACATTTTCATGAAAAGATTTCGGCTTCAAAAAAGTCTAAAATTTTTATGAAGTATTTCGGCTTCAAAAAAATGGAACATTTTCATGAAAAGATTTCGGCTTCAAAAAACTTGAACATTTTCATGAAAAGATTTCTGCTTCAAAAAAGTTGAAAATTTACAAGAAAAGATTTCGACTTCAAAAAAGTTGAAAATTTTCATGAAGTATTTCGGCTTCAAAAAAATGGAACATTTTCATGAAAAGATTTCGGCTTCAAAAAAGTTGAACATTTTCATGAAGTATTTCGGTTTCAAAAAAGTCTAACATTTTCATGAAAAGATTTCGGCTTCAAAAAAGTTGAAAATTTTCATGAAAAGATTTCGGCTTCAAAAAGTTGAAAATTTTCATGAAAAGATTTCGACTTCAAAAAAGTCTAAGATTTTCATGAAAAGATTTCGGCTTCAAAAAAGTTGAACATTTTCATGAAAAGATTTCGGCTTCAAAAAAGTTGAAAATTTTTATGAAGTATTTCGGCTTCAAAAAAATGGAACATTTTCATGAAAAGATTTCTGCTTCAAAAAAGTTGAAAATTTTCATGAAAAGATTTCGGCTTCAAAAAGTTGAAAATTTTCATGAAAAGATTTCGGCTTCAAAAAGTTGAACATTTTCATGAAAAGATTTCGGCTTCAAAAAAGATGACCATTTTCATGAAAAGATTTCGGCTTCAAAAAAGTTGAAAATTTTCATGAAAAGATTTCGACTTCAAAAAAGTTTAAGATTTTCATGAAAAGATTTCGGCTTCAAAAAGTTGAAAATTTTCATGAAAAGATTTCGGCTTCAAAAAGTTGACCATTTTCATGAAAAGATTTCGGCTTCAAAAAAGTTGAACATTTTCATGAAAAGATTTCTGCTTCAAAAAAGTTTAAAATTTTCATGAAAAGATTTCGGCTTCAAAAAGTTGAAAATTTTCATGAAAAGATTTCGACTTCAAAAAAGTCTAAGATTTTCATGAAAAGATTTCGGCTTCAAAAAGTTGAAAATTTTCATGAAAAGATTTCGGCTTCAAAAAAGTTGAAAATTTTCATGAACAGATTTCGGTTTCAAAAAGTTGAAAATTTTCATGAAAAGATCTCGGCTTCAAAAAAGTTGAACATTTTCATGAAAAGATTTCGACTTCAAAAAAGTTGAACATTTTCATGAAAAGATTTCTGCTTCAAAAAAGTTTAAAATTTTCATGAAAATATTTATGCTTCAAAAAAGTTTAAAATTTTCATGAAAAGATTTCGACTTCAAAAAAGTCTAAGATTTTCATGAAAAGATTTCGGCTTCAAAAAGTTGAAAATTTTCATGAAAAGATTTCGGCTTCAAAAAGTTGACCATTTTCATGAAAAGATTTCGGCTTCAAAAAAGTTGAACATTTTCATGAAAAGATTTCGGCTTCAAAAAAGTTGAAAATTTTTATGAAGTATTTCGGCTTCAAAAAAATGGAACATTTTCATGAAAAGATTTCGGCTTCAAAAAAGTTGAACATTTTCATGAAAAGATTTCGGCTTCAAAAAAGTTGAAAATTTTCATGAAAAGATTTCGGCTTCAAAAAAGTTGAAAATTTTCATGAAAAGATTTCGGCTTCAAAAAGTTTTAAATTTTCATGAAAAGATTTCGGCTTCAAAAAAGTTGACCATTTTCATGAAAAGATTTCGTTTTCAAAAAAGTTGAAAATTTTCATGAAAAGATCTCGGCTTCAAAAAAGTTGAACATTTTCATGAAAAGATTTCGGCTTCAAAAAAGTTGAAAATTTTCATGAAAAGATTTAGGTTTCAAAAAAGTTGAAAATTTTCATGAAGTATTTCGGCTTCAAAAAAGTCTAACATTTTCATGAAAAGATTTCGGCTTCAAAAAAGTTGAACATTTTCATGAAAAGATTTCTGCTTCAAAAAAGTTGAAAATTTTCATGAAAAGATTTCGACTTCAAAAAAGTTTAAGATTTTAATGAAAGTTTTTCGACTTCAAAAAGTTGAAAATTTTCATGAAAAGATTTCGGCTTCAAAAAGTTGACCATTTTCATGAAAAGATTTCGGCTTCAAAAAAGTTGAAAATTTTCATGAACAGATTTCGGCTTCAAAAAGTTGAAAATTTTCATGAAAAGATTTCGGCTTCAAAAAAGTTGAACATTTTCATGAAAAGATTTCGGCTTCAAAAAAGTTGAAAATTTTCATGAAAAGATTTCGGCTTCAAAAAAGTTGAAAATTTTCATGAAAAGATTTCGGTTTCAAAAAGTTGAAAATTTTCATGAAAAGATTTCGGCTTCAAAAAAGTTGAAAATTTACATGAAGTATTTCGGCTGCAAAAAAATGGAACATTTTCATGAAAAGATTTCGGCTTCAAAAAAGTCTAAAATTTTTATGAAGTATTTCGGCTTCAAAAAAATGGAACATTTTCATGAAAAGATTTCGGCTTCAAAAAACTTGAACATTTTCATGAAAAGATTTCTGCTTCAAAAAAGTTGAAAATTTACATGAAAAGATTTCGACTTCAAAAAAGTTGAAAATTTTCATGAAGTATTTCGGCTTCAAAAAAATGGAACATTTTCATGAAAAGATTTCGGCTTCAAAAAAGTTGAACATTTTCATGAAGTATTTCGGTTTCAAAAAAGTCTAACATTTTCATGAAAAGATTTCGGCTTCAAAAAAGTTGAACATTTTCATGAAAAGATTTCTGCTTCAAAAAAGTTTAAAATTTTCATGAAAAGATTTCGGCTTCAAAAAGTTGAAAATTTTCATGAAAAGATTTCGACTTCAAAAAAGTCTAAGATTTTCATGAAAAGATTTCGGCTTCAAAAAGTTGAAAATTTTCGTGAAAAGATTTCGGCTTCAAAAAGTTGACCATTTTCATGAAAAGATTTCGGCTTCAAAAAAGTTGAACATTTTCATGAAAAGATTTTGACTTCAAAAAAGTTGAAAATTTTCATAAAGTATTTCGGCTTAAAAAAAATGGAACATTTTCATGAAAAGATTTCGGCTTCAAAAAAGTTGAACATTTTCATGAAAAGATTTCGGCTTCAAAAAAGTTGAAAATTTTTATGAAGTATTTCAGCTTCAAAAAAATGGAACATTTTCATGAAAAGATTTCTGCTTCAAAAAAGTTGAAAATTTTCATGAAAAGATTTCGGCTTCAAAAAGTTGAAAATTTTCATGAAAAGATTTCGGCTTCAAAAAGTTGAACATTTTCATGAAAAGATTTCGGCTTCAAAAAAGATGACCATTTTCATGAAAAGATTTCGGCTTCAAAAAAGTTGAAAATTTTCATGAAAAGATTTCGACTTCAAAAAAGTTTAAGATTTTCATGAAAAGATTTCGGCTTCAAAAAGTTGAAAATTTTCATGAAAAGATTTCGGCTTCAAAAAGTTGACCATTTTCATGAAAAGATTTCGGCTTCAAAAAAGTTGAACATTTTCATGAAAAGATTTCTGCTTCAAAAAAGTTTAAAATTTTCATGAAAAGATTTCGGCTTCAAAAACTTGAAAATTTTCATGAAAAGATTTCGACTTCAAAAAGTTGAAAATTTTCATGAAAAGATTTCGGCTTCAAAAAAGTTGAAAATTTTCATGAACAGATTTCGGTTTCAAAAAGTTGAAAATTTTCATGAAAAGATCTCGGCTTCAAAAAAGTTGAACATTTTCATGAAAAGATTTCGACTTCAAAAAAGTTGAAAATTTTCATAAAGTATTTCGGCTTCAAAAAAATGGAACATTTTCATGAAAAGATTTCGGCTTCAAAAAAGTTGAACATTTTCATGAAAAGATTTCGGCTTCAAAAAAGTTGAAAATTTTTATGAAGTATTTCGGCTTCAAAAAAATGGAACATTTTCATGAAAAGATTTCGGCTTCAAAAAACTTGAACATTTTCATGAAAAGATTTCGGCTTCAAAAAAGTTGAACATTTTCATGAAAAGATTTCGGCTTCAAAAAAGTTGAAAATTTTCATGAAAAGATTTCTGCTTCAAAAAAGTTTTAAAATTTTCATGAAAAGATTTCGGCTTCAAAAAGTTTTAAATTTTCATGAAAAGATTTCGGCTTCAAAAAAGTTGACCATTTTCATGAAAAGATTTCGGCTTCAAAAAAGTTGAAAATATTCATGAAAAGATCTCGGCTTCAAAAAAGTTGAACATTTTCATGAAAAGATTTCGGCTTCAAAAAAGTTGAAAATTTTCATGAAAAGATTTAGGTTTCAAAAAAGTTGAAAATTTTCATGAAGTATTTCGGCTTCAAAAAAGTCTAACATTTTCATGAAAAGATTTCGGCTTCAAAAAAGTCTAACATTTTCATGAAAAGATTTCGACTTCAAAAAAGTTTAAGATTTTAATGAAAGTTTTTCGACTTCAAAAAGTTGAAAATTTTCATGAAAAGATTTTGGTTTCAAAAAGTTGAAAATTTTCATGAAAAGATTTATGCTTCAAAAAAGATGAAAGTTTTCATGAAAAGATTTCGGCTTCAAAAAGTTGAAAATTTTCATGAAAAGATTTCGGCTTCAAAAAAGTTGAACATTTTCATGAAAAGATTTCGGTTTCAAAAAGTTGAAAATTTTCATGAAAAGATTTCTGCTTCAAAAAAGTTGAAAATTTTCATGACAGGATTTTGGCTTCAAAAAAATGGAACATTTCCATGAAAAGATTTCGACTTCAAAAAAGTCTAAGATTTTCATGAAAAGATTTCTGCTTCAACAAAGTTGAAAATTTTCATGAAAAGATTTCGGCTTCAAAAAGTTGAAAATTTTCATGAAAAGATTTCGACTTCAAAAAAGTCTAAGATTTTCATGAAAAGATTTCTGCTTCAAAAAAGTTGAACATTTTCATGAAAAGATTTCGGCTTCAAAAAAGTTGACCATTTTCATGAAAAGATTTCGGCTTCAAAAAAGTTGAAAATTTTCATGAAAAGATTTCGACTTCAAAAAAGTTTAAGATTTTAATGAAAGTTTTTCGACTTCAAAAAGTTGAAAATTTTCATGAAAAGATTTCGGCTTCAAAAAGTTGACCATTTTCATGAAAAGATTTCGGCTTCAAAAAAGTTGAAAATTTTCATGAACAGATTTCGGCTTCAAAAAGTTGAAAATTTTCATGAAAAGATTTCGGCTTCAAAAAAGTTGAACATTTTCATGAAAAGATTTCGGCTTCAAAAAAGTTGAAAATTTTCATGAAAAGATTTCGGCTTCAAAAAAGTTGAAAATTTTCATGAAAAGATTTCGGTTTCAAAAAGTTGAAAATTTTCATGAAAAGATTTCGGCTTCAAAAAAGTTGAAAATTTTCATGAAAAGATTTTGGTTTTAAAAAGTTGAAAATTTTCATGAAAAGATTTATGCTTCAAAAAAGATGAAAGTTTTCATGAAAAGATTTCGGCTTCAAAAAGTTGAAAATTTTCATGAAAAGATTTCGGCTTCAAAAAAGTTGAAAATTTTCATGAAAAGATTTCTGCTTCAAAAAAGTTGAAAATTTTCATGACAGGATTTTGGCTTCAAAAAGGTTAAAAACTTTCATGAACTATTTCGACTTCAAAAAAGTCGAAGATTTTCATGAAAAGATTTCGGCTTCAAAAAAGTCGAAGATTTTCATGAAAAGATTTCTGCTTCAAAAAAGTTGAACATTTTCATGAAAAGATTTCTGCTTCAAAAAAGTTGAAAATTTTCATGAAAAGATTTCGGCTTCAAAAAAGTTTAAAAATTTTCATGAAAAGATTTAGGTTTCAAAAAAGTTGAAAATTTTCATGAAGTATTTCGGCTTCAAAAAAGTCTAACATTTTCATGAAAAGATTTCGGCTTCAAAAAAGTCTAACATTTTCATGAAAAGATTTCGGCTTCAAAAAAGTTGACCATTTTCATGAAAAGATTTCGGCTTCAAAAAAGTTGAAAATTTTCATGAAAAGATTTCGACTTCAAAAAAGTTTAAGATTTTAATGAAAGTTTTTCGACTTCAAAAAGTTGAAAATTTTCATGAAAAGATTTTGGTTTCAAAAAGTTGAAAATTTTCATGAAAAGATTTATGCTTCAAAAAAGATGAAAGTTTTCATGAAAAGATTTCGGCTTCAAAAAGTTGAAAATTTTCATGAAAAGATTTCGGCTTCAAAAAAGTTGAACATTTTCATGAAAAGATTTCGGTTTCAAAAAGTTGAAAATTTTCATGAAAAGATTTCTGCTTCAAAAAAGTTGAAAATTTTCATGACAGGATTTTGGCTTCAAAAAAATGGAACATTTCCATGAAAAGATTTCGACTTCAAAAAAGTCTAAGATTTTCATGAAAAGATTTCTGCTTCAACAAAGTTGAAAATTTTCATGAAAAGATTTCGGCTTCAAAAAGTTGAAAATTTTCATGAAAAGATTTCGACTTCAAAAAAGTCTAAGATTTTCATGAAAAGATTTCTGCTTCAAAAAAGTTGAAAATTTTCATGAAAAGATTTCGGCTTCAAAAAAGTTGAACATTTTCATGAAAAGATTTCGGCTTCAAAAAAGTTGACCATTTTCATGAAAAGATTTCGGCTTCAAAAAAGTTGAAAATTTTCATGAAAAGATTTCGACTTCAAAAAAGTTTAAGATTTTAATGAAAGTTTTTCGACTTCAAAAAGTTGAAAATTTTCATGAAAAGATTTCGGCTTCAAAAAGTTGACCATTTTCATGAAAAGATTTCGGCTTCAAAAAAGTTGAAAATTTTCATGAAAAGATTTCGGTTTCAAAAAGTTGAAAATTTTCATGAAAAGATTTCGGCTTCAAAAAAGTTGAAAATTTTCATGAAAAGATTTTGGTTTTAAAAAGTTGAAAATTTTCATGAAAAGATTTATGCTTCAAAAAAGATGAAAGTTTTCATGAAAAGATTTCGGCTTCAAAAAGTTGAAAATTTTCATGAAAAGATTTCGGCTTCAAAAAAGTTGAAAATTTTCATGAAAAGATTTCTGCTTCAAAAAAGTTGAAAATTTTCATGACAGGATTTTGGCTTCAAAAAGGTTAAAAACTTTCATGAACTATTTCGACTTCAAAAAAGTCGAAGATTTTCATGAAAAGATTTCGGCTTCAAAAAAGTCGAAGATTTTCATGAAAAGATTTCTGCTTCAAAAAAGTTGAACATTTTCATGAAAAGATTTCTGCTTCAAAAAAGTTGAAAATTTTCATGAAAAGATTTCGGCTTCAAAAAAGTTTAAAAATTTTCATGAAAAGATTTCGGTTTCAAAAAGTTGAAAATTTTCATGAAAAGATTTCGGCTTCAAAAAAGTTGAAAATTTACATGAAGTATTTCGGCTTCAAAAAAATGGAACATTTTCATGAAAAGATTTCGGCTTCAAAAAACTTGAACATTTTCATGAAAAGATTTCTGCTTCAAAAAAGTTGAAAATTTACATGAAAAGATTTCGACTTCAAAAAAGTTGAAAATTTTCATGAAGTATTTCGGCTTCAAAAAAATGGAACATTTTCATGAAAAGATTTCGACTTCAAAAAAGTCTAAGATTTTCATGAAAAGATTTCTGCTTCAAAAAAGTTGAAAATTTTCATGAAAAGATTTCGGCTTCAAAAAGTTGACCATTTTCATGAAAAGATTTCGGCTTCAAAAAAGTTGAAAATTTTTATGAAGTATTTCGGCTTCAAAAAAATGGAACATTTTCATGAAGTATTTCGGTTTCAAAAAAGTCTAACATTTTCATGAAAAGATTTCGGCTTCAAAAAAGTTTAAAATTTTCATGAAAAGATTTCGGCTTCAAAAAGTTGAAAATTTTCATGAAAAGATTTCGACTTCAAAAAAGTCTAAGATTTTCATGAAAAGATTTCGGCTTCAAAAAGTTGAAAATTTTCATGAAAAGATTTCGGCTTCAAAAAGTTGACCATTTTCATGAAAAGATTTCGGCTTCAAAAAAGTTGAAAATTTTCATGAACAGATTTCGGTTTCAAAAAGTTGAAAATTTTCATGAAAAGATTTCGGTTTCAAAAAGTTGAAAATTTTCATGAAAAGATTTCGGCTTCAAAAAAGTTGAAAATTTTCATGAAAAGATTTTGGTTTTAAAAAGTTGAAAATTTTCATGAAAAGATTTATGCTTCAAAAAAGATGAAAGTTTTGATGAAAAGATCTCGGCTTCAAAAAGTTGAAAATTTTCATGAAAAGATTTCGGCTTCAAAAAAGTTGAAAATTTTCATGAAAAGATTTCTGCTTCAAAAAAGTTGAAAATTTTCATGACAGGATTTTGGCTTCAAAAAGGTTAAAAACTTTCATGAACTATTTCGACTTCAAAAAAGTCGAAGATTTTCATGAAAAGATTTCGGCTTCAAAAAAGTTGAACATTTTCATGAAAAGATTTCTGCTTCAAAAAGTTGAACATTTTCATGAAAAGATTTCTGCTTCAAAAAAGTTGAACATTTTCATGAAAAGATTTCTGCTTCAAAAAAGTTGAAAATTTTCATGAAAAGATTTCGGCTTCAAAAAAGTTGAAAATTTTCATGAAAAGATTTCGGTTTCAAAAAGTTGAAAATTTTCATGAAAAGATTTCGGCTTCAAAAAAGTTGAAAATTTACATGAAGTATTTCGGCTTCAAAAAAATGGAACATTTTCATGAAGTATTTCGGTTTCAAAAAAGTCTAACATTTTCATGAAAAGATTTCGGCTTCAAAAAAGTTGAACATTTTCATGAAAAGATTTCGGCTTCAAAAAAGTTGAAAATTTTTATGAAGTATTTCGGCTTCAAAAAAATGGAACATTTTCATGAAAAGATTTCGGCTTCAAAAAACTTGAACATTTTCATGAAAAGATTTCGGCTTCAAAAAAGTTGAAAATTTTCATGAAAAGATTTCGGCTTCAAAAAAGTTTTAAAATTTTCATGAAAAGATTTCGGCTTCAAAAAGTTTTAAATTTTCATGAAAAGATTTCGGCTTCAAAAAAGTTGACCATTTTCATGAAAAGATTTCGGCTTCAAAAAAGTTGAAAATTTTCATGAAAAGATCTCGGCTTCAAAAAAGTTGAACATTTTCATGAAAAGATTTCGGCTTCAAAAAAGTTGAAAATTTTCATGAAAAGATTTAGGTTTCAAAAAAGTTGAAAATTTTCATGAAGTATTTCGGCTTCAAAAAAGTCTAACATTTTCATGAAAAGATTTCGGCTTCAAAAAAGTCTAAGATTTTCATGAAAAGATTTCTGCTTCAAAAAAGTTGAAAATTTTAATGAAAAGATTTCGGCTTCAAAAAAGTTGAACATTTTCATGAAAAGATTTCGGCTTCAAAAAAGTTGACCATTTTCATGAAAAGATTTCGGCTTCAAAAAAGTTGAAAATTTTCATGAAAAGATTTCGACTTCAAAAAAGTTTAAGATTTTAATGAAAGTTTTTCGACTTCAAAAAGTTGAAAATTTTCATGAAAAGATTTTGGTTTCAAAAAGTTGAAAATTTTCATGAAAAGATTTATGCTTCAAAAAAGTCGAAAGTTTTCATGAAAAGATTTCGGCTTCAAAAAGTTGAAAATTTTCATGAAAAGATTTCGGCTTCAAAAAAGTTGAACATTTTCATGAAAAGATTTCGGTTTCAAAAAGTTGAAAATTTTCATGAAAAGATTTCTGCTTCAAAAAAGTTGAAAATTTTCATGACAGGATTTTGGCTTCAAAAAGGTTAAAAACTTTCATGAACTATTTCGACTTCAAAAAAGTCGAAGATTTTCATGAAAAGAATTCGGCTTCAAAAAAGTTGAACATTTTCATGAAAAGATTTCTGCTTCAAAAAAGTTGAAAATTTACATGAAAAGATTTCGACTTCAAAAAATTTGAAAATTTTCATGAAGTATTTCGGCTTCAAAAAAATGGAACATTTCCATGAAAAGATTTCGACTTCAAAAAAGTCTAAGATTTTCATGAAAAGATTTCTGCTTCAAAAAAGTTGAAAATTTTCATGAAAAGATTTCGGCTTCAAAAAGTTGAAAATTTTCATGAAAAGATTTCGGTTTCAAAAAGTTGAAAATTTTCATGAAAAGATTTCGGTTTCAAAAAGTTGAAAATTTTCATGAAAAGATTTCTGCTTCAAAAAAGTTGAAAATTTTCATGACAGGATTTTGGCTTCAAAAAAATGGAACATTTTCATGAAAAGATTTCGGCTTCAAAAAAGTTGAACATTTTCATGAAAAGATTTTGGTTTCAAAAAAGTTGAACATTTTCATGAAAAGATTTCTGCTTCAAAAAGTTGAAAATTTTCATGAAAAGATCTAATTTTCAAAAAAGTTGAACATTTTCATGAAAAGATTTCGGCTTCAAAAAAGTTGAAAATTTTCATGAAAAGATTTTGGTTTCAAAAAAGTTGAACATTTTCATGAAAAGATTTCTGCTTCAAAAAAGTTGAAAATTTTCATGAAGTATTTCGGCTTCAAAAAAATGGAACATTTTCATGAAAAGATTTCGGTTTCAAAAAGTTGTAAATTTTCATGAAAAGATCTCGGCTTCAAAAAAGTTGAACATTTTCATGAAGTATTTCGGCTTCAAAAAAATGGAACATTTTCATGAAAAGATTTCGGCTTCAAAAAACTTGAACATTTTCATGAAAAGATTTCGGCTTCAAAAAAGTTGAACATTTTCATGAAAAGATTTCTGCTTCAAAAAAGTTGAAAATTTACATGAAAAGATTTCGACTTCAAAAAAGTCTAAGATTTTCATGAAAAGATTTATGTTTCAAAAAAGTTGAAAATTTTCATGAAAAGATTTCGGCTTCAAAAAACTTGAAAATTTTCATGAAAAGATTTCGGCTTCAAAAAAGTTGAACATTTTCATGAAAAGATTTCTGCTTCAAAAAAGTTGAAAATTTACATGAAAAGATTTCGACTTCAAAAAAGTCTAAGATTTTCATGAAAAGATTTATGTTTCAAAAAAGTTGAAAATTTTCATGAAAAGATTTCGGCTTCAAAAAACTTGAAAATTTTCATGAAAAGATTTCGGCTTCAAAAAAGTTGACCATTTTCATGAAAAGATTTCGGCTTCAAAAAGTTGAATATTTTCATGACAAGATTTCGGCTTCAAAAAAGTTGAAAATTTTCATGAAAAGATTTCTGCTTCAAAAAAGTTGAAAATTTTCATGAAAAGATTTCGGCTTCAAAAAGTTAAAAATTTTCATGAAAAGATTTCAGCTTCAAAAAGGTTGAAAACTTTCATGAAAAGATTTTGGTTTCAAAAAAGTTGAACATTTTCATGAAAAGATTTCTGCTTCAAAAAGTTGAAAATTTTCATGAAAAGATCTCGTTTTCAAAAAAGTTGAACATTTTCATGAAAAGATTTCGTCTTCAAAAAAGTTGAAAATTTTCATGAAAAGATTTTGGTTTCAAAAAAGTTGAACATTTTCATGAAAAGATTTCTGCTTCAAAAAAGTTGAAAATTTTCATGAAAAGATTTCGGCTTCAAAAAACTTGAAAATTTTCATGAAAAGATTTCGGCTTCAAAAAAGTTGAACATTTTCATGAAAAGATTTCTGCTTCAAAAAAGTTGAAAATTTACATGAAAAGATTTCGACTTCAAAAAAGTCTAAGATTTTCATGAAAAGATTTATGTTTCAAAAAAGTTGAAAATTTTCATGAAAAGATTTCGGCTTCAAAAAACTTGAAAATTTTCATGAAAAGATTTCGGCTTCAAAAAAGTTGACCATTTTCATGAAAAGATTTCGGCTTCAAAAAGTTGAATATTTTCATGAAAAGATTTCGGCTTCAAAAAAGTTGAAAATTTTCATGAAAAGATTTCTGCTTCAAAAAAGTTGAAAATTTTCATGAAAAGATTTCGGCTTCAAAAAGTTGAAAATTTTCATGAAAAGATTTCAGCTTCAAAAAGGTTGAAAATTTTCATGAAAAGATTTCGGCTTCAAAAAAGTTGAACATTTTCATGAAAAGATTTTGGTTTCAAAAAAGTTGAACATTTTCATGAAAAGATTTCTGCTTCAAAAAGTTGAAAATTTTCATGAAAAGATCTCGTTTTCAAAAAAGTTGAACATTTTCATGAAAAGATTTCGTCTTCAAAAAAGTTGAAAATTTTCATGAAAAGATTTTGGTTTCAAAAAAGTTGAACATTTTCATGAAAAGATTTCTGCTTCAAAAAAGTTGAAAATTTACATGAAAAGATTTCGACTTCAAAAAAGTTTAAGATTTTCATGAAAAGATTTCGGCTTCAAAAAAGTTGACCATTTTCATGAAAAGATTTCGGCTTCAAAAAAGTTTAAGATTTTCATGAAAAGATTTCTGCTTCAAAAAAGTTGAAAATTTTCATGAAAAGATTTCGGCTTCAAAAAGTTGAAAATTTTCATGAAAAGATTTCGGCTTCAAAAAGTTGAAAATTTTCATGAAAAGATTTCGGCTTCAAAAAAGTTGAAAAATTTCATGAAAAGATTTCGGTTTCAAAAAGTTGAAAATTTTCATGAAAAGATTTCGGCTTCAAAAAAGTTGAAAATTTTCATGAAGTATTTCGGCTTCAAAAAAATGGAACATTTTCATGAAAAGATTTCGGCTTCAAAAAAGTTGACCATTTTCATGAAAAGATTTCGGTTTCAAAAAAGTTGAACATTTTCATGAAAAGATTTCTGCTTCAAAAAGTTTAAAATTTTCATGAAAAGATTTTGGTTTCAAAAAAATGGAACATTTTCATGAAAAGATTTCGGCTTCAAAAAAGTTGAACATTTTCATGAAAAGATTTCGGCTTAAAAAGTTGAAAATTTTCATGAAAAGATTTCTGCTTCAAAAAAGTTGAAAATTTACATGAAAAGATTTCGACTTCAAAAAAATCTAAGATTTTCATGAATAGATATCTGCTTCAAAAAAGTTGAAAATTTTCATGAAAAGATTTCGGCTTCAAAAAAGTTGAAAATTTTCATGAAGTATTTCGGCTGCAAAAAAGTCTAAAATTTTCATGAAAAGATTTCGGCTTCAAAAAAGTTGAAAATTTTCATGAAAAGATTTCGGTTTCAAAAAGTTGAAAATTTTCATGAAAAGATTTCCGCTTCAAAAAAGTTGAAAATTTTCATGAAGTATTTCGGCTTCAAAAAAATGTAACATTTTCATGAAAAGATTTCGGCTTCAAAAAGTTGAAAATTTTCATGAAAAGATTTCGGATTCAAAAAAGTTGAAAATTTTCATGAAGAATTTCGGCTTCAAAGAAATGGAACATTTTCATGAAAAGATTTCGGCTTCAAAAAAGTTGAACATTTTCATGAAAAGATTTCGGTTTCAAAAAGTTGAAAATTTTCATGAAAAGATTTCGGCTTCAAAAAAGTTGAAAATTTTCATGAAGTATTTCGGCTTTAAAGAAATGGAACATTTTTATGAAAAGATTTCGGCTTCAAAAAAGTTGAACATTTTCATGAAAAGATTTTGGTTTCAAAAAAGTTGAAAATTTTCATGAAAAGATTTCTGCTTCAAAAAGTTGAAAATTTTCATGAAAAGATTTCGGTTTCAAAAAGTTGAAAATTTTCATGAAAAGATCTCGTTTTCAAAAAAGTTGAACATTTTCATGAAAAGATTTCTGCTTCAAAAAGTTTAAAATTTTCATGAAAAGATTTTGGTTTCAAAAAAATGGAACATTTTCATGAAAAGATTTCGGCTTCAAAAAAGTTGAACATTTTCATGAAAAGATTTCGGCTTAAAAAGTTGAAAATTTTCATGAAAAGATTTCTGCTTCAAAAAAGTTGAAAATTTACATGAAAAGATTTCGACTTCAAAAAAATCTAAGATTTTCATGAATAGATATCTGCTTCAAAAAAGTTGAAAATTTTCATGAAAAGATTTCGGCTTCAAAAAAGTTGAAAATTTTCATGAAGTATTTCGGCTGCAAAAAAGTCTAAAATTTTCATGAAAAGATTTCGGCTTCAAAAAAGTTGAAAATTTTCATGAAAAGATTTCGGTTTCAAAAAGTTGAAAATTTTCATGAAAAGATTTCCGCTTCAAAAAAGTTGAAAATTTTCATGAAGTATTTCGGCTTCAAAAAAATGTAACATTTTCATGAAAAGATTTCGGCTTCAAAAAGTTGAAAATTTTCATGAAAAGATTTCGGATTCAAAAAAGTTGAAAATTTTCATGAAGAATTTCGGCTTCAAAGAAATGGAACATTTTCATGAAAAGATTTCGGCTTCAAAAAAGTTGAACATTTTCATGAAAAGATTTCGGTTTCAAAAAGTTGAAAATTTTCATGAAAAGATTTCGGCTTCAAAAAAGTTGAAAATTTTCATGAAGTATTTCGGCTTTAAAGAAATGGAACATTTTTATGAAAAGATTTCGGCTTCAAAAAAGTTGAACATTTTCATGAAAAGATTTTGGTTTCAAAAAAGTTGAAAATTTTCATGAAAAGATTTCTGCTTCAAAAAGTTGAAAATTTTCATGAAAAGATTTCGGTTTCAAAAAGTTGAAAATTTTCATGAAAAGATCTCGTTTTCAAAAAAGTTGAACATTTTCATGAAAAGATTTCGGCTTCAAAAAAGTTGAAAATTTTCATGAAAAGATTTCTGCTTCAAAAAAGTTGAAAATTTTCATGAAGTATTTCGGCTTCAAAGAAATGGAACATTTTCATGAAAAGATTTCGGCTTCAAAAAACTTGAACATTTTCATGAAAAGATTTCGGCTTCAAAAAAGTTGAAAATTTTCATGAAAAGATTTCGGTTTCAAAAAGTTGAAAATTTTCATGAAAAGATTTCTGCTTCAAAAAAGTTGAAAATTTTCATGACAGGATTTTGGCTTCAAAAAGGGTTGAAAACTTTCATGAACTATTTCGACTTCAAAAAAGTTGAACATTTTCATGAAGTATTTCGGCTTCAAAAAAATGGAACATTTTCATGAAAAGATTTCTGCTTCAAAAAAGTTGAAAATTTTCATGAAAAGATTTCGGCTTCAAAAAGTTGAAAATTTTCATGAAAAGATTTCGGCTTCAAAAAGTTGAAAATTTTCATGAAAAGATTTCGGCTTCAAAAAAGTTGAAAAATTTCATGAAAAGATTTCGGTTTCAAAAAGTTGAAAATTTTCATGAAAAGATTTCGGCTTCAAAAAAGTTGAAAATTTTCATGAAGTATTTCGGCTTCAAAAAAATGGAACATTTTCATGAAAAGATTTCGGCTTCAAAAAAGTTGACCATTTTCATGAAAAGATTTCGGTTTCAAAAAAGTTGAACATTTTCATGAAAAGATTTCTGCTTCAAAAAGTTTAAAATTTTCATGAAAAGATTTTGGTTTCAAAAAAATGGAACATTTTCATGAAAAGATTTCGGCTTCAAAAAAGTTGAACATTTTCATGAAAAGATTTCGGCTTAAAAAGTTGAAAATTTTCATGAAAAGATTTCTGCTTCAAAAAAGTTGAAAATTTACATGAAAAGATTTCGACTTCAAAAAAATCTAAGATTTTCATGAATAGATATCTGCTTCAAAAAAGTTGAAAATTTTCATGAAAAGATTTCGGCTTCAAAAAAGTTGAAAATTTTCATGAAGTATTTCGGCTGCAAAAAAGTCTAAAATTTTCATGAAAAGATTTCGGCTTCAAAAAAGTTGAAAATTTTCATGAAAAGATTTCGGTTTCAAAAAGTTGAAAATTTTCATGAAAAGATTTCCGCTTCAAAAAAGTTGAAAATTTTCATGAAGTATTTCGGCTTCAAAAAAATGTAACATTTTCATGAAAAGATTTCGGCTTCAAAAAGTTGAAAATTTTCATGAAAAGATTTCGGATTCAAAAAAGTTGAAAATTTTCATGAAGAATTTCGGCTTCAAAGAAATGGAACATTTTCATGAAAAGATTTCGGCTTCAAAAAAGTTGAACATTTTCATGAAAAGATTTCGGTTTCAAAAAGTTGAAAATTTTCATGAAAAGATTTCGGCTTCAAAAAAGTTGAAAATTTTCATGAAGTATTTCGGCTTTAAAGAAATGGAACATTTTTATGAAAAGATTTCGGCTTCAAAAAAGTTGAACATTTTCATGAAAAGATTTTGGTTTCAAAAAAGTTGAAAATTTTCATGAAAAGATTTCTGCTTCAAAAAGTTGAAAATTTTCATGAAAAGATTTCGGTTTCAAAAAGTTGAAAATTTTCATGAAAAGATCTCGTTTTCAAAAAAGTTGAAAATTTTCATGAAAAGATTTCTGCTTCAAAAAAGTTGAAAATTTTCATGAAGTATTTCGGCTTCAAAGAAATGGAACATTTTCATGAAAAGATTTCGGCTTCAAAAAACTTGAACATTTTCATGAAAAGATTTCGGCTTCAAAAAAGTTGAAAATTTTCATGAAAAGATTTCGGTTTCAAAAAGTTGAAAATTTTCATGAAAAGATTTCTGCTTCAAAAAAGTTGAAAATTTTCATGACAGGATTTTGGCTTCAAAAAGGGTTGAAAACTTTCATGAACTATTTCGACTTCAAAAAAGTTGAACATTTTCATGAAGTATTTCGGCTTCAAAAAAATGGAACATTTTCATGAAAAGATTTCTGCTTCAAAAAACTTGAAAATTTTCATGAAAAGATTTCGGCTTCAAAGAAGTTGAAAATTTTCATGAAAAGATTTTGGTTTCAAAAAGTTGAAAATTTTCATGAAAAGATTTCAGCTTCAAAAAGGTTGAAAACTTTCATGAACTATTTCGGCTCCAAAAAAGTCGAAGATTTTCATGAAAAGATTTCGGCTTCAAAAAAGTTGAAAATTTTCATGAAGTATTTCGGCTGCAAAAAAGTCTAAAATTTTCATGAAAAGATTTATGCTTCAAAAAAGATGAAAATTTTCATGAAAAGATTTCGGCTTCAAAAAGTTGAAAATTTTCATGAAAAGATTTCGGCTTCAAAAAAGTTGACCATTTTCATGACATGATTTTGGCTTCAAAAAGGTTGAAAACTTTCATGAACTATTTCGACTTCAAAAAAGTCGAAGATTTTCATGAAAAGATTTCGGCTTCAAAAAAGTTGAAAATTTTCATGAAAAGATTTCGGCTTCAAAAAAGTTTAAGATTTTCATGAAAAGATTTCTGTTTCAAAAAGTTGAAAATTTTCATGAAAAGATTTCTGCTTCAAAAAAGTTGAAAATTTTCATGACAGGATTTTGGCTTCAAAAAGGTTGAAAACTTTCATGAACTATTTCGACTTCAAAAAAGTCGAAGATTTTCATGAAAAGATTTCGGCTTCAAAAAAGTTGAAAATTTTCATGAAGTATTTCGGCTGCAAAAAAATTGAACATTTTCATGAAAAGATTTCTGCTTCAAAAAAGTTGAAAATTTACATGAAAAGATTTCGACTTCAACAAAGTCTAAGATTTTCATGAAAAGATTTCTGCTTCAAAAAAGTTGAAAATTTTCATGAAAAGATTTCGGCTTCAAAAAGTTGAAAATTTTCATGAAAAGATTTCGGCTTCAAAAAGTTGACCATTTTCATGAAAAGATTTCGGCTTCAAAAAAGTTGAAAATTTTCATGAAAAGATTTCGGTTTCAAAAAGTTGAAAATTTTCATGACAGGATTTTGGCTTTACAAAAAGTAAAAATGTTCATAAAGTATTTCTGCTTCAAAAAGGTTGAAAACTTTCATGAAAAGATTTCGGCTTCAAAAAAGTCGAAGATTTTCATGAAAAGATTTCGGCTTCAAAAAAGTTGACCATTTTCATGAAAAGATTTCGGTTTCAAAAAGTTGAAAATTTTCATGAAAAGTATTTCGGCTTCAAAAAAATGGAACATTTTCATGAAAAGATTTCGGCTTCAAAAAAGTTGAAAGTTTTCATGAAAAGATTTCGGCTTCAAAAAAGTTCACCATTTTCATGAAAAGATTTCGGCTTCAAAAAAATGGAACATTTTCATGAAAAGATTTCAGCTTCAAAAAAGTTGAAAATTTTCATGAAAAGATTTCGAATTCAAAAAAGTTGAAAATATTCATGAATTATTTCTGCTTCAAAAAAATGGAACATTTTCATGAAAAGATTTCGGCTTCAAAAAAGTTGAACATTTTCATGAACTATTTCGGCATCAAAAAAGTTGAAAATTTTCATGAAAAGATTTCGACTTCAAAAAAGTTGAAAATTTTCATGAAGTATTTCTGCTTCAAAAAAATGGAACATTTTCATGAAAAGATTTCTGCTTCAAAAAAGTTGAACATTTACATGAAAAGATTTCGGCTTCAAAAAGTTGAAAATTTTCATGAAAAGATTTCGGCATCAAAAAAGTTGAAAATTTTCATGAAAAGATTTAGACTTCAAAAAAGTCTAAGATTTTCATGAAAAGATTTCGGCTTCAAAAAAGTTGAAAATTTTCATGACAGGATTTTGGCTTTAACAAAAGTAAAAATTTTCATAAAGTATTTCTGCTTCAAAAAAGTTGAAAATTTTCATGAAAAGATTTCGGCTTCAAAAAGTTGAAAATTTTCATGAAAAGATTTCGGCTTCAAAAAGTTGAAAATTTTCATGAAAAGATTTCGGCTTCAAAAAAGTTGAAAATTTTCATGAAAAGATTTCAGCTTCAAAAAAGTTGAAAATTTTCATGAAAAGATTTCGACTTCAAAAAAGTTGAAAATTTTCATGAAGTATTTCTGCTTCAAAAAAATGGAACATTTTCATGAAAAGATTTCTGCTTCAAAAAAGTTGAACATTTACATGAAAAGATTTCGACTTCAAAAAAGTTGAAAATTTTCATGAACTATTTCGGCATAAGAAAAGTTGAAAATTTTCATGAAAAGATTTAGGTTTCAAAAAAGTTGAAAATTTACATTAAAAGATTTAGGCTTCAAAAAAGTCAACAATTTTCATGAAAAGATTTCGGCTTCAAAAAAGTTGAAAATTTTCATGACAGGATTATGGCTTTAAAACAGGTAAGAATTTTCATGAAGTATTTCGGCTTCAAAAAAGTTGAAAATTTTGATGAAAAGATTTCGGTTTCAAAAAAGTTGAAAATTTTCATAAAAAGATTCAGATTTCAAAAAAGTTGAAAATTTTGATGAAATAATTTCAGCTTCAAATAGTTGAAAATTTTCATGAAAAGATTTAGACTTCAAAAAAGTCTAAGATTTTCATGACAGGATTATGGCTTTAAAAAAGGTTAGAATTTTCATGAAGTATTTCGGCTTCAAAAAAGTTGAAAATGTTCATGAATTTTTTCGACTTCAAAAAAGTCTAAAATTTTCATGAAAAGATTTATGCTTCAAAAAAGATGAAAATTTTCATGAAAAGATTTCGGCTTCAAAAAGTTGAAAATTTTCATGAAATGATTTCGGCTTCAAAAAAGTCGTACATTTTCATGAAAAGATTTCGGCTTCAAAAAAGTTGAAAATTTTCATGAAAAGATTTCTGCTTCAAAAAAGTTGAAAATTTTCATGAAAATATTTAGGTTTCAAAAAAGATGAAAATTTTCATGAAAAGATTTCGGCTTCAAAAAGTTGAACATTTTCATGAAAAGATTTCGGCTTCAAAAAAGTTGAACATTTTCATGAAAAGATTTCGGCTTCAAAAAAGTAAAAATTTTCATGAAAAGATTTCTGCTTCAAAAAAGTTGAACATTTTCATGAAAAGATTTCGGCTTCAAAAAAGTAAAAATTTTCATGAAAAGATTTCTGCTTCAAAAAAGTTGAAAATTTTCATCAAGTATTTCGGCTTCAAAAAAGTCGACGATTTTCATGAAAAGATTTCGGCTTCAAAAAATGTGAAAATTTACATGAAAAGATTTCGACTTCAAAAAAGTTGAAAATTTTCATGACAGGATTTTGGCTTCAAAAAAGTTGAAAATTTTCATGAATAGATTTCGGCTTCAAAAAAGTTGACCATTTTCATGAAAAGATTTCGGCTTCAAAAAAGTTGAAAATTTTCATGAAAAGATTTCGGCTCAGAAAAAGTTGAAAATTTTCATGAAAAGATTTAGACTTCAAAAAAGTTGAATATTTTCATCAAGTATTTCGGCATCAAAAAAGTCGAAGATTTTCATGAAAAGATTTCGGCTTCAAAAAAGTTGAACATTTTCATGAAAAGATTTCGACTTCAAAAAAGTCTAAGATTTTCATGAAAAGATTTGGGCTTCAAAAAAGTTGAAAATTTTCATGAAATAATTTCAGCTTCAGAAAAGTTGAAAATTTTCATGACAGGATTATGGCTTTAAAACAGGTAAGAATTTTCATGAAGTATTTCGGCTTCAAAAAAGTTGAAAATTTTCATGAAAAGATTTCGGTTTCAAAAAAGTTGAAAATTTTCATAAAAAGATTCAAATTTCAAAAAAGTTGAAAATTTTCATGAAATAATTTCAGCTTCAGAAAAGTTGAAAATTTTCATGACAGGATTATGGCTTTAAAAAAGGTTAGAATTTTCATGAAGTATTTCGGCTTCAAAAAAGTTGAAAATGTTCATGAATTTTTTCGACTTCAAAAAAGTCTAAAATTTTCATGAAAAGATTTATGCTTCAAAAAAGATGAAAATTTTCATGAAAAGATTTCGGCTTCAAAAAGTTGAAAATTTTCATGAAAAGATTTCGGCTTCAAGAATGTTGAAAATTTTCATGAAAAGATTTCGGCTTCAAAAAAGTCGTACATTTTCATGAAAAGATTTCGGCTTCAAAAAAGTTGAACATTTTCATGAACTATTTCGGCATCAAAAAAGTTGAAAATTTTCATGAAAAGATTTCGACTTCAAAAAAGTTGAAAATGTTCATGAAAAGATTTCGGCTTCAAAAAGTTGAAAATTTTCATGAAAAGATTTCGGCATCAAAAAAGTTGAAAATTTTCATGAAAAGATTTAGACTTCAAAAAAGTCTAAGATTTTCATGAAAAGATTTCGGCTTCAAAAAAGTTGAAAATGTTCATGACAGGATTTTGGCTTTTAAAAAAGTAGAAATTTTCATAAAGTATTTCTGCTTCAAAAAAGTTGAAAATTTTCATGAAAAGATTTCGGCTTCAAAAAGTTGAAAATTTTCATGAAAAGATTTCGGCTTCAAAAAAGTTGAAAATTTTCATGAAAAGATTTTGGTTTCAAAAAGTCAACAATTTTCATGAAAAGATTTCGGCTTCAAAAAAGTTGAAAATTTTCATGACAGGATTATGGCTTTAAAACAGGTAAGAATTTTCATGAAGTATTTCGGCTTCAAAAAAGTTGAAAATTTTTATGAAAAGATTTCGGTTTCAAAAAAGTTGAAAATTTTCATAAAAAGATTCAGATATCAAAAAAGTTGAAAATTTTCATGAAATAATTTCAGCTTCAGAAAAGTTGAAAATTTTCATGACAGGATGATGGCTTTAAAAAAGATTAGAATTTTCATGAAGTATTTCGGCTTCAAAAAAGTTGAAAATGTTCATGAATTTTTTCGACTTCAAAAAAGTCTAAAATTTTCATGAAAAGATTTATGCTTCAAAAAAGATGAAAATTTTCATGAAAAGATTTCGGCTTCAAAAAGTTGAAAATTTTCATGAAAAGATTTCGGCTTCAAGAATGTTGAAAATTTTCATGAAAAGATTTCGGCTTCAAAAAAGTCGTACATTTTCATGAAAAGATTTCGGCTTCAAAAAAGTTGAACATTTTCATGAACTATTTCGGCATCAAAAAAGTTGAAAATTTTCATGAAAAGATTTCGACTTCAAAAAAGTTGAAAATGTTCATGAAAAGATTTCGGCTTCAAAAAGTTGAAAATTTTCATAAAGTATTTCTGCTTCAAAAAAGTTGAAAATTTTCATGAAAAGATTTCGGCTTCAAAAAGTTGAAAATTTTCATGAAAAGATTTCGGCTTCAAAAAAGTTGAACATTTTCATGAAAAGATTTCGGCTTCAAAAAAGTTGAAAATTTTCATGAAGTATTTCTGCTTCAAAAAAATGGAACATTTTCATGAAAAGATTTCGGCTTCAAAAAAGTTGAACATTTTCATGAACTATTTCGGCATCAAAAAAGTTGAAAATTTTCATGAAAAGATTTCGGCTTCAAAAAAGTTGAAAATTTTCATGAAGTATTTCTGCTTCAAAAAAATGGAACATTTTCATGAAAAGATTTCGGCTTCAAAAAAGTTGAACATTTTCATGAACTATTTCGGCATCAAAAAAGTTGAAAATTTTCATGAAAAGATTTCGACTTCAAAAAAGTTGAAAATTTTCATGAAAAGATTTCGGCATCAAAAAAGTTGAAAATTTTCATGAAAAGATTTAGACTTCAAAAAAGTCTAAGATTTTCATGAAAAGATTTCGGCTTCAAAAAAGTTGAAAATTTTCATGACAGGATTTTGGCTTTAAAAAAAGTAGAAATTTTCATAAAGTATTTCTGCTTCAAAAAAGTTGAAAATTTTCATGAAAAGATTTCAGCTTCAAAAAAGTTGAAAATTTTCATGAAAAGATTTCGACTTCAAAAAAGTTGAAAATTTTCATGAAGTATTTCTGCTTCAAAAAAATGGAACATTTTCATGAAAAGATTTCGGCTTCAAAAAAGTTGAACATTTTCATGAAAAGATTTCGGCTTCAAAAAAGTTGAACATTTTCATGAAAAGATTTCGGCTTCAAAAAAGTTGAAAATTTACATGAAAAGATTTCGACATCAAAAAAGTCTAAGATTTTCATGAAAAGATTTCTGCTTCAAAAAATTTGAAAATTTTCATGAAAAGATTTCGGCTTCAAAAAAGTTGAAAATATTCATGAACTATTTCGGCATCAGAAAAGTTGAAAATTTTCATGAAAAGATTTAGGTTTCAAAAAAGTTGAAAATTTACATTAAAAGATTTGGGCTTCAAAAAAGTCAACAATTTTCATGAAAAGATTTCGGCTTCAAAAAAGTTGAAAATTTTCATGACAGGATTATGGCTTTAAAACAGGTAAGAATTTTCATGAAGTATTTCGGCTTCAAAAAAGTTGAAAATTTTTATGAAAAGATTTCGGTTTCAAAAAAGTTGAAAATTTTCATAAAAAGATTCAGATTTCAAAAAAGTTGAAAATTTTCATGAAATAATTTCAGCTTCAGAAAAGTTGAAAATTTTCATGACAGGATTATGGCTTTAAAAAAGGTTAGAATTTCCATGAAGTATTTCGGCTTCAAAAAAGTTGAAAATGTTCATGAATTTTTTCGACTTCAAAAAAGTCTAAAATTTTCATGAAAAGATTTATGCTTCAAAAAAGATGAAAATTTTCATGAAAAGATTTCGGCTTCAAAAAGTTGAAAATTTTCATGAAAAGATTTCGGCTTCAAGAATGTTGAAAATTTTCATGAAAAGATTTCGGCTTCAAAAAAGTCGTACATTTTCATGAAAAGATTTCGGCTTCAAAAAAGTTGAACATTTTCATGAACTATTTCGGCATCAAAAAAGTTGAAAATTTTCATGAAAAGATTTCGACTTCAAAAAAGTTGAAAATTTTCATGACAGGATTATGGCTTTAAAACAGGTAAGAATTTTCATGAAGTATTTCGGCTTCAAAAAAGTTGAAAATTTTCATGAAAAGATTTCGACTTCAAAAAAGTTGAAAATGTTCATGAAAAGATTTCGGCTTCAAAAAGTTGAAAATTTTCATGAAAAGATTTCGGCATCAAAAAAGTTGAAAATTTTAATGAAAAGATTTAGACTTCAAAAAAGTCTAAGATTTTCATGAAAAGATTTCGGCTTCAAAAAAGTTGAAAATTTTCATGACAGGATTTTGGCTTTAAAAAAAGTAGAAATTTTCATAAAGTATTTCTGCTTCAAAAAAGTTGAAAATTTTCATGAAAAGATTTCGGCTTCAAAAAGTTGAAAATTTTCATGAAAAGATTTCGGCTTCAAAAAAGTTGAACATTTTCATGAAAAGATTTCGGCTTCAAAAAAGTTGAAAATTTTCATGAAGTATTTCTGCTTCAAAAAAATGGAACATTTTCATGAAAAGATTTCGGCTTCAAAAAAGTTGAACATTTTCATGAACTATTTCGGCATCAAAAAAGTTGAAAATTTTCATGAAAAGATTTCGACTTCAAAAAAGTTGAAAATTTTCATGAAAAGATTTCGGCTTCAAAAAAGTTGAAAATTTTCATGAAGTATTTCTGCTTCAAAAAAATGGAACATTTTCATGAAAAGATTTCGGCTTCAAAAAAGTTGAACATTTTCATGAACTATTTCGGCATCAAAAAAGTTGAAAATTTTCATGAAAAGATTTCGACTTCAAAAAAGTTGAAAATTTTCATGAAAAGATTTCGGCATCAAAAAAGTTAAAAATTTTCATGAAAAGATTTAGACTTCAAAAAAGTCTAAGATTTTCATGAAAAGATTTCGGCTTCAAAAAAGTTGAAAATTTTCATGACAGGATTTTGGCTTTAAAAAAAGTAGAAATTTTCATAAAGTATTTCTGCTTCAAAAAAGTTGAAAATTTTCATGAAAAGATTTCGGCTTCAAAAAGTTGAAAATTTTCATGAAAAGATTTATGCTTCAAGAAAGTTGAAAATTTTCATGAAAAGATTTCGGCTTCAAGAATGTTGAAAATTTTCATGAAAAGATTTCGGCTTCAAAAAAGTCGTACATTTTCATGAAAAGATTTCGGCTTCAAAAAAGTTGAACATTTTCATGAACTATTTCGGCATCAAAAAAGTTGAAAATTTTCATGAAAAGATTTCGACATCAAAAAAGTTGAAAATGTTCATGAAAAGATTTCGGCTTCAAAAAGTTGAAAATTTTCATGAAAAGATTTCGACTTCAAAAAAGTTGAAAATTTTCATGAAAAGATTTCGGCTTCAAAAAAGTTGAAAATTTTCATGAAGTATTTCTGCTTCAAAAAAATGGAACATTTTCATGAAAAGATTTCGGCTTCAAAAAAGTTGAACATTTTCATGAACTATTTCGGCATCAAAAAAGTTGAAAATTTTCATGAAAAGATTTCGACTTCAAAAAAGTTGAATATTTTCATGAAAAGATTTCGGCATCAAAAAAGTTGAAAATTTTCATGAAAAGATTTAGACTTCAAAAAAGTCTAAGATTTTCATGAAAAGATTTCGGCTTCAAAAAAGTTGAAAATTTTCATGACAGGATTTTGGCTTTAAAAAAAGTAGAAATTTTCATAAAGTATTTCTGCTTCAAAAAAGTTGAAAATTTTCATGAAAAGATTTTGGTTTCAAAAAGTTGAAAATTTTCATGAAAAGATTTTTGCTTCAAAAAAGTTGAAAATTTACATGAAAAGATTTCGACTTCAAAAAAGTCTAAGATTTTCATGAAAAGATTTCTGCTTCAAAAAAGTTGAACATTTTCATGAAAAGATTTCGGCTTCAAAAAACTTGAACATTTTCATGAAAAGATTTCGGCTTCAAAAAAGTTGAACATTTTCATGAAAAGATTTCAGCTTCAAAAAAGTCTATGGTTTTCATGAAAAGATTTCTGCTTCAAAAAAGTTGAAAATTTTCATGAAAAGACTTCTGCTTCAAAAAAGTTGAAAATTTTCATGAAAAGATTTCGGCTTCAAAAAAATTGACCATTTTCATGAAAAGATTTCGGCTTCAAAAAAGTTGAAAATTTTCATGAAAAGATTTCGGTTTCAAAAAGTTGAAAATTTTCATGAAAAGATTTCTGCTTCAAAAAAGTTGATAATTTTCATGAAGTATTTCGGCTTCAAAAAAGTCGAAAATTTTCATGAACTATTTCGGCTTCAAAAAAGTCGAAAATTTTCATGAACTATTTCGGCATCAAAAAAGTTGAAAACTTTCATGAACTATTTCGACTTCAAAAAAGTCGAAGATTTTCATGAAAAGATTTAGGCTTCAAAAAAGTTAAAAATTTTCATCAAGTATTTCGGTTGCAAAAAAATGGAACATTTTCATGAAAAGATTTCGGCTTCAAAAAAGTTGAACATTTTCATTAAAAGATTTCAGCTTCAAAAAGGTTGAAAACTTTCATGAACTATTTCGGCTTCAAAAAAGTCGAAAATTTTCATGATCTATTTCGGCATCAAAAAAGTTGAAAATTTTCATGAAAAGACTTCTGCTTCAAAAAAGTTGAAAATTTTCAGGAAAAGATTTCGGCTTCAAAAAAATTGACCATTTTCATGAAAAGATTTCGGCTTCAAAAAAGTTGAAAATTTTCATGAAAAGATTTCGGTTTCAAAAAGTTGAAAATTTTCATGAAAAGATTTCTGCTTCAAAAAAGTTGATAATTTTCATGAAGTATTTCGGCTTCAAAAAAGTCGAAAATTTTCATGAACTATTTCGGCTTCAAAAAAGTCGAAAATTTTCATGAACTATTTCGGCATCAAAAAAGTTGAAAACTTTCATGAACTATTTCGACTTCAAAAAAGTCGAAGATTTTCATGAAAAGATTTAGGCTTCAAAAAAGTTAAAAATTTTCATGAAGTATTTCGGTTGCAAAAAAATGGAACATTTTCATGAAAAGATTTCGGCTTCAAAAAAGTTGAACATTTTCATTAAAAGATTTCAGCCTCCAAAAAGGTTGAAAACTTTCATGAACTATTTCGACTTCAAAAAAGTCGAAGATTTTCATGAAAAGATTTCGGCTTCAAAAAGTTAAAAATTTTCATGAAAAGATTTCGCCTTCAAAAAAGTTGAACATTTTCATGAAGTATTTCGGCTGCAAAAAAGTCGAAAATTTTCATGAAAAGATTTCTACTTCAAAAAGTTGAAAATTTTCATGAAAAGATTTCTGCTTCAAAAAAGTTGAAAATTTACATGAAAAGATTTCGACTTCAAAAAAGTCTAAGATTTTCATGAAAAGATTTCTGCTTCAAAGAAGTTGAAAATTTTCATGAAAAGATTTCGGCTTCAAAAAGTTGAAAATTTTCATGAAAAGATTTCGGCTTCAAAAAAGTTGACCATTTTCATGAAAAGATCTCGGCTTCAAAAAAGTTGAAAATTTTCATGAAAAGATTTCAGCTTCAAAAAAGTTGAAAATTTTCATGAAAAGATTTCGGCATCAAAAAAGTTGAAAATTTTCATGAAAAGATTTAGACTTCAAAAAAGTCTAAGATTTTCATGAAAAGATTTCGGCTTCAAAAAAGTTGAAAATTTTCATGACAGGATTTTGGCTTTAAAAAAAGTAGAAATTTTCATAAAGTATTTCTGCTTCAAAAAAGGTGGAAATTTTCATGAAAAGATTTCGGCTTCAAAAAAGATGAAAATTTTCATGAAAAGATTTCGGCTTCAAAAAGTTGAAAATTTTCATGAAAAGATTTCGGCTTCAAGAATGTTGAAAATTTTCATGAAAAGATTTCGGCTTCAAAAAAGTTGAACATTTTCATGAAAAGATTTCGGCTTCAAAAAAGTTGAAAATTTTCATGAAGTATTTCGGCTTCAAAAAAATGGAACATTTTCAAGAAAAGATTTCGGCTTCAAAAAAGTTGAAAATTTACATAAAAAGATTTCGACTTCAAAAAAGTCTAAGATTTTAATGAAAAGATTTCTGCATCAAAAAAGTTGAAAATTTTCATGAAAAGATTTTGGTTTCAAAAAGTTGAAAATTTTCATGAAAAGATTTTTGCTTCAAAAAAGTTGAAAATTTACATGAAAAGATTTCGACTTCAAAAAAGTCTAAGATTTTCATGAAAAGATTTCTGCTTCAAAAAAGTTGAACATTTTCATGAAAAGATTTCGGCTTCAAAAAACTTGAACATTTTCATGAAAAGATTTCGGCTTCAAAAAAGTTGAACATTTTCATGAAAAGATTTCAGCTTCAAAAAAGTTGAAAATTTACATGAAAAGATTTCGACTTCAAAAAAGTCTATGGTTTTCATGAAAAGATTTCTGCTTCAAAAAAGTTGAAAATTTTCATGAAAAGACTTCTGCTTCAAAAAAGTTGAAAATTTTCATGAAAAGATTTCGGCTTCAAAAAAATTGACCATTTTCATGAAAAGATTTCGGCTTCAAAAAAGTTGAACATTTTCATGAAAAGATTTCAGCTTCAAAAAAGTTGAAAATTTACATGAAAAGATTTCGACTTCAAAAAAGTCTATGGTTTTCATGAAAAGATTTCTGCTTCAAAAAAGTTGAAAATTTTCATGAAAAGACTTCTGCTTCAAAAAAGTTGAAAATTTTCATGAAAAGATTTCGGCTTCAAAAAAATTGACCATTTTCATGAAAAGATTTCGGCTTCAAAAAAGTTGAAAATTTTCATGAAAAGATTTCGGTTTCAAAAAGTTGAAAATTTTCATGAAAAGATTTCTGCTTCAAAAAAGTTGATAATTTTCATGAAGTATTTCGGCTTCAAAAAAGTCGAAAATTTTCATGAACTATTTCGGCTTCAAAAAAGTCGAAAATTTTCATGAACTATTTCGGCATCAAAAAAGTTGAAAACTTTCATGAACTATTTCGACTTCAAAAAAGTCGAAGATTTTCATGAAAAGATTTAGGCTTCAAAAAAGTTAAAAATTTTCATCAAGTATTTCGGTTGCAAAAAAATGGAACATTTTCATGAAAAGATTTCGGCTTCAAAAAAGTTGAACATTTTCATTAAAAGATTTCAGCTTCAAAAAGGTTGAAAACTTTCATGAACTATTTCGGCTTCAAAAAAGTCGAAAATTTTCATGAACTATTTCGGCATCAAAAAAGTTGAAAATTTTCATGAAAAGACTTCTGCATCAAAAAAGTTGAAAATTTTCATGAAAAGATTTCGGCTTCAAAAAAATTGACCATTTTCATGAAAAGATTTCGGCTTCAAAAAAGTTGAAAATTTTCATGAAAAGATTTCGGTTTCAAAAAGTTGAAAATTTTCATGAAAAGATTTCTGCTTCAAAAAAGTTGATAATTTTCATGAAGTATTTCGGCTTCAAAAAAGTCGAAAATTTTCATGAACTATTTCGGCTTCAAAAAAGTTGAAAATTTTCATGAAAAGATTTCGGTTTCAAAAAGTTGAAAATTTTCATGAAAAGATTTCGGCTTCAAAAAAGTTGATAATTTTCATGAAGTATTTCGGCTTCAAAAAAGTCGAAAATTTTCATGAACTATTTCGGCTTCAAAAAAGTCGAAAATTTTCATGAACTATTTCGGCATCAAAAAAGTTGAAAACTTTCATGAACTATTTCGACTTCAAAAAAGTCGAAGATTTTCATGAAAAGATTTAGGCTTCAAAAAAGTTAAAAATTTTCATGAAGTATTTCGGTTGCAAAAAAATGGAACATTTTCATGAAAAGATTTCGTCTTCAAAAAAGTTGAACATTTTCATTAAAAGATTTCAGCTTCAAAAAGGTTGAAAACTTTCATGAACTATTTCGACTTCAAAAAAGTCGAAGATTTTCATGAAAAGATTTCGGCTTCAAAAAGTTGAAAATTTTCATGAAAAGATTTCGGCTGCAAAAAAGTCTAAAATTTTCATGAAAAGATCTATGCTTCAAAAAAGATGAAAATTTTCATGAAAAGATTTCGGCTTCAAAAAGTTGAAAATTTTCATGAAAAGATTTCGGCTTCAAAAAAGTTGAACATTTTCATGAAGTATTTCGGCTGCAAAAAAGTCGAAAATTTTCATGAAAAGATTTTTACTTCAAAAAGTTGAAAATTTTCTTGAAAAGATTTCGGCTTCAAAAAAGTTGAACATTTTCATAAAAGATTTAGGTTTCAAAAAAGTTGAAAATTTTCATAAAAGATTTAGGTTTCAAAAAAGTTGAAAATTTTCATGAAGTATTTCGGCTTCAAAAAAGTCGAAAATTTTCATGAACTATTTCGGCATCAAAAAAGTTGAAAATTTTCATGAAAAGACTTCTGCTTCAAAAAAGTTGAAAATTTTCAGGAAAAGATTTCGGCTTCAAAAAAATTGACCATTTTCATGAAAAGATTTCGGCTTCAAAAAAGTTGAAAATTTTCATGAAAAGATTTCGGTTTCAAAAAGTTGAAAATTTTCATGAAAAGATTTCTGCTTCAAAAAAGTTGATAATTTTCATGAAG
Source organism: Labrus bergylta (assembly GCF_963930695.1). Lineage (NCBI taxonomy): Eukaryota > Metazoa > Chordata > Actinopteri > Labriformes > Labridae > Labrus > Labrus bergylta. Next base: position 27,388,486 of record NC_089210.1, on the reverse strand, counting down.
TATTTCGGCTTCAAAAAAGTCGAAAATTTTCATGAACTATTTCGGCTTCAAAAAAGTCGAAAATTTTCATGAACTATTTCGGCATCAAAAAAGTTGAAAACTTTCATGAACTATTTCGACTTCAAAAAAGTCGAAGATTTTCATGAAAAGATTTAGGCTTCAAAAAAGTTAAAAATTTTCATGAAGTATTTCGGTTGCAAAAAAATGGAACATTTTCATGAAAAGATTTCGGCTTCAAAAAAGTTGAACATTTTCATGAAAAGACTTCTGCTTCAAAAAAGTTGAAAATTTTCATGAAAAGATTTCGGCTTCAAAAAAATTGAAAATTTTCATGAAAAGATTTCGGCTTCAAAAAAGTTGAAAATTTTCATGAAAAGATTTCGGTTTCAAAAAGTTGAAAATTTTCATGAAAAGATTTCGACTTCAAAAAAGTTGAAAATGTTCATGAAAAGATTTCGGCTTCAAAAAGTTGAAAATTTTCATGAAAAGATTTCGGCTTCAAAAAAGTTGAACATTTTCATGAAAAGATTTCGGCTTCAAAAAAGTTGAAAATTTTCATGAAGTATTTCGGCTTCAAAAAAATGGAACATTTTCAAGAAAAGATTTCGGCTTCAAAAAAGTTGAAAATTTACATAAAAAGATTTCGGCTTCAAAAAAGTTGAAAATTTTCATGAAGTATTTCGGCTTCAAAAAAATGGAACATTTTCAAGAAAAGATTTCGGCTTCAAAAAAGTTGAAAATTTACATAAAAAGATTTCGACTTCAAAAAAGTCTAAGATTTTAATGAAAAGATTTCTGCATCAAAAAAGTTGAAAATTTTCATGAAAAGATTTTGGTTTCAAAAAGTTGAAAATTTTCATGAAAAGATTTTTGCTTCAAAAAAGTTGAAAATTTACATGAAAAGATTTCGACTTCAAAAAAGTCTAAAATTTTCATGAAAAGATTTCTGCTTCAAAAAAGTTGAACATTTTCATGAAAAGATTTCGGCTTCAAAAAACTTGAACATTTTCATGAAAAGATTTCGGCTTCAAAAAAGTTGAACATTTTCATGAAAAGATTTCAGCTTCAAAAAAGTTGAAAATTTACATGAAAAGATTTCGACTTCAAAAAAGTCTATGGTTTTCATGAAAAGATTTCTGCTTCAAAAAAGTTGAAAATTTTCATGAAAAGACTTCTGCTTCAAAAAAGTTGAAAATTTTCATGAAAAGATTTCGGCTTCAAAAAAATTGACCATTTTCATGAAAAGATTTCGGCTTCAAAAAAGTTGAAAATTTTCATGAAAAGATTTCGGTTTCAAAAAGTTGAAAATTTTCATGAAAAGATTTCTGCTTCAAAAAAGTTGATAATTTTCATGAAGTATTTCGGCTTCAAAAAAGTCGAAAAATTTTCATGAACTATTTCGGCTTCAAAAAAGTCGAAAATTTTCATGAAATATTTCGGCATCAAAAAAGTTGAAAACTTTCATGAACTATTTCGACTTCAAAAAAGTCGAAGATTTTCATGAAAAGATTTAGGCTTCAAAAAAGTTAAAAATTTTCATCAAGTATTTCGGTTGCAAAAAAATGGAACATTTTCATGAAAAGATTTCGGCTTCAAAAAAGTTGAACATTTTCATTAAAAGATTTCAGCTTCAAAAAGGTTGAAAACTTTCATGAACTATTTCGACTTCAAAAAAGTCGAAGATTTTCATGAAAAGATTTCGGCTTCAAAAAGTTGAAAATTTTCATGAAAAGATTTCGGCTGCAAAAAAGTCTAAAATTTTCATGAAAAGATCTATGCTTCAAAAAAGATGAAAATTTTCATGAAAAGATTTCGGCTTCAAAAAGTTAAAAATTTTCATGAAAAGATTTCGGCTTCAAAAAAGTTGAACATTTTCATGAAGTATTTCGGCTGCAAAAAAGTCGAAAATTTTTATGAAAAGATTTATACTTCAAAAAGTTGAAAATTTTCATGAAAAGATTTCGGCTTCAAAAAGTTGAAAATTTTCATGAAAAGATTTCGGCTTCAAAAAAGTTGACCATTTTCATGAAAAGATCTCGACTTCAAAAAAGTTGAAAATTTTCATGAAAAGATTTCTGCTTCAAAAAAGTTGAAAAATTTTCATGACAGGATTTTGGCTTTACAAAAAGTAAAAATTTTCATAAAGTATTTCAGCTTCAAAAAGGTTGAAAACTTTCATGAACTATTTCGAATTCAAAAAAGTCGAAGATTTTCATGAAAAGATTTAGGCTTCAAAAAAGTTGAACATTTTCATGAAAAGATTTCGGCTTCAAAAAAGTTGAACATTTTCATGAAAAGATTTCGGCTTCAAAAAAGTTGAAAATTTTCATGAAGTATTTCGGCTTCAAAAAAATGGAACATTTTCAAGAAAAGATTTCGGATTCAAAAAAGTTGAAAATTTACATAAAAAGATTTCGGCTTCAAAAAAGTTGAAAATTTTCATGAAGTATTTCGGCTTCAAAAAAATGGAACATTTTCAAGAAAAGATTTCGGCTTCAAAAAAGTTGAAAATTTACATAAAAAGATTTCGACTTCAAAAAAGTCTAAGATTTTAATGAAAAGATTTCTGCATCAAAAATGTTGAAAATTTTCATGAAAAGATTTTGGTTTCAAAAAGTTGAAAATTTTCATGAAAAGATTTTTGCTTCAAAAAAGTTGAAAATTTTCATGAAAAGATTTCGGCTTCAAAAAAGTTGAACATTTTCATGAAGTATTTCGGCTGCAAAAAAGTCGAAAATTTTCATGAAAAGATTTATACTTCAAAAAGTTGAAAATTTTCATGAAAAGATTTCGGCTTCAAAAAAGTTGACCATTTTCATGAAAAGATCTCGGCTTCAAAAAAGTTGAAAATTTTCATGAAAAGATTTCTGCTTCAAAAAAGTTGAAAAATTTTCATGACAGGATTTTGGCTTTACAAAAAGTAAAAATTTTCATAAAGTATTTCAGCTTCAAAAAGGTTGAAAACTTTCATGAACTATTTCGAATTCAAAAAAGTCGAAGATTTTCATGAAAAGATTTAGGCTTCAAAAAAGTTGAACATTTTCATGAAAAGATTTCGGCTTCAAAAAAGTTGAACATTTTCATGAAAAGATTTCGGCTTCAAAAAAGTTGAAAATTTTCATGAAGTATTTCGGCTTCAAAAAAATGGAACATTTTCAAGAAAAGAATTCGGCTTCAAAAAAGTTGAAAATTTACATAAAAAGATTTCGGCTTCAAAAAAGTTGAAAATTTTCATGAAGTATTTCGGCTTCAAAAAAATGGAACATTTTCAAGAAAAGATTTCGGCTTCAAAAAAGTTGAAAATTTACATAAAAAGATTTCGACTTCAAAAAAGTCTAAGATTTTAATGAAAAGATTTCTGCATCAAAAATGTTGAAAATTTTCATGAAAAGATTTTGGTTTCAAAAAGTTGAAAATTTTCATGAAAAGATTTTTGCTTCAAAAAAGTTGAAAATTTACATGAAAAGATTTCGACTTCAAAAAAGTCTAAGATTTTCATGAAAAGATTTCTGCTTCAAAAAAGTTGAACATTTTCATGAAAAGATTTCTGCTTCAGAAAAGTTGAAAATTTACATGAAAAGATTTCGACTTCAAAAAAGTCTAAGATTTTCATGAAAAGATTTCTGCTTCAAAAAAGTTGAAAATTTTCATGAAAAGATTTCGGCTTCAAGAAGTTGAAAATTTTCATGAAAATATTTCGGTTTCAAAAAAGTTGAAAATTTTCATGAAGTATTTCGGCTTCAAAAAAATGGAACATTTTCATGAAAAGATTTCGGCTTCAAAAAACTTGAAAATTTTCATGAAAAGATTTCGGTTTCAAAAAGTTGAAAATTTTCATGAAAAGATTTCTGCTTCAAAAAAGTTGATAATTTTCATGAAGTCTTTCGGCTTCAAAAAAGTCGAAAATTTTCATGAACTATTTCGGCTTCAAAAAAGTCGAAAATTTTCATGAACTATTTCGGCATCAAAAAAGTTGAAAACTTTCATGAACTATTTCGACTTCAAAAAAGTCGAAGATTTTCATGAAAAGATTTAGGCTTCAAAAAAGTTAAAAATTTTCATGAAGTATTTCGGTTGCAAAAAAATGGAACATTTTCATGAAAAGATTTCGGCTTCAAAAAAGTTGAACATTTTCATTAAAAGATTTCAGCTTCAAAAAGGTTGAAAACTTTCATGAACTATTTCGGCTTCAAAAAAGTCAAAAATTTTCATGAACTATTTCGGCATCAAAAAAGTTGAAAATCTTTATGAAAAGATTTAGGTTTCAAAAAAGTTGAAAATTTTCATGAAGTATTTCGGCTGCAAAAAAGTCGAAAATTTTCATGAAAAGATTTCTACTTCAAAAAGTTGAAAATTTTCATGAAAAGATTTCTGCTTCAAAGAAGTTGAAAATTTTCATGAAAAGATTTCGGCTTCAAAAAGTTGAAAATTTTCATGAAAAGATTCCGGCTTCAAAAAAGTTGACCATTTTCATGAAAAGATCTCGGCTTCAAAAAAGTTGAAAATTTTCATGAAAAGATTTCAGCTTCAAAAAAGTTGAAAATTTTCATGACAGGATTTTGGCTTTACAAAAAGTAAAAATTTTCATAAAGTATTTCAGCTTCAAAAATGTTGAAAACTTTCATGAACTATTTCGAATTCAAAAAAGTCGAAGATTTTCATGAAAAGATTTAGGCTTCAAAAAAGTTGAACATTTTCATGAAAAGATTTCGGCTTCAAAAAAGTTGAACATTTTCATGAAAAGATTTCGGCTTCAAAAAAGTTGAAAATTTTCATGAAGTATTTCGGCTTCAAAAAAATGGAACATTTTCAAGAAAAGATTTTGGCTTCAAAAAAGTTGAAAATTTACATAAAAAGATTTCGGCTTCAAAAAAGTTGAAAATTTTCATGAAGTATTTCGGCTTCAAAAAAATGGAACATTTTCAAGAAAAGATTTCGGCTTCAAAAAAGTTGAAAATTTTCATGAAAAGATTTCGACTTCAAAAAAGTCTAAGATTTTCATGAAAAGATTTCTGCTTCAAAAAAGTTGAACATTTTCATGAAAAGATTTCTGCTTCAGAAAAGTTGAAAATTTACATGAAAAGATTTCGACTTCAAAAAAGTCTAAGATTTTCATGAAAAGATTTCTGCTTCAAAAAAGTTGAAAATTTTCATGAAAAGATTTCGGCTTCAAGAAGTTGAAAATTTTCATGAAAATATTTCGGTTTCAAAAAAGTTGAAAATTTTCATGAAGTATTTCGGCTTCAAAAAAATGGAACATTTTCATGAAAAGATTTCGGCTTCAAAAAACTTGAACATTTTCATGAAAAGATTTCTGCTTCAAAAAAGTTGAACATTTTCATGAAAAGATTTCAGCTTCAAAAAAGTTGAAAATTTACATGAAAAGATTTCGACTTCAAAAAAGTCTAAGGTTTTCATGAAAAGATTTCTGCTTCAAAAAAGTTGAAAATTTTCATGAAAAGACTTCTGCTTCAAAAAAGTTGAAAATTTTCATGAAAAGATTTCGGCTTCAAAAAAATTGACCATTTTCATGAAAAGATTTCGGCTTCAAAAAAGTTGAAAATTTTCATGAAAAGATTTCGGTTTCAAAAAGTTGAAAATTTTCATGAAAAGATTTCTGCTTCAAAAAAGTTGATAATTTTCATGAAGTATTTCGGCTTCAAAAAAGTCGAAAATTTTCATGAACTATTTCGGTTTCAAAAAAGTCGAAAATATTCATGAACTATTTCGGCATCAAAAAAGTTGAAAACTTTCATGAACTATTTCGACTTCAAAAAAGTCGAAGATTTTCATGAAAAGATTTCGGCTTCAAAAAAGTTGAACATTTTCATTAAAAGATTTCAGCTTCAAAAAGGTTGAAAACTTTCATGAACTATTTCGGCTTCAAAAAAGTCAAAAATTTTCATGAACTATTTCGGCATCAAAAAAGTTGAAAATTTTTATGAAAAGATTTAGGTTTCAAAAAAGTTGAAAATTTTCATGAAGTATTTCGGCTTCAAAAAAGTCGAAAATTTTCATGAACTATTTCGGCATCAAAAAAGTTGAAAATTTTCATGAAAAGACTTCTGCTTCAAAAAATTTGAAAATTTTCATGAAAAGATTTCGGCTTCAAAAAAATTGACCATTTTCAAGAAAAGATTTCGGCTTCAAAAAAGTTGAAAATTTTCATGAAAAGATTTCGGTTTCAAAAAGTTGAACATTTTCATGAAAAGATTTCGGCTTCAAAAAAGTTGATAATTTTCATGAAGTATTTCGGCTTCAAAAAAGTCGAAAATTTTCATGAACTATTTCTGCATCAAAAAAGTTGAAAATTTTCATGAAAAGACTTCTGCTTCAAAAAAGTTGAAAACTTTCATGAACTATTTCGACTTCAAAAAAGTCGAAGATTTTCATGAAAAGATTTCTGCTTCAAAAAAGTTGAAAATTTAAATGAAAAGATTTCGACTTCAAAAAAGTCTAAGATTTTCATGAAAAGATTTCTGCTTCAAAGAAGTTGAAAATTTTCATGAAAAGATTTCGGCTTCAAAAAGTTGAAAATTTTCATGAAAAGATTTCGGCTTCAAAAAAGTTGACCATTTTCATGAAAAGATCTCGGCTTCAAAAAAGTTGAAAATTTTCATGAAAAGATTTCAGCTTCAAAAAAGTTGAAAATTTTCATGACAGGATTTTGGCTTTACAAAAAGTAAAAATTTTCATAAAGTATTTCAGCTTCAAAAATGTTGAAAACTTTCATGAACTATTTCGAATTCAAAAAAGTCGAAAATTTTCATGAAAAGATTTAGGCTTCAAAAAAGTTGAACATTGTCATGAAAAGATTTCGGCTTCAAAAAAGTTGAACATTTTCATGAAAAGATTTCGGCTTCAAAAAAGTTGAAAATTTTCATGAAAAGATTTAGGCTTCAAAAAAGTTGAACATTGTCATGAAAAGATTTCGGCTTCAAAAAAGTTGAACATTTTCATGAAAAGATTTCGGCTTCAAAAAAGTTGAAAATTTTCATGAAGTATTTCGGCTTCAAAAAAATGGAACACTTTCAAGAAAAGATTTCGGCTTCAAAAAAGTTGAAAATTTACATAAAAAGATTTCGACTTCAAAAAAGTCTAAGATTTTAATGAAAAGATTTCTGCATCAAAAAAGTTGAAAATTTTCATGAAAAGATTTTGGTTTCAAAAAGTTGAAAATTTTCATGAAAAGATTTTTGCTTCAAAAAAGTTGAAAATTTACATGAAAAGATTTCGACTTCAAAAAAGTCTAAGATTTTCATGAAAAGATTTCTGCTTCAAAAAAGTTGAACATTTTCATGAAAAGATTTCAGCTTCAAAAAAGTTGAAAATTTACATGAAAAGATTTCGACTTCAAAAAAGTCTAAGGTTTTCATGAAAAGATTTCTGCTTCAAAAAAGTTGAAAATTTTCATGAAAAGACTTCTGCTTCAAAAAAGTTGAAAATTTTCATGAAAAGATTTCGGCTTCAAAAAAATTGACCATTTTCATGAAAAGATTTCGGCTTCAAAAAAGTTGAAAATTTTCATGAAAAGATTTCGGTTTCAAAAAGTTGAAAATTTTCATGAAAAGATTTCTGCTTCAAAAAAGTTGATAATTTTCATGAAGTATTTCGGCTTCAAAAAAGTCGAAAATTTTCATGAACTATTTCGGTTTCAAAAAAGTCGAAAATATTCATGAACTATTTCGGCATCAAAAAAGTTGAAAACTTTCATGAACTATTTCGACTTCAAAAAAGTCGAAGATTTTCATGAAAAGATTTCGGCTTCAAAAAAGTTGAACATTTTCATTAAAAGATTTCAGCTTCAAAAAGGTTGAAAACTTTCATGAACTATTTCGGCTTCAAAAAAGTCAAAAATTTTCATGAACTATTTCGGCATCAAAAAAGTTGAAAATTTTTATGAAAAGATTTAGGTTTCAAAAAAGTTGAAAATTTTCATGAAGTATTTCGGCTTCAAAAAAGTCGAAAATTTTCATGAACTATTTCGGCATCAAAAAAGTTGAAAATTTTCATGAAAAGACTTCTGCTTCAAAAAATTTGAAAATTTTCATGAAAAGATTTCGGCTTCAAAAAAATTGACCATTTTCATGAAAAGATTTCGGCTTCAAAAAAGTTGAAAATTTTCATGAAAAGATTTCGGTTTCAAAAAGTTGAACATTTTCATGAAAAGATTTCGGCTTCAAAAAAGTTGATAATTTTCATGAAGTATTTCGGCTTCAAAAAAGTCGAAAATTTTCATGAACTATTTCTGCATCAAAAAAGTTGAAAATTTTCATGAAAAGACTTCTGCTTCAAAAAAGTTGAAAACTTTCATGAACTATTTCGACTTCAAAAAAGTCGAAGATTTTCATGACAAGATTTAGGCTTCAAAAAAGTTAAAAATTTTCATGAAGTATTTCGGTTGCAAAAAAATGGAACATTTTCATGAAAAGATTTCGGCTTCAAAAAGTTGAAAATTTTCATGAAAAGATTTCGGCTGCAAAAAAGTCTAAAATTTTCATGAAAAGATCTATGCTTCAAAAAAGATGAAAATTTTCATGAAAAGATTTCGGCTTCAAAAAGTTAAAAATTTTCATGAAAAGATTTCGGCTTCAAAAAAGTTGAACATTTTCATGAAGTATTTCGGCTGCAAAAAAGTTGAAAACTTTCATGAACTATTTCGGCATCAAAAAAGTTGAAAACTTTCATGAACTATTTCGACTTCAAAAAAGTCGAAGATTTTCATGAAAAGATTTAGGCTTCAAAAAAGTTAAAAATTTTCATGAAGTATTTCGGTTGCAAAAAAATGGAACATTTTCATGAAAAGATTTCGGCTTCAAAAAAGTTGAACATTTTCATTAAAAGATTTCAGCTTCAAAAAGGTTGAAAACTTTCATGAACTATTTCGACTTCAAAAAAGTCGAAGATTTTCATGAAAAGATTTCGGCTTCAAAAAGTTAAAAATTTTCATGAAAAGATTTCGGCTTCAAAAAAGTTGAACATTTTCATGAAGTATTTCGGCTGCAAAAAAGTCGAAAATTTTCATGAAAAGATTTCTACTTCAAAAAGTTGAAAATTTTCATGAAAAGATTTCTGCTTCAAAAAAGTTGAAAATTTACATGAAAAGATTTCGACTTCAAAAAAGTCTAAGATTTTCATGAAAAGATTTCTGCTTCAAAGAAGTTGAAAATTTTCATGAAAAGATTTCGGCTTCAAAAAGTTGAAAATTTTCATGAAAAGATTTCGGCTTCAAAAAAGTTGAACATTTTCATGAAAAGATTTCGGCTTCAAAAAAGTTGAACATTTTCATGAAAAGATTTCGGCTTCAAAAAAGTTGAAAATTTTCATGAAGTATTTCGGCTTCAAAAAAATGGAACATTTTCAAGAAAAGATTTCGGCTTCAAAAAAGTTGAAAATTTACAAAAAAAGATTTCGGCTTCAAAAAAGTTGAAAATTTTCATGAAGTATTTCGGCTTCAAAAAAATGGAACATTTTCAAGAAAAGATTTCGGCTTCAAAAAAGTTGAAAATTTACATGAAAAGATTTCGACTTCAAAAAAGTCTAAGATTTTCATGAAAAGATTTCTGCTTCAAAAAAGTTGAACATTTTCATGAAAAGATTTCTGCTTCAGAAAAGTTGAAAATTTACATGAAAAGATTTCGACTTCAAAAAAGTCTAAGATTTTCATGAAAAGATTTCTGCTTCAAAAAAGTTGAAAATTTTCATGAAAAGATTTCGGCTTCAAGAAGTTGAAAATTTTCATGAAAATATTTCGGTTTCAAAAAAGTTGAAAATTTTCATGAAGTATTTCGGCTTCAAAAAAATGGAACATTTTCATGAAAAGATTTCGGCTTCAAAAAACTTGAACATTTTCATGAAAAGATTTCGGCTTCAAAAAAGTTGAACATTTTCATGAAAAGATTTCAGCTTCAAAAAAGTCGAAAATTTTCATGAACTATTTCGGCATCAAAAAAGTTGAAAATTTTCATGAAAAGACTTCTACTTCAAAAAAGTTGAAAATTTTCATGAAAAGATTTCGGCTTCAAAAAAATTGACCATTTTCATGAAAAGATTTCGGCTTCAAAAAAGTTGAAAATTTTCATGAAAAGATTTCGGTTTCAAAAAGTTGAAAATTTTCATGAAAGGATTTCTGCTTCAAAAAAGTTGATAATTTTCATGAAGTATTTCGGCTTCAAAAAAGTCGAAAATTTTCATGAACTATTTCGGCTTCAAAAAAGTCGAAAATTTTCATGAACTATTTCGGCATCAAAAAAGTTGAAAACTTTCATGAACTATTTCGACTTCAAAAAAGTCGAAGATTTTCATGAAAAGATTTAGGCTTCAAAAAAGTTAAAAATTTTCATGAAGTATTTCGGTTGCAAAAAAATGGAACATTTTCATGAAAAGATTTCGGCTTCAAAAAAGTTGAACATTTTCATTAAAAGATTTCAGCTTCAAAAAGGTTGAAAACTTTCATGAACTATTTCGGCTTCAAAAAAGTCAAAAATTTTCATGAACTATTTCGGCATCAAAAAAGTTGAAAATTTTTATGAAAAGATTTAGGTTTCAAAAAAGTTGAAAATTTTCATGAAGTATTTCGGCTTCAAAAAAGTTGAAAATTTTCATGAACTATTTCGGCATCAAAAAAGTTGAAAATTTTCATGAAAAGACTTCTGCTTCAAAAAAGTTGAAAATTTTCATGAAAAGATTTCGGCTTCAAAAAAATTGACCATTTTCATGAAAAGATTTCGGCTTCAAAAAAGTTGAAAATTTTCATGAAAAGATTTCTGCTTCAAAAAAGTTGAAAATTTTCATGACAGGATTTTAGCTTTAAAAAAGGTAAAAATTGTCATGAAGTATTTCGGCTTCAAAAAGGTAGAACTTTTCATAAAGTATTTCGGCTTCAAAAAGGTTGAAAACTTTCATGAACTATTTCGGCTTCAAAAAAGTCGAAGATTTTCATGAAAAGATTTCTGCTTCAAAAAAGTTGAACATTTTCATGAAAAGATTTCTGCTTCAAAAAAGTTGAAAATTTTCATGACAGGATTTTAGCTTTAAAAAAGGTAAAAATTGTCATGAAGTATTTCGGCTTCAAAAAGGTAGAACTTTTCATAAAGTATTTCGGCTTCAAAAAGGTTGAAAACTTTCATGAACTATTTCGGCTTCAAAAAAGTCGAAGATTTTCATGAAAAGATTTCTGCTTCAAAAAAGTTGAACATTTTCATGAAAAGATTTCTGCTTCAAAAAAGTTTAAAATTTACATGAAAAGATTTCGACTTCAAAAAAGTCTAAGATTTTCATGAAAAGATTTCTGCTTCAAAAAAGTTGAAAATTTTCATGAAAAGATTTCGGCATAAAAAAGTTGAAAATTTTCATGAAAAGATTTCGGCTTCAAAAAAGTTGAAAATTTTCATGAAGTATTTCGGCTGCAAAAAAGTCTAAAATTTTCATGAAAAGATTTATGCTTCAAAAAAGATGAAAATTTTCATGAAAAGATTTCTGCTTCAAAAAAGTTGAAAATTTTCATGAAAAGATTTGGGCTTCAAAAAAGTTGAATATTTTCATCAACTATTTCGGCTTCAAAAAAGTCGAAGATTTTCATGAAAAGATTTCGGCTTCAAAAAAGTTGAACATTTTCATGAAAAGATTTCGGCATCAAAAAGTTGAAAATTTTCATGAAAAGATTTCGGTTTCAAAAAGTTGAAAATTTTCATGAAAAGATCTCGGCTTCAAAAAAGTTGAACATTTTCATGAAGTATTTCGTCTTCAAAAAAATGGAACATTTTCATGAAAAGATTTCGGCTTCAAAAAAGTTGAAAATTTTCATGAAAAGATTTCGGTTTCAAAAAGTTGAAAATTTTCATGAAAAGATTTCTGCTTCAAAAAAGTTGAAAATTTTCATGACAGGATTTTGGCTTCAAAAAGGGTTGAAAACTTTCATGAACTATTTCGACTTCAAAAAAGTTGAAAATTTTCATGAAAAGATTTCGGCTTCAAAAAGTTGAACATTTTCATGAAAAGATTTCGGCTTCAAAAAAGTTGAAAACTTTCATGAACTATTTCGACTTCAAAAAAGTCGAAGATTTTCATGAAAAGATTTCGGCTTCAAAAAAGTTGAAAATTTTCATGAAGTATTTCGGCTGCAAAAAAATGGAACATTTTCATGAAAAGATTTCTGCTTCAAAAAAGTTGAAAATTTTCATGAAAAGATTTCGGCTTCAAAAAAGTTGAAAATTTTCATGAAGTATTTCGGCTTCAAAAAAATGGAACATTTTCATGAAAAGATTTGGGCTTCAAAAAAGTTGAATATTTTCATGAAGTATTTCGGCTGCAAAAAAATGGAACATTTTCATGAAAAGATTTCTGCTTCAAAAAAGTTGAAAATTTTCATGAAAAGATTTCGGTTTCAAAAAGTTGAAAATTTTCATGAAAAGATTTCTGCTTCAAAAAAGTTGAAAATTTTCATGAAAAGATTTGGGCTTCAAAAAAGTTGAATATTTTCATCAACTATTTCGGCTTCAAAAAAGTCGAAGATTTTCATGAAAAGATTTCGGCTTCAAAAAAGTTGAACATTTTCATGAAAAGATTTCTGCTTCAAAAAAGTTGAAAATTTACATGAAAAGATTTCGACTTCAAAAAAGTCTAAGATTTTCATGAAAAGATTTCTGCTTCAAAAAAGTTGAAAATTTTCATGAAAAGATTTTGGTTTCAAAAAGTTGAAAATTTTCATGAAAAGATTTCGGCTTCAAAAAAGTTGAAAATTTTCATGAAAAGGTTTCGGCTTCAAAAAAGTTGAACATTTTCATGAAAAGGTTTCGGCTTCAAAAAAGTTGAACATTTTCATGAAAAGATTTCGGCTTTAAAAAAGTTGAACATTTTCATGAAAAGATTTCGACTTCAAAAAAGTTGAACATTTTCATGAAAAGATTTCGGCTTCAAAAAAATTGAAAATTTTCATGAAAAGATTTCGGCTTCAAAAAAGTTGAACATTTTCATGAAAAGATTTCAGCTTCAAAAAAATGGAAGATTTTCATGAAAAGACTTCGGCTTCAAAAAAGTTGAACATTTTCTTGAAAAGATTTCGGCTTCAAAAAAATTGAAAATTTTCATGAAAATATTTCGGGTTCAAAAAAATTGAAAATTTTCATGAACTATTTCGGCATCAAAAAAGTTGAAAATTTTCATGAACTATTTCGGCATCAAAAAAGTTGAAAATTTTCATGAAAAGATTTAGGTTTCAAAAAAGTTGAAAATTTTCATGAAGTATTTCGGCTTCAAAAAAATGGAACATTTTCATGAAAAGATTTCGGCTTCAAAAAAGTTGAACATTTTCATGAAAAGATTTCGTCTTCAAAAAAGTTGAAAATTTTCATGAAAAGATTTTGGTTTCAAAAAAGTTGAACATTTTCATGAAAAGATTTCGGCTTCAAAAAAGTTGACCATTTTCATGAAAAGATTTCAGCTTCAAAAAAGTTGAAAATTTTCATGAAAAGATTTCGGCATAAAAAAGTTGAAAATTTTCATGAAAAGATTTCGGCTTCAAAAAAGTTGAAAATTTTCATGAAGTATTTCGGCTGCAAAAAAGTCTAAAATTTTCATGAAAAGATTTATGCTTCAAAAAAGATGAAAATTTTCATGAAAAGATTTCGGCTTCAAAAAAGTTGACCATTTTCATGAAAAGATTTCGGCTTCAAAAAAGTTGAAAATTTTCATGAAAAGATTTCGGCATCAAAAAGTTGAAAATTTTCATGAAAAGATTTCGGTTTCAAAAAGTTGAAAATTTTCATGAAAAGATCTCGGCTTCAAAAAAGTTGAACATTTTCATGAAGTATTTCGTCTTCAAAAAAATGGAACATTTTCATGAAAAGATTTCGGCTTCAAAAAAGTTGAAAATTTTCATGAAAAGATTTCGGTTTCAAAAAGTTGAAAATTTTCATGAAAAGATTTCTGCTTCAAAAAGTTGAAAATTTTCATGACAGGATTTTGGCTTCAAAAAGGGTTGAAAACTTTCATGAACTATTTCGACTTCAAAAAAGTTGAAAATTTTCATGAAAAGATTTCGGCTTCAAAAAGTTGAACATTTTCATGAAAAGATTTCGGCTTCAAAAAAGTTGAAAACTTTCATGAACTATTTCGACTTCAAAAAAGTCGAAGATTTTCATGAAAAGATTTCGGCTTCAAAAAAGTTGAAAATTTTCATGAAGTATTTCGGCTGCAAAAAAATGGAACATTTTCATGAAAAGATTTCGGCTTCAAAAAAGTTGAACATTTTCATGAAAAGATTTCGGTTTCAAAAAGTTGAAAATTTTCATGAAAAGATTTCTGCTTCAAAAAAGTTGAAAAATTTCATGACAGGATTTTGGCTTCAAAAAGGGTTGAAAACTTTCATGAACTATTTCGACTTCAAAAAGTCGAAGATTTTTATGAAAAGATTTCGGCTTCAAAAAAGTTGAACATTTTCATGAAGTATTTCGTCTTCTAAAAAATGGAACATTTTCATGAAAAGATTTCGGCTTCAAAAAAGTTGAAAATTTTCATGAAAAGATTTCGGTTTCAAAAAGTTGAAAATTTTCATGAAAAGATTTCTGCTTCAAAAAAGTTTAAAATTTTCATGACAGGATTTTGGATTCAAAAAGGGTTGAAAACTTTCATGAACTATTTCGACTTCAAAAAAGTTGAAAATTTTCATGAAAAGATTTCGGCTTCAAAAAGTTGAACATTTTCATGAAAAGATTTCGGCTTCAAAAAGGTTGAAAACTTTCATGAACTATTTCGATTTCAAAAAAGTCGAAGATTTTCATGAAAAGATTTCGGCTTCAAAAAAGTTGAAAATTTTCATGAAGTATTTCGGCTGCAAAAAAATGGAACATTTTCATGAAAAGATTTCTGCTTCAAAAAAGTTGAAAATTTTCATGAAAAGATTTCGGCATCAAAAAGTTGAAAATTTTCATGAAAAGATTTCGGTTTCAAAAAGTTGAAAATTTTCATGAAAAGATCTCGGCTTCAAAAAAGATGAACATTTTCATGAAGTATTTCGTCTTCAAAAAAATGGAACATTTTCATCAAAAGATTTCTGCTTCAAAAAAGTTGAAAATTTTCATGAAAAGATTTCGGTTTCAAAAAGTTGAAAATTTTCATGAAAAGATTTCTGCTTCAAAAAAGTTGAAAATTTTCATGACAGGATTTTGGCTTCAAAAAGGGTTGAAAACTTTCATGAACTATTTCGACTTCAAAAAAGTCGAAGATTTTTATGAAAAGATTTCGGCTTCAAAAAAGTTGAAAATTTACATGAAAAGATTTCGGCTTCAAAAAAGTTGACCATTTTCATGAAAAGATTTCGGCTTCAAAAAAGTTGAAAATTTTCATGAAAAGATAACGGCTTAAAAAAAGTTTAAGATTTTCATGAAAAGATTTCTGCTTCAAAAAAGTTGAAAATTTTCATGAAAAGATTTCGGCTTCAAGAAGTTGAAAATTTTCATGAAAAGATTTCGGCTTCAAAAAAGTTGAAAATTTTCATGAAAAGATTTCGGTTTCAAAAAGTTGAAAATTTTCATGAAAAGATTTCGGCTTCAAAAAGTTGAAAATTTTCATGAAAAGATTTCGGCTTCAAAAAAGTTGAAAATTTTCATGAAAAGATTTCTGCTTCAAAAAAGTTGAAAATTTTCATGACAGGATTTTGGCTTCAAAAAGGTTGAAAACTTTCATGAACTATTTCGACTTCAAAAAAGTCGAAGATTTTCATGAAAAGATTTCGGCTTCAAAAAAGTTGAAAATTTTCATGAAGTATTTCGGCTGCAAAAAAATGGAACATTTTCATGAAAAGATTTCTGCTTCAAAAAAGTTGAAAATTTACATGAAAAGATTTCGACTTCAAAAAAGTTGAACATTTTCATGAAAAGATTTCTGCTTCAAAAAAGTTGAAAATTTTCATGAAAAGATTTCGGCTTCAAAAAGTTGAAAATTTTCATGAAAAGATTTCGGTTTCAAAAAGTTGAAAATTTTCATGAAAAGATCTCGGCTTCAAAAAAGTTGAACATTTTCATGAAGTATTTCGTCTTCAAAAAAGTTGAACATCTTCATGAAAAGAATTCTGCTTCAAAAAAGTTGAAAATTTACATGAAAAGATTTCGACTTCAAAAAAGTCTAAGATTTTCATGAATAGATATCTGCTTCAAAAAAGTTGAAAATTTTCATGAAAAGATTTCGGCTGCAAAAAAGTCTAAAATTTTCATGAAAAGATTTATGCTTCAAAAAAGATGAAAATTTTCATGAAAAGATTTCGGCTTCAAAAAGTTGAAAATTTTCATGAAAAGATTTCGGCTTCAAAAAAGTTAACCATTTTCATGAAAAGATTTCGGCTTCAAAAAAGTTGAAAATTTTCATGAAAAGATTTCGGATTCAAAAAGTTGAAAATTTTCATGAAAAGATTTTGGTTTCAAAAAGTTGAACATCTTCATGAAAAGATTTCTGCTTCAAAAAAGTTGAAAATTTACATGAAAAGATTTCGACTTCAAAAAAGTCTAAGATTTTCATGAATAGATATCGGCTTCAAAAAAGTTCAAAATTTTCATGAAAAGATTTCGGCTTCAAAAAGTTGAAAATTTTCATGAAAAGATTTTGGTTTCAAAAAGTTGAACATCTTCATGAAAAGATTTCTGCTTCAAAAAAGTTGAAAATTTACATGAAAAGATTTCGACTTCAAAAAAGTCTAAGATTTTCATGAATAGATATCGGCTTCAAAAAAGTTCAAAATTTTCATGAAAAGATTTCGGCTTCAAAAAGTTGAAAATTTACATGAAAAGATTTCGACTTCAAAAAAGTCTAAGATTTTCATGAAAAGATTTCTGCTTCAAAAAAGTTGAAAATTTACATGAAAAGATTTCGACTTCAAAAAAGTCTAAGATTTTCATGAAAAGATTTCTGCTTCAAAAGAGTTGAAAATTTTCATGAAAAGATTTCGGCTTCAAAAAAGTTGAAAATTTTCATGAAAAGATTTTGGTTTCAAAAAGTTGAAAATTTTCATGAAAAGATTTCGGCTTCAAAAAAGTTTTAGATTTTCATGAAAAGATTTCTGCTTCAAAAAAGTTGAAAATTTTCATGAAAAGATTTCGGCTTCAAAAAGTTGACCATTTTCATGAAAAGATTTCGGCTTCAAAAAAGTTGAAAATTTTCATGAAGTATTTCGGCTTCAAAAAAATGGAAGATTTTCATGAAAAGATTTCGGCTTCAAAAAAGTTGACCATTTTCATGAAAAGATTTCGGTTTCAAAAAGTTGAAAATTTTCATGAAAAGATTTCGGCTTCAAAAAAGTTGAAAATTTTCATGAAGTATTTCGGCTTCAAAAAAATGGAACATTTTCATGAAAAGATTTTGGTTTCAAAAAAGTTGAACATTTTCATGAAAAGATTTCTGCTTCAAAAAGTTGAACATTTTCATGAAAAGATTTCGGTTTAAAAAAGTTGAAAATTTTCATGAAAAGATCTCGTTTTCAAAAAAGTTGAACATTTTCATGAAAAGATTTCGGCTTCAAAACAGTTGAAAATTTTCATGAAAAGATTTCTGCTTCAAAAAAGTTGAAAATTTTCATGAAAAGATTTCCGCTTCAAAAAAAAGTTGAAAATTTTCATGAAGTATTTCGGCTTCAAAAAAATGGAACATTTTCATGAAAAGATTTCGGCTTCAAAAAACTTGAACATTTTCATGAAAAGATTTCGGCTTCAAAAAAGTTGAACATTTTCATGAAAAGATTTCTGCTTCAAAAAAGTTGAAAATTTTCATGAAAAGATTTCGGCTTAAAAAGTTTAAAATTTTCATGAAAAGATTTCGGCTTCAAAAAAGTTGACCATTTTCATGAAATGATTTCGGTTTCAAAAAGTTGAAAATTTTCATGAAAAGATTTCGGCTTCAAAAAAGTTGAAAATTTTCAGGAAGTATTTCGGCTTCAAAAAAATGGAACATTTTCATGAAAAGATTTCTGCTTCAAAAAAGTCTAACATTTTCATGAAAAGATTTTGGTTTCAAAAAAGTTGAACATTTTCATGAAAAGATTTCTGCTTCAAAAAAGTTGAAAATTTTCATGACAGGATTTTGGCTTCAAAAAGGGTTGAAAACTTTCATGAACTATTTCGAATTCAAAAAAGTTGAAAATTTTCATGAAAAGATTTCGGCTTCAAAAAGTTGAACATTTTCATGAAAAGATTTCGGCTTCAAAAAAGTTGAAAACTTTCATGAACTATTTCGACTTCAAAAAAGTCGAAGATTTTCATGAAAAGATTTCGGCTTCAAAAAAGTTGAAAATTTTCATGAAGTATTTCGGCTGCAAAAAAATGGAACATTTTCATGAAAAGATTTCGGCTTCAAAAAAGTTGAAAATTTTCATGAAAAGATTTCGGTTTCAAAAAGTTGAAAATTTTCATGAAAAGATTTCTGCTTCAAAAAAGTTGAAAAATTTCATGACAGGATTTTGGCTTCAAAAAGGGTTGAAAACTTTCATGAACTATTTCGACTTCAAAAAGTCGAAGATTTTTATGAAAAGATTTCGGCTTCAAAAAAGTTGAACATTTTCATGAAGTACTTCGTCTTCAAAAAAATGGAACATTTTCATGAAAAGATTTCGGCTTCAAAAAAGTTGAAAATTTTCATGAAAAGATTTCGGTTTCAAAAAGTTGAAAATTTTCATGAAAAGATTTCTGCTTCAAAAAAGTTGAAAATTTTCATGACAGGATTTTGGCTTCAAAAAGGGTTGAAAACTTTCATGAACTATTTCGACTTCAAAAAAGTTGAAAATTTTCATGAAAAGATTTCGGCTTCAAAAAGTTGAAGATTTTCATGAAAAGATTTCGGCTTCAAAAAGGTTGAAAACTTTCATGAACTATTTCGATTTCAAAAAAGTCGAAGATTTTCATGAAAAGATTTAGGTTTCAAAAAAGTTGAAAATTTTCATGAAAAGATTTCGGCATCAAAAAGTTGAAAATTTTCATGAAAAGATTTCGGTTTCAAAAAGTTGAAAATTTTCATGAAAAGATCTCGGTTTCAAAAAAGTTGAACATTTTCATGAAGTATTTCGTCTTCAAAAAAATGGAACATTTTCATCAAAAGATTTCTGCTTCAAAAAAGTTGAAAGTTTTCATGAAAAGATTTCGGTTTCAAAAAGTTGAAAATTTTCATGAAAAGATTTCTGCTTCAAAAAAGTTGAAAATTTTCATGACAGGATTTTGGCTTCAAAAAGGGTTGAAAACTTTCATGAACTATTTCGACTTCAAAAAAGTCGAAGATTTTTATGAAAAGATTTCGGCTTCAAAAAAGTTGAAAATTTACATGAAAAGATTTCGGCTTCAAAAAAGTTGACCATTTTCATGAAAAGATTTTGGCTTCAAAAAAGTTGAAAATTTTCATGAAAAGATTTCGGTTTCAAAAAGTTGAAAATTTTCATGAAAAGATTTCTGCTTCAAAAAAGTTGAAAATTTTCATGACAGGATTTTGGCTTCAAAAAGGGTTGAAAACTTTCATGAACTATTTCGACTTCAAAAAAGTCGAAGATTTTTATGAAAAGATTTCGGCTTCAAAAAAGTTGAAAATTTACATGAAAAGATTTCGGCTTCAAAAAAGTTGACCATTTTCATGAAAAGATTTCGGCTTCAAAAAAGTTGAAAATTTTCATGAAAAGATTTCGGCTTCAAAAATTTGACCATTTTCATGAAAAGATTTTGGCTTCAAAAAGTTGAAAATTTTCATGAAAAGATTTCGGCTTCAAAAAGTTGACCATTTTCATGAAAAGATTTCGGCTTCAAAAAGTTGAAAATTTTCATGAAAAGATTTCGGCTTCAAAAAGTTGAAAATTTTCATGAAAAGATTTCGGCTTCAAAAAGTTGAAAATTTTCATGAAAAGATTTCGGCTTCAAAAAAGTTGAAAATTTTCATGAAAAGATTTCTGCTTCAAAAAAGTTGAAAATTTTCATGACAGGATTTTGGCTTCAAAAAGGTTGAAAACTTTCATGAACTATTTCGACTTCAAAAAAGTCGAAGATTTTCATGAAAAGATTTCGGCTTCAAAAAAGTTGAAAATTTTCATGAAGTATTTCGGCTGCAAAAAAATGGAACATTTTCATGAAAAGATTTCTGCTTCAAAAAAGTTGAAAATTTACATGAAAAGATTTCGACTTCAAAAAAGTTGAACATTTTCATGAAAAGATTTCTGCTTCAAAAAAGTTGAAAATTTTCATGAAAAGATTTCGGCTTCAAAAAGTTGAAAATTTTCATGAAAAGATTTCGGTTTCAAAAAGTTGAAAATTTTCATGAAAAGATCTCGGCTTCAAAAAAGTTGAACATTTTCATGAAGTATTTCGTCTTCAAAAAAGTTGAACATCTTCATGAAAAGAATTCTGCTTCAAAAAAGTTGAAAATTTACATGAAAAGATTTCGACTTCAAAAAAGTCTAAGATTTTCATGAATAGATATCTGCTTCAAAAAAGTTGAAAATTTTCATGAAAAGATTTATGCTTCAAAAAAGATGAAAATTTTCATGAAAAGATTTCGGCTTCAAAAAGTTGAAAATTTTCATGAAAAGATTTCGGCTTCAAAAAAGTTGACCATTTTCATGAAAAGATTTCGGCTTCAAAAAAGTTGATAATTTTCATGAAAAGATTTCGGCTTCAAAAAGTTGAAAATTTTCATGAAAAGATTTTGGTTTCAAAAAGTTGAACATCTTCATGAAAAGATTTCTGCTTCAAAAAAGTTGAAAATTTACATGAAAAGATTTCGACTTCAAAAAAGTCTAAGATTTTCATGAATAGATATCGGCTTCAAAAAAGTTGAAAATTTTCATGAAAAGATTTCGGCTTCAAAAAGTTGAAAATTTTCATGAAGTATTTCGGCTGCAAAAAAATGGAACATTTTCATGAAAAGATTTCGGCTTCAAAAAAGTTGAAAATTTACATGAAAAGATTTCGACTTCAAAAAAGTCTAAGATTTTCATGAAAAGATTTCTGCTTCAAAAGAGTTGAAAATTTTCATGAAAAGATTTCGGCTTCAAAAAAGTTGAAAATTTTCATGAAAAGATTTTGGTTTCAAAAAGTTGAAAATTTTCATGAAAAGATTTCGGCTTCAAAAAAGTTTTAGATTTTCATGAAAAGATTTCTGCTTCAAAAAAGTTGAAAATTTTCATGAAAAGATTTCGGCTTTAAAAAGTTGAAAATTTTCATGAAAAGATTTCGGCTTCAAAAAGTTGACCATTTTCATGAAAAGATTTCGGCTTCAAAAAAGTTGAAAATTTTCATGAAAAGATTTCGGCTTCAAAAAGTTGACCATTTTCATGAAAAGATTTCGGCTTCAAAAAAGTTGAAAATTTTCATGAAGTATTTCGGCTTCAAAAAAATGGAAGATTTTCATGAAAAGATTTCGGCTTCAAAAAAGTTGAAAGTTTTCATGAAAAGATTTCGGCTTCAAAAAAGTTAAAAATTTTCATGAAAAGATTTCGGCTTCAAAAAAGTTGAAAATTTTCATGAAGTATTACGGCTTCAAAAAAATGGAACATTTTCAAGAAAAGATTTCGGCTTCAAAAAAGTTGAAAGTTTTCATGAAAAGATTTCGGCTTCAAAAAGTTGAAAATTTTCATGAAAAGATTTCGGCTTCAAAAAAGTTGACCATTTTCATGAAAAGATTAATGCTTCAAAAAAGTTGAAAATTTTCATGAAAAGATCTCGGCTTCAAAAAAGTTGAACATTTTCATGAAAAGATTTCGGCATTAAAAAAGTTGAAAAATTTCATGAAAAGATTTCAGCTTCAAAAAAGTTGAAAATTTTCATGACAGGATTTTGGCTTTACAAAAAGTAAAAATTTTCATAAAGTATTTCTGCTTCAAAAAGGTTGAAAACTTTCATGAACTATTTCGACTTCCAAAAAGTCGAAGATTTTCATGAAAATATTTCGGCTTCAAAAAAGTTGAACATTTTCATGAAAAGATTTCGGCTTCAAAAAAGTTAAAAATTTTCATGAAAAGATTTCGGCTTCAAAAAAGTTGAACATTTTCATGAAGTATTTCGGCTTCAAAAAAGTTGAAAATTTTCATGAAAAGATTTCGACTTCAAAAAGTTGAAAATTTTCATGAAAAGATTTCGGCTTCAAAAAAGTTGAAAATTTTCATGAAAAGATTTCTGCTTCAAAAAAGTTGAAAATTTTCATGACAGGATTTTGGCTTTAAAAAAAGTAGAAATTTTCATAAATTAATTCTGCTTCAAAAAAGTTGAAAATTTTCTTGAAAAGATTTCGGCTTCAAAAAGTTGAAAATTTTCATGAAAAGATTTCGGCTTCAAAAAAGTTGAACATTTTCATGAAAATATTTCGGCTTCAAAAAAGTTGAAAATTTTCATGAAGTATCTCGGCTTCAAAAAAATGGAACATTTTCAAGAAAAGATTTCTGCTTCAAAAAAGTTGAAAATTTACATGAAAAGATTTCGACTTCAAAAAAGTTGAACATTTTCATGAAAAGATTTCTGCTTCAAAAAAGTTGAAAATTTTCCTGAAAAGATTTTGGTTTCAAAAAGTTGAAAATTTTCATGAAAAGATTTTAGCTTCAAAAAGGTTGAAAACTTTCATGAACTATTTCGACTTCAAAAAAGTCGAAGATTTTCATGAAAAGATTTCGGCTATAAAAAAGTTGAAAATTTGCATGAAGTATTTCGACTACAAAAAAGTCTAAAATTTTCATGAAAAGATTTATGTTTCAAAAAAGATGAAAATTTTCATGAAAAGATTTGGGCTTCAAAAAGGTGAAAATTTTCATGAAAAGATTTCGGCATCAAAAAAGTTGAACATTTTCATGAAAAGATTTCGGCTTCAAAAAAGTTGAAAATTTTCATGAACTATTTCGGCATCAAAAAAGTTGAAAATTTTCATAAAAGATTTAGGTTTCAAAAAAGTTGAAAATTTTCATAAAAGATTTAGGTTTCAAAAAAGTTGAACATTCTCATGAAGTATTTCAGCTTCAAAAAAGTCGAAAATTTTCATTAACTATTTCGGCATCAAAAAAGTTGAAAATTTTCATGAAAAGATTTCGGCTTCAAAAAAGTTGAAAATTTTCATGAAAAGATTTGGGCTTCAAAAAAGTTGACAATTTTCATGAAAAGATTTAGACTTCAAAAAAGTTGAATATTTTCATCAAGTATTTCGGCTTCAAAAAAGTCGAAGATTTTCATGAAAAGATTTCGGCTTCAAAAAAGTTGAACATTTTCATGAAAAGATTTTGGTTTCAAAAAGTTGAAAAATTTTTATGAAAATATTTCGGCTTCAAAAAAGTTGAACATTTTCATGAAAAGATTTCAGCTTCAAAAAAGTTGAAAATTTTCATGAAAAGATTTCGACTTCAAAAAAGTTGAACATTTTCATGAAAAGATTTCGGCTTCAAAAAAGTTGAAAATTTTCATGAAGTATTTCGGTTTCAAAAAAATGGAACATTTTCATGAAAAGACTTCGGCTTCAAAAAAGTTGAACATTTTCATGAAAAGATTTCGACTTCAAAAAAGTTGAACATTTTCATGAAAAGTGTTCGGCTTCAAAAAAGTTGAAACTTTTCATGAAAAGATTTAGACTTCAAAAAAGTTGAATATTTTCATGAAGTATTTCGGCTTCAAAAAAGTTGAACATTTTCATGAATAGATTTCGTCTTCAAAAAAGTTGAACATTTTCATGAAGTATTTCGGCTGCAAAAAAGTCGAAGATTTTCATGAAAAGATTTCGGCTTCAAAAAAGTTGAACATTTTCATGAAAAGATTTCGGCTTCAAAAAAGTTGAAAATTTTCATGAAAAGATTTTGTTTTCAAAAAGTTGAAAATTTTCATGAAGTATTTCGGCTTCAAAAAAGTCGAAAATTTTCATGAACTATTTCGGCATCAAAAAAGTTGAAAATTTTCATGAAAAGATTTCGGCTTCAAAAAAGTTGAAACTTTTCATGAAAAGATTTAGACTTCAAAAAAGTTGAAAATTTTCATGAAGTATTTCGGCTGCAAAAAAGTCGAAGATTTTCATGAAAAGATTTCGGGTTCAAAAAAGTTGAAAATTTTCATGAACTATTTCGGCATCAAAAAAGTTGAAAATTTTCATGAAAAGATTTAGGTTTCAAAAAAGTTGAAAATTTTCATGAAGTACTTCGGCTTCAAAAAAGTTGAAAATTTTCATGAAGTATTTCGGCTTCAAAAAACTCTAAAATTTTCATGAAAAGATTTAGACTTCAAAAAAGTCTAAGATTTTCATGAAAAGATTTCTGCTTCAAAAAAGTTGAAAATTTTCATGAAAATATTTCGGCTTCAAAAAAGTTGAAAATTTTCATGAAGTATCTCGGCTTCAAAAAAATGGAACATTTTCAAGAAAAGATTTCTGCTTCAAAAAAGTTGAAAATTTACATGAAAAGATTTCGACTTCAAAAAAGTTGAACATTTTCATGAAGTATTTCTGCTTCAAAAAAATGGAACATTTTCATGAAAAGATTTCGGCTTCAAAAAAGTTGAACATTTTCATGAAAAGATTTCTGCTTCAAAAAAGTTGAAAATTTACATGAAAAGATTTCGACTTCAAAAAAGTTGAAGATTTTCATGAAAAGATTTCTGCTTCAAAAAAGTTGAACATTTTCATGACAGGATTTTGGCTTCAAAAAAGTTGAAAATTTTCATGAAAAGATTTCGGCTTCAAAAAAGTTGACCATTTTCATGAAATGATTTCGGCTTCAAAAAGTTGAAAATTTTCATGAAAAGATTTTAGCTTCAAAAAGGTTGAAAACTTTCATGAACTATTTCGACTTCAAAAAAGTCGAAGATTTTCATGAAAAGATTTCGGCTATAAAAAAGTTGAAAATTTGCATGAAGTATTTCGACTACAAAAAAGTCTAAAATTTTCATGAAAAGATTTATGTTTCAAAAAAGATGAAAATTTTCATGAAAAGATTTGGGCTTCAAAAAGGTGAAAATTTTCATGAAAAGATTTCGGCATCAAAAAAGTTGAACATTTTCATGAAAAGATTTCGGCTTCAAAAAAGTTGAAAATTTTCATGAACTATTTCGGCATCAAAAAAGTTGAAAATTTTCATAAAAGATTTAGGTTTCAAAAAAGTTGAAAATTTTCATAAAAGATTTAGGTTTCAAAAAAGTTGAACATTTTCATGAAGTATTTCAGCTTCAAAAAAGTCGAAAATTTTCATTAACTATTTCGGCATCAAAAAAGTTGAAAATTTTCATGAAAAGATTTGGGCTTCAAAAAATTTGACAATTTTCATGAAAAGATTTCGGCTTCAAAAAAGTTGAATATTTTCATCAAGTATTTCGGCTTCAAAAAAGTTGAAGATTTTCATGAAAAGATTTCGGCTTCAAAAAAGTTGAACATTTTCATGAAAAGATTTTGGTTTCAAAAAGTTGAAAATTTTTTATGAAAAGATTTCGGCTTCAAAAAAGTTGAACATTTTCATGAAAAGATTTCGGCTTCAAAAAAGTTGAACATTTTCATGAAAAGATTTCGGCTTCAAAAAAGTTGAAAATTTTCATGAACTATTTCGGCATCAAAAAAGTTGAAAATTTTCATAAAAGATTTAGGTTTCAAAAAAGTTGAAAATTTTCATAAAAGATTTAGGTTTCAAAAAAGTTGAACATTTTCATGAAGTATTTCAGCTTCAAAAAAGTCGAAAATTTTCATTAACTATTTCGGCATCAAAAAAGTTGAAAATTTTCATGAAAAGATTTCTGCTTCAAAAAAGTTGAAAATTTTCATGAAAAGATTTGGGCTTCAAAAAAGTTGACAATTTTCATGAAAAGATTTCGGCTTCAAAAAAGTTGAATATTTTCATCAAGTATTTCGGCTTCAAAAAAGTCGAAGATTTTCATGAAAAGATTTCGGCTTCAAAAAAGTTGAACATTTTCATGAAAAGATTTTGGTTTCAAAAAGTTGAAAATTTTTTATGAAAAGATTTTGGCTTCAAAAAAGTTGAACATTTTCATGAAAAGATTTCGGCTTCAAAAAAGTTGAAAATTTTCATGAAAAGATTTCTACTTCAAAAAAGTTGAACATTTTCATGAAAAGATTTCGGCTTCAAAAAAGTTGACCATTTTCATGAAAAGATTTCGGCTTCAAAAAAGTTGATAATTTTCATGAAAAGATTTCGGCTTCAAAAAGTTGAAAATTTTCATGAAAAGATTTTGGTTTCAAAAAGTTGAACATCTTCATGAAAAGATTTCTGCTTCAAAAAAGTTGAAAATTTACATGAAAAGATTTCGACTTCAAAAAAGTCTAAGATTTTCATGAATAGATATCGGCTTCAAAAAAGTTGAAAATTTTCATGAAAAGATTTCGGCTTCAAAAAGTTGAAAATTTTCATGAAGTATTTCGGCTGCAAAAAAATGGAACATTTTCATGAAAAGATTTCGGCTTCAAAAAAGTTGAAAATTTACATGAAAAGATTTCGACTTCAAAAAAGTCTAAGATTTTCATGAAAAGATTTCTGCTTCAAAAAAGTTGAAAATTTACATGAAAAGATTTCGACTTCAAAAAAGTCTAAGATTTTCATGAAAAGATTTCTGCTTCAAAAGAGTTGAAAATTTTCATGAAAAGATTTCGGCTTCAAAAAAGTTGAAAATTTTCATGAAAAGATTTTGGTTTCAAAAAGTTGAAAATTTTCATGAAAAGATTTCGGCTTCAAAAAAGTTTTAGATTTTCATGAAAAGATTTCTGCTTCAAAAAAGTTGAAAATTTTCATGAAAAGATTTCGGCTTTAAAAAGTTGAAAATTTTCATGAAAAGATTTCGGCTTCAAAAAGTTGACCATTTTCATGAAAAGATTTCGGCTTCAAAAAAGTTGAAAATTTTCATGAAAAGATTTCGGCTTCAAAAAGTTGACCATTTTCATGAAAAGATTTCGGCTTCAAAAAAGTTGAAAATTTTCATGAAGTATTTCGGCTTCAAAAAAATGGAAGATTTTCATGAAAAGATTTCGGCTTCAAAAAAGTTGAAAGTTTTCATGAAAAGATTTCGGCTTCAAAAAAGTTAAAAATTTTCATGAAAAGATTTCGGCTTCAAAAAAGTTGAAAATTTTCATGAAGTATTACGGCTTCAAAAAAATGGAACATTTTCAAGAAAAGATTTCGGCTTCAAAAAAGTTGAAAGTTTTCATGAAAAGATTTCGGCTTCAAAAAGTTGAAAATTTTCATGAAAAGATTTCGGCTTCAAAAAAGTTGACCATTTTCATGAAAAGATTAATGCTTCAAAAAAGTTGAAAATTTTCATGAAAAGATCTCGGCTTCAAAAAAGTTGAACATTTTCATGAAAAGATTTCGGCATTAAAAAAGTTGAAAAATTTCATGAAAAGATTTCAGCTTCAAAAAAGTTGAAAATTTTCATGACAGGATTTTGGCTTTACAAAAAGTAAAAATTTTCATAAAGTATTTCTGCTTCAAAAAGGTTGAAAACTTTCATGAACTATTTCGACTTCCAAAAAGTCGAAGATTTTCATGAAAATATTTCGGCTTCAAAAAAGTTGAACATTTTCATGAAAAGATTTCGGCTTCAAAAAAGTTAAAAATTTTCATGAAAAGATTTCGGCTTCAAAAAAGTTGAACATTTTCATGAAGTATTTCGGCTTCAAAAAAGTTGAAAATTTTCATGAAAAGATTTCGACTTCAAAAAGTTGAAAATTTTCATGAAAAGATTTCGGCTTCAAAAAAGTTGAAAATTTTCATGAAAAGATTTCTGCTTCAAAAAAGTTGAAAATTTTCATGACAGGATTTTGGCTTTAAAAAAAGTAGAAATTTTCATAAATTAATTCTGCTTCAAAAAAGTTGAAAATTTTCATGAAAAGATTTCGGCTTCAAAAAGTTGAAAATTTTCATGAAAAGATTTCGGCTTCAAAAAAGTTGAACATTTTCATGAAAATATTTCGGCTTCAAAAAAGTTGAAAATTTTCATGAAGTATCTCGGCTTCAAAAAAATGGAACATTTTCAAGAAAAGATTTCTGCTTCAAAAAAGTTGAAAATTTACATGAAAAGATTTCGACTTCAAAAAAGTTGAACATTTTCATGAAAAGATTTCTGCTTCAAAAAAGTTGAAAATTTTCCTGAAAAGATTTTGGTTTCAAAAAGTTGAAAATTTTCATGAAAAGATTTTAGCTTCAAAAAGGTTGAAAACTTTCATGAACTATTTCGACTTCAAAAAAGTCGAAGATTTTCATGAAAAGATTTCGGCTATAAAAAAGTTGAAAATTTGCATGAAGTATTTCGACTACAAAAAAGTCTAAAATTTTCATGAAAAGATTTATGTTTCAAAAAAGATGAAAATTTTCATGAAAAGATTTGGGCTTCAAAAAGGTGAAAATTTTCATGAAAAGATTTCGGCATCAAAAAAGTTGAACATTTTCATGAAAAGATTTCGGCTTCAAAAAAGTTGAAAATTTTCATGAACTATTTCGGCATCAAAAAAGTTGAAAATTTTCATAAAAGATTTAGGTTTCAAAAAAGTTGAAAATTTTCATAAAAGATTTAGGTTTCAAAAAAGTTGAACATTCTCATGAAGTATTTCAGCTTCAAAAAAGTCGAAAATTTTCATTAACTATTTCGGCATCAAAAAAGTTGAAAATTTTCATGAAAAGATTTCTGCTTCAAAAAAGTTGAAAATTTTCATGAAAAGATTTGGGCTTCAAAAAAGTTGACAATTTTCATGAAAAGATTTAGACTTCAAAAAAGTTGAATATTTTCATCAAGTATTTCGGCTTCAAAAAAGTCGAAGATTTTCATGAAAAGATTTCGGCTTCAAAAAAGTTGAACATTTTCATGAAAAGATTTTGGTTTCAAAAAGTTGAAAAATTTTTATGAAAATATTTCGGCTTCAAAAAAGTTGAACATTTTCATGAAAAGATTTCAGCTTCAAAAAAGTTGAAAATTTTCATGAAAAGATTTCGACTTCAAAAAAGTTGAACATTTTCATGAAAAGATTTCGGCTTCAAAAAAGTTGAAAATTTTCATGAAGTATTTCGGTTTCAAAAAAATGGAACATTTTCATGAAAAGACTTCGGCTTCAAAAAAGTTGAACATTTTCATGAAAAGATTTCGACTTCAAAAAAGTTGAACATTTTCATGAAAAGTGTTCGGCTTCAAAAAAGTTGAAACTTTTCATGAAAAGATTTAGACTTCAAAAAAGTTGAATATTTTCATGAAGTATTTCGGCTTCAAAAAAGTTGAACATTTTCATGAATAGATTTCGTCTTCAAAAAAGTTGAAAATTTTCATGAAGTATTTCGGCTGCAAAAAAGTCGAAGATTTTCATGAAAAGATTTCGGCTTCAAAAAAGTTGAACATTTTCATGAAAAGATTTCGGCTTCAAAAAAGTTGAAAATTTTCATGAAAAGATTTTGTTTTCAAAAAGTTGAAAATTTTCATGAAGTATTTCGGCTTCAAAAAAGTCGAAAATTTTCATGAACTATTTCGGCATCAAAAAAGTTGATAATTTTCATGAAAAGATTTCGGCTTCAAAAAAGTTGAAACTTTTCATGAAAAGATTTAGACTTCAAAAAAGTTGAAAATTTTCATGAAGTATTTCGGCTGCAAAAAAGTCGAAGATTTTCATGAAAAGATTTCGGGTTCAAAAAAGTTGAAAATTTTCATGAACTATTTCGGCATCAAAAAAGTTGAAAATTTTCATGAAAAGATTTAGGTTTCAAAAAAGTTGAAAATTTTCATGAAGTACTTCGGCTTCAAAAAAGTTGAAAATTTTCATGAAGTATTTCGGCTTCAAAAAACTCTAAAATTTTCATGAAAAGATTTAGACTTCAAAAAAGTCTAAGATTTTCATGAAAAGATTTCTGCTTCAAAAAAGTTGAAAATTTTCATGAAAATATTTCGGCTTCAAAAAAGTTGAAAATTTTCATGAAGTATCTCGGCTTCAAAAAAATGGAACATTTTCAAGAAAAGATTTCTGCTTCAAAAAAGTTGAAAATTTACATGAAAAGATTTCGACTTCAAAAAAGTTGAACATTTTCATGAAGTATTTCTGCTTCAAAAAAATGGAACATTTTCATGAAAAGATTTCGGCTTCAAAAAAGTTGAACATTTTCATGAAAAGATTTCTGCTTCAAAAAAGTTGAAAATTTACATGAAAAGATTTCGACTTCAAAAAAGTTGAAGATTTTCATGAAAAGATTTCTGCTTCAAAAAAGTTGAACATTTTCATGACAGGATTTTGGCTTCAAAAAAGTTGAAAATTTTCATGAAAAGATTTCGGCTTCAAAAAAGTTGACCATTTTCATGAAATGATTTCGGCTTCAAAAAGTTGAAAATTTTCATGAAAAGATTTTAGCTTCAAAAAGGTTGAAAACTTTCATGAACTATTTCGACTTCAAAAAAGTCGAAGATTTTCATGAAAAGATTTCGGCTATAAAAAAGTTGAAAATTTGCATGAAGTATTTCGACTACAAAAAAGTCTAAAATTTTCATGAAAAGATTTATGTTTCAAAAAAGATGAAAATTTTCATGAAAAGATTTGGGCTTCAAAAAGGTGAAAATTTTCATGAAAAGATTTCGGCATCAAAAAAGTTGAACATTTTCATGAAAAAATTTCGGCTTCAAAAAAGTTGAAAATTTTCATGAACTATTTCGGCATCAAAAAAGTTGAAAATTTTCATAAAAGATTTAGTTTTCAAAAAAGTTGAAAATTTTCATAAAAGATTTAGGTTTCAAAAAAGTTGAACATTTTCATGAAGTATTTCAGCTTCAAAAAAGTCGAAAATTTTCATTAACTATTTCGGCATCAAAAAAGTTGAAAATTTTCATGAAAAGATTTGGGCTTCAAAAAATTTGACAATTTTCATGAAAAGATTTCGGCTTCAAAAAAGTTGAATATTTTCATCAAGTATTTCGGCTTCAAAAAAGTTGAAGATTTTCATGAAAAGATTTCGGCTTCAAAAAAGTTGAACATTTTCATGAAAAGATTTTGGTTTCAAAAAGTTGAAAATTTTTTATGAAAAGATTTCGGCTTCAAAAAAGTTGAACATTTTCATGAAAAGATTTCGGCTTCAAAAAAGTTGAACATTTTCATGAAAAGATTTCGGCTTCAAAAAAGTTGAAAATTTTCATGAACTATTTCGGCATCAAAAAAGTTGAAAATTTTCATAAAAGATTTAGGTTTCAAAAAAGTTGAAAATTTTCATAAAAGATTTAGGTTTCAAAAAAGTTGAACATTTTCATGAAGTATTTCAGCTTCAAAAAAGTCGAAAATTTTCATTAACTATTTCGGCATCAAAAAAGTTGAAAATTTTCATGAAAAGATTTCTGCTTCAAAAAAGTTGAAAATTTTCATGAAAAGATTTGGGCTTCAAAAAAGTTGACAATTTTCATGAAAAGATTTCGGCTTCAAAAAAGTTGAATATTTTCATCAAGTATTTCGGCTTCAAAAAAGTCGAAGATTTTCATGAAAAGATTTCGGCTTCAAAAAAGTTGAACATTTTCATGAAAAGATTTTGGTTTCAAAAAGTTGAAAATTTTTTATGAAAAGATTTTGGCTTCAAAAAAGTTGAACATTTTCATGAAAAGATTTCGGCTTCAAAAAAGTTGAAAATTTTCATGAAAAGATTTCTACTTCAAAAAAGTTGAACATTTTCATGAAAAGATTTCGGCTTCAAAAAAGTTGAAAATTTTCATGAAGTATTTCGGCTTCAAAAAAATTTAACATTTACATGAAAAGATTTCGACTTCAAAAAAGTTGAAAATTTTCATGAAAAGATTTAGGTTTCAAAAAAGTTGAAAATTTTCATGAACTATTTCGACTACAAAAAAGTCTAAAATTTTCATGAAAAGATTTATGTTTCAAAAAAGATGAAAATTTTCATGAAAAGATTTGGGCTTCAAAAAGTTGAAAATTTTCATGAAAAGATTTAGGTTTCAAAAAAGTTGAAAATTTTCATGAAGTATTTCGGCTTCAAAAAAGTTGAAAATTTTCATGAACTATTTCGGCATCAAAAAAGTTGAAAATTTTCATGAAAAGATTTCGGCTTCAAAAAAGTTGAAACTTTTCATGAAAAGATTTAGACTTCAAAAAAGTTGAAAATTTTCATGAAGTATTTCGGCTGCAAAAAAGTCGAAGATTTTCATGAAAAGATTTCGGCTTCAAAAAAGTTGAACATTTTCAAGAAAAGATTTCGGCTTCAAAAAAGTTGAAAATTTTCATGAAAAGATTTTGTTTTCAAAAAGTTGAAAATTTTCATGAAGTATTTCGGCTTCAAAAAAATTTAACATTTACATGAAAAGATTTAGGTTTCAAAAAAGTTGAAAATTTTCATGAAGTACTTCGGCTTCAAAAAAGTTGAAAATTTTCATGAAGTATTTCGGCTTCAAAAAACTCTAAAATTTTCATGAAAAGATTTAGACTTCAAAAAAGTCTAAGATTTTCATGAAAAGATTTCTGCTTCAAAAAAGTTGAAAATTTTCATGAAAAGATTTCTGCTTCAAAAAAGTTGAAAATTTACATAAAAGTTTTCGACTTCAAAAAAGTCTAAGATTTTCATGAAAAGATATCTGCTTCAAAAAAGTTGAAAATTTTCATGAAAAGATTTCGGCTTCAAAAAGTTGAAAATTTTCATGAAAAGATTTCGGCTTCAAAAAGGATGAAAACTTTCATGAACTATTTCGACTTCAAAAAAGTCTAAGATTTTCATGAAAAGATTTCGGCTTCAAAAAAGTTGAACATTTTCATGAAGTATTTCGGCTGCAAAAAAATGGAACATTTTCATGAAAAGATTTCTGCTTCAAAAAAGTTGAAAATTTTCATGAAAAGATCTCGGCTTCAAAAAAGTTGAACATTTTCATGAAGTATTTCGTCTTCAAAAAAATGGAACATTTTCATGAAAAGATTTCGGCTTCAAAAAAGTTGAAAATTTTCATGACAGGATTTTGGCCTCAAAAAGGGTTGAAAACTTTCATGAACTATTTCGACTTCAAAAAAGTCGAAGATTTTCATGAAAAGATTTCGGCTTCAAAAAAGTTGAAAATTTTCATGAAAAGATTTCTACTTCAAAAAAGTTGAACATTTTCATGAAAAGATTTCGGCATCAAAAAGTTGAAAATTTTCATGAAAAGATTTCAGTTTCAAAAAGTTGAAAATTTTCATGAAAAGATCTCGGCTTCAAAAAAGTTGAACATTTTCATGAAGTATTTCGTCTTCAAAAAAGTTGAAAATTTTCATGACAGGATTTTGGCCTCAAAAAGGGTTGAAAACTTTCATGAACTATTTCGACTTCAAAAAAGTCGAAAATTTTCATGAAGTATTTTGGTTTCAAAAAAGTTGAAAATTTACATGAAAAGATTTCTGCTTCAAAAAAGTTGAAAATTTACATGAAAAGATTTAGACTTCAAAAAAGTCTAAGATTTTCATGAAAAGATTTCTGCTTCAAAAAAGTTGAAAATTTTCATGAAAAGATTTCGGCTTCAAAAAGTTGAAAATTTTCATGAAGTATTTCGGCTTCAAAAAAGTCTAAAATTTTCATGAACTATTTCGGCTTCAAAAAAGTTGAAAATTTTCATGAAAAGATTTCTGCTTCAAAAAAGTTGAAAATTTTCATGAAAAGATTTCGGCTTCAAAAAAGTTGAAAATTTTCATAAAAAGATTTCGGCTTCAAAAAAGTTGAAAATTTTCATGAAAAGATTTAGACTTCAAAAAAGTTGAATATTTTCATCAAGTATTTCGGCTTCAAAAAAGTCGAAGATTTTCATGAAAAGATTTCTGCTTCAAAAAAGTTGAAAATTTACATGAAAGGTTTCGACTTCAAAAAAGTCTAAGATTTTCATGAAAAGATTTCTGCTTCAAAAAAGTTGAAAATTTTCATGAAAAGATTTCGGCTTCAAAAAGTTGAAAATTTTCATGAAAAGATTTCGGCTTCAAAAAGTTGAAAATTTTCATGAAAAGATTTCGGCTTCAAAAAGGTTGAAAACTTTTATGAACTATTTCGACTTCAAAAACGTCGAAGATTTTCATGAAAAGATTTCGGCTTCAAAAAAGTTGAAAATTTTCATAAAGTATTTCGGCTGCAAAAAAATGGAACATTTTCATGAAAAGATTTCTGCTTCAAAAAAGTTGAAAATTTACATGAAAAGATTTCGACTTCAAAAAAGTCTAAGATTTTCATGAAAAGATTTCTGCTTCAAAAAAGTTGAAAATTTTCATGAAAAGATTTCGGCTTTAAAAAGTTGAACATTTTCATGAAAAGATTTCGGTTTCAAAAAGTTGAAAATTTTCATGAAAAGATCTCGGCTTCAAAAAAGTTGAACATTTTCATGAAGTATTTCGTCTTCAAAAAAGTTGAACATCTTCATGAAAAGATTTCTGCTTCAAAAAAGTTGAAAATTTACATGAAAAGATTTCGACTTCAAAAAAGTCTAAGATTTTCATGAATAGAATTCGGCTTCAAAAAAGTTGAAAATTTTCATGAAGTATTTCGGCTGCAAAAAAGTCTAAAATTTTCATGAAAAGATTTATGCTTCAAAAAAGTTGAAAATTTTCATGAAAAGATTTCGGCTTCAAAAAAGTTGACCATTTTCATGAAAAGATTTCGGCTTCAAAAAAGTTGAAAATTTTCATGAAAAGATTTCTGCTTCAAAAAAGTTGAATATTTTCATGACAGGATTTTGGCTTCAAAAAGGTTGAAAACTTTCATGAACTATTTCGACTTCAAAAAAGTAGAAGATTTTCATGAAAAGATTTCGGCATCAAAAAAGTTGAAAATTTTCATGAAGTATTTCGGCTGCAAAAAAATGGAACATTTTCATGAAAAGATTTCTGCTTCAAAAAAGTTGAAAATTTACATGAAAAGATTTCGGCTTCAAAAAGTTGAAAATTTTCATGAAAAGATTTCGGCTTCAAAAAGTTGAAAATTTTCATGAAAAGATTTCGGCTTCAAAAAGGTTGAAAACTTTTATGAACTATTTCGACTTCAAAAAAGTCGAAGATTTTCATGAAAAGATTTCGGCTTCAAAAAAGTTGAAAATTTTCATGAAGTATTTCGGCTGCAAAAAAATGGAACATTTTCATGAAAAGATTTCTGCTTCAAAAAAGTTGAAAATTTACATGAAAAGATTTCGACTTCAAAAAAGTCTAAGATTTTCATGAAAAGATTTCTGCTTCAAAAAAGTTGAAAATTTTCATGAAAAGATTTCGGTTTCAAAAAGTTGAAAATTTTCATGAAAAGATCTCGGCTTCAAAAAAGTTGAACATTTTCATGAAGTATTTCGTCTTCAAAAAAGTTGAATATCTTCATGAAAAGATTTCTGCTTCAAAAAAGTTGAAATTTTACATGAAAAGATTTCGACTTCAAAAAAGTCTAAGATTTTCATGAAAAGATTTCTGCTTCAAAAAAGTTGAAAATTTTCATGAAAAGATTTCGGTTTCAAAAAGTTGAAAATTTTCATGAAAAGATCTCGGCTTCAAAAAAGTTGAACATTTTCATGAAGTATTTCGTCTTCAAAAAAGTTGAATATCTTCATGAAAAGATTTCTGCTTCAAAAAAGTTGAAAATTTACATGAAAAGATTTCGACTTCAAAAAAGTCTAAGATTTTCATGAATAGATATCTGCTTCAAAAAAGTTGAAAATTTTCAAGAAGTATTTCGGCTGCAAAAAAGTCTAAAATTTTCATGAAAAGATTTATGCTTCAAAAAAGATGAAAATTTTCATGAAAAGATTTCGGCTTCAAAAAGTTGAAAATTTTCATGAAAAGATTTCGGCTTCAAAAAAGTTGACCATTTTCATGAAAAGATTTCGGCTTCAAAAAGTTGAAAATTTTCATGAAAAGATTTCTGCTTCAAAAAAGTTGAAAATTTTCATGACAGGATTTTGGCTTCAAAAAGGTTGAAAACTTTCATGAACTATTTCGACTTCAAAAAAGTCGAAGATTTTCATGAAAAGATTTCGGCTGCAAAAAAATGGAACATTTTCATGAAAAGATTTCGGCTTCAAAAAGTTGAAAATTTTCATGAAAAGATTTCGGTTTCAAAAAGTTGAAAATTTTCATGAAAAGATCTCGGCTTCAAAAAAGTTGAACATTTTCATGAAATATTTCGTCTTCAAAAAAGTTGAACATCTTCATGAAAAGATTTCTGCTTCAAAAATGTTGAAAATTTTCATGAAAAGATTTCGGCTTCAAAAATGTTGAAAATTTTCATGAAAAGATTTCGGTTTCAAAAAGTTGAACATTTTCATGAAAAGATTTCGGCTTCAAAAAAGTTGAACATTTTCATGAAAAGATTTTGGTTTCAAAAAAGTTGAACATTTTCATGAAAAGATTTTGGTTTCAAAAAAGTTGAACATTTTCATGAAAAGATTTCTGCTTCAAAAAAGTTGAACATTTTCATGAAAAGATTTCGGCTTCAAAAAAGTTGAACATTTTCATGAAAAGATTTCTCCTTCAAAAAGTTGAAAATTTTCATGAAAAGATTTTGGTTTCAAAAAGTTGAAAATTTTCATGAAAAGATCTCGTTTTCAAAAAAGTTGAACATTTTCATGAAAAGATTTCTGCTTCAAAAAAGTTGAAAATTTTCATGAAGTATTTCGGCTTCAAAAAAATGGAACATTTTCATGAAAAGATTTCGGCTTCAAAAAACTTGAACATTTTCATGAAAAGATTTCTGCTTCAAAAAAGTTGAAAATTTTCATGAAAAGATCTCGTTTTCAAAAAAGTTGAACATTTTCATGAAAAGATTTCTGCTTCAAAAAAGTTGAAAATTTTCATGAAGTATTTCGGCTTCAAAAAAATGGAACATTTTCATGAAAAGATTTCGGCTTCAAAAAAGTTGACCATTTTCATGAAAAGATTTCGGTTTCAAAAAGTTGAACATTTTCATGAAAAGATTTCGGCTTCAAAAAAGTTGACCATTTTCATGAAAAGATTTCGGCTTCAAAAAAGTTGAAAATTTTCATGAAAAGATTTCGGTTTCAAAAAGTTGAACATTTTCATGAAAAGATCTCGGCTTCAAAAAACTTGAACATTTTCATGAAAAGATTTCGGCTTCAAAAAAGTTGACCATTTTCATGAAAAGATTTTGGTTTCAAAAAAGTTGAACATTTTCATGAAAAGATTTCTGCTTCAAAAAGTTGAAAATTTTCATGAAAAGATTTCGGTTTCAAAAAGTTGAAAATTTTCATGAAAAGATCTCGTTTTCAAAAAAGTTGAACATTTTCATGAAAAGATTTCTGCTTCAAAAAAGTTGAAAATTTACATGAAAAGATTTCGACTTCAAAAAAGTTTAAGATTTTCATGAAAAGATTTCTGCTTCAAAAAAGTTGAAAATTTTCATGAAAAGATATCTGCTTCAAAAAAGTTGAAAATTTTCATGAAAAGATTTCGGCTTCAAATAAGTTGAAAATTTTCATGAAAAGAATTCGGTTTCAAAAAGTTGAAAATTTTCATGAAAAGATCTCGGCTTCAAAAAAGTTGAAAATTTTCGTGAAGTATTTCGGCTTCGAAAAAGTCGAAAGTTTTCATTAAAAGATTTAGACTTCTAAAAAGTTGAATAATTTCATCAAGTATTTCGGCTTCAAAAAAGTCGAAGATTTTCATGAAAAGATTTCGGCTTCAAAAAAGTTGAAAATTTTCATGAAAAGATTTCTGCTTCAAAAAGTTGAAAATTTTCATGAAAAGATTTCGGCATCAAAAAAGTTGAACATTTTCATGAAAAGATTTAGGTTTCAAAAAAGTTGAAAATTTTCATGAACTATTTCGGCATCAAAAAAGTTGAAAATTTTCATGAAAAGATTTCTGCTTCAAAAAAGTTGAAAATTTTCATGAAAAGATTTCTGCTTCAAAAAAGTTGAACATTTTCATGAAGTATTTCGGCTTCAAAAAGTTGAACATTTTCATGAAAAGATTTCGGCTTCAAAAAAGTTGACCATTTTCATGAAAAGATTTCGGTTTCAAAAAGTTGAACATTTTCATGAAAAGATTTCGGCTTCAAAAAAGTTGACCATTTTCATGAAAAGATTTCGGCTTCAAAAAAGTTGAAAATTTTCATGAAAAGATTTCGGTTTCAAAAAGTTGAACATTTTCATGAAAAGATCTCGGCTTCAAAAAACTTGAACATTTTCATGAAAAGATTTCGGCTTCAAAAAAGTTGACCATTTTCATGAAAAGATTTTGGTTTCAAAAAAGTTGAACATTTTCATAAAAAGATTTCTGCTTCAAAAAGTTGAAAATTTTCATGAAAAGATTTCAGCTTCAAAAAGGTTGAAAACTTTCATGAACTATTTCGACTTCAATAAAGTTGAACATTTTCATGAAAAGATTTCGGCTTCAAAAAGGTTGAAAACTTTCATGAACTATTTCGACTTCAATAAAGTCGAAGATTTTCATGAAAAAGATTTCGGCTTCAAAAAGGTTGACCATTTTCATGAAAAGATTTCGGCTTCAAAAAGGTTGACCATTTTCATGAAAAGATTTCGGCTTCAAAAAGGTTGACCATTTTCATGAAAAGATTTCGGCTTTAAAAAAGTTGAAAATTTTCATGAAGTATTTCGACTACAAAAAAGTCTAAAATTTTCATGAAAAGATTTATGCTTCAAAAAGTTGAACATTTTCATGAAAAGATTTCTGCTTCAAAAAAGTTGAACATTTTCATGAAAAGATTTCGGGTTCAAAAAAGTTGAAAATTTTCATGAACTATTTCGGCATCAAAAAAGATGAAAAATTTTCATGAAAAGATTTTGGTTTCAAAAAATTGAAAATTTTCATGAAAAGATTTCGGCTTCAAAAAAGTTGAACATTTTCATGAAAAGTTTTCGGCTTCAAAAAAGTTGAACATTTTCATGAAAAGATTTCGGCTTCAAAAAAATTTAACATTTTCATGAAAAGATTTTGACTTCAAAAAAGTTGAAAATTTTCATGAAAAGATCTCGGCTTCAAAAAATGTGAACATTTTCATGAAAAGATTTCGTTTTCAAAAAAGTTGAAAATTTTCATGAAAAGATCTCGGCTTCAAAAAATGTGAACATTTTCATGAAAAGATTTTGGTTTCAAAAAGTTGAAAATTTTCATTAAAAGATTTCGGCTTCAAAAAAGTTGAAAATTTTCATGAATTATTTCGGCTTCCAAAAAATGGAACATTTTCATGAAAAGATTTCGGCTTCAAAAAACTTGAACATTTTCATGAAAAGATTTCTGCTTCAAAAAAGTTGAAAATTTTCATGAAAAGATTTCGGCTTCAAAAAGTTGAAAATTTTCATGAAAAGATTTTGGTTTCAAAAAGTTGAAAATTTTCATGAAAAGATTTCTGCTTCAAAAAAGTTGAAAATTTTCATGAAAAGATTTAGACTTCAAAAAAGTTGAATAATTTCATCAAGTATTTCGGCTTCAAAAAAGTCGAAAATTTTCATGAAGTATTTCGGCTTCAAAAAAATGGAACATTTTCATGAAAAGATTTCGGCTTTAAAAAGGTTGAAAACTTTCATGAACTATTTCGACTTCAAAAAAGTCGAAGATTTTCATGAAAAGATTTCGGCTTCAAAAAAGATGAAAATTTTCATGAAAAGATTTCGGCTTCAAAAAGTTAAAAATTTTCATGAAAAGATTTCGACTTCAAAAAAGTTTAAGATTTTCATGAAAAGATTTCTGCTTAAAAAAAGTTGAAAATTTTCATGAAAAGATTTCGGCTTCAAAAAGTTGAAAATTTTCATGAAAAGATTTTGGTTTCAAAAAAGTTGAACATTTTCATGAAAAGATTTCAGCTTCAAAAAGGTTGAAAACTTTCATGAACTATTTCGACTTCAATAAAGTTGAACATTTTCATGAAAAGATTTCGGCTTCAAAAAGGTTGAAAACTTTCATGAACTATTTCGACTTCAATAAAGTCGAAGATTTTCATGAAAAAGATTTCGGCTTCAAAAAGGTTGACCATTTTCATGAAAAGATTTCGGCTTCAAAAAGGTTGACCATTTTCATGAAAAGATTTCGGCTTTAAAAAAGTTGAAAATTTTCATGAAGTATTTCGACTACAAAAAAGTCTAAAATTTTCATGAAAAGATTTATGCTTCAAAAAGTTGAACATTTTCATGAAAAGATTTCTGCTTCAAAAAAGTTGAACATTTTCATGAAAAGATTTCGGGTTCAAAAAAGTTGAAAATTTTCATGAACTATTTCGGCATCAAAAAAGATGAAAAATTTTCATGAAAAGATTTTGGTTTCAAAAAATTGAAAATTTTCATGAAAAGATTTCGGCTTCAAAAAAGTTGAACATTTTCATGAAAAGTTTTCGGCTTCAAAAAAGTTGAACATTTTCATGAAAAGATTTCGGCTTCAAAAAAATGTAACATTTTCATGAAAAGATTTTGACTTCAAAAAAGTTGAAAATTTTCATGAAAAGATCTCGGCTTCAAAAAATGT
The DNA here is from genome assembly GCF_963930695.1 of Labrus bergylta. Lineage (NCBI taxonomy): Eukaryota > Metazoa > Chordata > Actinopteri > Labriformes > Labridae > Labrus > Labrus bergylta. The sequence goes on along the minus strand of NC_089210.1, from coordinate 27,348,130 downwards.
GAACATTTTCATGAAAAGATTTCGGCTTCAAAAAAGTTGAAAATTTTCATGAAAAGATTTTGGTTTCAAAAAGTTGAAAATTTTCATGAAAAGATTTCGGCTTCAAAAAAGTTGAAAATTTTCATGAATTATTTCGGCTTCAAAAAAATGGAACATTTTCATGAAAAGATTTCGGCTTCAAAAAACTTGAACATTTTCATGAAAAGATTTCTGCTTCAAAAAAGTTGAAAATTTTCATGAAAAGATTTCGGCTTCAAAAAGTTGAAAATTTTCATGAAAAGATTTTGGTTTCAAAAAGTTGAAAATTTTCATGAAAAGATTTCTGCTTCAAAAAAGTTGAAAATTTACATGAAAAGATTTCGACTTCAAAAAAGTTTAAGATTTTCATGAAAAGATTTCTGCTTCAAAAAAGTTGAAAATTTTCATGAAAAGATATCTGCTTCAAAAAAGTTGAAAATTTTCATGAAAAGATTTCGACTTCAAAAAAGTCGAAGATTTTCATGAAAAGATTTCGGCTTCAAAAAAGTTGAAAATTTTCATGAAAAGATTTTGGTTTCAAAAAGTTGAAAATTTTCATGAAAAGATTTAAGCTTCAAAAAGGTTGAAAACTTTCATGAACTATTTCGACTTCAAAAAAGTTGAAGATTTTCATGAAAAGATTTCGGCTTTAAAAAAAATGAAAATTTTCATGAAGTATTTCGACTACAAAAAAGTCTAAAATTTTCATGAAAAGATATATGTTTCAAAAAAGATGAAAATTTTCATGAAAAGATTTGGGCTTCAAAAAGTTGAAAATTTTCATGAAAAGATTTCGGCATCAAACAAGTTGAACATTTTCATGAAAAGATTTCGGCTTCAAAAAAGTTGAAAATTTTCGTGAAGTATTTCGGCTTCGAAAAAGTCGAAAGTTTTCATTAAAAGATTTAGACTTCTAAAAAGTTGAATAATTTCATCAAGTATTTCGGCTTCAAAAAAGTCGAAGATTTTCATGAAAAGATTTCGGCTTCAAAAAAGTTGAAAATTTTCATGAAAAGATTTCTGCTTCAAAAAGTTGAAAATTTTCATGAAAAGATTTCGGCATCAAAAAAGTTGAACATTTTCATGAAAAGATTTAGGTTTCAAAAAAGTTGAAAATTTTCATGAACTATTTCGGCATCAAAAAAGTTGAAAATTTTCATGAAAAGATTTCTGCTTCAAAAAAGTTGAAAATTTTCATGAAAAGATTTCTGCTTCAAAAAAGTTGAACATTTTCATGAAGTATTTCGGCTTCAAAAAGTTGAACATTTTCATGAAAAGATTTCGGCTTCAAAAAAGTTGACCATTTTCATGAAAAGATTTCGGTTTCAAAAAGTTGAACATTTTCATGAAAAGATTTCGGCTTCAAAAAAGTTGACCATTTTCATGAAAAGATTTCGGCTTCAAAAAAGTTGAAAATTTTCATGAAAAGATTTCGGTTTCAAAAAGTTGAACATTTTCATGAAAAGATCTCGGCTTCAAAAAACTTGAACATTTTCATGAAAAGATTTCGGCTTCAAAAAAGTTGACCATTTTCATGAAAAGATTTTGGTTTCAAAAAAGTTGAACATTTTCATAAAAAGATTTCTGCTTCAAAAAGTTGAAAATTTTCATGAAAAGATTTCAGCTTCAAAAAGGTTGAAAACTTTCATGAACTATTTCGACTTCAATAAAGTTGAACATTTTCATGAAAAGATTTCGGCTTCAAAAAGGTTGAAAACTTTCATGAACTATTTCGACTTCAATAAAGTCGAAGATTTTCATGAAAAAGATTTCGGCTTCAAAAAGGTTGACCATTTTCATGAAAAGATTTCGGCTTCAAAAAGGTTGACCATTTTCATGAAAAGATTTCGGCTTCAAAAAGGTTGACCATTTTCATGAAAAGATTTCGGCTTTAAAAAAGTTGAAAATTTTCATGAAGTATTTCGACTACAAAAAAGTCTAAAATTTTCATGAAAAGATTTATGCTTCAAAAAGTTGAACATTTTCATGAAAAGATTTCTGCTTCAAAAAAGTTGAACATTTTCATGAAAAGATTTCGGGTTCAAAAAAGTTGAAAATTTTCATGAACTATTTCGGCATCAAAAAAGATGAAAAATTTTCATGAAAAGATTTTGGTTTCAAAAAATTGAAAATTTTCATGAAAAGATTTCGGCTTCAAAAAAGTTGAACATTTTCATGAAAAGTTTTCGGCTTCAAAAAAGTTGAACATTTTCATGAAAAGATTTCGGCTTCAAAAAAATTTAACATTTTCATGAAAAGATTTTGACTTCAAAAAAGTTGAAAATTTTCATGAAAAGATCTCGGCTTCAAAAAATGTGAACATTTTCATGAAAAGATTTCGTTTTCAAAAAAGTTGAAAATTTTCATGAAAAGATCTCGGCTTCAAAAAATGTGAACATTTTCATGAAAAGATTTTGGTTTCAAAAAGTTGAAAATTTTCATTAAAAGATTTCGGCTTCAAAAAAGTTGAAAATTTTCATGAATTATTTCGGCTTCCAAAAAATGGAACATTTTCATGAAAAGATTTCGGCTTCAAAAAACTTGAACATTTTCATGAAAAGATTTCTGCTTCAAAAAAGTTGAAAATTTTCATGAAAAGATTTCGGCTTCAAAAAGTTGAAAATTTTCATGAAAAGATTTTGGTTTCAAAAAGTTGAAAATTTTCATGAAAAGATTTCTGCTTCAAAAAAGTTGAAAATTTTCATGAAAAGATTTAGACTTCAAAAAAGTTGAATAATTTCATCAAGTATTTCGGCTTCAAAAAAGTCGAAAATTTTCATGAAGTATTTCGGCTTCAAAAAAATGGAACATTTTCATGAAAAGATTTCGGCTTTAAAAAGGTTGAAAACTTTCATGAACTATTTCGACTTCAAAAAAGTCGAAGATTTTCATGAAAAGATTTCGGCTTCAAAAAAGATGAAAATTTTCATGAAAAGATTTCGGCTTCAAAAAGTTAAAAATTTTCATGAAAAGATTTCGACTTCAAAAAAGTCTAAGATTTTCATGAAAAGATTTCTGCTTCAAAAAAGTCGAAGATTTTCATGAAAAGATTTCTGCTTCAAAAAAGATGAAAATTTTCATGAAAAGATTTCGGCTTCAAAAAGTTAAAAATTTTCATGAAAAGATTTCGACTTCAAAAAAGTTTAAGATTTTCATGAAAAGATTTCTGCTTAAAAAAAGTTGAAAATTTTCATGAAAAGATTTCGGCTTCAAAAAGTTGAAAATTTTCATGAAAAGATTTTGGTTTCAAAAAAGTTGAACATTTTCATGAAAAGATTTCAGCTTCAAAAAGGTTGAAAACTTTCATGAACTATTTCGACTTCAATAAAGTTGAACATTTTCATGAAAAGATTTCGGCTTCAAAAAGGTTGAAAACTTTCATGAACTATTTCGACTTCAATAAAGTCGAAGATTTTCATGAAAAAGATTTCGGCTTCAAAAAGGTTGACCATTTTCATGAAAAGATTTCGGCTTCAAAAAGGTTGACCATTTTCATGAAAAGATTTCGGCTTTAAAAAAGTTGAAAATTTTCATGAAGTATTTCGACTACAAAAAAGTCTAAAATTTTCATGAAAAGATTTATGCTTCAAAAAGTTGAACATTTTCATGAAAAGATTTCTGCTTCAAAAAAGTTGAACATTTTCATGAAAAGATTTCGGGTTCAAAAAAGTTGAAAATTTTCATGAACTATTTCGGCATCAAAAAAGATGAAAAATTTTCATGAAAAGATTTTGGTTTCAAAAAATTGAAAATTTTCATGAAAAGATTTCGGCTTCAAAAAAGTTGAACATTTTCATGAAAAGTTTTCGGCTTCAAAAAAGTTGAACATTTTCATGAAAAGATTTCGGCTTCAAAAAAATGTAACATTTTCATGAAAAGATTTTGACTTCAAAAAAGTTGAAAATTTTCATGAAAAGATCTCGGCTTCAAAAAATGTGAACATTTTCATGAAAAGATTTCGGCTTCAAAAAAGTTGAAAATTTTCATGAAAAGATTTTGGTTTCAAAAAGTTGAAAATTTTCATGAAAAGATTTCGGCTTCAAAAAAGTTGAAAATTTTCATGAATTATTTCGGCTTCAAAAAAATGGAACATTTTCATGAAAAGATTTCGGCTTCAAAAAACTTGAACATTTTCATGAAAAGATTTCTGCTTCAAAAAAGTTGAAAATTTTCATGAAAAGATTTCGGCTTCAAAAAGTTGAAAATTTTCATGAAAAGATTTTGGTTTCAAAAAGTTGAAAATTTTCATGAAAAGATTTCTGCTTCAAAAAAGTTGAAAATTTACATGAAAAGATTTCGACTTCAAAAAAGTTTAAGATTTTCATGAAAAGATTTCTGCTTCAAAAAAGTTGAAAATTTTCATGAAAAGATATCTGCTTCAAAAAAGTTGAAAATTTTCATGAAAAGATTTCGACTTCAAAAAAGTCGAAGATTTTCATGAAAAGATTTCGGCTTCAAAAAAGTTGAAAATTTTCATGAAAAGATTTTGGTTTCAAAAAGTTGAAAATTTTCATGAAAAGATTTAAGCTTCAAAAAGGTTGAAAACTTTCATGAACTATTTCGACTTCAAAAAAGTTGAAGATTTTCATGAAAAGATTTCGGCTTTAAAAAAAATGAAAATTTTCATGAAGTATTTCGACTACAAAAAAGTCTAAAATTTTCATGAAAAGATATATGTTTCAAAAAAGATGAAAATTTTCATGAAAAGATTTGGGCTTCAAAAAGTTGAAAATTTTCATGAAAAGATTTCGGCATCAAACAAGTTGAACATTTTCATGAAAAGATTTCGGCTTCAAAAAAGTTGAAAATTTTCGTGAAGTATTTCGGCTTCGAAAAAGTCGAAAGTTTTCATGAAAAGATTTAGACTTCTAAAAAGTTGAATAATTTCATCAAGTATTTCGGCTTCAAAAAAGTCGAAGATTTTCATGAAAAGATTTCGGCTTCAAAAAAGTTGAAAATTTTCATGAAAAGATTTCTGCTTCAAAAAGTTGAAAATTTTCATGAAAAGATTTCGGCATCAAAAAAGTTGAACATTTTCATGAAAAGATTTAGGTTTCAAAAAAATTGAAAATTTTCATGAACTATTTCGGCATCAAAAAAGTTGAAAATTTTCATGAAAAGATTTCTGCTTCAAAAAAGTTGAAAATTTTCATGAAAAGATTTCTGCTTAAAAAAAGTTGAAAATTTTCATGAAAAGATTTAGACTTCAAAAAAGTTGAATAATTTCATCAAGTATTTCGGCTTCAAAAAAGTCGAAGATTTTCATGAAAAGATTTCGGCTTCAAAAAAGTCGAAGATTTTCATGAAAAGATTTCGGCTGCAAAAAAGTTTAAAATTTTCATGAAGTATTTCGGCTGCAAAAAAGTCTAAAATTTTCATGAAAAGATTTATGCTTCAAAAAAGATGAAAATTTTCATGAAGTATTTCGGCTTCAAAAAAGTCGAAAATTTTCATGAACTATTTCGACATCAAAAAAGTTGAAAATTTTCATGAAAAGATTTCTGCTTCAAAAAAGTTGAAAATTTTCATGAAAAGATTTCGGCTTCAAAAAAGTTGAAAATTTTCATGAAAAGATTTCTGCTTCAAAAAAGTTGAAAATTTTCATGAAAAGATTTCGGCTTCAAAAAAGTTGAAAATTTTCATGAAAAGATTTAGACTTCAAAAAAGTTGAATAATTTCATCAAGTATTTCGGCTTTAAAAAAGTCGAAAATTTTCATGAAGTATTTCGGCTTCAAAAAAATGGAACATTTTCATGAAAAGATTTCTGCTTCAAAAAAGTTGAACATTTTCATGAAAAGATTTCGGGTTCAAAAAAGTTGAAAATTTTCATGAACTATTTCGGCATCAAAAAAGATGAAAATTTTCATGAAAAGATTTAGACTTCAAAAAAGTTGAATAATTTCATCAAGTATTTCGGCTTTAAAAAAGTCGAAAATTTTCATGAAGTATTTCGGCTTCAAAAAAATGGAACATTTTCATGAAAAGATTTCGGCTTTAAAAAGGTTGAAAACTTTCATGAACTATTTCGACTTCAAAAAAGTCGAAGATTTTCATGAAAAGATTTCGGCTTCAAAAAAGATGAAAATTTTCATGAAAAGATTTCGGCTTCAAAAAGTTAAAAATTTTCATGAAAAGATTTCGACTTCAAAAAAGTCTAAGATTTTCATGAAAAGATTTCTGCTTCAAAAAAGATGAAAATTTTCATGAAAAGATTTCGGCTTCAAAAAGTTAAAAATTTTCATGAAAAGATTTCGACTTCAAAAAAGTTTAAGATTTTCATGAAAAGATTTCTGCTTAAAAAAAGTTGAAAATTTTCATGAAAAGATTTCGGCTTCAAAAAGTTGAAAATTTTCATGAAAAGATTTTGGTTTCAAAAAAGTTGAACATTTTCATGAAAAGATTTCAGCTTCAAAAAGGTTGAAAACTTTCATGAACTATTTCGACTTCAATAAAGTTGAACATTTTCATGAAAAGATTTCGGCTTCAAAAAGGTTGAAAACTTTCATGAACTATTTCGACTTCAATAAAGTCGAAGATTTTCATGAAAAAGATTTCGGCTTCAAAAAGGTTGACCATTTTCATGAAAAGATTTCGGCTTCAAAAAGGTTGACCATTTTCATGAAAAGATTTCGGCTTCAAAAAGGTTGACCATTTTCATGAAAAGATTTCGGCTTTAAAAAAGTTGAAAATTTTCATGAAGTATTTCGACTACAAAAAAGTCTAAAATTTTCATGAAAAGATTTATGCTTCAAAAAGTTGAACATTTTCATGAAAAGATTTCTGCTTCAAAAAAGTTGAACATTTTCATGAAAAGATTTCGGGTTCAAAAAAGTTGAAAATTTTCATGAACTATTTCGGCATCAAAAAAGATGAAAAATTTTCATGAAAAGATTTTGGTTTCAAAAAATTGAAAATTTTCTTGAAAAGATTTCGGCTTCAAAAAAGTTGAACATTTTCATTAAAAGTTTTCGGCTTCAAAAAAGTTGAACATTTTCATGAAAAGATTTCGGCTTCAAAAAAATTTAACATTTTCATGAAAAGATTTTGACTTCAAAAAAGTTGAAAATTTTCATGAAAAGATCTCGGCTTCAAAAAATGTGAACATTTTCATGAAAAGATTTCGTTTTCAAAAAAGTTGAAAATTTTCATGAAAAGATTTTGGTTTCAAAAAGTTGAAAATTTTCATGAAAAGATTTCGGCTTCAAAAAAGTTGAAAATTTTCATGAATTATTTCGGCTTCCAAAAAATGGAACATTTTCATGAAAAGATTTCGGCTTCAAAAAACTTGAACATTTTCATGAAAAGATTTCTGCTTCAAAAAAGTTGAAAATTTTCATGAAAAGATTTCGGCTTCAAAAAGTTGAAAATTTTCATGAAAAGATTTTGGTTTCAAAAAGTTGAAAATTTTCATGAAAAGATTTCTGCTTCAAAAAAGTTGAAAATTTTCATGAAAAGATTTAGACTTCAAAAAAGTTGAATAATTTCATCAAGTATTTCGGCTAAAAAAAGTCGAAAATTTTCATGAAGTATTTCGGCTTCAAAAAAATGGAACATTTTCATGAAAAGATTTCGGCTTTAAAAAGGTTGAAAACTTTCATGAACTATTTCGACTTCAAAAAAGTCGAAGATTTTCATGAAAAGATTTCGGCTTCAAAAAAGATGAAAATTTTCATGAAAAGATTTCGGCTTCAAAAAGTTAAAAATTTTCATGAAAAGATTTCGACTTCAAAAAAGTCTAAGATTTTCATGAAAAGATTTCTGCTTCAAAAAAGTCTAAGATTTTCATGAAAAGATTTCTGCTTCAAAAAAGATGAAAATTTTCATGAAAAGATTTCGGCTTCAAAAAGTTAAAAATTTTCATGAAAAGATTTCGACTTCAAAAAAGTTTAAGATTTTCATGAAAAGATTTCTGCTTAAAAAAAGTTGAAAATTTTCATGAAAAGATTTCGGCTTCAAAAAGTTGAAAATTTTCATGAAAAGATTTTGGTTTCAAAAAAGTTGAACATTTTCATGAAAAGATTTCAGCTTCAAAAAGGTTGAAAACTTTCATGAACTATTTCGACTTCAATAAAGTTGAACATTTTCATGAAAAGATTTCTACTTCAAAAAGTTGAAAATTTTCATGAAAAGATTTCGGCTTCAAAAAAGTTGAAGATTTTCATGAAAAGATGTCTGCTTCAAAAAAGTTGAAAATTGTCATGACAGGATTTTAGCTTTAAAAAAGGTAAAAATTTTCATGAAGTATTTCGGCTTCAAAAAGGTTGAAATCTTTCATGAAGTATTTCAGCTTCAAAAAAGTCTAAAATTTTCATGACAGGATTTTGGCTTCAAAAAAAGTAGAAATTTTCATAAAGTATTTCGGCTTCAAAAAGGTTGAAAACTTTCATGAAAGATTTCTGCTTCAAAAAATTTGAAAATTTACATGAAAAGATTTCGACTTCAAAAAAGTCTAAGATTTTCATGAAAAGATTTCTGCTTCAAAAAAGTTGAAAATTTTCACGAAAAGATTTCGGCTTCAAAAAGTTGAAAATTTTCATGAAAAGATTTCGGCTTCAAAAAAGTTGAACATTTTCATGAAAAGATTTCAGCTTCAAAAAGTTGAACATTTTCATGAAAAGATTTCTGATTCAAAAAAGTTTAAAATTTTCATGAAAAGATTTCGGCTTCAAAAAAGTCAAAAACTTTCATGAAGTATTTCGGCTGCAAAAAAGTCGAAAATTTTCATGAAAAGAATTCTGCTTCAAAAAAGTTGAACATTTACATTAATAGATTTCGGCTTCAAAAAAGTCAAAAACTTTCATGAAGTATTTTGGCTTCAAAAAAGTTGAAAATTTTCAGGAAAAGATTTCTACTTCAAAAAGTTAAAAATTTTCATGAAAAGATTTCTGCTTCAAAAAAGTTGAAAATTTTCATGAAAAGATTTCTGCTTCAAAAAAGTTGAATATTTTCATCAAGTATTTCGGCTTCAAAAAAGTTGAACATTTTCATGAAATGATTTTGGTTTCAAAAAAGTTAAAAATTTTCATGAAAAGATTTCGGCTTCAAAAAATTTGAACATTTTCATGAAAAGATTTCGGCTTAAAAAAAGTTGAACATTTTCATGAAAAGATTTCGGCTTCAAAAAAGTTGAAAATTTTCATGAAGTATTTCGGCTTCAAAAAAATGGAACATTTTCATGAAAAGATTTCGGCTTCAAAAAAGTTGAACATTTTCATGAAAAGATTTCGGCTTCAAAAAAGTTGAACATTTTCATGAAAAGATTTCGGCTTCAAAAAAGTTGACCATTTTCATGAAAAGATTTCGGCTTCAAAAAAGTTGAAAATTTTCATGAAAAGATTTCGGTTTCAAAAAGTTGAAAATTTTCATGAAAAGATCTCGGCTTCAAAAAAGTTGAACATTTTCATGAAAAGATTTCGGTTTCAAAAAAGTTGAAAATTTTCATGAAGTATTTCGGCTTCAAAAAAATGGAACATTTTCATGAAAATATTTCTGCTTCAAAAAAGTTGAAAATTTACATTAAAAGATTTCGGCTTAAAAAAAGTTTAAAATTTTCATGAAAAGATTTCTGCTTCAAAAAAGTTGAAAATTTTCATGAAAAGATTTGAGCTTCAAAAAAGTTGAAAATTGTCATGAACTATTTCGGCATCAAAAAAGTTGAAAATTTTCATGAAGTATTTCGGGTTCAAAAAAATGTAACATTTTCATGAAAAGATTTCGGCTTCAAAAAAGTTGAACATTTTCATGAAAAGATTTCGGCTTCAAAAAAGTTAAAAATTTTCATGAAGTATTTCGGCTTCAAAAAAATGGAACATTTTCATGAAAAGATTTTGGCTTCAAAAAGGTTGAAAACTTTCATGAAGTATTTCAGCTTCAAAAAAGTCGAAGATTTTCATGAAAAGATTTCTGCTTCAAAAAAGTTGAAAATTTTCATGACAGGATTTTGGCTTTAAAAAAAGTAGAAATTTTCATAAAGTATTTCGGCTTCAAAAAGGTTGAAAACTTTCATGAACTATTTCGGCTTCAAAAAAGTCGAAGATTTTCATGAAAAGATTTCTGCTTCAAAAAAGTTGAACATTTTCATAAAAAGATTTCGGCTTCAAAAAAGTCGAAGATTTTCACGAAAAAGATTTCGGCTTCAAAAAAGTTCAACATTTTCATGAAGTATTTCGGCTGCAAAAAAGTCGAAAGTTTTCATGAAAAGATTTCTGCTTCAAAAAAGTTTAAAATTTTCATGAAAAGATTTCTGCTTCAAAAAAGTTGAAAATTTTCATGAAAAGATTTCTGCTTCAAAAAAGTTGAAAATTTACATCAATAGATTTCGGCTTCAAAAAAGTCAAAAACTTTCATGAAGTATTTTGGCTTCAAAAAAGTTGAAAATTTTCAGGAAAAGATTTCTGCTTCAAAAAGTTAAAAATTTTCATGAAAAGATTTCTGCTTCAAAAAAGTTGAAAATTTTCATTAAAAGATTTAGACTTCAAAAAAGTTGAATATTTTCATCAAGTATTTCGGCTTCAAAAAAGTTGAACATTTTCATGAAATGATTTTGGTTTCAAAAAGTTAAAAATTTTCATGAAAAGATTTCGGCTTCAAAAAAGTTGAACATTTTCATGAAAAGATTTTGGCTTCAAAAAAGTTGAAAATTTTCATGACGTATTTTGGCTTCAAAAAAATGTAACATTTTCATGAAAAGATTTCGGCTTCAAAAAGTTGAAAATTTTCATGAAAAGATTTCGGCTTCAAAAAAGTTGACCATTTTCATGAAAAGATTTCGGCTTCAAAAAAGTTGAAAATTTTCATGAAAAGATTTTGGTTTCAAAAAAGTTGAACATTTTCATGAAAAGATTTCGGCTTCAAAAAAGTTGAACATTTTCATGAAAAGATTTCTGCTTCAAAAAAGTTGAAAATTTACATGAAAAGATTTCGACATCAAAAAAGTCTAAGGATTTCATGAAAAGATTTCTGCTTCAAAAAAGTTGAAAATTTTCATGAAAAGATTTCGGCTTCAAAAAGTTGAAAATTTTCATGAAAAGATTTCGGCTTCAAAAAAGTTGACCATTTTCATGAAAAGATTTCGGCTTCAAAAAAGTTGAAAATTTTCAGGAAAAGATTTCTACTTCAAAAAGTTAAAAATTTTCATGAAAAGATTTCTGCTTCAAAAAAGTTGAAAATTTTCATGAAAAGATTTAGACTTCAAAAAAGTTGAATATTTTCATCAAGTATTTCGGCTTCAAAAAATTTGAACATTTTCATGAAAAGATTTCTGCTTAAAAAAAGTTGAACATTTTCATGAAAAGATTTCGGCTTCAAAAAAGTTGAAAATTTTCATGAAGTATTTCGGCTTCAAAAAAATGGAACATTTTCATGAAAAGATTTCGGCTTCAAAAAAGTTGAAAATTTTCATGAAAAGATTTCGGCTTCAAAAAAGTTGAACATTTTCATGAAAAGATTTCGGCTTCAAAAAAGTTGAAAGTTTTCATGAAGTATTTCGGCTTCAAAAAAAGTTGAAGATTTTCATGAAAAGATTTCGGCTTCAAAAAAGTTGAAAATTTTCATGAAAAGATTTCTGTTTCAAAAAAGTTGAACATTTTCATGAAAAGATTTCGGCTTCAAAAAAGTTGAAAATTTTCATGAAGTATTTCGGCTTCAAAAAAATTGAACATTTTCATGAAAAGATTTCGGCTTCAAAAAAGTTGAACATTTTCATGAAAAGATTTCTGCTTCAAAAAAGTTGAAAATTTACATGAAAAGATTTCGACGTCAAAAAAGTCTAAGGATTTCATGAAAAGATTTCTGCTTCAAAAAAGTTGAAAATTTTCATGAAAAGATTTCGGCTTCAAAAAGTTGAAAATTTTCATGAAAAGATTTCGGCTTCAAAAAAGTTGACCATTTTCATGAAAAGATTTCGGCTTCAAAAAAGTTGAAAATTTTCAGGAAAAGATTTCTACTTCAAAAAGTTAAAAATTTTCATGAAAAGATTTCTGCTTCAAAAAAGTTGAAAATTTTCATGAAAAGATTTAGACTTCAAAAAAGTTGAATATTTTCATCAAGTATTTCGGCTTTTCAAAAAATTTGAACATTTTCATGAAAAGATTTCTGCTTAAAAAAAGTTGAACATTTTCATGAAAAGATTTCGGCTTCAAAAAAGTTGAAAATTTTCATGAAAAGATTTCTGCTTCAAAAAAGTTGAACATTTTCATGAAAAGATTTCGGCTTCAAAAAAGTTGAACATTTTCATGAAAAGATTTCGGCTTCAAAAAAGTTGAAAATTTTCATGAAGTATTTGGGCTTCAAAAAAATGGAACATTTTCATGAAAAGATTTCTGCTTCAAAAAAGTTGAAAATTTTCATGAAAAGATTTCGGCTTCAAAAAAGTTGACCATTTTCATGAAAAGATTTCGGCTTCAAAAAAGTTGACCATTTTCATGAAAAGATTTCGGCTTCAAAAAAATTGAACATTTTCATGAAGTATTTTGGCTTCAAAAAAATGGAACATTTTCATGAAAATATTTCGGCTTCAAAAAAGTTGAAAATTTACATTAAAAGATTTGAGCTTCAAAAAAGTTGAAAATTGTCATGAACTATTTCGGCATCAAAAAAGTTAAAAATTTTCATGAAGTATTTCGGCTTCAAAAAAATGGAAAATTTTCATGAAAAGATTTCGGCTTCAAAAAAGTCAAAAACTTTCATGAAGTATTTCGGCTGCAAAAAAGTCTAAGATTTTCATGAAAAGATTTCTGCTTCAAAAAAGTTGAAAATTTTCATGAAAAGATTTCGGCTTCAAAAAGTTGAAAATTTTCATGAAAAGATTTCGGCTTCAAAAAAGTTGAACATTTTCATGAAAAGATTTCGGCTTCAAAAAAGTCGAAGATTTTCATGAAAAGATTTCGGCTTCAAAAAAGTTCAACATTTTCATGAAGTATTTCGGCTGCAAAAAAGTCGAAAGTTTTCATGAAAAGATTTCTGCTTCAAAAAAGTTTAAAATTTTCATGAAAAGATTTCGGCTTCAAAAAAGTCAAAAACTTTCATGAAGTATTTCGGCTGCAAAAAAGTCGAAAATTTTCATGAAAAGATTTCTGCTTCAAAAAAGTTGAAAATTTACATTAATAGATTTCGGCTTCAAAAAAGTCAAAAACTTTCATGAAGTATTTTGGCTTCAAAAAAGTTGAAAATTTTCAGGAAAAGATTTCGGCTGAAAAAAAGTTGAACATTTTCATGAAAAGATTTCGGCTTCAAAAAAGTTGAAAATTTTCATGAAGTATTTCGGCTTCAAAAAAATGGAACATTTTCATGAAAAGATTTCGGCTTCAAAAAAGTTCAACATTTTCATGAAGTATTTCGGCTGCAAAAAAGTCGAAAGTTTTCATGAAAAGATTTCTGCTTCAAAAAAGTTTAAAATTTTCATGAAAAGATTTCGGCTTCAAAAAAGTCAAAAACTTTCATGAAGTATTTCGGCTGCAAAAAAGTCGAAAATTTTCATGAAAAGATTTCTGCTTCAAAAAAGTTGAAAATTTACATTAATAGATTTCGGCTTCAAAAAAGTCAAAAACTTTCATGAAGTATTTTGGCTTCAAAAAAGTTGAAAATTTTCAGGAAAAGATTTCGGCTGAAAAAAAGTTGAACATTTTCATGAAAAGATTTCGGCTTCAAAAAAGTTGAAAATTTTCATGAAGTATTTCGGGTTCAAAAAAATGTAACATTTTCATGAAAAGATTTCGGCTTCAAAAAAGTTGAACATTTTCATGAAAAGATTTCGGCTTCAAAAAAGTTGAAAATTTTCATGAAGTATTTCGGCTTCAAAAAAATGGAACATTTTCATGAAAAGATTTTGGCTTCAAAAAGGTTGAAAACTTTCATGAAGTATTTCAGCTTCAAAAAAGTCGAAGATTTTCATGAAAAGATTTCTGCTTCAAAAAAGTTGAAAATTTTCATGACAGGATTTTGGCTTTAAAAAAAGTAGAAATTTTCATAAAGTATTTCGGCTTCAAAAAGGTTGAAAACTTTCATGAACTATTTCGGCTTCAAAAAAGTCGAAGATTTTCATGAAAAGATTTCTGCTTCAAAAAAGTTGAACATTTTCATAAAAAGATTTCGGCTTCAAAAAAGTCGAAGATTTTCACGAAAAAGATTTCGGCTTCAAAAAAGTTCAACATTTTCATGAAGTATTTCGGCTGCAAAAAAGTCGAAAGTTTTCATGAAAAGATTTCTGCTTCAAAAAAGTTTAAAATTTTCATGAAAAGATTTCTGCTTCAAAAAAGTTGAAAATTTTCATGAAAAGATTTCTGCTTCAAAAAAGTTGAAAATTTACATCAATAGATTTCGGCTTCAAAAAAGTCAAAAACTTTCATGAAGTATTTTGGCTTCAAAAAAGTTGAAAATTTTCAGGAAAAGATTTCTGCTTCAAAAAGTTAAAAATTTTCATGAAAAGATTTCTGCTTCAAAAAAGTTGAAAATTTTCATTAAAAGATTTAGACTTCAAAAAAGTTGAATATTTTCATCAAGTATTTCGGCTTCAAAAAAGTTGAACATTTTCATGAAATGATTTTGGTTTCAAAAAGTTAAAAATTTTCATGAAAAGATTTCGGCTTCAAAAAAGTTGAACATTTTCATGAAAAGATTTTGGCTTCAAAAAAGTTGAAAATTTTCATGACGTATTTTGGCTTCAAAAAAATGTAACATTTTCATGAAAAGATTTCGGCTTCAAAAAGTTGAAAATTTTCATGAAAAGATTTCGGCTTCAAAAAAGTTGACCATTTTCATGAAAAGATTTCGGCTTCAAAAAAGTTGAAAATTTTCATGAAAAGATTTTGGTTTCAAAAAAGTTGAACATTTTCATGAAAACATTTCGGCTTCAAAAAAGTTGAACATTTTCATGAAAAGATTTCTGCTTCAAAAAAGTTGAAAATTTACATGAAAAGATTTCGACATCAAAAAAGTCTAAGGATTTCATGAAAAGATTTCTGCTTCAAAAAAGTTGAAAATTTTCATGAAAAGATTTCGGCTTCAAAAAGTTGAAAATTTTCATGAAAAGATTTCGGCTTCAAAAAAGTTGACCATTTTCATGAAAAGATTTCGGCTTCAAAAAAGTTGAAAATTTTCAGGAAAAGATTTCTACTTCAAAAAGTTAAAAATTTTCATGAAAAGATTTCTGCTTCAAAAAAGTTGAAAATTTTCATGAAAAGATTTAGACTTCAAAAAAGTTGAATATTTTCATCAAGTATTTCGGCTTTTCAAAAAATTTGAACATTTTCATGAAAAGATTTCTGCTTAAAAAAAGTTGAACATTTTCATGAAAAGATTTCGGCTTCAAAAAAGTTGAAAATTTTCATGAAAAGATTTCTGCTTCAAAAAAGTTGAACATTTTCATGAAAAGATTTCGGCTTCAAAAAAGTTGAACATTTTCATGAAAAGATTTCGGCTTCAAAAAAGTTGAAAATTTTCATGAAGTATTTCGGCTTCAAAAAAATGGAACATTTTCATGAAAAGATTTCTGCTTCAAAAAAGTTGAAAATTTTCATGAAAAGATTTCGGCTTCAAAAAAGTTGACCATTTTCATGAAAAGATTTCGGCTTCAAAAAAGTTGACCATTTTCATGAAAAGATTTCGGCTTCAAAAAAATTGAACATTTTCATGAAGTATTTTGGCTTCAAAAAAATGGAACATTTTCATGAAAATATTTCGGCTTCAAAAAAGTTGAAAATTTACATTAAAAGATTTGAGCTTCAAAAAAGTTGAAAATTGTCATGAACTATTTCGGCATCAAAAAAGTTAAAAATTTTCATGAAGTATTTCGGCTTCAAAAAAATGGAAAATTTTCATGAAAAGATTTCGGCTTCAAAAAAGTCAAAAACTTTCATGAAGTATTTCGGCTGCAAAA
Source organism: Labrus bergylta (assembly GCF_963930695.1). Taxonomy (NCBI): domain Eukaryota; kingdom Metazoa; phylum Chordata; class Actinopteri; order Labriformes; family Labridae; genus Labrus; species Labrus bergylta. Next base: position 27,332,237 of record NC_089210.1, on the reverse strand, counting down.
AAGTCTAAGATTTTCATGAAAAGATTTCTGCTTCAAAAAAGTTGAAAATTTTCATGAAAAGATTTCGGCTTCAAAAAGTTGAAAATTTTCATGAAAAGATTTCGGCTTCAAAAAAGTTGAACATTTTCATGAAAAGATTTCGGCTTCAAAAAAGTCGAAGATTTTCATGAAAAGATTTCGGCTTCAAAAAAGTTCAACATTTTCATGAAGTATTTCGGCTGCAAAAAAGTCGAAAGTTTTCATGAAAAGATTTCTGCTTCAAAAAAGTTTAAAATTTTCATGAAAAGATTTCGGCTTCAAAAAAGTCAAAAACTTTCATGAAGTATTTCGGCTGCAAAAAAGTCGAAAATTTTCATGAAAAGATTTCTGCTTCAAAAAAGTTGAAAATTTACATTAATAGATTTCGGCTTCAAAAAAGTCAAAAACTTTCATGAAGTATTTTGGCTTCAAAAAAGTTGAAAATTTTCAGGAAAAGATTTCGGCTGAAAAAAAGTTGAACATTTTCATGAAAAGATTTCGGCTTCAAAAAAGTTGAAAATTTTCATGAAGTATTTCGGCTTCAAAAAAATGGAACATTTTCATGAAAAGATTTCGGCTTCAAAAAAGTTGAACATTTTCATGAAAAGATTTCTGCTTCAAAAAAGTTGACCATTTTAATGAAAAGATTTCGGCTTCAAAAAAGTTGAAAATTTTCATGAAAAGATTTCGGCTTCAAAAAAGTTGAACATTTTCATGAAAAGATTTCTGCTTCAAAAAAGTTGAACATTTTCATGAAAAGATTTCGGCTTCAAAAAAGTTGAACATTTTCATGAAAAGATTTCTGCTTCAAAAAAGTTGAAAATTTTCATGAAAAGATTTCGGCTTCAAAAAAGTTGACCATTTTCATGAAAAGATTTCGGCTTCAAAAAAGTTGACCATTTTCATGAAAAGATTTTGGCTTCAAAAAAATTGAACATTTTCATGAAGTATTTTGGCTTCAAAAAAATGGAACATTTTCATGAAAATATTTCGGCTTCAAAAAAGTTGAAAATTTACATTAAAAGATTTCGGCTTAAAAAAAGTTTAAAATTTTCATGAAAAGATTTCTGCTTCAAAAAAGTTGAAAATTGTCATGAACTATTTCGGCATCAAAAAAGTTAAAAATTTTCATGAAGTATTTCGGCTTCAAAAAAATGGAAAATTTTCATGAAAAGATTTCGGCTTCAAAAAAGTCAAAAACTTTCATGAAGTATTTCGGCTGCAAAAAAGTCTAAGATTTTCATGAAAAGATTTCTGCTTCAAAAAAGTTGAAAATTTTCATGAAAAGATTTCGGCTTCAAAAATTTGAAAATTTTCATGAAAAGATTTCGGCTTCAAAAAAGTTGAACATTTTCATGAAAAGATTTCGGCTTCAAAAAAGTCGAAGATTTTCATGAAAAGATTTCGGCTTCAAAAAAGTTCAACATTTTCATGAAGTATTTCGGCTGCAAAAAAGTCGAAAGTTTTCATGAAAAGATTTCTGCTTCAAAAAAGTTTAAAATTTTCATGAAAAGATTTCGGCTTCAAAAAAGTCAAAAACTTTCATGAAGTATTTCGGCTGCAAAAAAGTCGAAAATTTTCATGAAAAGATTTCTGCTTTAAAAAAGTTGAAAATTTACATTAATAGATTTCGGCTTCAAAAAAGTCAAAAACTTTCATGAAGTATTTTGGCTTCAAAAAAGTTGAAAATTTTCAGGAAAAGATTTCGGCTTAAAAAAAGTTGAACATTTTCATGAAAAGATTTCGGCTTCAAAAAAGTTGAAAATTTTCATGAAGTATTTCGGCTTCAAAAAAATGGAACATTTTCATGAAAAGATTTCGGCTTCAAAAAAGTTGAACATTTTCATGAAAAGATTTCTGCTTCAAAAAAGTTGACCATTTTAATGAAAAGATTTCGGCTTCAAAAAAGTTGAAAATTTTCATGAAAAGATTTCGGCTTCAAAAAAGTTGAACATTTTCATGAAAAGATTTCGGCTTCAAAAAAGTTGAAAATTTTCATGAAGTATTTCGGCTTCAAAAAAATGGAACATTTTCATGAAAAGATTTCGGCTTCAAAAAAGTTGACCATTTTCATGAAAAGATTTTGGCTTCAAAAAAATTGAACATTTTCATGAAGTATTTTGGCTTCAAAAAAATGGAACATTTTCATGAAAATATTTCGGCTTCAAAAAAGTTGAAAATTTACATTAAAAGATTTCGGCTTAAAAAAAGTTTAAAATTTTCATGAAAAGATTTCTGCTTCAAAAAAGTTGAAAATTGTCATGAACTATTTCGGCATCAAAAAAGTTAAAAATTTTCATGAAGTATTTCGGCTTCAAAAAAATGGAAAATTTTCATGAAAAGATTTCGGCTTCAAAAAAGTCAAAAACTTTCATGAAGTATTTCGGCTGCAAAAAAGTCTAAGATTTTCATGAAAAGATTTCTGCTTCAAAAAAGTTGAAAATTTTCATGAAAAGATTTCGGCTTCAAAAATTTGAAAATTTTCATGAAAAGATTTCGGCTTCAAAAAAGTTGAACATTTTCATGAAAAGATTTCGGCTTCAAAAAAGTCGAAGATTTTCATGAAAAGATTTCGGCTTCAAAAAAGTTCAACATTTTCATGAAGTATTTCGGCTGCAAAAAAGTCGAAAGTTTTCATGAAAAGATTTCTGCTTCAAAAAAGTTTAAAATTTTCATGAAAAGATTTCGGCTTCAAAAAAGTCAAAAACTTTCATGAAGTATTTCGGCTGCAAAAAAGTCGAAAATTTTCATGAAAAGATTTCTGCTTTAAAAAAGTTGAAAATTTACATTAATAGATTTCGGCTTCAAAAAAGTCAAAAACTTTCATGAAGTATTTTGGCTTCAAAAAAGTTGAAAATTTTCAGGAAAAGATTTCGGCTTAAAAAAAGTTGAACATTTTCATGAAAAGATTTCGGCTTCAAAAAAGTTGAAAATTTTCATGAAGTATTTCGGCTTCAAAAAAATGGAACATTTTCATGAAAAGATTTCGGCTTCAAAAAAGTTGAACATTTTCATGAAAAGATTTCTGCTTCAAAAAAGTTGACCATTTTAATGAAAAGATTTCGGCTTCAAAAAAGTTGAAAATTTTCATGAAAAGATTTCGGCTTAAAAAAAGTTGAACATTTTCATGAAAAGATTTCGGCTTCAAAAAAGTTGAAAATTTTCATGAAGTATTTCGGCTTCAAAAAAATGGAACATTTTCATGAAAAGATTTCGGCTTCAAAAAAGTTGAACATTTTCATGAAAAGATTTCTGCTTCAAAAAAGTTGACCATTTTAATGAAAAGATTTCGGCTTCAAAAAAGTTGAAAATTTTCATGAAAAGATTTCGGCTTCAAAAAAGTTGAACATTTTCATGAAAAGATTTCGGCTTCAAAAAAGTTGAAAATTTTCATGAAAAGATTTCGGCTTCAAAAAAAGTTGAAGATTTTCATGAAAAGATTTCTGCTTCAAAAAACTTGAACATTTTCATGAAAAGATTTCGGCTTCAAAAAAGTTGAACATTTTCATGAAAAGATTTCTGCTTCAAAAAACTTGAACATTTTCATGAAAAGATTTCGGCTTCAAAAAAGTTGAACATTTTCATGAAAAGATTTCTGCTTCAAAAAAGTTGAAAATTTTCATGAAAAGATTTCGGCTTCAAAAAAGTTGAACATTTTCATGAAAAGATTTCGGCTTCAAAAAAGTTGAAAATTTTCATGAAAAGATTTCGGCTTCAAAAAAGTTGAACATTTTCATGAAGTATTTTGGCTTCAAAAAAATGGAACATTTTCATGAAAAGATTTCGGCTTCAAAAAAGTTGAACATTTTCATGAAAAGATTTCGGCTTCAAAAAAGTTGAAAATTTTCATGAAGTATTTCGGCTTCAAAAAAAGTTGAAGATTTTCATGAAAAGATTTCTGCTTCAAAAAACTTGAACATTTTCATGAAAAGATTTCGGCTTCAAAAAACTTGAACATTTTCATGAAAAGATTTCGGCTTCAAAAAAGTTGAACATTTTCATGAAAAGATTTCGGCTTCAAAAAAGTTGAACATTTGCTTCAAAAAAGTTGAACATTTTCATGAAAAGATTTCTGCTTCAAAAAAGTTGAAAATTTTCATGAAAAGATTTCGGCTTCAAAAAAGTTTAACATTTTCATGAAAAGATTTCGGCTTCAAAAAAGTTGAAAATTTTCATGAAAAGATTTCGGCTTCAAAAAAGTTGAACATTTTCATGAAGTATTTTGGCTTCAAAAAAATGGAACATTTTCATGAAAAGATTTCGGCTTCAAAAAAAGTTGAACATTTTCATGAAAAGATTTCGGCTTCAAAAAAGTTGAAAATTTTCATGAAAAGATTTCTGCTTCAAAAAAGTTGAACATTTTCATGAAAAGATTTCGGCTTCAAAAAAGTTGAAAATTTTCATGAAGAATTTCGGCTTCAAAAAAAGTTGAAGATTTTCATGAAAAGATTTCTGCTTCAAAAAACTTGAACATTTTCATGAAAAGATTTCGGCTTCAAAAAAGTTGAACATTTTCATGAAAAGATTTCTGCTTCAAAAAACTTGAACATTTTCATGAAAAGATTTCGGCTTCAAAAAAGTTGAACATTTTCATGAAAAGATTTCTGCTTCAAAAAAGTTGAAAATTTTCATGAAAAGATTTCGGCTTCAAAAAAGTTGACAATTTTCATGAAAAGATTTCGGCTTCAAAAAAGTTGAACATTTTCATGAAAAGATTTCGGCTTCAAAAAAGTTGAAAATTTTCATGAAAAGATTTCGGTTTCAAAAAGTTGAAAATTTTCATGAAAAGATCTCGGCTTCAAAAAAGTTGAACATTTTCATGAAAAGATTTCGGTTTCAAAAAGTTGAAAATTTTCATGAAAAGATCTCGGCTTCAAAAAAGTTGAACATTTTCATGAAAAGATTTCGGCTTCAAAAAAGTTGAAAATTTTCATGAAAAGATTTCGGCTTCAAAAAAGTTGAACATTTTCATGAAAAGATTTCGGCTTCAAAAAAGTCAAAAACTTTCATGAAGTATTTCGGCTGCAAAAAAGTCTAAGATTTTCATGAAAAGATTTCGGCTTCAAAAAAGTTGAAAATTTTCATGAAAAGATTTCGGCTTCAAAAAGTTGAAAATTTTCATGAAAAGATTTCGGCTTCAAAAAAGTTGAACATTTTCTTGAAAAGATTTCGGCTTCAAAAAAGTCGAAGATTTTCATGAAAAGATTTCGGCTTAAAAAAAGTTCAACATTTTCATGAAGTATTTCGGCTGCAAAAAAGTCGAAAGTTTTCATGAAAAGATTTCTGCTTCAAAAAAGTTTAAAATTTTCATGAAAAGATTTCGGCTTCAAAAAAGTCAAAAACTTTCATGAAGTATTTCGGCTGCAAAAAAGTCGAAAATTTTCATGAAAAGATTTCTGCTTCAAAAAAGTTGAAAATTTACATTAATAGATTTCGGCTTCAAAAAAGTCAAAAACTTTCATGAAGTATTTTGGCTTCAAAAAAGTTGAAAATTTTCAGGAAAAGATTTCGGCTTAAAAAAAGTTGAACATTTTCATGAAAAGATTTCGGCTTCAAAAAAGTTGAAAATTTTCATGAAGTATTTCGGCTGCAAAAAAATGGAACATTTTCATGAAAAGATTTCGGCTTCAAAAAAGTTGAACATTTTCATGAAAAGATTTCTGCTTCAAAAAAGTTGACCATTTTAATGAAAAGATTTCGGCTTCAAAAAAGTTGAAAATTTTCATGAAAAGATTTCGGCTTCAAAAAAGTTGAACATTTTCATGAAAAGATTTCGGCTTCAAAAAAGTTGAAAATTTTCATGAAAAGATTTCGGCTTCAAAAAAAGTTGAAGATTTTCATGAAAAGATTTCTGCTTCAAAAAACTTGAACATTTTCATGAAAAGATTTCGGCTTCAAAAAAGTTGAACATTTTCATGAAAAGATTTCTGCTTCAAAAAAGTTGAACATTTTCATGAAAAGATTTCGGCTTCAAAAAAGTTGAAAATTTTCATGAAAAGATTTCTGCTTCAAAAAAGTTGAAAATTTTCATGAAAAGATTTCGGCTTCAAAAAGTTGAAAATTTTCATGAAAAGATTTCGGCTTCAAAAAAGTTGAACATTTTCATGAAAAGATTTCGGCTTCAAAAAAGTTGAACATTTTCATGAAAAGATTTCGGCTTCAAAAAAGTTGAACATTTTCATGAAGTATTTTGGCTTCAAAAAAATGGAACATTTTCATGAAAAGATTTCGGCTTCAAAAAAGTTGAACATTTTCATGAAAAGATTTCTGCTTCAAAAAAGTTGACCATTTTAATGAAAAGATTTCGGCTTCAAAAAAGTTGAAAATTTTCATGAAAAGATTTCGGCTTCAAAAAAGTTGAACATTTTCATGAAAAGATTTCGGCTTCAAAAAAGTTGAACATTTTCATGAAAAGATTTCGGCTTCAAAAAAAGTTGAAGATTTTCATGAAAAGATTTCTGCTTCAAAAAACTTGAACATTTTCATGAAAAGATTTCGGCTTCAAAAAAGTTGAACATTTTCATGAAAAGATTTCTGCTTCAAAAAACTTGAACATTTTCATGAAAAGATTTCGGCTTCAAAAAAGTTGAACATTTTCATGAAAAGATTTCTGCTTCAAAAAAGTTGAAAATTTTCATGAAAAGATTTCGGCTTCAAAAAAGTTGAACATTTTCATGAAGTATTTTGGCTTCAAAAAAATGGAACATTTTCATGAAAAGATTTCGGCTTCAAAAAAAGTTGAACATTTTCATGAAAAGATTTCGGCTTCAAAAAAGTTGAAAATTTTCATGAAAAGATTTCTGCTTCAAAAAAGTTGAACATTTTCATGAAAAGATTTCGGCTTCAAAAAAGTTGAAAATTTTCATGAAGAATTTCGGCTTCAAAAAAAGTTGAAGATTTTCATGAAAAGATTTCTGCTTCAAAAAACTTGAACATTTTCATGAAAAGATTTCGGCTTCAAAAAAGTTGAACATTTTCATGAAAAGATTTCGGCTTCAAAAAACTTGAACATTTTCATGAAAAGATTTCGGCTTCAAAAAAGTTGAACATTTTCATGAAAAGATTTCTGCTTCAAAAAAGTTGAAAATTTTCATGAAAAGATTTCGGCTTCAAAAAAGTTGACCATTTTCATGAAAAGATTTCGGCTTCAAAAAAGTTGAACATTTTCATGAAAAGATTTCGGCTTCAAAAAAGTTGAACATTTTCATGAAAAGATTTCGGCTTCAAAAAAGTTGAAAATTTTCATGAAAAGATTTCGGTTTCAAAAAGTTGAAAATTTTCATGAAAAGATCTCGGCTTCAAAAAAGTTGAACATTTTCATGAAAAGATTTCGGTTTCAAAAAGTTGAAAATTTTCATGAAAAGATCTCGGCTTCAAAAAAGTTGAACATTTTCATGAAAAGATTTCGGCTTCAAAAAAGTTGAAAATTTTCATGAAAAGATTTCGGCTTCAAAAAAGTTGAACATTTTCATGAAAAGATTTCGGCTTCAAAAAAGTCAAAAACTTTCATGAAGTATTTCAGCTGCAAAAAAGTCTAAGATTTTCATGAAAAGATTTCTGCTTCAAAAAAGTTGAAAATTTTCAGGAAAAGATTTCGGCTTCAAAAAAGTTGAACATTTTCATGAAAAGATTTCTGCTTCAAAAAAGTTGAAAATTTTCAGGAAAAGATTTCGGCTTAAAAAAAGTTGAACATTTTCATGAAAAGATTTCGGCTTCAAAAAAGTTGAAAATTTTCATGAAGTATTTCGGCTTCAAAAAAATGGAACATTTTCATGAAAAGATTTCGGCTTCAAAAAAGTTGAAAATTTTCATGAAAAGATTTCGGTTTCAAAAAGTTGAAAATTTTCATGAAAAGATCTCGGCTTCAAAAAAGTTGAACATTTTCATGAAAAGATTTCGGTTTCAAAAAGTTGAAAATTTTCATGAAAAGATCTCGGCTTCAAAAAAGTTGAACATTTTCATGAAAAGATTTCGGCTTCAAAAAAGTTGAAAATTTTCATGAAAAGATTTCGGCTTCAAAAAAGTTGAACATTTTCATGAAAAGATTTCGGCTTCAAAAAAGTCAAAAACTTTCATGAAGTATTTCGGCTGCAAAAAAGTCTAAGATTTTCATGAAAAGATTTCTGCTTCAAAAAAGTTGAAAATTTTCATGAAAAGATTTCGGCTTCAAAAAGTTGAAAATTTTCATGAAAAGATTTCGGCTTCAAAAAAGTTGAACATTTTCTTGAAAAGATTTCGGCTTCAAAAAAGTCGAAGATTTTCATGAAAAGATTTCGGCTTAAAAAAAGTTCAACATTTTCATGAAGTATTTCGGCTGCAAAAAAGTCGAAAGTTTTCATGAAAAGATTTCTGCTTCAAAAAAGTTTAAAATTTTCATGAAAAGATTTCGGCTTCAAAAAAGTCAAAAACTTTCATGAAGTATTTCAGCTGCAAAAAAGTCTAAGATTTTCATGAAAAGATTTCTGCTTCAAAAAAGTTGAAAATTTTCAGGAAAAGATTTCGGCTTCAAAAAAGTTGAACATTTTCATGAAAAGATTTCTGCTTCAAAAAAGTTGAAAATTTTCAGGAAAAGATTTCGGCTTAAAAAAAGTTGAACATTTTCATGAAAAGATTTCGGCTTCAAAAAAGTTGAAAATTTTCATGAAGTATTTCGGCTTCAAAAAAATGGAACATTTTCATGAAAAGATTTCGGCTTCAAAAAAGTTGAAAATTTTCATGAAAAGATTTCGGTTTCAAAAAGTTGAAAATTTTCATGAAAAGATCTCGGCTTCAAAAAAGTTGAACATTTTCATGAAAAGATTTCGGTTTCAAAAAGTTGAAAATTTTCATGAAAAGATCTCGGCTTCAAAAAAGTTGAACATTTTCATGAAAAGATTTCGGCTTCAAAAAAGTTGAAAATTTTCATGAAAAGATTTCGGCTTCAAAAAAGTTGAACATTTTCATGAAAAGATTTCGGCTTCAAAAAAGTCAAAAACTTTCATGAAGTATTTCGGCTGCAAAAAAGTCTAAGATTTTCATGAAAAGATTTCTGCTTCAAAAAAGTTGAAAATTTTCATGAAAAGATTTCGGCTTCAAAAAGTTGAAAATTTTCATGAAAAGATTTCGGCTTCAAAAAAGTTGAACATTTTCTTGAAAAGATTTCGGCTTCAAAAAAGTCGAAGATTTTCATGAAAAGATTTCGGCTTAAAAAAAGTTCAACATTTTCATGAAGTATTTCGGCTGCAAAAAAGTCGAAAGTTTTCATGAAAAGATTTCTGCTTCAAAAAAGTTTAAAATTTTCATGAAAAGATTTCGGCTTCAAAAAAGTCAAAAACTTTCATGAAGTATTTCGGCTGCAAAAAAGTCGAAAATTTTCATGAAAAGATTTCTGCTTCAAAAAAGTTGAAAATTTACATTAATAGATTTCGGCTTCAAAAAAGTCAAAAACTTTCATGAAGTATTTTGGCTTCAAAAAAGTTGAAAATTTTCAGGAAAAGATTTCAGCTTAAAAAAAGTTGAACATTTTAATGAAAAGATTTCGGCTTCAAAAAAGTTGAAAATTTTCATGAAAAGATTTCGGCTTCAAAAAAGTTGAACATTTTCATGAAAAGATTTCGGCTTCAAAAAAGTTGAACATTTTCATGAAAAGATTTCGGCTTCAAAAAAGTCAAAAACTTTCATGAAGTATTTCAGCTGCAAAAAAGTCTAAGATTTTCATGAAAAGATTTCTGCTTCAAAAAAGTTGAAAATTTTCATGAAAAGATTTCGGCTTCAAAAAGTTGAAAATTTTCATGAAAAGATTTCGGCTTCAAAAAAGTTGAACATTTTCATGAAAAGATTTCGGCTTCAAAAAAGTCGAAGATTTTCATGAAAAGATTTCGGCTTCAAAAAAGTTCAACATTTTCATGAAGTATTTCGGCTGCAAAAAAGTCGAAAGTTTTCATGAAAAGATTTCTGCTTCAAAAAAGTTTAAAATTTTCATGAAAAGATTTCGGCTTCAAAAAAGTCAAAAACTTTCATGAAGTATTTCGGCTGCAAAAAAGTCGAAAATTTTCATGAAAAGATTTCTGCTTCAAAAAAGTTGAAAATTTACATTAATAGATTTCGGCTTCAAAAAAGTCAAAAACTTTCATGAATTATTTTGGCTTCAAAAAAGTTGAAAATTTTCAGGAAAAGATTTCGGCTTAAAAAAAGTTGAACATTTTCATGAAAAGATTTCGGCTTCAAAAAAGTTGAAAATTTTCATGAAGTATTTCGGCTTCAAAAAAATGGAACATTTTCATGAAAAGATTTCGGCTTCAAAAAAGTTGAACATTTTCATGAAAAGATTTCTGCTTCAAAAAAGTTGACCATTTTAATGAAAAGATTTCGGCTTCAAAAAAGTTGAAAATTTTCATGAAAAGATTTCGGCTTCAAAAAAGTTGAACATTTTCATGAAAAGATTTCGGCTTCAAAAAAGTTGAAAATTTTCATGAAAAGATTTCGGCTTCAAAAAAAGTTGAAGATTTTCATGAAAAGATTTCTGCTTCAAAAAACTTGAACATTTTCATGAAAAGATTTCGGCTTCAAAAAAGTTGAACATTTTCATGAAAAGATTTCTGCTTCAAAAAACTTGAACATTTTCATGAAAAGATTTCGGCTTCAAAAAAGTTGAACATTTTCATGAAAAGATTTCTGCTTCAAAAAAGTTGAAAATTTTCATGAAAAGATTTCGGCTTCAAAAAAGTTGAACATTTTCATGAAAAGATTTCGGCTTCAAAAAAGTTGAAAATTTTCATGAAAAGATTTCGGCTACAAAAAAGTTGAACATTTTCATGAATTATTTTGGCTTCAAAAAAAGGGAAACATTTTCATGAAAAGATTTCGGCTTCAAAAAAGTTTAACCTTTTCCTGAAAAGATTTCGGCTTCAAAAAAGTTGAAAATTTTCATGAAGTATTTCGGCTTCAAAAAAAGTTGAAGATTTTCATGAAAAGATTTCTGCTTCAAAAAACTTGAACATTTTCATGAAAAGATTTCGGCTTCAAAAAAGTTGAACATTTTCATGAAAAGATTTCTGCTTCAAAAAACTTGAACATTTTCATGAAAAGATTTCGGCTTCAAAAAACTTGAACATTTTCATGAAAAGATTTCTGCTTCAAAAAAGTTGAAAATTTTCATGAAAAGATTTCGGCTTCAAAAAAGTTGAACATTTTCATGAAAAGATTTCGGCTTCAAAAAAGTTGAAAATTTTCATGAAAAGATTTCGGCTACAAAAAAGTTGAACATTTTCATGAATTATTTTGGCTTCAAAAAAAGTTGAACATTTTCATGAAAAGATTTCTGCTTCAAAAAAGTTTAACCTTTTCCTGAAAAGATTTCGGCTTCAAAAAAGTTGAAAATTTTCATGAAGTATTTCGGCTTCAAAAAAAGTTGAAGATTTTCATGAAAAGATTTCAGCTTCAAAAAACTTGAACATTTTCATGAAAAGATTTCGGCTTCAAAAAACTTGAACATTTTCATGAAAAGATTTCTGCTTCAAAAAACTTGAACATTTTCATGAAAAGATTTCGGCTTCAAAAAAGTTGAACATTTTCATGAAAAGATTTCTGCTTCAAAAAAGTTGAACATTTTCATGAAAAGATTTCGGCTTCAAAAAAGTTGAAAATTTTCATGAAGTATTTCGGCTTCAAAAAAAGTTGAAGATTTTCATGAAAAGATTTCTGCTTCAAAAAACTTGAACATTTTCATGAAAAGATTTCTGCTTCAAAAAACTTGAACATTTTCATGAAAAGATTTCGGCTTCAAAAAAGTTGAACATTTTCATGAAAAGATTTCTGCTTCAAAAAAGTTGAACATTTTCATGAAAAGATTTCTGCTTCAAAAAACTTGAAAATTTTCATGAAAAGATTTCGGCTTCAAAAAAGTTGAACATTTTCATGAAAAGATTTCGGCTTCAAAAAAGTTGAAAATTTTCATGAAAAGATTTCGGCTTCAAAAAAGTTGAACATTTTCATGAAGTATTTTGGCTTCAAAAAAATGGAACATTTTCATGAAAAGATTTCGGCTTCAAAAAAAGTTGAACATTTTCATGAAAAGATTTCGGCTTCAAAAAAGTTGAAAATTTTCATGAAAAGATTTCGGCTTCAAAAAAGTTGAACATTTTCATGAAAAGATTTCGGCTTCAAAAAAGTTGAAAATTTTCATGAAGAATTTCGGCTTCAAAAAAAGTTGAAGATTTTCATGAAAAGATTTCTGCTTCAAAAAACTTGAACATTTTCATGAAAAGATTTCGGCTTCAAAAAAGTTGAACATTTTCATGAAAAGATTTCTGCTTCAAAAAACTTGAACATTTTCATGAAAAGATTTCGGCTTCAAAAAAGTTGACCATTTTCATGAAAAGATTTCGGCTTCAAAAAAGTTGAACATTTTCATGAAAAGATTTCGGCTTCAAAAAAGTTGACCATTTTCATGAAAAGATTTCGGCTTCAAAAAAGTTGAAAATTTTCATGAAAAGATTTCGGTTTCAAAAAGTTGAAAATTTTCATGAAAAGATCTCGGCTTCAAAAAAGTTGAACATTTTCATGAAAAGATTTAGGCTTCAAAAAAGTTGAAAATTTTCATGAAAAGATTTCGGCTTCAAAAAAGTTGAACATTTTCATGAAAAGATTTCGGCTTCAAAAAAGTTGAAAATTTTCATGAAAAGATTTCGGCTTCAAAAAAGTTGAACATTTTCATGAAAAGATTTCGGCTTCAAAAAACTTGAACATTTTCATGAAAAGATTTCGGCTTCAAAAAAGTTGAACATTTTCATGAAAAGATTTCTGCTTCAAAAAAGTTGAAAATTTTCATGAAAAGATTTCGGCTTCAAAAAAGTTGAACATTTTCATGAAAAGATTTCTGCTTCAAAAAAGTTGAAAATTTTCATGAAAAGATTTCGGCTTCAAAAAAGTTGACCATTTTCATGAAAAGATTTCGGCTTCAAAAAAGTTGAAAATTTTCATGAAAAGATTTCGGCTTCAAAAAAGTTGAACATTTTCATGAAGTATTTTGGCTTCAAAAAAATGGAACATTTTCATGAAAAGATTTCGGCTTCAAAAAAGTTTAAAATTTACATTAAAAGATTTCGGCTTAAAAAAAGTTTAAAATTTTCATGAAAAGATTTCTGCTTCAAAAAAGTTGAAAATTTTCATGAAAAGATTTGAGCTTCAAAAAAGTTGAAAATTGTCATGAACTATTTCGGCATCAAAAAAGTTGAAAATTTTCATGAAGTATTTCGGGTTCAAAAAAATGTAACATTTTCGTGAAAAGATTTCGGCTTCAAAAAAGTTGAACATTTTCATGAAAAGATTTCGGCTTCAAAAAAGTTAAAAATTTTCATGAAGTATTTCGGCTTCAAAAAAATGGAACATTTTCATGAAAAGATTTCGGCTTCAAAAAGGTTGAAAACTTTCATGAAGTATTTCAGCTTCAAAAAAGTCGAAGATTTTCATGAAAAAATTTCTGCTTCAAAAAAGTTGAACATTTTCATAAAAAGATTTCGGCTTCAAAAAAGTCGAAGATTTTCACGAAAAGATTTCGGCTTGAAAAAAGTTCAACATTTTCATGAAGTATTTCGGCTGCAAAAAAGTCGAAAGTTTTCATGAAAAGATTTCTGCTTCAAAAAAGTTTAAAATTTTCATGAAAAGATTTCTGCTTCAAAAAAGTTGAAAATTTACATTAATAGATTTCGGCTTCAAAAAAGTCAAAAACTTTCATGTAGTATTTTGGCTTCAAAAAAGTTGAAAATTTTCAGGAAAAGATTTCGGCTTAAAAAAAGTTGAACATTTTCATGAAAAGATTTCGGCTTCAAAAAAGTTGAAAATTTTCATGAAGTATTTCGGCTTCAAAAAAATGGAACATTTTCATGAAAAGATTTCGGCTTCAAAAAAGTTTAACATTTTCATGAAAAGATTTCTGCTTCAAAAAAGTTGACCATTTTCATGAAAAGATTTCGGCTTCAAAAAAGTTGAACATTTTCATGAAAAGATTTCGGCTTCAAAAAAGTTGACCATTTTCATGAAAAGATTTCGGCTTCAAAAAAGTTGAAAATTTTCATGAAAAGATTTCGGTTTCAAAAAGTTGAAAATTTTCATGAAAAGATCTCGGCTTCAAAAAAAGTTGAACATTTTCATGAAAAGATTTCTGCTTCAAAAAAGTTGAAAATTTTCATGAAAAGATTTCGGCTTCAAAAAAGTTGAACATTTTCATGAAAAGATTTCGGCTTCAAAAAAGTTGAACATTTTCATGAAAAGATTTCTGCTTCAAAAAAGTTGACCATTTTCATGAAAAGATTTCGGCTTCAAAAAAGTTGAACATTTTCATGAAAAGATTTCGGCTTCAAAAAAGTTGACCATTTTCATGAAAAGATTTCGGCTTCAAAAAAGTTGAAAATTTTCATGAAAAGATTTCGGTTTCAAAAAGTTGAAAATTTTCATGAAAAGATCTCGGCTTCAAAAAAAGTTGAACATTTTCATGAAAAGATTTCGGCTTCAAAAAAGTTGAAAATTTTCATGAAAGGATTTCGGCTTCAAAAAAGTTGAACATTTTCATGAAAAGATTTCGGCTTCAAAAAAGTTGAAAATTTTCATGAAAAGATTTCGGCTTCAAAAAAGTTGAACATTTTCATGAAAAGATTTCGGCTTCAAAAAAGATGAAAATTTTCATGAAGTATTTCGGCTTCAAAAAAAGTTGAAGATTTTCATGAAAAGATTTCTGCTTCAAAAAACTTGAACATTTTCATGAAAAGATTTCTGCTTCAAAAAACTTGAACATTTTCATGAAAAGATTTCGGCTTCAAAAAGTTGAAAATTTTCATGAAAAGATTTCGGCTTCAAAAAAGTTGAACATTTTCATGAAAAGATTTCGGCTTCAAAAAAGTTGAACATTTTCATGAAAAGATTTCGGCTTCAAAAAAGTTGAACATTTTCATGAAGTATTTTGGCTTCAAAAAAATGGAACATTTTCATGAAAAGATTTCGGCTTCAAAAAAGTTGAACATTTTCATGAAAAGATTTCTGCTTCAAAAAAGTTGACCATTTTAATGAAAAGATTTCGGCTTCAAAAAAGTTGAAAATTTTCATGAAAAGATTTCGGCTTCAAAAAAGTTGAACATTTTCATGAAAATATTTCGGCTTCAAAAAAGTTGAAAATTTTCATGAAAAGATTTCGGCTTCAAAAAAAGTTGAAGATTTTCATGAAAAGATTTCTGCTTCAAAAAACTTGAACATTTTCATGAAAAGATTTCGGCTTCAAAAAAGTTGAACATTTTCATGAAAAGATTTCTGCTTCAAAAAACTTGAACATTTTCATGAAAAGATTTCGGCTTCAAAAAAGTTGAACATTTTCATGAAAAGATTTCTGCTTCAAAAAAGTTGAAAATTTTCATGAAAAGATTTCGGCTTCAAAAAAGTTGAACATTTTCATGAAGTATTTTGGCTTCAAAAAAATGGAACATTTTCATGAAAAGATTTCGGCTTCAAAAAAAGTTGAACATTTTCATGAAAAGATTTCGGCTTCAAAAAAGTTGAAAATTTTCATGAAAAGATTTCTGCTTCAAAAAAGTTGAACATTTTCATGAAAAGATTTCGGCTTCAAAAAAGTTGAAAATTTTCATGAAGAATTTCGGCTTCAAAAAAAGTTGAAGATTTTCATGAAAAGATTTCTGCTTCAAAAAACTTGAACATTTTCATGAAAAGATTTCGGCTTCAAAAAAGTTGAACATTTTCATGAAAAGATTTCGGCTTCAAAAAACTTGAACATTTTCATGAAAAGATTTCGGCTTCAAAAAAGTTGAACATTTTCATGAAAAGATTTCTGCTTCAAAAAAGTTGAAAATTTTCATGAAAAGATTTCGGCTTCAAAAAAGTTGACCATTTTCATGAAAAGATTTCGGCTTCAAAAAAGTTGAACATTTTCATGAAAAGATTTCGGCTTCAAAAAAGTTGAAAATTTTCATGAAAAGATTTCGGTTTCAAAAAGTTGAAAATTTTCATGAAAAGATCTCGGCTTCAAAAAAGTTGAACATTTTCATGAAAAGATTTCGGTTTCAAAAAGTTGAAAATTTTCATGAAAAGATCTCGGCTTCAAAAAAGTTGAACATTTTCATGAAAAGATTTCGGCTTCAAAAAAGTTGAAAATTTTCATGAAAAGATTTCGGCTTCAAAAAAGTTGAACATTTTCATGAAAAGATTTCGGCTTCAAAAAAGTCAAAAACTTTCATGAAGTATTTCAGCTGCAAAAAAGTCTAAGATTTTCATGAAAAGATTTCTGCTTCAAAAAAGTTGAAAATTTTCAGGAAAAGATTTCGGCTTCAAAAAAGTTGAACATTTTCATGAAAAGATTTCTGCTTCAAAAAAGTTGAAAATTTTCAGGAAAAGATTTCGGCTTAAAAAAAGTTGAACATTTTCATGAAAAGATTTCGGCTTCAAAAAAGTTGAAAATTTTCATGAAGTATTTCGGCTTCAAAAAAATGGAACATTTTCATGAAAAGATTTCGGCTTCAAAAAAGTTGAAAATTTTCATGAAAAGATTTCGGTTTCAAAAAGTTGAAAATTTTCATGAAAAGATCTCGGCTTCAAAAAAGTTGAACATTTTCATGAAAAGATTTCGGTTTCAAAAAGTTGAAAATTTTCATGAAAAGATCTCGGCTTCAAAAAAGTTGAACATTTTCATGAAAAGATTTCGGCTTCAAAAAAGTTGAAAATTTTCATGAAAAGATTTCGGCTTCAAAAAAGTTGAACATTTTCATGAAAAGATTTCGGCTTCAAAAAAGTCAAAAACTTTCATGAAGTATTTCGGCTGCAAAAAAGTCTAAGATTTTCATGAAAAGATTTCTGCTTCAAAAAAGTTGAAAATTTTCATGAAAAGATTTCGGCTTCAAAAAGTTGAAAATTTTCATGAAAAGATTTCGGCTTCAAAAAAGTTGAACATTTTCTTGAAAAGATTTCGGCTTCAAAAAAGTCGAAGATTTTCATGAAAAGATTTCGGCTTAAAAAAAGTTCAACATTTTCATGAAGTATTTCGGCTGCAAAAAAGTCGAAAGTTTTCATGAAAAGATTTCTGCTTCAAAAAAGTTTAAAATTTTCATGAAAAGATTTCGGCTTCAAAAAAGTCAAAAACTTTCATGAAGTATTTCGGCTGCAAAAAAGTCGAAAATTTTCATGAAAAGATTTCTGCTTCAAAAAAGTTGAAAATTTACATTAATAGATTTCGGCTTCAAAAAAGTCAAAAACTTTCATGAAGTATTTTGGCTTCAAAAAAGTTGAAAATTTTCAGGAAAAGATTTCGGCTTAAAAAAAGTTGAACATTTTAATGAAAAGATTTCGGCTTCAAAAAAGTTGAAAATTTTCATGAAAAGATTTCGGCTTCAAAAAAGTTGAACATTTTCATGAAAAGATTTCGGCTTCAAAAAAGTTGAAAATTTTCATGAAAAGATTTCGGCTTCAAAAAAAGTTGAAGATTTTCATGAAAAGATTTCTGCTTCAAAAAACTTGAACATTTTCATGAAAAGATTTCGGCTTCAAAAAAGTTGAACATTTTCATGAAAAGATTTCTGCTTCAAAAAACTTGAACATTTTCATGAAAAGATTTCGGCTTCAAAAAAGTTGAACATTTTCATGAAAAGATTTCTGCTTCAAAAAAGTTGAAAATTTTCATGAAAAGATTTCGGCTTCAAAAAAGTTGAACATTTTCATGAAAAGATTTCGGCTTCAAAAAAGTTGAAAATTTTCATGAAAAGATTTCTGCTTCAAAAAAGTTGAAAATTTTCATGAAAAGATTTCGGCTTCAAAAAGTTGAAAATTTTCATGAAAAGATTTCGGCTTCAAAAAAGTTGAACATTTTCATGAAAAGATTTCGGCTTCAAAAAAGTTGAACATTTTCATGAAAAGATTTCGGCTTCAAAAAAGTTGAACATTTTCATGAAGTATTTTGGCTTCAAAAAAATGGAACATTTTCATGAAAAGATTTCGGCTTCAAAAAAAGTTGAACATTTTCATGAAAAGATTTCGGCTTCAAAAAAGTTGAAAATTTTCATGAAAAGATTTCTGCTTCAAAAAAGTTGAACATTTTCATGAAAAGATTTCGGCTTCAAAAAAGTTGAAAATTTTCATGAAGAATTTCGGCTTCAAAAAAAGTTGAAGATTTTCATGAAAAGATTTCTGCTTCAAAAAACTTGAACATTTTCATGAAAAGATTTCGGCTTCAAAAAAGTTGAACATTTTCATGAAAAGATTTCGGCTTCAAAAAACTTGAACATTTTCATGAAAAGATTTCGGCTTCAAAAAAGTTGAACATTTTCATGAAAAGATTTCTGCTTCAAAAAAGTTGAAAATTTTCATGAAAAGATTTCGGCTTCAAAAAAGTTGACCATTTTCATGAAAAGATTTCGGCTTCAAAAAAGTTGAACATTTTCATGAAAAGATTTCGGCTTCAAAAAAGTTGAAAATTTTCATGAAAAGATTTCGGTTTCAAAAAGTTGAAAATTTTCATGAAAAGATCTCGGCTTCAAAAAAGTTGAACATTTTCATGAAAAGATTTCGGTTTCAAAAAGTTGAAAATTTTCATGAAAAGATCTCGGCTTCAAAAAAGTTGAACATTTTCATGAAAAGATTTCGGCTTCAAAAAAGTTGAAAATTTTCATGAAAAGATTTCGGCTTCAAAAAAGTTGAACATTTTCATGAAAAGATTTCGGCTTCAAAAAAGTCAAAAACTTTCATGAAGTATTTCAGCTGCAAAAAAGTCTAAGATTTTCATGAAAAGATTTCTGCTTCAAAAAAGTTGAAAATTTTCAGGAAAAGATTTCGGCTTCAAAAAAGTTGAACATTTTCATGAAAAGATTTCTGCTTCAAAAAAGTTGAAAATTTTCAGGAAAAGATTTCGGCTTAAAAAAAGTTGAACATTTTCATGAAAAGATTTCGGCTTCAAAAAAGTTGAAAATTTTCATGAAGTATTTCGGCTTCAAAAAAATGGAACATTTTCATGAAAAGATTTCGGCTTCAAAAAAGTTGAACATTTTCATGAAAAGATTTCTGCTTCAAAAAAGTTGACCATTTTAATGAAAAGATTTCGGCTTCAAAAAAGTTGAAAATTTTCATGAAAAGATTTAGGTTTCAAAAAAGTTGAACATTTTCATGAAAAGATTTCGGCTTCAAAAAAGTTGAACATTTTCATGAAAAGATTTCGGCTTCAAAAAAGTTGAAAATTTTCATGAAGTATTTCGGCTTCAAAAAAAGTTGAAGATTTTCATGAAAAGATTTCTGCTTCAAAAAACTTGAACATTTTCATGAAAAGATTTCGGCTTCAAAAAACTTGAACATTTTCATGAAAAGATTTCTGCTTCAAAAAACTTGAACATTTTCATGAAAAGATTTCGGCTTCAAAAAAGTTGAACATTTTCATGAAAAGATTTCTGCTTCAAAAAAGTTGAACATTTTCATGAAAAGATTTCTGCTTCAAAAAAGTTGAAAATTTTCATGAAAAGATTTCGGCTTCAAAAAAGTTGAACATTTTCATGAAAAGATTTCGGCTTCAAAAAAGTTGAAAATTTTCATGAAAAGATTTCGGCTTCAAAAAAGTTGAACATTTTCATGAAGTATTTTGGCTTCAAAAAAATGGAACATTTTCATGAAAAGATTTCGGCTTCAAAAAAAGTTGAACATTTTCATGAAAAGATTTCGGCTTCAAAAAAGTTGAAAATTTTCATGAAAAGATTTCTGCTTCAAAAAAGTTGAACATTTTCATGAAAAGATTTCGGCTTCAAAAAAGTTGAAAATTTTCATGAAGAATTTCGGCTTCAAAAAAAGTTGAAGGTTTTCATGAAAAGATTTCTGCTTCAAAAAACTTGAACATTTTCATGAAAAGATTTCGGCTTCAAAAAAGTTGAACATTTTCATGAAAAGATTTCGGCTTCAAAAAACTTGAACATTTTCATGAAAAGATTTCGGCTTCAAAAAAGTTGAACATTTTCATGAAAAGATTTCTGCTTCAAAAAAGTTGAAAATTTTCATGAAAAGATTTCGGCTTCAAAAAAGTTGACCATTTTCATGAAAAGATTTCGGCTTCAAAAAAGTTGAACATTTTCATGAAAAGATTTCGGCTTCAAAAAAGTTGACCATTTTCATGAAAAGATTTCGGCTTCAAAAAAGTTGAAAATTTTCATGAAAAGATTTCGGTTTCAAAAAGTTGAAAATTTTCATGAAAAGATCTCGGCTTCAAAAAAGTTGAACATTTTCATGAAAAGATTTCGGTTTCAAAAAGTTGAAAATTTTCATGAAAAGATCTCGGCTTCAAAAAAGTTGAACATTTTCATGAAAAGATTTCGGCTTCAAAAAAGTTGAAAATTTTCATGAAAAGATTTCGGCTTCAAAAAAGTTGAACATTTTCATGAAAAGATTTCGGCTTCAAAAAAGTCAAAAACTTTCATGAAGTATTTCAGCTGCAAAAAAGTCTAAGATTTTCATGAAAAGATTTCTGCTTCAAAAAAGTTGAAAATTTTCATGAAAAGATTTCGGCTTCAAAAAGTTGAAAATTTTCATGAAAAGATTTCGGCTTCAAAAAAGTTGAACATTTTCATGAAAAGATTTCGGCTTCAAAAAAGTCGAAGATTTTCATGAAAAGATTTCGGCTTCAAAAAAGTTCAACATTTTCATGAAGTATTTCGGCTGCAAAAAAGTCGAAAGTTTTCATGAAAAGATTTCTGCTTCAAAAAAGTTTAAAATTTTCATGAAAAGATTTCGGCTTCAAAAAAGTCAAAAACTTTCATGAAGTATTTCGGCTGCAAAAAAGTCGAAAATTTTCATGAAAAGATTTCTGCTTCAAAAAAGTTGAAAATTTACATTAATAGATTTCGGCTTCAAAAAAGTCAAAAACTTTCATGAATTATTTTGGCTTCAAAAAAGTTGAAAATTTTCAGGAAAAGATTTCGGCTTAAAAAAAGTTGAACATTTTCATGAAAAGATTTCGGCTTCAAAAAAGTTGAAAATTTTCATGAAGTATTTCGGCTTCAAAAAAATGGAACATTTTCATGAAAAGATTTCGGCTTCAAAAAAGTTGAACATTTTCATGAAAAGATTTCTGCTTCAAAAAAGTTGACCATTTTAATGAAAAGATTTCGGCTTCAAAAAAGTTGAAAATTTTCATGAAAAGATTTCGGCTTCAAAAAAGTTGAACATTTTCATGAAAAGATTTCGGCTTCAAAAAAGTTGAAAATTTTCATGAAAAGATTTCGGCTTCAAAAAAAGTTGAAGATTTTCATGAAAAGATTTCTGCTTCAAAAAACTTGAACATTTTCATGAAAAGATTTCGGCTTCAAAAAAGTTGAACATTTTCATGAAAAGATTTCTGCTTCAAAAAACTTGAACATTTTCATGAAAAGATTTCGGCTTCAAAAAAGTTGAACATTTTCATGAAAAGATTTCTGCTTCAAAAAAGTTGAAAATTTTCATGAAAAGATTTCGGCTTCAAAAAAGTTGAACATTTTCATGAAAAGATTTCGGCTTCAAAAAAGTTGAAAATTTTCATGAAAAGATTTCGGCTACAAAAAAGTTGAACATTTTCATGAATTATTTTGGCTTCAAAAAAAGGGAAACATTTTCATGAAAAGATTTCGGCTTCAAAAAAGTTTAACCTTTTCCTGAAAAGATTTCGGCTTCAAAAAAGTTGAAAATTTTCATGAAGTATTTCGGCTTCAAAAAAAGTTGAAGATTTTCATGAAAAGATTTCTGCTTCAAAAAACTTGAACATTTTCATGAAAAGATTTCGGCTTCAAAAAAGTTGAACATTTTCATGAAAAGATTTCTGCTTCAAAAAACTTGAACATTTTCATGAAAAGATTTCGGCTTCAAAAAAGTTGAACATTTTCATGAAAAGATTTCTGCTTCAAAAAAGTTGAAAATTTTCATGAAAAGATTTCGGCTTCAAAAAAGTTGAACATTTTCATGAAAAGATTTCGGCTTCAAAAAAGTTGAAAATTTTCATGAAAAGATTTCGGCTACAAAAAAGTTGAACATTTTCATGAATTATTTTGGCTTCAAAAAAAGTTGAACATTTTCATGAAAAGATTTCTGCTTCAAAAAAGTTTAACCTTTTCCTGAAAAGATTTCGGCTTCAAAAAAGTCAAAAACTTTCATGTAGTATTTTGGCTTCAAAAAAGTTGAAAATTTTCAGGAAAAGATTTCGGCTTAAAAAAAGTTGAACATTTTCATGAAAAGATTTCGGCTTCAAAAAAGTTGAAAATTTTCATGAAGTATTTCGGCTTCAAAAAAATGGAACATTTTCATGAAAAGATTTCGGCTTCAAAAAAGTTGAACATTTTCATGAAAAGATTTCTGCTTCAAAAAAGTTGACCATTTTCATGAAAAGATTTCGGCTTCAAAAAAGTTGAACATTTTCATGAAAAGATTTCGGCTTCAAAAAAGTTGACCATTTTCATGAAAAGATTTCGGCTTCAAAAAAGTTGAAAATTTTCATGAAAAGATTTCGGTTTCAAAAAGTTGAAAATTTTCATGAAAAGATCTCGGCTTCAAAAAAAGTTGAACATTTTCATGAAAAGATTTCTGCTTCAAAAAAGTTGAAAATTTTCATGAAAAGATTTCGGCTTCAAAAAAGTTGAACATTTTCATGAAAAGATTTCGGCTTCAAAAAAGTTGAACATTTTCATGAAAAGATTTCTGCTTCAAAAAAGTTGACCATTTTCATGAAAAGATTTCGGCTTCAAAAAAGTTGAACATTTTCATGAAAAGATTTCGGCTTCAAAAAAGTTGACCATTTTCATGAAAAGATTTCGGCTTCAAAAAAGTTGAAAATTTTCATGAAAAGATTTCGGTTTCAAAAAGTTGAAAATTTTCATGAAAAGATCTCGGCTTCAAAAAAAGTTGAACATTTTCATGAAAAGATTTCGGCTTCAAAAAAGTTGAAAATTTTCATGAAAAGATTTCGGCTTCAAAAAAGTTGAACATTTTCATGAAAAGATTTCGGCTTCAAAAAAGTTGAAAATTTTCATGAAAAGATTTCGGCTTCAAAAAAGTTGAACATTTTCATGAAAAGATTTCGGCTTCAAAAAAGATGAAAATTTTCATGAAGTATTTCGGCTTCAAAAAAAGTTGAAGATTTTCATGAAAAGATTTCTGCTTCAAAAAACTTGAACATTTTCATGAAAAGATTTCTGCTTCAAAAAACTTGAACATTTTCATGAAAAGATTTCGGCTTCAAAAAAGTTGAACATTTTCATGAAAAGATTTCTGCTTCAAAAAAGTTGAACATTTTCATGAAAAGATTTCTGCTTCAAAAAAGTTGACCATTTTCATGAAAAGATTTCGGCTTCAAAAAAGTTGAAAATTTTCATGAAAAGATTTCGGCTTCAAAAAAGTTGAACATTTTCATGAAGTATTTTGGCTTCAAAAAAATGGAACATTTTCATGAAAAGATTTCGGCTTTAAAAAAAGTTGAAAATTTACATTAAAAGATTTGAGCTTCAAAAAAGTTGAAAATTGTCATGAAATATTTCGGCATCAAAAAAGTTGAAAATTTTCATGAAGTATTTCGCGTTCAAAAAAATGTAACATTTTCATGAAAAGATTTCGGCTTCAAAAAAGTTGAACATTTTCATGAAAAGATTTCGGCTTCAAAAAAGTTAAAAATTTTCATGAAGTATTTCGGCTTCAAAAAAATGGAACATTTTCATGAAAAGATTTCGGCTTCAAAAAGGTTGAAAACTTTCATGAAGTATTTCAGCTTCAAAAAAGTCGAAGATTTTCATGAAAAGATTTCTGCTTCAAAAAAGTTGAAAATTTTCATGACAGGATTTTGGCTTTAAAAAAAGTAGAAATTTTCATAAAGTATTTCAGCTTCAAAAAGGTTGAAAACTTTCATGAACTATTTCGGCTTCAAAAAAGTCGAAGATTTTCATGAAAAGATTTCTGCTTCAAAAAAGTTGAACATTTTCATAAAAAGATTTCGGCTTCAAAAAAGTCGAAGATTTTCACGAAAAGATTTCGGCTTCAAAAAAGTTCAACATTTTCATGAAGTATTTCGGCTGCAAAAAAGTCGAAGATTTTCACGAAAAGATTTCGGCTTCAAAAAAGTTCAACATTTTCATGAAGTATTTCGGCTGCAAAAAAGTTGAACATTTTCATGAAAAGATTTTGGCTTCAAAAATTTGAAAATTTTCATGACGTATTTTGGCTTCAAAAAAAGTTGAAGATTTTCATGAAAAGATTTCTGCTTCAAAAAACTTGAACATTTTCATGAAAAGATTTCGGCTTCAAAAAAGTTGAACATTTTCATGAAAAGATTTCTGCTTCAAAAAACTTGAACATTTTCATGAAAAGATTTCGGCTTCAAAAAAGTTGAACATTTTCATGAAAAGATTTCTGCTTCAAAAAAGTTGAAAATTTTCATGAAAAGATTTCGGCTTCAAAAAAGTTGACCAATTTCTTGAAAAGATTTCGGCTTCAAAAAAGTTGAAAATTTTCATGAAAAGATTTCGGCTTCAAAAGACTTGAACATTTTCATGAAAAGATTTCTGCTTCAAAAAAGTTGAAAATTTTCATGAAAAGATTTTGGTTTCAAAAAGGTGAAAATTTTCATGAAAAGATTTCGGCTTCAAAAAAGTTGAACATTTTCATGAAGTATTTTGGCTTCAAAAAAATGGAACATTTTCATGAAAAGATTTCGGCTTCAAAAAAGTTGAAAATTTACATTAAAAGATTTCGGCTTAAAAAAAGTTGAAAATTTTCATGAAAAGATTTCTGCTTCAAAAAAGTTGAAAATTTTCATGAAAAGATTTGAGCTTCAAAAAAGTTGAAAATTGTCATGAACTATTTCGGCATCAAAAAAGTTGAAAATTTTCATGAAGTATTTCAGGTTCAAAAAAATGTAACATTTTCATGAAAAGATTTCGGCTTCAAAAAAGTTAAAAATTTTCATGAAGTATTTCGGCTTCAAAAAAATGGAACATTTTCATGAAAAGATTTCTGCTTCAAAAAAGTTGAAAATTTTCATGACAGGATTTTGGCTTTAAAAAAAGTAGAAATTTTCATAAAGTATTTCGGCTTCAAAAAGGTTGAAAACTTTCATGAACTATTTCGGCTTCAAAAAAGTCGAAGATTTTCATGAAAAGATTTCTGCTTCAAAAAAGTTGAACATTTTCATAAAAAGTTTTCGGCTTCAAAAAAGTCGAAGATTTTCATGAAAAGATTTCGGCTTCAAAAAAGTTCAACATTTTCATGAAGTATTTCGGCTGCAAAAAAGTCGAAAGTTTTCATGAAAAGATTTCTGCTTCAAAAAAGTTTAAAATTTTCATGAAAAGATTTCGGCTTCAAAAAAGTTAAAAATTTTCATGAAGTATTTCGGCTTCAAAAAAATGGAACATTTTCATGAAAAGATTTTGGCTTCAAAAAAGTTGAAAATTTTCATGAAATGATTTCTGCTTCAAAAAAGTTGAAAATTTTCATGAAAAGATTTGAGCTTCAAAAAAGTTGAAAATTGTCATGAACTATTTCGGCATCAAAAAAGTTGAAAATTTTCATGAAAAGATTTCTGCTTCAAAAAAGTTGAAAATTTTCATGAAAAGATTTGAGCTTCAAAAAAGTTGAAAATTGTCATGAACTATTTCGGTATCAAAAAAATGGAACATTTTCATGAAAAGATTTCGGCTTTAAAAAAGTTGAACATTTTCATGAAAAGATTTCTGCTTCAAAAAAGTTGAACATTTTCATGAAGTTTTTCGACTACAAAAAAGTCTAAAATTTTCATGAAAAGATTTATGTTTCAAAAAAGATGAAAATTTTCATGAAAAGATTTGGGCTTCAAAAAGTTGAAAATTTTCCTGAAAAGATTTCGACATCAAAAAAGTTGAACATTTTCATGAAAAGATTTCGACTTCAAAAAGTTGAAAATTTTCATGAACTATTTCGGCATCAAAAAAGTTAAAAATTTTCATGAAAAGATTTAGGTTTCAAAAAAGTTGAAAATTTTCATGAAAAGATTTCTGCTTCAAAAAAGTTGAAAATTTTCATGAAGAGATTTTGGTTTCAAAAAGTTGAAAATTTTCATGAAAAGATTTCGGCTTCAAAAAAGTTGAACATTTTCATGAAAAGATTTCGGCTTCAAAAAAGTTGAAAATTTTCATGAAGTATTTCGGCTTCAAAAAAATGTAACATTTTCATGAAAAGATTTCATCTTCAAAAAAGTTGAACATTTTCATGAAAAGATTTCGGCTTCAAAAAAGTTGAAAATTTACATGAAAAGATTTCGACTTCAAAAAAGTCTAAAATTTTCATGAAGTATTTCGGCTTCAAAAAAATGGAACATTTTCATGAAAAGATTTCGGCTTCTAAAAAGTTGAAAATTTAAATTAAAAGAATTCGGCTTAAAAAAAGTTTAAAATTTTCATGAAAAGATTTCTGCTTCAAAAAAGTTGAAAATTTTCATGAAAAGATTTGAGCTTCAAAAAAGTTGAAAATTGTCATGAACTATTTCGGTATCAAAAAAATGGAACATTTTCATGAAAAGATTTCGGCTTCAAAAAAGTTGAACATTTTCATGAAAAGATTTCTGCTTCAAAAAAGTTGAAAATTTTCATGAAAAGATTTTGGTTTCAAAAAGTTGAAAATTTTCATGAAAAGATTTCGGCTTCAAAAAAGTTGAACATTTTCATGAAAAGATTTCGGCTTCAAAAAAGTTGAAAATTTTCATGAAGTATTTCGGCTTCAAAAAAATGTAACATTTTCATGAAAAGATTTCGGCTTCAAAAAAGTTGAAAATTTTCATGAAGTTTTTCGACTACACAAAAGTCTAAAATTTTCATGAAAAGATTTATGTTTCAAAAAAGTTGAACATTTTCATGAAAAGATTTCGACTTCAAAAAAGTTGAAAATTTTCATGAACTATTTCGGCATCAAAAAAGTTAAAAATTTTCATGAAAAGATTTAGGTTTCAAAAAAGTTGAAAATTTTCATGAACTATTTCGGCATCAAAAAAGTTGAATATTTTCATGAAAAGATTTAGACTTCAAAAAAGTTGAACAATTTCATGAAAAGATTTAGACTTCAAAAAAGTTGAATATTTTCATCAAGTATTTCGGCTTCAAAAAAGTCGAAGATTTTCATGAATTATTTCGGCTTCAAAAAAGTTGAACATTTTCATGAAAAGATTTCTGCTTCAAAAAAGTTGAAGATTTTCATGAAAAGATTTCTGCTTCAAAAAAGTTGAAAATTTTCATGAAAAGATTTCGGTTTCAAAAAGTTGAACATTTTCATGAAAAGATTTCGGCTTCAAAAAAGTTGAAAATTTTCATGAAGTATTTCGGCTTCAAAAAAATGGAACATTTTCATGAAAAGATTTCAGCTTCAAAAAACTTGAACATTTTCATGAAATGAATTCTGCTTCAAAAAAGTTGAAAATTTTCATGAAAAGATTTTGGTTTCAAAAAGTTGAAAATTTTCATGAAAAGATTTCGGCTTCAAAAAAGTTGAACATTTTCATGAAAAGATTTCGGCTTCAAAAAAGTTGAAAATTTTCATGAAGTATTTCGGCTTCAAAAAAATGTAACATTTTCATGAAAAGATTTCGGCTTCAAAAAAGTTGAAAATTTTCATGAAGTTTTTCGACTACAAAAAAGTCTAAAATTTTCATGAAAAGATTTATGTTTCAAAAAAGATGAAAATTTTCCTGAAAAGATTTGGGCTTCAAAAAGTTGAAAATTTTCCTGAAAAGATTTCGACATCAAAAAAGTTGAACATTTTCATGAAAAGATTTCGACTTCAAAAAAGTTGAAAATTTTCATGAACTATTTCGGCATCAAAAAAGTTAAAAATTTTCATGAAAAGATTTAGGTTTCAAAAAAGTTGAAAATTTTCATGAACTATTTCGGCATCAAAAAAGTTGAATATTTTCATGAAAAGATTTAGACTTCAAAAAAGTTGAACATTTTCATGAAAAGATTTAGACTTCAAAAAAGTTGAATATTTTCATCAAGTATTTCGGCTTCAAAAAAGTCGAAGATTTTCATGAATTATTTCGGCTTCAAAAAAGTCGAAGATTTTCATGAAAAGATTTCTGCTTCAAAAAAGTTGAAGATTTTCATGAAAAGATTTCTGCTTCAAAAAAGTTGAAAATTTTCATGAAAAGATTTCGGTTTCAAAAAGTTGAACATTTTCATGAAAAGATTTCGGCTTCAAAAAAGTTGAAAATTTTCATGAAGTATTTCGGCTTCAAAAAAATGGAACATTTTCATGAAAAGATTTCAGCTTCAAAAAACTTGAACATTTTCATGAAATGAATTCTGCTTCAAAAAAGTTGAAAATTTTCATGAAAAGATTTCGGTTTCAAAAAGTTGAAAATTTTCATGAAAAGATTTCGGCTTCAAAAAAGTTGAACATTTTCATGAAAAGATTTCGGCTTCAAAAAAGTTGAAAATTTTCATGAAGTATTTCGGCTTCAAAAAAATGTAACATTTTCATGAAAAGATTTCGGCTTCAAAAAAATGGAACATTTTCATGAAAAGATTTCGGCTTCAAAAAAGTTGAAAATTTACATGAAAAGATTTCGGCTTAAAAAAAGTTGAAAATTTTCATGAAAAGATTTCTGCTTCAAAAAAGTTGAAAATTTTCATGAAAAGATTTGAGCTTCAAAAAAGTTGAAAATTGTCATGAACTATTTCGGCATCAAAAAAGTTGAAAATTTTCATGAACTATTTCGGCATCAAAAAAGTTGAAAATTTTCATGAAAAGATTTCTTTTTTAAAAAAGTTGAAAATTTTCATGAAAAGATTTATACTTCAAAAAATTTGATTATTTTCATCAAGTATTTCGGCTTCAAAAAAGTCGAAGATTTTCATGAAAAGATTTCTGCTTCAAAATAGTTGAACATTTTCATGACAGGATTTTGGCTTCAAAAAAGTTGAAAATTTTCATGAAGTATTTCGGCTTGAAAAAAGTTGAAAATTTACATTAAAAGATTTCGGCTTCAAAAAGTTAAAAACTTTCATGAAGTATTTCGGCTTCAAAAAAGTTGAAAATTTTCATGAAAAGATTTTTACTTCAAAAAGTTGAAAATTTTCATGAAAAGATTTCGGCTTCAAAAAAGTTGAAGATTTTCATGAAAAGATTTCTGCTTCAAAAAAGTTGAAAATTTTCATGACAGGATTTTAGCTTTAAAAAAGGTAAAAAATTTCATGAAGTATTTCGGCTTCAAAAAGGTTGAAAACTTTCATGAACTATTTCGGCTTCAATAAAGTCTAAGATTTTCATGAAAAGATTTCGGCTTCAATAAAGTCGAAGATTTTCATAAAAAGATTTCTGCTTCAAAAAAGTCGAAGATTTTCATAAAAAGATTTCGGCTTCAAAAAAGTTGAAAATTTTCATTAAAAGATTTCGGCTTCAAAAAAGTCAAAAACTTTCATGAAGTATTTTGGCTTCAAAAAAGTTGAAAATTTTCATGAAAAGATTTCTACTTCAAAAAGTTAAAAATTTTCATGAAAAGATTTCGGCTTCAAAAAAGTTGAAAATTTTCATGAAAAGATTTTGGTTTCAAAAAAGTTGAACATTTTCATGAAAAGATTTCGGCTTCAAAAAAGTTGAAAATTTTCATGAAGTATTTCGGCTTCAAAAAAATGGAACATTTTCATGAAAAGATTTCGGCTTCAAAAAACTTGAACATTTTCATGAAATGAATTCTGCTTCAAAAAAGTTGAAAATTTTCATGAAAAGATTTTGGTTTCAAAAAGTTGAAAATTTTCATGAAAAGATTTCGGCTTCAAAAAAGTTGAACATTTTCATGAAAAGATTTCGGCTTCAAAAAAGTTGAAAATTTTCATGAAGTATTTCGGCTTCAAAAAAATGGAACATTTTCATGAAAAGATTTCGGCTTCAAAAAAGTTGAACATTTTCATGAAAAGATTTCGGCTTCAAAAAAGTTGAAAATTTACATGAAAAGATTTCGACTTCAAAAAAGTCTAAAATTTTCATGAAGTATTTCGGCTTCAAAAAAATGGAACATTTTCATGAAAAGATTTCGGCTTCAAAAAAGTTGAAAATTTACATGAAAAGATTTCGGCTTAAAAAAAGTTGAAAATTTTCATGAAAAGATTTCTGCTTCAAAAAAGTTGAAAATTGTCATGAACTATTTCGGCATCAAAAAAGTTGAAAATTTTCATGAACTATTTCGGCATCAAAAAAGTTGAAAATTGTCATGAAAAGATTTCTCTTTCAAAAAAGTTGAAAATTTTCATGAAAAGATTTCGGCTTCAAAAAAGTTGAAAATTTTCATGAAAAGATTTAGACTTCAAAAAAGTTGAATATTTTCATCAAGTATTTCGGCTTCAAAAAAGTCGAAGATTTTCATGAAAAGATTTCTGCTTCAAAATAGTTGAACATTTTCATGACAGGATTTTGGCTTCAAAAAATTTTAAAATTTTCATTAAAAGATTTCGGCTTCAAAAAGTTAAAAACTTTCATGAAGTATTTCGGCTTCAAAAAAGTTGAAAATTTTCATGAAAAGATTTTTACTTCAAAAAGTTGAAAATTTTCATGACAGGATTTTAGCTTTAAAAAAGGTAAAAAATTTCATGAAGTATTTCGGCTTCAAAAAGGTTGAAAACTTTCATGAAGTATTTCAGCTTCAAAAAAGTCGAAGATTTTCATGAAAAGATTTCTGCTTCAAAAAAGTTGAAAATTTTCATGACAGGATTTTGGCTTTAAAAAAAGTAAAAATTTTCATAAAGTATTTCGGCTTCAAAAAGGTTGAAAACTTTCATGAACTATTTCGGCTTCAATAAAGTCGAAGATTTTCATGAAAAGATTTCGGCTTCAATAAAGTCGAAGATTTTCATAAAAAGATTTAGGCTTCAAAAAAGTCGAAGATTTTCATAAAAAGATTTCGGCTTCAAAAAAGTTTAACATTTTCATAAAAAGATTTCGGCTTCAAAAAAGTCGAAGATTTTCATGAAAAGATTTCTGCTTCAAAAAAGTTGAAAATTTACATTAAAAGATTTCGGCTTCAAAAAAGTCAAAAACTTTCATGAAGTATTTTGGCTTCAAAAAAGTTGAAAATTTTCATGAAAAGATTTCTACTTCAAAAAGTTAAAAATTTTCATGAAAAGATTTCTGCTTCAAAAAAGTTGAAAATTTTCATGAAAAGATTTAGACTTCAAAAAAGTTGAATATTTTCATCAAGTATTTCGGCTTCAAAAAAGTTGAAGATTTTCATGAAAAGATTTCTGCTTCAAAAAAGTTGAAAATTTTCATGACAGGATTTTAGCTTTAAAAAAGGTAAAAAATTTCATGAAGTATTTCGGCTTCAAAAAGGTTGAAAACTTTCATGAACTATTTCGGCTTCAATAAAGTCTAAGATTTTCATGAAAAGATTTCGGCTTCAATAAAGTCGAAGATTTTCATAAAAAGATTTCTGCTTCAAAAAAGTCGAAGATTTTCATAAAAAGATTTCGGCTTCAAAAAAGTTGAAAATTTTCATTAAAAGATTTCGGCTTCAAAAAAGTCAAAAACTTTCATGAAGTATTTTGGCTTCAAAAAAGTTGAAAATTTTCATGAAAAGATTTCTACTTCAAAAAGTTAAAAATTTTCATGAAAAGATTTCGGCTTCAAAAAAGTTGAAAATTTTCATGAAAAGATTTTGGTTTCAAAAAAGTTGAACATTTTCATGAAAAGATTTCGGCTTCAAAAAAGTTGAAAATTTTCATGAAGTATTTCGGCTTCAAAAAAATGGAACATTTTCATGAAAAGATTTCGGCTTCAAAAAACTTGAACATTTTCATGAAATGAATTCTGCTTCAAAAAAGTTGAAAATTTTCATGAAAAGATTTTGGTTTCAAAAAGTTGAAAATTTTCATGAAAAGATTTCGGCTTCAAAAAAGTTGAACATTTTCATGAAAAGATTTCGGCTTCAAAAAAGTTGAAAATTTTCATGAAGTATTTCGGCTTCAAAAAAATGGAACATTTTCATGAAAAGATTTCGGCTTCAAAAAAGTTGAACATTTTCATGAAAAGATTTCGGCTTCAAAAAAGTTGAAAATTTACATGAAAAGATTTCGACTTCAAAAAAGTCTAAAATTTTCATGAAGTATTTCGGCTTCAAAAAAATGGAACATTTTCATGAAAAGATTTCGGCTTCAAAAAAGTTGAAAATTTACATGAAAAGATTTCGGCTTAAAAAAAGTTGAAAATTTTCATGAAAAGATTTCTGCTTCAAAAAAGTTGAAAATTGTCATGAACTATTTCGGCATCAAAAAAGTTGAAAATTTTCATGAACTATTTCGGCATCAAAAAAGTTGAAAATTTTCATGAAAAGATTTCGGCTTCAAAAAAGTTGAAAATTTTCATGAAAAGATTTAGACTTCAAAAAAGTTGAATATTTTCATCAAGTATTTCGGCTTCAAAAAAGTCGAAGATTTTCATGAAAAGATTTCTGCTTCAAAATAGTTGAACATTTTCATGACAGGATTTTGGCTTCAAAAAAGTTGAAAATTTTCATTAAAAGATTTCGGCTTCAAAAAGTTAAAAACTTTCATGAAGTATTTCGGCTTCAAAAAAGTTGAAAATTTTCATGAAAAGATTTTTACTTCAAAAAGTTGAAAATTTTCATGACAGGATTTTAGCTTTAAAAAAGGTAAAAAATTTCATGAAGTATTTCGGCTTCAAAAAGGTTGAAAACTTTCATGAAGTATTTCAGCTTCAAAAAAGTCGAAGATTTTCATGAAAAGATTTCTGCTTCAAAAAAGTTGAAAATTTTCATGACAGGATTTTGGCTTTAAAAAAAGTAAAAATTTTCATAAAGTATTTCGGCTTCAAAAAGGTTGAAAACTTTCATGAACTATTTCGGCTTCAATAAAGTCGAAGATTTTCATGAAAAGATTTCGGCTTCAATAAAGTCGAAGATTTTCATAAAAAGATTTAGGCTTCAAAAAAGTCGAAGATTTTCATAAAAAGATTTCGGCTTCAAAAAAGTTTAACATTTTCATAAAAAGATTTCGGCTTCAAAAAAGTCGAAGATTTTCATGAAAAGATTTCTGCTTCAAAAAAGTTGAAAATTTACATTAAAAGATTTCGGCTTCAAAAAAGTCAAAAACTTTCATGAAGTATTTTGGCTTCAAAAAAGTTGAAAATTTTCATGAAAAGATTTCTACTTCAAAAAGTTAAAAATTTTCATGAAAAGATTTCTGCTTCAAAAAAGTTGAAAATTTTCATGAAAAGATTTAGACTTCAAAAAAGTTGAATATTTTCATCAAGTATTTCGGCTTCAAAAAAGTTGAACATTTTCATGAAAAGATTTTGGTTTCAAAAAGTTGAAAATTTTCATGAAAAGATTTCTGCTTCAAAAAAGTTGAAAATTTTCATGAAAAGATTTTGTTATCAAAAAGTTGAAAATTTTCATGAAAAGATCTCGGCTTCAAAAAAGTTGAACATTTTCATGAAGTATTTCGGCTTCAAAAAAGATGAAAATTTTCATGAAAAGATTTCGGCTGCAAAAAAGTTGAAAATTTTCAAGAAAAGATTTAGACTTCAAAAAAGTTGAATATTTTCATCAAGTATTTCGGCTTCAAAAAAGTTGAACATTTTCATGAAAAGATTTTGGTTTCAAAAAGTTGAAAATTTTCATGAAAAGATTTCGGCTTCAAAAAAGTTGAACATTTTCATGAAAAGATTTCTGCTTCAAAAAAGTTGAAAATTTTCATCAAGTATTTCGGCTTCAAAAAAGTCGAAGATTTTCATGAAAAGATTTCTGCTTCAAAAAAGTTGAAAATTTTCATGAAAAGATTTTGTTATCAAAAAGTTGAAAATTTTCATGAAAAGATCTCGGCTTCAAAAAAGTTGAACATTTTCATGAAGTATTTCGGCTTCAAAAAAGATGAAAATTTTCATGAAAAGATTTCGGCTGCAAAAAAGTTGAAAATTTTCAAGAAAAGATTTCGGCTTCAAAAAAGTCTAAAATTTTCATGAACTATTTCGGCTTCAAAAAAGTTGAAAATTTTCATGAAAAGATTTCGACTTCAAAAAAGTTGAACATTTTCATGAAAAGATTTCGGCTTCAAAAAAGTTGAAAATTTTCATGAAAAGATTTAGACTTCAATAAAGTTGAATATTTTCATCAAGTATTTCTGCTTCAAAAAAATGGAACATTTTCATGAAAAGATTTCGGCTTCAAAAAAGTTGAAAATTTTCATGAAGTATTTCGGCTTCAAAAAAATGTAACATTTTCATGAAAAGATTTCGGCTTCAAAAAAGTTGAAAATTTTCCTGAAAAGATTTGGGCTTCAAAAAGTTGAAAATTT
The DNA here is from genome assembly GCF_963930695.1 of Labrus bergylta. Lineage (NCBI taxonomy): Eukaryota > Metazoa > Chordata > Actinopteri > Labriformes > Labridae > Labrus > Labrus bergylta. Next base: position 27,297,936 of record NC_089210.1, on the reverse strand, counting down.
TCCTGAAAAGATTTCGACATCAAAAAAGTTGAACATTTTCATGAAAAGATTTCGACTTCAAAAAAGTTGAAAATTTTCATGAACTATTTCGGCATCAAAAAAGTTAAAAATTTTCATGAAAAGATTTAGGTTTCAAAAAAGTTGAAAATTTTCATGAACTATTTCGGCATCAAAAAAGTTGAATATTTTCATGAAAAGATTTAGACTTCAAAAAAGTTGAACATTTTCATGAAAAGATTTAGACTTCAAAAAAGTTGAATATTTTCATCAAGTATTTCGGCTTCAAAAAAGTCGAAGATTTTCATGAATTATTTCGGCTTCAAAAAAGTTGAACATTTTCATGAAAAGATTTCTGCTTCAAAAAAGTTGAAGATTTTCATGAAAAGATTTCTGCTTCAAAAAAGTTGAAAATTTTCATGAAAAGATTTCGGTTTCAAAAAGTTGAACATTTTCATGAAAAGATTTCGGCTTCAAAAAAGTTGAACATTTTCATGAAGTATTTCGGCTTCAAAAAAATGGAACATTTTCATGAAAAGATTTCGGCTTCAAAAAACTTGAACATTTTCATGAAATGAATTCTGCTTCAAAAAAGTTGAAAATTTTCATGAAAAGATTTTGGTTTCAAAAAGTTGAAAATTTTCATGAAAAGATTTCGGCTTCAAAAAAGTTGAACATTTTCATGAAAAGATTTCGGCTTCAAAAAAGTTAAAAATTTTCATGAAGTATTTCGGCTTCAAAAAAATGTAACATTTTCATGAAAAGATTTCGGCTTCAAAAAAATGGAACATTTTCATGAAAAGATTTCGGCTTCAAAAAAGTTGAAAATTTACATGAAAAGATTTCGGCTTAAAAAAAGTTGAAAATTTTCATGAAAAGATTTCTGCTTCAAAAAAGTTGAAAATTTTCATGAAAAGATTTGAGCTTCAAAAAAGTTGAAAATTGTCATGAACTATTTCGGCATCAAAAAAGTTGAAAATTTTCATGAACTATTTCGGCATCAAAAAAGTTGAAAATTTTCATGAAAAGATTTCTTTTTTAAAAAAGTTGAAAATTTTCATGAAAAGATTTAGACTTCAAAAAAGTTGAATATTTTCATCAAGTATTTCGGCTTCAAAAAAGTCGAAGATTTTCATGAAAAGATTTCTGCTTCAAAATAGTTGAACATTTTCATGACAGGATTTTGGCTTCAAAAAAGTTGAAAATTTTCATGAAGTATTTCCGCTTGAAAAAAGTTTAAAATTTACATTAAAAGATTTCGGCTTCAAAAAGTTAAAAACTTTCATGAAGTATTTCGGCTTCAAAAAAGTTGAAAATTTTCATGAAAAGATTTTTACTTCAAAAAGTTGAAAATTTTCATGAAAAGATTTCGGCTTCAAAAAAGTTGAAGATTTTCATGAAAAGATTTCTGCTTCAAAAAAGTTGAAAATTTTCATGACAGGATTTTAGCTTTAAAAAAGTCAAAAAATTTCATGAAGTATTTCGGCTTCAAAAAGGTTGAAAACTTTCATGAAGTATTTCAGCTTCAAAAAAGTCGAAGATTTTCATGAAAAGATTTCTGCTTCCAAAAAGTTGAAAATTTTCATGACAGGATTTTGGCTTTAAAAAAAGTAGAAATTTTCATAAAGTATTTCGGCTTCAAAAAGGTTGAAAACTTTCATGAACTATTTCGGCTTCAATAAAGTCTAAGATTTTCATGAAAAGATTTCGGCTTCAATAAAGTCGAAGATTTTCATAAAAAGATTTCTGCTTCAAAAAAGTCGAAGATTTTCATAAAAAGATTTCGGCTTCAAAAAAGTTGAAAATTTTCATGAAGTATTTCGGCTTCAAAAAAATGTAACATTTTCATGAAAAGATTTCGGCTTCAAAAAAGTTGAACATTTTCATGAAAAGATTTCGGCTTCAAAAAAGTTGAAAATTTACATGAAAAGATTTCGACTTCAAAAAAGTCTAAAATTTTCATGAAGTATTTCGGCTTCAAAAAAATGGAACATTTTCATGAAAAGATTTCGGCTTCAAAAAAGTTGAAAATTTACATGAAAAGATTTCGGCTTAAAAAAAGTTGAAAATTTTCATGAAAAGATTTCTGCTTCAAAAAAGTTGAAAATTTTCATGAAAAGATTTGAGCTTCAAAAAAGTTGAAAATTGTCATGAACTATTTCGGCATCAAAAAAGTTGAAAATTTTCATGAACTATTTCGGCATCAAAAAAGTTGAAAATTTTCATGAAAAGATTTCTTTTTCAAAAAAGTTGAAAATTTTCATGAAAAGATTTTGGCTTCAAAAAAGTTGAAAATTTTCATGAAAAGATTTCGGCTTCAAAAAAGTTGAAAATTTTCATGAAAAGATTTAGACTTCAAAAAAGTTGAATATTTTCATGAAAAGATTTTGGTTTCAAAAAAGTTGAACATTTTCATGAAAAGATTTCGGCTTCAAAAAAGTTGAAAATTTTCATGAAGTATTTCGGCTTCAAAAAAATGGAACATTTTCATGAAAAGATTTCGGCTTCAAAAAACTTGAACATTTTCATGAAATGAATTCTGCTTCAAAAAAGTTGAAAATTTTCATGAAAAGATTTTGGTTTCAAAAAGTTGAAAATTTTCATGAAAAGATTTCGGCTTCAAAAAAGTTGAACATTTTCATGAAAAGATTTCGGCTTCAAAAAAGTTGAAAATTTTCATGAAGTATTTCGGCTTCAAAAAAATGTAACATTTTCATGAAAAGATTTCGGCTTCAAAAAAGTTGAACATTTTCATGAAAAGATTTCGGCTTCAAAAAAGTTGAAAATTTACATGAAAAGATTTCGACTTCAAAAAAGTCTAAAATTTTCATGAAGTATTTCGGCTTCAAAAAAATGGAACATTTTCATGAAAAGATTTCGGCTTCAAAAAAGTTGAAAATTTACATGAAAAGATTTCGGCTTAAAAAAAGTTGAAAATTTTCATGAAAAGATTTCTGCTTCAAAAAAGTTGAAAATTTTCATGAAAAGATTTGAGCTTCAAAAAAGTTGAAAATTGTCATGAACTATTTCGGCATCAAAAAAGTTGAAAATTGTCATGAACTATTTCGGCTTCAAAAAAGTCGAAGATTTTCATGAAAAGATTTCTGCTTCAAAATAGTTGAACATTTTCATGACAGGATTTTGGCTTCAAAAAAGTTGAAAATTTTCATTAAAAGATTTCGGCTTCAAAAAGTTAAAAACTTTCATGAAGTATTTCGGCTTCAAAAAAGTCGAAGATTTTCATGAAAAGATTTTTACTTCAAAAAGTTGAACATTTTCATGACAGGATTTTGGCTTCAAAAAAGTTGAAAATTTTCATTAAAAGATTTCGGCTTCAAAAAGTTAAAAACTTTCATGAAGTATTTCGGCTTCAAAAAAGTTGAAAATTTTCATGAAAAGATTTTTACTTCAAAAAGTTGAAAATTTTCATGACAGGATTTTGGCTTTAAAAAAGGTAAAAAATTTCATGAAGTATTTCGGCTTCAAAAAGGTTGAAAACTTTCATGAAGTATTTCAGCTTCAAAAAAGTCGAAGATTTTCATGAAAAGATTTCTGCTTCAAAAAAGTTGAAAATTTTCATGACAGGATTTTGGCTTTAAAAAAAGTAGAAATTTTCATAAAGTATTTCGGCTTCAAAAAGGTTGAAGACTTTCATGAACTATTTCGGCTTCAATAAAGTCGAAGATTTTCATGAAAAGATTTCGGCTTCAATAAAGTCGAAGATTTTCATAAAAAGATTTCGGCTTCAAAAAAGTCGAAGATTTTCATAAAAAGATTTCGGCTTCAAAAAAGTTTAACATTTTCATAAAAAGATTTCGGCTTCAAAAAAGTCGAAGATTTTCATGAAAAGATTTCTGCTTCAAAAAAGTTGAAAATTTACATTAAAAGATTTCGGCTTCAAAAAAGTCAAAAACTTTCATGAAGTATTTTGGCTTCAAAAAAGTTGAAAATTTTCATGAAAAGATTTCTACTTCAAAAAGTTAAAAATTTTCATGAAAAGATTTCTGCTTCAAAAAAGTTGAAAATTTTCATGAAAAGATTTAGACTTCAAAAAAGTTGAATATTTTCATCAAGTATTTCGGCTTCAAAAAAGTTGAACATTTTCATGAAAAGATTTTGGTTTCAAAAAGTTGAAAATTTTCATGAAAAGATTTCGGCTTCAAAAAAGTTGAACATTTTCATGAAAAGATTTCTGCTTCAAAAAAGTTGAAAATTTTCATCAAGTATTTCGGCTTCAAAAAAGTCGAAGATTTTCATGAAAAGATTTCTGCTTCAAAAAAGTTGAAAATTTTCATGAAAAGATTTCGTTATCAAAAAGTTGAAAATTTTCATGAAAAGATCTCGGCTTCAAAAAAGTTGAACATTTTCATGAAGTATTTCGGCTTCAAAAAAGATGAAAATTTTCATGAAAAGATTTCGGCTTCAAAAAGTTGAAAATTTTCAAGAAAAGATTTCGGCTTCAAAAAAGTCTAAAATTTTCATGAACTATTTCGGCTTCAAAAAAGTTGAAAATTTTCATGAAAAGATTTCGACTTCAAAAAAGTTGAACATTTTCATGAAAAGATTTTGGCTTCAAAAAAGTTGAAAATTTTCATGAAAAGATTTAGACTTCAAAAAAGTTGAATATTTTCATCAAGTATTTCGGCTTCAAAAAAGTCGAAGATTTTCATGAAAAGATTTCTGCTTCAAAAAAGTTGAAAAATTTCATGAAAAGATTTTGGTTTCAAAAAGTTGAAAATTTTCATGAAAAGATTTTTACTTCAAAAAGTTGAACATTTTCATGACAGGATTTTGGCTTCAAAAAAGTTGAAAATTTTCATTAAAAGATTTCGGCTTCAAAAAGTTAAAAACTTTCATGAAGTATTTCGGCTTCAAAAAAGTTGAAAATTTTCATGAAAAGATTTTTACTTCAAAAAGTTGAAAATTTTCATGACAGGATTTTGGCTTTAAAAAAGGTAAAAAATTTCATGAAGTATTTCGGCTTCAAAAAGGTTGAAAACTTTCATGAAGTATTTCAGCTTCAAAAAAGTCGAAGATTTTCATGAAAAGATTTCTGCTTCAAAAAAGTTGAAAATTTTCATGACAGGATTTTGGCTTTAAAAAAAGTAGAAATTTTCATAAAGTATTTCGGCTTCAAAAAGGTTGAAGACTTTCATGAACTATTTCGGCTTCAATAAAGTCGAAGATTTTCATGAAAAGATTTCGGCTTCAATAAAGTCGAAGATTTTCATAAAAAGATTTCGGCTTCAAAAAAGTCGAAGATTTTCATAAAAAGATTTCGGCTTCAAAAAAGTTTAACATTTTCATAAAAAGATTTCGGCTTCAAAAAAGTCGAAGATTTTCATGAAAAGATTTCTGCTTCAAAAAAGTTGAAAATTTACATTAAAAGATTTCGGCTTCAAAAAAGTCAAAAACTTTCATGAAGTATTTTGGCTTCAAAAAAGTTGAAAATTTTCATGAAAAGATTTCTACTTCAAAAAGTTAAAAATTTTCATGAAAAGATTTCTGCTTCAAAAAAGTTGAAAATTTTCATGAAAAGATTTAGACTTCAAAAAAGTTGAATATTTTCATCAAGTATTTCGGCTTCAAAAAAGTTGAACATTTTCATGAAAAGATTTTGGTTTCAAAAAGTTGAAAATTTTCATGAAAAGATTTCGGCTTCAAAAAAGTTGAACATTTTCATGAAAAGATTTCTGCTTCAAAAAAGTTGAAAATTTTCATCAAGTATTTCGGCTTCAAAAAAGTCGAAGATTTTCATGAAAAGATTTCTGCTTCAAAAAAGTTGAAAATTTTCATGAAAAGATTTCGTTATCAAAAAGTTGAAAATTTTCATGAAAAGATCTCGGCTTCAAAAAAGTTGAACATTTTCATGAAGTATTTCGGCTTCAAAAAAGATGAAAATTTTCATGAAAAGATTTCGGCTTCAAAAAGTTGAAAATTTTCAAGAAAAGATTTCGGCTTCAAAAAAGTCTAAAATTTTCATGAACTATTTCGGCTTCAAAAAAGTTGAAAATTTTCATGAAAAGATTTAGACTTCAAAAAAGTTGAATATTTTCATCAAGTATTTCGGCTTCAAAAAAGTCGAAGATTTTCATGAAAAGATTTCTGCTTCAAAAAAGTTGAAAAATTTCATGAAAAGATTTTGGTTTCAAAAAGTTGAAAATTTTCATGAAAAGATTTCGGCTTCAAAAAAGTTGAACATTTTCATGAAAAGATTTCGGCTTCAAAAAAGTTGAAGATTTTCATGAAAAGATTTCGGCTTCAAAAAAGTTGAAAATTTTCATGAAGTATTTCGGCTTCAAAAAAATGGAACATTTTCATGAAAAGATTTCGGCTTTAAAAAAGTTGAACATTTTCATGAAAAGATTTCGGGTTCAAAAAAGTTGAAAATTTTCATGAAAAGATTTTGGTTTCAAAATGTTGAAAATTTTCATGAAAAGATTTCGGGTTCAAAAAAGTTGAAAATTTACATGAGAAGATTTCTGCTTCAAAAAAGTTGAAAATTTTCATGAAGTATTTCGGCTTCAAAAAAATGGAACATTTTCATGAAAAGATTTCGGCTTCAAAAAAGTTGAACATTTTCATGAAAAGATTTCTGCTTCAAAAAAGTTTAAAATTTTCATGAAAAGATTTCGGTTTCAGAAAAGTCGAAAATTTTCATGAAGTATTTCGGCTTCAAAAAAGATGAAAATTTTCATGAAAAGATCTCGGCTTCAAAAAAGTTGAACATTTTCATGAAGTATTTCGGCTTCAAAAAAAATGAAAATTTTCATGAAAAGATCTCGGCTTCAAAAAAGTTGAACATTTTCATGAAGTATTTAGGCTTCAAAAAAATGGAACATTTTCATGAAAAGATTTCGGCTTCAAAAAAGTTGAACATTTTCATGAAAAGATTTCTGCTTCAAAAAAGTTGAAAATTTACATGAAAAGATTTCGACTTCAGAAAAGTCGAAAATTTTCATGAAGTATTTCGGCTTCAAAAAAATGGAACATTTTCATGAAAAGATTTCGGCTTCAAAAAAGTTGAACATTTTCATGAAAAGATTTCTGCTTCAAAAAAGTTGAAAATTTTCATGAAGTATTTCGGCTTCAAAAAAATGGAACATTTTCATGAAAAGATTTCGGCTTCAAAAAAGTTGACCATTTTCATGAAAAGATTTCTGCTTCAAAAAAGTAGAAAATTTTCATAAAGTATTTCGGCTTCAAAAAGGTTGAATACTTTCATGAACTATTTCGGCTTCAAAAAAGTCGAAGATTTTCATGAAAAGATTTCTGCTTCAAAAAAGTTGAAAATTTACATGAAAAGATTTCGGCTTCAAAAAAGTTGAACATTTTCATGAAAAGATTTCGGCTTCAAAAAGTTGAAAATTTTCATGAAAAGATTTCGGCTTCAAAAAAGTTGAACATTTTCATGAAAAGATTTCGGCTGCAAAAAAGTTGAAAATTTTCATGAAGTATTTCGGCTTCAAAAAAGTCTAAAATTTTCATGAACTATTTCGGCATCAAAAAAGTTGAAAATTTTCATGAACAGATTTAGGTTTCAAAAAAGTTGAAAATTTTCATGAAGTATTTCGGCTTCAAAAAAGTCTAAAATTGTCATGAACTATTTCGGCTTCAAAAAAGTTGAAAATTTTCATGAAAAGATTTCGACTTCAAAAAAGTTGAAAATTTTCATGAAGTATTTCGGTTTCAAAAAAGTTGAAAATTTTCATGAAGTAATTCGGCTTCAAAAAAGTCTAAAATTTTCATGAACTATTTCGGCTTCAAAAAAGTTGAAAATTTTCATGAAAAGATTTCTGCTTCAAAAAAGTTGAAAATTTTCATGAAAAGATTTTGGTTTCAAAAAGTTGAAAATTTTCATGAAAAGATTTAGGCTTCAAAAAAGTTGAACATTTTCATGAAAAGATTTCGGCTTCAAAAAAGTTGAACATTTTCATGAAGTATTTCGGCTTCAAAAAAATGGAACATTTTCATGAAAAGATTTCGGCTTCAAAAAAGTTGAACATTTTCATGAAAAGATTTCGGCTTCAAAAAAGTCGAAGATTTTCATGAAAAGATTTCTGCTTCAAAAAAGTTGAAAATTTTCATGAAAAGATTTCGGCTTCAAAAAAGTTGAACATTTTCATGAAAAGATTTCGGCTTCAAAAAAGTTGAAAATTTTCATGAAGTATTTCTGCTTTAAAAAAGTTGAACATTTTCATGAAAAGATTTCGGGTTCAAAAAAGTTGAAAATTTTCATGAAAAGATTTTGGCTTCAAAAAAGTTGAACATTTTCATGAAAAGATTTCGGGTTCAAAAAAGTTGAAAATTTACATGAAAAGATTTCTGCTTCAAAAAAGTTGAAAATTTTCATGAAGTATTTCGGCTTCAAAAAAATGGAACATTTTCATGAAAAGATTTCGGCTTCAAAAAAGTTGAACATTTTCATGAAAGGATTTCTGCTTCAAAAAAGTTGAACATTTTCATGAAAGGATTTCGGCTGCAAAAAAGTTGAAAATTTACATGAAAAGATTTCGACTTCAAAAAAGTTGAACATTTTCATGAAAGGATTTCTGCTTCAAAAAAGTTGAACATTTTCATGAAAGGATTTCGGCTGCAAAAAAGTTGAAAATTTACATGAAAAGATTTCGACTTCAAAAAAGTCTAAGATTTTCATGAAAAGATTTCTGCTTCAAAAAAGTTGAAAATTTTCATGAAAAGATTTCGGCTTCAAAAAGTAGAAAATTTTCATGAAAAGATTTCGGCTTCAAAAAAGTTGACCATTTTCATGAAAAGATTTCGGCATCAAAAAAGTTGAAAATTTTCATGAAAAGATTTCGGTTTCAAAAAGTTGAAAATTTTCATGAAAAGATCTCGGCTTCAAAAAAGTTTAACATTTTCATGAAAAGATTTCGGCTTCAAAAAAGTTGAACATTTTCATGAAAAGATTTCGGGTTCAAAAAAATTGAAAATTTTCATGAAAAGATTTCTGCTTCAAAAAAGTTGAATATTTTCATCAAGTATTTCGGCTTCAAAAAAGTCGAAGATTTTCATGAAAAGATTTCTGCTTCAAAAAAGTTGAAAATTTTCATGAGAGGATTTTGGCTTCAAAAAGTTGAACATTTTCATGAACTATTTCGACTTCAAAAAAGTCGAAGATTTTCATGAAAAGATTTAGGCTTCAAAAAAGTTGAAAATTTTCATGAAGTATTTCGGCTTCAAAAAAATGGAACATTTTCATGAAAAGATTTCGGCTTCAAAAAAGTTGAACATTTTCATGAAAAGATTTCTGCTTCAAAAAAGTTGAAAATTTACATGAAAAGATTTCGACTTCAAAAAAGTCTATGGTTTTCATGAAAAGATTTCTGCTTCAAAAAAGTTGGAAATTTTCATGAAAAGATTTCGGCTTCAAAAAGTTGAAAATTTTCATGAAAAGATTTCGGCTTCAAAAAAGTTGACCATTTTCATGAAAAGATTTCGGCTTCAAAAAAGTTGAAAATTTTCATGAAAAGATCTCGGCTTCAAAAAAGTTGAACATTTTCATGAAAAGATTTCGGCTTCAAAAAAGTTGAAAATTTTCATGAAAAGATTTCAGCTTCAAAAAAGTTGAAAATTTTCATGACAGGATTTTGGCTTTACAAAAAGTAAAAATTTTCATAAAGTATTTCAGCTTCAAAAAGGTTGAAAACTTTCATGAACTATTTCGACTTCAAAAAAGTCGAAGATTTTCATGAAAAGATTTAGGCTTCAAAAAAGTTGAAAATTTTCATGAATCATTTCGGTTGCAAAAAAATGGAAAATTTTCATGAAAAGATCTCGGCTTCAAAAAAGTTGAACATTTTCATGAAAAGATTTCGGCTTCAAAAAAGTTGAAAATTTTCATGAAAAGATTTTGGGTTCAAAAAAATTGAAAATTTTCATGAAAAGATTTCGGCTTCAAAAAAATGTAACATTTTCATGCAAAGATTTCTGCTTCAAAAAAGTTGACCATTTTCATGAAAAGATTTCGGCTTCAAAAAAATTGAACATTTTCATGAATAGATTTCTGCTTCAAAAAAGTTGAAAATTTTCATGAAAAGATTTCGGCTTCAAAAAAGTTGAACATTTTCATGAAAAGATTTCGGCTTCAAAAAAGTTGAAAATTTTCATGAAGTATTTCTGCTTTAAAAAAGTTGAACATTTTCATGAAAAGATTTCGGGTTCAAAAAAGTTGAAAATTTTCATGAAAAGATTTTGGCTTCAAAAAAGTTGAACATTTTCATGAAAAGATTTCGGGTTCAAAAAAGTTGAAAATTTACATGAAAAGATTTCTGCTTCAAAAAAGTTGAAAATTTTCATGAAGTATTTCGGCTTCAAAAAAATGGAACATTTTCATGAAAAGATTTCGGCTTCAAAAAAGTTGAACATTTTCATGAAAGGATTTCTGCTTCAAAAAAGTTGAAAATTTACATGAAAAGATTTCGACTTCAAAAAAGTCTAAGATTTTCATGAAAAGATTTCTGCTTCAAAAAAGTTGAACATTTTCATGAAAGGATTTCTGCTTCAAAAAAGTTGAAAATTTACATGAAAAGATTTCGACTTCAAAAAAGTCTAAGATTTTCATGAAAAGATCTCGGCTTCAAAAAAGTTGAACATTTTCATGAAGTATTTCGGCTTCAAAAAAGATGAAAATTTTCATGAAAAGATTTCGGCTTCAAAAAGTTGAAAATTTTCAAGAAAAGATTTCGGCTTCAAAAAAGTTGACCATTTTCATGAAAAGATTTCGGCTTCAAAAAAGTTGAAAATTTTCATGAAAAGATTTCGGTTTCAAAAAGTTGAAAATTTTCATGAAAAGATTTCTGCTTCAAAAAAGTTGAAAATTTTCATGACAGGATTTTGGCTTCAAAAAGGTTGAAAACTTTCATGAACTATTTCGACTTCAAAAAAGTTGAAAATTTTCATGAAAAGATTTAGGTTTCAAAAAAGTTGAAAATTTTCATGAAGTATTTCGGTTTAAAAAAAGTTGAAAATTTTCATGAAGTAATTCGGCTTCAAAAAAGTCTAAAATTTTCATGAACTATTTCGGCTTCAAAAAAGTTGAAAATTTTCATGAAAAGATTTCTGCTTCAAAAAAGTTGAAAATTTTCATGAAAAGATTTCGACTTCAAAAAAGTCTAAGATTTTCATGAAAAGATTTCTGCTTCAATTAAGTTGAACATTTTCATGAAAAGATTTCTGCTTCAAAAAAGTTGAAAATTTACATGAAAAGATTTCGACTTCAAAAAAGTCTAAGATTTTCATGAAAAGATTTCTGCTTCAAAAAAGTTGAAAATTTTCATGAAAAGATTTCGGCTTCAAAAAGTAGAAAATTTTCATGAAAAGATTTCGGCTTCAAAAAAGTTGACCATTTTCATGAAAAGATTTCGGCATCAAAAAAGTTGAAAATTTTCATGAAAAGATTTCGGTTTCAAAAAGTTGAAAATTTTCATGAAAAGATCTCGGCTTCAAAAAAGTTTAACATTTTCATGAAAAGATTTCGGCTTCAAAAAAGTTGAACATTTTCATGAAAAGATTTCGGGTTCAAAAAAATTGAAAATTTTCATGAAAAGATTTCTGCTTCAAAAAAGTTGAATATTTTCATCAAGTATTTCGGCTTCAAAAAAGTCGAAGATTTTCATGAAAAGATTTCTGCTTCAAAAAAGTTGAAAATTTTCATGAGAGGATTTTGGCTTCAAAAAGTTGAACATTTTCATGAACTATTTCGACTTCAAAAAAGTCGAAGATTTTCATGAAAAGATTTAGGCTTCAAAAAAGTTGAAAATTTTCATGAAGTATTTCGGCTTCAAAAAAATGGAACATTTTCATGAAAAGATTTCGGCTTCAAAAAAGTTGAACATTTTCATGAAAAGATTTCTGTTTCAAAAAAGTTGAAAATTTACATGAAAAGATTTCGACTTCAAAAAAGTCTATGGTTTTCATGAAAAGATTTCTGCTTCAAAAAAGTTGGAAATTTTCATGAAAAGATTTCGGCTTCAAAAAGTTGAAAATTTTCATGAAAAGATTTCGGCTTCAAAAAAGTTGACCATTTTCATGAAAAGATTTCGGCTTCAAAAAAGTTGAAAATTTTCATGAAAAGATCTCGGCTTCAAAAAAGTTCAACATTTTCATGAAAAGATTTCGGCTTCAAAAAAGTTGAATATTTTCATGAAAAGATTTCAGCTTCAAAAAAGTTGAAAATTTTCATGACAGGATTTTGGCTTTACAAAAAGTAAAAATTTTCATAAAGTATTTCAGCTTCAAAAAGGTTGAAAACTTTCATGAACTATTTCGACTTCAAAAAAGTCGAAGATTTTCATGAAAAGATTTAGGCTTCAAAAAGGTTGAAAATTTTCATGAATCATTTCGGTTGCAAAAAAATGGAAAATTTTCATGAAAAGATCTCGGCTTCAAAAAAGTTGAACATTTTCATGAAAAGATTTCGGCTTCAAAAAAGTTGAAAATTTTCATGAAAAGATTTTGGGTTCAAAAAAGTTGAAAATTTTCATGAAAAGATTTAGACTTCAAAAAAGTTGAATAATTTCATCAAGTATTTCGGCTTCAAAAAAGTCGAAGATTTTCATGAAAAGATTTCGGCTTCAAAAAAGTTGAACATTTTCATGAAAAGATTTCTGCTTCAAAAAAGTTGAAAATTTACATGAAAAGATTTCGACTTCAAAAAAGTCTAAGATTTTCATGAAAAGATTTCTGCTTCAAAAAAGTTGAAAAATTTCATGACAGGATTTTGGCTTCAAAAAAGTTGAAAATTTTCATGAAAAGATTTCTGCTTCAAAAAAGTTGAAAATTTTCATGAAAAGATTTCGGCTTCAAAAAGTTGAAAATTTTCATGAAAAGATTTCGGCTTCAAAAAAGTTGAACATTTTCATGAAAAGATTTCGGCTTCAAAAAAGTTGAAAATTTTCATGAAGTATTTCGGCTTCAAAAAAATGGAACATTTTCATGAAAAGATTTCGGCTTCAAAAAAGTTGAAAATTTTCATGAAAAGATTTCAGCTTCAAAAAGGTTGAAAACTTACATGAACTATTTCGACTTCAAAAAAGTCGAAGATTTTCATGAAAAGATTTCGGCTTCAAAAAAGTTGAACATTTTCATGAAGTATTTCGGCTTGAAAAAAGTTGAAAATTTACATTAAAAGATTTCGGCTTCAAAAAAGTCAAAAACTTTCATGAAGTATTTCGGCTTCAAAAAAGTTGAAAATTTTCATGAAAAGATTTCTACTTCAAAAAGTTGAAAATTTTCATGAAAAGATTTCTGCTTCAAAAAAGTTGAAAATTTACATGAAAAGATTTCGACTTCAAAAAAGTCTAAGATTTTCATGAAAAGATTTCTGCTTCAAAAAAGTTGAACATTTTCATGAAAAGATTTCTGCTTCAAAAAAGTTGAAAATTTACATGAAAAGATTTCGACTTCAAAAAGTTGAAAATTTTCATGAAAAGATTTCGGCTTCAAAAAAGTTGACCATTTTCATGAAAAGATTTCGGCTTCAAAAAAGTTGAAAATTTTCATGAAAAGATTTCGGTTTCAAAAAGTTGAAAATTTTCATGAAAAGATCTCGGCTTCAAAAAAGTTGAACATTTTCATGAAAAGATTTCGGCTTCAAAAAAGTTGAAAATTTTCATGAAAAGATTTTGGGTTCAAAAAAATTGAAAATTTTCATGAAAAGATTTCGGCTTCAAAAAAATGTAACATTTTCATGCAAAGATTTCTGCTTCAAAAAAGTTGACCATTTTCATGAAAATATTTCGGCTTCAAAAAAATTGAACATTTTCATGAATAGATTTCTGCTTCAAAAAAGTTGAAAATTTACATGAAAAGATTTCGGCTTCAAAAAAGTTGAAAATTTTCATGAAGTATTTCGGCTTCAAAAAAATGGAACATTTTCATGAAAAGATTTCGGCTTCAAAAAAGTTGAAAATTTTCATGAAAAGATTTCAGCTTCAAAAAGGTTGAAAACTTACATGAACTATTTCGACTTCAAAAAAGTCGAAGATTTTCATGAAAAGATTTCGGCTTGAAAAAAGTTGAACATTTTCATGAAGTATTTCGGCTTGAAAAAAGTTGAAAATTTACATTAAAAGATTTCGGCTTCAAATAAGTCAAAAACTTTCATGAAGTATTTCGGCTTCAAAAAAGTTGAAAATTTTCATGAAAAGATTTTTACTTCAAAAAGTTGAAAATTTTCATGAAAAGATTTCTGCTTCAAAAAAGTTGAAAATTTACATGAAAAGATTTCGACTTCAAAAAAGTCTAAGATTTTCATGAAAAGATTTCTGCTTCAAAAAAGTTGAACATTTTCATGAAAAGATTTCTGCTTCAAAAAAGTTGAAAATTTACATGAAAAGATTTCGACTTCAAAAAGTTGAAAATTTTCATGAAAAGATTTCGGCTTCAAAAAAGTTGACCATTTTCATGAAAAGATTTCGGCTTCAAAAAAGTTGAAAATTTTCATGAAAAGATCTCGGCTTCAAAAAAGTTGAACATTTTCATGAAAAGATTTCGGCTTCAAAAAAGTTGAAAATTTTCATGAAAAGATTTTGGGTTCAAAAAAATTGAAAATTTTCATGAAAAGATTTCGGCTTCAAAAAAATGTAACATTTTCATGCAAAGATTTCTGCTTCTAAAAAGTTGACCATTTTCATGAAAATATTTCGGCTTCAAAAAAATTGAACATTTTCATGAATAGATTTCTGCTTCAAAAAAGTTGAAAATTTACATGAAAACAGTTCGACTACAAAAAAGTTGAAAATTTTCATGAAGTATTTTGGCTTCAAAAAAGGTGAACATTTTCATGAAAAGATTTCGGCTTCAAAAAAGTCGAACATTTTCATGAAAAGATTTCGGCATCATAAAAGTTGAAAATTTTCATGAAGTATTTCGGCTTCAAAAAAATGGAACATTTTCATGAAAAGATTTCGGCTTCAAAAAAGTTGACCATTTTCATGAAAAGATTTCAGCTTCAAAAAAGTTGAAAATGTTCATGAAAAGATTTTGTTTTCAAAAAGTTGAAAATTTTCAAGAAAAGATTTTAGCTTCAAAAAGGTTGAACACTTCCATGAACTATTTCGACTTCAAAAAAGTCGAAGATTTTCATGAAAAGATTTCGGCTTCAAAAAAGTTGAAAATTTTCATGAAAAGATTTAGACTTCAAAAAAGTTGAATAATTTCATCAAGTATTTCGGCTTCAAAAAAGTCGAAGATTTTCATGAAAAGATTTCGGCTTCAAAAAAGTTGAACATTTTCATGAAAAGATTTCTGCTTCAAAAAAGTTGAAAATTTACATGAAAAGATTTCGACTTCAAAAAAGTCTAAGATTTTCATGAAAATATTTCTGCTTCAAAAAAGTTGAAAAATTTCATGACAGGATTTCGGCTTCAAAAAAGTTGAAAATTTTCATGAAAAGATTTCTGCTTCAAAAAAGTTGAAAATTTTCATGAAAAGATTTCGGCTTCAAAAAGTTGAAAATTTTCATGAAAAGATTTCGGCTTCAAAAAAGTTTAACATTTTCATGAAAAGATTTCGGCTTCAAAAAAGTTGAAAATTTTCATGAAGTATTTCGGCTTCAAAAAAATGGAACATTTTCATGAAAAGATTTCGGCTTCAAAAAACTTAAACATTTTCATGAAAAGATTTCGGCTTCAAAAAAGTTGAACATTTTCATGAAAAGATTTCGGCTTCAAAAAAGTTGAAAATTTTCATGAAAAGATTTAGACTTCAAAAAAGTTGAATAATTTCATCAAGTATTTCGGCTTCAAAAAAGTCGAAGATTTTCATGAAAAGATTTCCGCTTCAAAAAAGTTGAACATTTTCATGAAAAGATTTCTGCTTCAAAAAAGTTGAAAATTTTCATGAAAAGATTTTGGTTTCAAAAAGTTGAAAATTTTCAAGAAAAGATTTCGGCTTCAAAAAGTTGAAAATTTTCATGAAGTATTTCGGCTTCAAAAAAATAGAACATTTTCATGAAAAGATTTCGGCTTCAAAAAAGTTGACCATTTTCATGAAAAGATTTCGGCTTCAAAAAGTTGAAAATTTTCATGAAAAGATTTCGGCTTCAAAAAAGTTGAACATTTTCATGAAAAGATTTCGGCTTCAAAAAAGTTGAAAATTTTCATGAAGTATTTCGGCTTCAAAAAAATGGAACATTTTCATGAAAAGATTTCGGCTTCAAAAAACTTGAACATTTTCATGAAAAGATTTCGGCTTCAAAAAAGTTGAACATTTTCATGAAAAGATTTCTGCTTCAAAAAAGTTGAAAATTTACATGAAAAGATTTCGACTTCAAAAAAGTCTAAGATTTTCATGAAAAGATTTCTGCTTCAAAAAAGTTGAAAAATTTCATGACAGGATTTCGGCTTCAAAAAAGTTGAAAATTTTCATGAAAAGATTTCGACTACAAAAAATTCTACGATTTTCATGAAAAGATTTCTGCTTCAAAAAAGTTGAAGATTTTCATGAAAAGATTTCTGCTTCAAAAAAGTTGAAAAATTTCATGACAGGATTTCGGCTTCAAAAAAGTTGACCATTTTCATGAAAAGATTTTGACTTCAAAAAAGTTGAAAATTTTCATGAAAAGATTTCGGCTTCAAAAAGTTGAAAATTTTCATGAAAAGATTTCGGCTTCAAAAAGTTGAAAATTTTCATGAAAAGATTTCGGCTTCAAAAAAGTTGACCATTTTCATCAAGTATTTCGGCTTCAAAAAAGTCGAAGATTTTCATGAAAAGATTTCGGCTTCAAAAAAGTTGAATATTTTCATGAAAAGATTTCTGCTTCAAAAAAGTTGAAAATTTACATGAAAAGATTTCGACTTCAAAAAAGTCTAAGATTTTCATGAAAAGATTTCTGCTTCAAAAAAGTTGAAAAATTTCATGACAGGATTTCGGCTTCAAAAAAGTTGAAAATTTTCATGAAAAGATTTCTGCTTCAAAAAAGTTGAAAATTTTCATGAAAAGATTTCTGCTTCAAAAAAGTTGAAAAATTTCATGAAGTATTTCGGCTTGAAAAAAGTTGAAAATTTACATTAAAAGATTTCGGCTTCAAAAAAGTTGAAAATTTTCATGAAGTATTTCGGCTTCAAAAAAATGGAACATTTTCATGAAAAGATTTCGGCTTCAAAAAACTTGAACATTTTCATGAAAAGATTTCGGCTTCAAAAAAGTTGAACATTTTCATGAAAAGATTTCGGCTTCAAAAAAGTTGAAAATTTTCATGAAAAGATTTAGACTTCAAAAAAGTTGAATAATTTCATCAAGTATTTCGGCTTCAAAAAAGTCGAAGATTTTCATGAAAAGATTTCGGCTTCAAAAAAGTTGAACATTTTCATGAAAAGATTTCTGCTTCAAAAAAGTTGAAAATTTTCATGAAAAGATTTTGGTTTCAAAAAGTTGAAAATTTTCAAGAAAAGATTTCGGCTTCAAAAAGTTGAAAATTTTCATGAAAAGATTTCGGCTTCAAAAAAATGGAACATTTTCATGAAAAGATTTCGGCTTTAAAAAAGTTGACCATTTTCATGAAAAGATTTCAGCTTCAAAAAAGTTGAAAATGTTCATGAAAAGATTTTGTTTTCAAAAAGTTGAAAATTTTCATGAAAAGATTTCGGCTTCAAAAAAGTTGAAAATTTTCATGAAAAGATTTCGACTTCAAAAAAGTCTAAGATTTTCATGAAAAGATTTCTGCTTCAAATAAGTTGAACATTTTCATGAAAAGATTTCTGCTTCAAAAAAGTTGAAAATTTACATGAAAAGATTTCGACTTCAAAAAAGTCTAAGATTTTCATGAAAAGATTTCTGCTTCAAAAAAGTTGAAAATTTTCATGAAAAGATTTCGGCTTCAAAAAGTTGAAAATTTTCATGAAAAGATTTCGGCTTCAAAAAAGTTGACCATTTTCATGAAAAGATTTCGGCATCAAAAAAGTTGAAAATTTTCATGAAAAGATTTCGGTTTCAAAAAGTTGAAAATTTTCATGAAAAGATCTCGGCTTCAAAAAAGTTTAACATTTTCATGAAAAGATTTCGGCTTCAAAAAAGTTGAACATTTTCATGAAAAGATTTCGGGTTCAAAAAAATTGAAAATTTTCATGAAAAGATTTCTGCTTCAAAAAAGTTGAATATTTTCATCAAGTATTTCGGCTTAAAAAAAAGTCGAAGATTTTCATGAAAAGATTTCTGCTTCAAAAAAGTTGAAAATTTTCATGAGAGGATTTTGGCTTCAAAAAGTTGAACATTTTCATGAACTATTTCGACTTCAAAAAAGTCGAAGATTTTCATGAAAAGATTTCGGCTTCAAAAAAGTTGAAAATTTTCATGAAAAGATTTAGACTTCAAAAAAGTTGAATAATTTCATCAAGTATTTCGGCTTCAAAAAAGTCGAAGATTTTCATGAAAAGATTTCGGCTTCAAAAAAGTTGAACATTTTCATGAAAAGATTTCTGCTTCAAAAAAGTTGAAAATTTACATGAAAAGATTTCGACTTCAAAAAAGTCTAAGATTTTCATGAAAAGATTTCTGCTTCAAAAAAGTTGAAAAATTTCATGACAGGATTTTGGCTTCAAAAAAGTTGAAAATTTTCATGAAAAGATTTCTGCTTCAAAAAAGTTGAAAATTTTCATGAAAAGATTTCGGCTTCAAAAAGTTGAAAATTTTCATGAAAAGATTTCGGCTTCAAAAAAGTTGAAAATTTTCATGAAAAGATTTCAGCTTCAAAAAGGTTGAAAACTTACATGAACTATTTCGACTTCAAAAAAGTCGAAGATTTTCATGAAAAGATTTCGGCTTCAAAAAAGTTGAACATTTTCATGAAGTGTTTCGGCTTGAAAAAAGTTGAAAATTTACATTAAAAGATTTCGGCTTCAAAAAAGTCAAAAACTTTCATGAAGTATTTCGGCTTCAAAAAAGTTGAAAATTTTCATGAAAAGATTTCTACTTCAAAAAGTTGAAAATTTTCATGAAAAGATTTCTGCTTCAAAAAAGTTGAAAATTTACATGAAAAGATTTCGACTTCAAAAAAGTCTAAGATTTTCATGAAAAGATTTCTGCTTCAAAAAAGTTGAACATTTTCATGAAAAGATTTCTGCTTCAAAAAAGTTGAAAATTTACATGAAAAGATTTCGACTTCAAAAAGTTGAAAATTTTCATGAAAAGATTTCGGCTTCAAAAAAGTTGACCATTTTCATGAAAAGATTTCGGCTTCAAAAAAGTTGAAAATTTTCATGAAAAGATTTCGGTTTCAAAAAGTTGAAAATTTTCATGAAAAGATCTCGGCTTCAAAAAAGTTGAACATTTTCATGAAAAGATTTCGGCTTCAAAAAAGTTGAAAATTTTCATGAAAAGATTTTGGGTTCAAAAAAATTGAAAATTTTCATGAAAAGATTTCGGCTTCAAAAAAATGTAACATTTTCATGCAAAGATTTCTGCTTCAAAAAAGTTGACCATTTTCATGAAAATATTTCGGCTTCAAAAAAATTGAACATTTTCATGAATAGATTTCTGCTTCAAAAAAGTTGAAAATTTACATGAAAAGAGTTCGACTACAAAAAAGTTGAAAATTTTCATGAAGTATTTTGGCTTCAAAAAAGGTGAACATTTTCATGAAAAGATTTCGGCTTCAAAAAAGTTGAACATTTTCATGAAAAGATTTCGGCTTCAAAAAAGTTGAAAATTTTCATGAAGTATTTCGGCTTCAAAAAAATGGAACATTTTCATGAAAAGATTTCGGCTTCAAAAAAGTTGACAATTTTCATGAAAAGATTTCAGCTTCAAAAAGGTTGAAAACTTACATGAACTATTTCGACTTCAAAAAAGTCGAAGATTTTCATGAAGTATTTCTGCTTCAAAAAAGTTGAAAATTTTCATGAAAAGATTTCGGCTTCAAAAAGTTGAAAATTTTCATGAAAAGATTTCGGCTTCAAAAAAGTTGAAAATTTTCATGAAAAGATTTCAGCTTCAAAAAGGTTGAAAACTTACATGAACTATTTCGACTTCAAAAAAGTCGAAGATTTTCATGAAAAGATTTCGGCTTCAAAAAAGTTGAACATTTTCATGAAGTGTTTCGGCTTGAAAAAAGTTGAAAATTTACATTAAAAGATTTCGGCTTCAAAAAAGTCAAAAACTTTCATGAAGTATTTCGGCTTCAAAAAAGTTGAAAATTTTCATGAAAAGATTTCTACTTCAAAAAGTTGAAAATTTTCATGAAAAGATTTCTGCTTCAAAAAAGTTGAAAATTTACATGAAAAGATTTCGACTTCATAAAAGTCTAAGATTTTCATGAAAAGATTTCTGCTTCAAAAAAGTTGAACATTTTCATGAAAAGATTTCTGCTTCAAAAAAGTTGAAAATTTACATGAAAAGATTTCGACTTCAAAAAGTTGAAAATTTTCATGAAAAGATTTCGGCTTCAAAAAAGTTGACCATTTTCATGAAAAGATTTCGGCTTCAAAAAAGTTGAAAATTTTCATGAAAAGATTTCGGTTTCAAAAAGTTGAAAATTTTCATGAAAAGATCTCGGCTTCAAAAAAGTTGAACATTTTCATGAAAAGATTTCGGCTTCAAAAAAGTTGAAAATTTTCATGAAAAGATTTTGGGTTCAAAAAAATTGAAAATTTTCATGAAAAGATTTCGGCTTCAAAAAAATGTAACATTTTCATGCAAAGATTTCTGCTTCAAAAAAGTTGACCATTTTCATGAAAATATTTCGGCTTCAAAAAAATTGAACATTTTCATGAATAGATTTCTGCTTCAAAAAAGTTGAAAATTTACATGAAAAGAGTTCGACTACAAAAAAGTTGAAAATTTTCATGAAGTATTTTGGCTTCAAAAAAGGTGAACATTTTCATGAAAAGATTTCGGCTTCAAAAAGTTGAAAATTTTCATGAAAAGATTTCGGCTTCAAAAAAGTTGAACATTTTCATGAAAAGATTTCGGCTTCAAAAAAGTTGAAAATTTTCATGAAGTATTTCGGCTTCAAAAAAATGGAACATTTTCATGAAAAGATTTCGGCTTCAAAAAAGTTGACAATTTTCATGAAAAGATTTCAGCTTCAAAAAGGTTGAAAACTTACATGAACTATTTCGACTTCAAAAAAGTCGAAGATTTTCATGAAGTATTTCGGCTTGAAAAAAGTTGAAAATTTACATTAAAAGATTTCGGCTTCAAAAAAGTCAAAAACTTTCATGAAGTATTTCGGCTTCAAAAAAGTTGAAAATTTTCATGAAAAGATTTTTACTTCAAAAAGTTGAAAATTTTCATGAAAAGATTTCTGCTTCAAAAAAGTTGAAAATTTACATGAAAAGATTTCGACTTCAAAAAAGTCTAAGATTTTCATGAAAAGATTTCTGCTTCAAAAAAGTTGAACATTTTCATGAAAAGATTTCTGCTTCAAAAAAGTTGAAAATTTACATGAAAAGATTTCGACTTCAAAAAGTTGAAAATTTTCATGAAAAGATTTCGGCTTCAAAAAAGTTGACCATTTTCATGAAAAGATTTCGGCTTCAAAAAAGTTGAAAATTTTCATGAAAAGATTTCGGTTTCAAAAAGTTGAAAATTTTCATGAAAAGATCTCGGCTTCAAAAAAGTTGAACATTTTCATGAAAAGATTTCGGCTTCAAAAAAGTTGAAAATTTTCATGAAAAGATTTTGGGTTCAAAAAAATTGAAAATTTTCATGAAAAGATTTCGGCTTCAAAAAAATGTAACATTTTCATGCAAAGATTTCTGCTTCAAAAAAGTTGACCATTTTCATGAAAATATTTCGGCTTCAAAAAAATTGAACATTTTCATGAATAGATTTCTGCTTCAAAAAAGTTGAAAATTTACATGAAAAGAGTTCGACTACAAAAAAGTTGAAAATTTTCATGAAGTATTTTGGCTTCAAAAAAGGTGAACATTTTCATGAAAAGATTTCGGCTTCAAAAAAGTCGAACATTTTCATGAAAAGATTTCGGCATCATAAAAGTTGAAAATTTTCATGAAGTATTTCGGCTTCAAAAAAATGGAACATTTTCATGAAAAGATTTCGGCTTCAAAAAAGTTGACCATTTTCATGAAAAGATTTCAGCTTCAAAAAAGTTGAAAATGTTCATGAAAAGATTTTGTTTTCAAAAAGTTGAAAATTTTCATGAAAAGATTTTAGCTTCAAAAAGGTTGAACACTTCCATGAACTATTTCGACTTCAAAAAAGTCGAAGATTTTCATGAAAAGATTTCGGCTTCAAAAAAGTTGAAAATTTTCATGAAAAGATTTAGACTTCAAAAAAGTTGAATAATTTCATCAAGTATTTCGGCTTCAAAAAAGTCGAAGATTTTCATGAAAAGATTTCGGCTTCAAAAAAGTTGAACATTTTCATGAAAAGATTTCTGCTTCAAAAAAGTTGAAAATTTACATGAAAAGATTTCGACTTCAAAAAAGTCTAAGATTTTCATGAAAAGATTTCTGCTTCAAAAAAGTTGAAAAATTTCATGACAGGATTTCGGCTTCAAAAAAGTTGAAAATTTTCATGAAAAGATTTCTGCTTCAAAAAAGTTGAAAATTTTCATGAAAAGATTTCGGCTTCAAAAAGTTGAAAATTTTCATGAAAAGATTTCGGCTTCAAAAAAGTTTAACATTTTCATGAAAAGATTTCTGCTTCAAAAAAGTTGAAAATTTTCATGAAAAGATTTCGGCTTCAAAAAGTTGAAAATTTTCATGAAAAGATTTCGGCTTCAAAAAAATGGAACATTTTCATGAAAAGATTTCGGCTTCAAAAAAGTTGACCATTTTGATGAAAAGATTTCAGCTTCAAAAAAGTTGAAAATGTTCATGAAAAGATTTTGTTTTCAAAAAGTTGAAAATTTTCATGAAAAGATTTTAGCTTCAAAAAGGTTGAACACTTCCATGAACTATTTCGACTTCAAAAAAGTCGAAGATTTTCATGAAAAGATTTCGGCTTCAAAAAAGTTGAAAATTTTCATGAAAAGATTTAGACTTCAAAAAAGTTGAATAATTTCATCAAGTATTTCGGCTTCAAAAAAGTCGAAGATTTTCATGAAAAGATTTCGGCTTCAAAAAAGTTGAACATTTTCATGAAAAGATTTCTGCTTCAAAAAAGTTGAAAATTTACATGAAAAGATTTCGACTTCAAAAAAGTCTAAGATTTTCATGAAAAGATTTCTGCTTCAAAAAAGTTGAAAAATTTCATGACAGGATTTCGGCTTCAAAAAAGTTGAAAATTTTCATGAAAAGATTTCTGCTTCAAAAAAGTTGAAAATTTTCATGAAAAGATTTCGGCTTCAAAAAGTTGAAAATTTTCATGAAAAGATTTCGGCTTCAAAAAAGTTTAACATTTTCATGAAAAGATTTCTGCTTCAAAAAAGTTGAAAATTTTCATGAAAAGATTTCGGCTTCAAAAAGTTGAAAATTTTCATGAAAAGATTTCGGCTTCAAAAAAGTTTAACATTTTCATGAAAAGATTTCGGCTTCAAAAAAGTTGAAAATTTTCATGAAGTATTTCGGCTTCAAAAAAGTCGAAGATTTTCATGAAAAGATTTCCGCTTCAAAAAAGTTGAACATTTTCATGAAAAGATTTCTGCTTCAAAAAAGTTGAAAATTTTCATGAAAAGATTTTGGTTTCAAAAAGTTGAAAATTTTCAAGAAAAGATTTCGGCTTCAAAAAGTTGAAAATTTTCATGAAGTATTTCGGCTTCAAAAAAATAGAACATTTTCATGAAAAGATTTCGGCTTCAAAAAAGTTGACCATTTTCATGAAAAGATTTCGGCTTCAAAAAGTTGAAAATTTTCATGAAAAGATTTCGGCTTCAAAAAAGTTGAACATTTTCATGAAAAGATTTCGGCTTCAAAAAAGTTGAAAATTTTCATGAAGTATTTCGGCTTCAAAAAAATGGAACATTTTCATGAAAAGATTTCGGCTTCAAAAAACTTGAACATTTTCATGAAAAGATTTCGGCTTCAAAAAAGTTGAACATTTTCATGAAAAGATTTCTGCTTCAAAAAAGTTGAAAATTTACATGAAAAGATTTCGACTTCAAAAAAGTCTAAGATTTTCATGAAAAGATTTCTGCTTCAAAAAAGTTGAAAAATTTCATGACAGGATTTCGGCTTCAAAAAAGTTGAAAATTTTCATGAAAAGATTTCGACTACAAAAAATTCTACGATTTTCATGAAAAGATTTCTGCTTCAAAAAAGTTGAAGATTTTCATGAAAAGATTTCTGCTTCAAAAAAGTTGAAAAATTTCATGACAGGATTTTGGCTTCAAAAAAGTTGAAAACGTTCATGAACTAATTCGACTTCAAAAAAGTCGAAGATTTTCATGAAAAGATTTCTGCTTCAAAAAAGTTGAAAATTTTCATGAAAAGATTTCTGCTTCAAAAAAGTTGAAAATTTTCATGAAAAGATTTATGCTTCAAAAAAGTTGAAAATTTTCATGAAAAGATTTCGGTTTCAAAAAGTTGAACATTTTCATGAAAAGATCTCGGCTTCAAAAAAGTTGAACATTTTCATGAAAAGATTTCGGCTTCAAAAAAGTTGACCATTTTCCTGAAAAGATTTCAGCTTCAAAAAAGTTGAAAATTTTCATGAAAAGATTTCGGTTTCAAAAAGTTGAAAATTTTCATGAAAAGATTTCGGCTTCAAAAAAGTTGAAGATTTTCATGAAAAGATTTCGGCTTTAAAAAAAATGAAAATTTTCATCAAGTATTTCGACTACAAAAAAGTCTAAAATTTTCATGAAAAGATATATGTTTCAAAAAAGATGAAAATTTTCATGAAAAGATTTGGGATTCAAAAAGTTGAAAATTTTCATGAAAAGATTTCGGCATCAAACAAGTTGAACATTTTCATGAAAAGATTTAGGTTTCAAAAAAGTTGAAAATTTTCATGAAAAGATTTCGGCTTCCAAAAATATCGAAAATTTTCATGAAAAGATTTAGACTTCTAAAAAGTTGAATAATTTCATCAAGTATTTCGGCTTCAAAAAAGTCGAAGATTTTCATGAAAAGATTTCTGCTTCAAAAAAGTTGAAAATTTACATGAAAAGATTTCGACTTCAAAAAAGTCTAAGATTTTCATGAAAAGATTTCTGCTTCAAAAAAGTTGAAAATTTACATGAAAAGATTTCGACTTCAAAAAAGTCTAAGATTTTCATGAAAAGATTTCTGCTTCAAAAAAGTTGAAAATTTTCATGAAAAGATTTCGGCTTCAAAAAGTTGAAAATTTTCATGAAAAGATTTCGGCTTCAAAAAAGTTGACCATTTTCATGAAAAGATTTCGGCTTCAAAAAAGTTGAAAATTTTCATGAAAAGAATTCGGCTTCAAAAAAGTTGAAAATTTTCATGAAAAGATTTCTGCTTCAAAAAAGTTGAAAATTTTCATGACAGGATTTTGGCTTCAAAAAGGTTGAAAACGTTCATGAACTATTTCGACTTCAAAAAAGTCGAAGATTTTCATGAAAAGATTTCGGCTTCAAAAAAGTTGAAAATTTTCATGAAAAGATTTCGGTTTCAAAAAGTTGAAAATTTTCATGAAAAGATCTCGGCTTCAAAAAAGTTGAACATTTTCATGAAAAGATTTCGGCTTCAAAAAAGTTGAAAATTTTCATGAAAAGATTTCAGCTTCAAAAAGGTTGAAAACTTTCATGAACTATTTCGACTTCAAAAAAGTCGAAGATTTTCATGAAAAGATTTCTGCTTCAAAAAAGTTGAAAATTTTCATGAAAAGATTTCTGCTTCAAAAAGTTGAAAATTGTCATGAAAAGATTTCGGCTTCAAAAAAGTTGAAAATTTTAATGAAAAGATTTCGGTTTCAAAAAAGTTGAACATTTTCATGAAAAGATTTCGGCTTCAAAAAAGTTGAAAATTTTCATGAAAAAATTTTGGTTTCAAAAAAGTTGAACATTTTCATGAAAAGATTTCTGCTTCAAAAAAATTGAAAATTTTCATGAAGTATTTCGGCTTCAAAAAAATGGAACATTTTCATGAAAAGATTTCGGCTTCAAAAAAGTTGAACATTTTAATGAAAATATTTCGGCTTCAAAAAAGTTGAAAATTTACATGAAAAGATTTCTGCTTCAAAAAAGTCTAAGATTTTCATGAAAATATTTCAGCTTCAAAAAAGTTGAAAATTTTCATGAAAAGATTTCGGCTTCAAAAAAGTTGACCATTTTCATGAAAAGATTTTGGTTTCAAAAAGGTGAAAATTTTCAAGAAAAGATTTCTGCTTCAAAAAAGTTGAAAAGATTTCTGCTTCAAAAAAGTTGACCATTTTCATGAAAAGATTTCTGCTTCAAAAAAGTTGAAAATTTTCATGAAAAGATTTCTGCTTCAAAAAAGTTGAAAAGATTTCTGCTTCAAAAAGTTGAAAATTGTCATGAAAAGATATCGGCTTCAAAAAAGTTGACCATTTTCAAGAAAAGATTTCAGCTTCAAAAAAGTTGAAAATTTTCATGAAAAGATTTTGGTTTCAAAAAGTTGAAAATTTTCATGAAAAGATTTCGGCTTCAAAAAAGTTGACCATTTTCATGAAGTATTTCGAATACAAAAAAGTTTAAGATTTTCATGAAAAGATTTCAGCTTCAAAAAGGTTGAAAACTTTCATGAACTATTTCGACTTCAAAAAAGTCGAAGATTTTTATGAAAAGATTTCGGCTTTAAAAAAGTTGAAAATTTTCATGAAGTATTTCGACTACAAAAAAGTCTAAAATTTTCATGAAAAGATTTATGTTTCAAAAAAGATGAAAATTTTCATGAAAAGATCTCGGCTTCAAAAAAGTTGAAAACTTTCATGAACTATTTCGACTTCAAAAAAGTCTAAGATTTTCATGAAAAGATTTCGGCTTCAAAAAAGTCTAAGATTTTCATGAAAAGATTTCTGCTTCAAAAAAGTTGAAAATTTTCATGAAAAGATTTCTGCTTCAAAAAGATGAAAATTGTCATGAAAAGATTTCGGCTTCAAAAAAGTTGACCATTTTCATGAAAAGATTTCGGCTTCAAAAAAGTTGAAAATTTTCATGAAAAGATTTCGGTTCAGAAAGTTCAACTTGAAAATTTTCATGAAAAGATCTCGGCTTCAAAAAAGTTGAACATTTTCATGAAAAGATTTCGGCTTCAAAAAAGTTGACCATTTTCATGAAAAGATTTCAGCTTCAAAAAAGTTGAAAATTTTCATGAAAAGATTTCTGCTTCAAAAAAGTTGAAAATTTTTATGAAAAGATTTATACTTCAAAAAAGTTGAATATTTTCATCAAGTATTTCAGCTTCAAAAAAGTTGAAAATTTTCATGAAAAGATTTGTGCTTCAAAAAGTTGAAAATTTTCATGAAAAGATTTCGGCATCAAAAAAGGTGAACATTTTCATGAAAAGATTTCGGCTTCAAAAAAGTTGAAAATTTTCATGAACTATTTCGGCATCAAAAAAGTTTGAAATTTTCATGAAAAGATTTAGGTTTCAAAAATGTTGAAAATTTTCATCAAGTATTTCGTCTTCAAAAAAGTCGAAAATTTTCATGAACTATTTCGGCATCAAAAATGTTGAAAATTTTCATGAAAAGATTTCTGCTTCAAAAAAGTTGAAAATTTTC
The DNA here is from genome assembly GCF_963930695.1 of Labrus bergylta. Taxonomy (NCBI): domain Eukaryota; kingdom Metazoa; phylum Chordata; class Actinopteri; order Labriformes; family Labridae; genus Labrus; species Labrus bergylta. Next base: position 27,270,369 of record NC_089210.1, on the reverse strand, counting down.
ATGAAAAGATTTCGGCTTCAAAAAAGTTGAACATTTTCATGAAAAGATTTAGACTTCAAAAAAGTTGAATATTTTCATCAAGTATTTCGGCTTCAAAAAAGTCGAAGATTTTCATGAAAAGATTTCGGCTTCAAAAAAGTTGAACATTTTCATGAAAAGATTTCTGCTTCAAAAAAGTTGAAAATTTTCATGAAAAGATTTTGGTTTCAAAAAGTTGAACATTTTCATGAAAAGATTTTGGCTTCAAAAAAGTTGAACATTTTCATGAAAAGATTTCGGCTTCAAAAAAGTTGAAAATTTTCATGAACTATTTCGGCATCAAAAATGTTGAAAATTTTCATGAAAAGATTTCTGCTTCAAAAAAGTTGAACATTTTCATGAAAAGATTTCGGCTTCAAAAAAGTTGAAAATTTTCATGAATAGATTTATACTTCAAAAAAGTTGAATATTTTCATCAAGTATTTCGGCTTCAAAAAATTCGAAGATTTTCATGAAAAGATTTCGGCTTCAAAAAAGTTGAACATTTTCATGAAAAGATTTCTGTTTCAAAAAAGTTGAAGATTTTCATGAAAAGATTTCTGCTTCAAAAAAGTTGAAAATTTTCATGAAAAGATTTTGGTTTCAACAAGTTGAACATTTTCATGAAAAGATTTCGGCTTCAAAAAAGTTGAACATTTTCATGAAAAGATTTCTGCTTCAAAAAAGTTGAAAATTTTCATGAAGTATTTCGGCTTCAAAAAAGTTGAACATTTTCATGAAAAGATTTCGGCTTCAAAAAAGTTGAACATTTTCATGAAAAGATTTCTGCTTCAAATAAATTGAAAATTTTCATGGAAAGATTTCGGCTTAAAAAGTTGAAAATTTTCATGAAAAGATTTCGGCTTCAAAAAAGTTGACCATTTTCATGAAAAGATTTCGGTTTCAAAAAGTTGAAAATTTTCAAGAAAAGATTTCGGCTTCAAAAAAGTTGAAAATTTTCATGAACTATTTCGGCTTCAAAAAAATGGAACATTTTCATGAAAAGATTTCGGCTTCAAAAAAGTTGAAAATTTTCATGAAAAGATTTCTGCTTCAAAAAAGTTGAAAATTTACATGAAAAGATTTCGACTTCAAAAAAGTCTAAGATTTTCATGAAAAGATTTCTGCTTCAAAAAAGTTGAAAATTTTCATGAAAAGATTTTGGTTTCAAAAAGTTGAACATTTTCATGAAAAGATTTCGGCTTCAAAAAAGTTGAAAATTTTCATGAAGTATTTTGGCTTCAAAAAAATGGAACATTTTCATGAAAAGATTTCGGCTTCAAAAAAGTTGAACATTTTCATGAAAAGATTTCGGCTTCAAAAAAGTTGAAGATTTTCATGAAAAGATTTCTGCTTCAAAAAAGATGAAAATTTACATGAAAAGATTTCGACTTCAAAAAAGTCTAAGATTTTCATGAAAAGATTTCTGCTTCAAAAAAGTTGAACATTTTCATGAAAAGATTTCGGCTTCAAAAAATTTGAAAATTTACATGAAAAGATTTCAGGTTCAAAAAAATTGAAAATTTTCATGAACTATTTCGGCATCAAAAAAGTTGAAAATTTTCATGAAAAGATTTTGGTTTCAAAAAAGTTGAAAATTTTCATGAAGTATTTCGGCTTCAAAAAGGTTGAAAATTTTCAGGAACTATTTCGGCATCAAAAATGTTGAAGATTTTCATGAAAAGATTTCTGCTTCAAAAAAGTTGAAAATTTTCATGAAAAGATTTTGGTTTCAAAAAGTTGAAAATTTTAATGAAAAGATTTCGGCTTCAAAAAAGTTGAACATTTTCATGAAAAGATTTCGGCTTCAAAAAAATTGAAAATTTTCATGAAAAGATTTCGGGTTCAAAAAAATTGAAAATTTTCATGAACTATTTCGGCATCAAAAAAGTTGAACATTTTCATGAAAAGATTTAGGTTTCAAAAAAGTTGAAAATTTTCATGAAGTATTTCGGCTTCAAAAAAGTCTAAAATTTTCATGAACTATTTCGGCTTCAAAAAAGTTGAAAATTTTCATGAAAAGATTTCTGCTTCAAAAAAGTTGAAAATTTTCATGAAGTATTTCGGCTTCAAAAAAGTCTAAAATTTTCATGAACTATTTCGGCATCAAAAAAGTTGAACATTTTCATGAAAAGATTTTGGTTTCAAAAAGTTGAAAATTTTCATGAAAAGATTTCGGCTTCAAAAAAGTTGAACATTTTCATGAAAAGATTTCGGCTTCAAAAAAGTTAAACATTTTCATGAAGTATTTCGGCTTCAAAAAAGTTGAACATTTTCATGAAAAGATTTCGGGTTCAAAAAAGTTGAAAATTTACATGAAAAGATTTCTGCTTCAAAAAAGTTGAAAATTTTCATGAAGTATTTCGGCTTCAAAAAAATGGAACATTTTCATGAAAAGATTTCGGCTTCAAAAAAGTTGACCATTTTCATGAAAAGATTTCGGCTTCAAAAAAGTTGAAAATTTTCATGAAAAGATTTCGGTTTCAAAAAGTTGAAAATTTTCAAGAAAAGATCTCGGCTTCAAAAAAGTTGAACATTTTCATGAAAAGATTTCGGCTTCAAAAAACATGAACATTTTTATGAAAAGATTTCGGCTTCAAAAAACATGAACATTTTCATGAAAAGATTTCGGCTTCAAAAAAGTTGAAAATTTTCATGAAAAGATTTCGGCATCAAAAAAGTTGAACATTTTCATGAAAAGATTTAGGTTTCAAAAAAGTTGAAAATTTTCATGAAGTATTTCGGCTTCAAAAAAGTTGAACATTTTCATGAAAAGATTTCGGGTTCAAAAAAGTTGAAAATTTACATGAAAAGATTTCTGCTTCAAAAAAATGGAACATTTTCATGAAAAGATTTCGTCTTCAAAAAAGTTGAAAATTTTCATGAAAAGATTTCGGCATCAAAAAGTTGAACATTTTCATGAAAAGATTTCTGCTTCAAAAAAGTTGAAAATTTACATGAAAAGATTTCGACTTCAAAAAAGTTGAAAATTTTCATGAAGTATTTTGGCTTCAAAAAAGTTGAACATTTTCATGAAAAGATTTCGGCTTCAAAAAAGTTGAACATTTTCATGAAAAGATTTCTGCTTCAAAAAAGTTGACCATTTTCATGAAAAGATTTCTGCTTCAAAAAAGTTGAAAATTTTCATGAAAAGATTTCGGCTTCAAAAAGTTGACCATTTTCATGAAAAGATTTCGGCTTCAAAAAAGTTGAAAATTTTCATGAAGTATTTCGGCTTCAAAAAAATGGAACATTTTCATGAAAAGATTTCTGCTTCAAAAAAGTTGAAAATTTTCATGAAGTATTTCGGCTTCAAAAAAATGTAACATTTTCATGAAAAGATTTCGGCTTCAAAAAAGTTGACCATTTTCATGAAAAGATTTCGGCTTCAAAAAAGTTGAAAATTTTCATGAAAAGATTTCGGCTTCAAAAAAGTTGAACATTTTCATGAAAAGATTTCTGCTTCAAAAAAGTTGAAAATTTTCATGAAAAGATTTCGGCATCAAAAAGTTGAAAATTTTCATGAAAAGATTTCAGCTTCAAAAAGTTGACCATTTTCATGAAAAGATTTCGGCTTCAAAAAAGTTGAAAATTTTCATGAAAAGATTTCGGTTTCAAAAAGTTGAAAATTTTCAAGAAAAGATCTCGGCTTCAAAAAAGTTGAACATTTTCATGAAAAGATTTCGGCTTCAAAAAACATGAACATTTTTATGAAAAGATTTCGGCTTCAAAAAACATGAACATTTTCATGAAAAGATTTCTGCTTCAAAAAAGTTGAAAATTTACATGAAAAGATTTCGACTTCAAAAAAGTCTAAGATTTTCATGAAAAGATTTCTGCTTCAAAAAAGGTGAACATTTTTTAATGAAAAGATTTCGGCTTCAAAAAGTTGAAAATTTTCATGAAAAGATTTCGGCTTCAAAAAAGTTGAAAATTTTCATGAAAAGATTTCGTCTTCAAAAAAGTAGACCATTTTCATGAAGTATTTCGGCTTCAAAAAAATTTAACATTTTAATGAAAAGATTTCGGCTTCAAAAAAGTTGACCATTTTCATGAAAAGATTTCGGCTTCAAAAAAGTTGAAAATTTTCATGAAAAGATTTCGGCTTCAAAAAAGTTGACCATTTTCATGAAAAGATTTCGGCTTCAAAAAAGTTGAACATTTTCATGAAAAGATTTCTGCTTCAAAAAAGTTGAAAATTTTCATGAAGTTTTTCGGCATCAAAAAGTTGAAAATTTTCATGAAAAGATTTCGGCTTCAAAAAGTTGACCATTTTCATGAAAAGATTTCGGCTTCAAAAAAGTTGAAAATTTTCATGAAAAGATTTCGGTTTCAAAAAAGTTGAAAATTTTCATGAAAAGATTTCAGCTTCAAAAAGGTTGAAAACTTTCATGAACTATTTCGACTTCAAAAAAGTCGAAGATTTTCATGAAAAGATTTGTGCTTCAAAAAGTTGAAAATTGTCATGAAAAGATTTCGGCTTCAAAAAAGTTGACCATTTTCATGAAAAGATTTCGGGTTCAAAAAAGTTGAAAATTTTCATGAAAAGATTTCGGTTTCAAAAAAGTTGAACATTTTCATGAAAAGATTTCGGCTTCAAAAAAGTTGAAAATTTTCATGAAAAAATTTCGGTTTCAAAAAAGTTGAACATTTTCATGAAAAGATTTCTGCTTCAAAAAAATTGAAAATTTTCATGAAGTATTTCGGCTTCAAAAAAATGGAACATTTTCATGAAAAGATTTCGGCTTCAAAAAAGTTGAACATTTTCATGAAAATATTTCAGCTTCAAAAAAGTTGAAAATTTACATGAACTATTTCGGCTTCAAAAAAGTTGAATATTTTCATGAAAAGATTTCTGCTTCAAAAAAGTTGAAAATTTTCATGAAAAGATTTCGGCTTCAAAAAAGTTGAAAATTTACATGAAAAGATTTCGGCTTCAAAAAGTTGAAAATTTTCATGAAAAGATTTCGGCTTCAAAAAAGTTGACCATTTTCATGAAAAGATTTCGGCTTCAAAAAAGTTGAAAATTTTCATGAAAAGATTTCGGCTTCAAAAAAGTTGACCATTTTCATGAAAAGATTTCTGCTTCAAAAAAGTTGAAAATTTTCATGAAAAGATTTCGGCTTCAAAAAAGTTGAAAAGATTTCTGCTTCAAAAAGTTGAAAATTGTCATGAAAAGATATCGGCTTCAAAAAAGTTGACCATTTTCAAGAAAAGATTTCGACTTCAAAAAAGTCTAAGATTTTCATGAAAAGATTTCTGCTTCAAAAAAGGTGAACATTTTTTAATGAAAAGATTTCGGCTTCAAAAAGTTGAAAATTTTCATGAAAAGATTTCGGCTTCAAAAAAGTTGAAAATTTTCATGAAAAGATTTCGTCTTCAAAAAAGTAGACCATTTTCATGAAGTATTTCGGCTTCAAAAAAATTTAACATTTTCATGAAAAGATTTCGGCTTCAAAAAAGTTGACCATTTTCATGAAAAGATTTCGGCTTCAAAAAAGTTGAAAATTTTCATGAAAAGATTTCGGCTTCAAAAAAGTTGACCATTTTCATGAAAAGATTTCGGCTTCAAAAAAGTTGAACATTTTCATGAAAAGATTTCTGCTTCAAAAAAGTTGAAAATTTTCATGAAGTTTTTCGGCATCAAAAAGTTGAAAATTTTCATGAAAAGATTTCGGCTTCAAAAAGTTGACCATTTTCATGAAAAGATTTCGACTTCAAAAAAGTTGAAAATTTTCATGAAAAGATTTCGGTTTCAAAAAAGTTGACCATTTTCATGAAAAGATTTTGGTTTCAAAAAGGTGAAAATTTTCAAGAAAAGATTTCGGCTTCGAAAAAGTTGAAAATTTTCATGAAGTATTTCGGCTTCAAAAAAATGGAACATTTTCATGAAAAAACTTCGGCTTCAAAAAACTTGAACATTTTCATGAAAAGATTTCGGCTTCAAAAAAATTGAAAATTTTCATGAAAAGATTTCGGGTTCAAAAAAATTGAAAATTTTCATGAACTATTTCGGCATCAAAAAAGTTGAAAATTTTCATGAAAAGATTTAGGTTTCAAAAAAGTTGAAAATTTTCATGAAGTATTTCGGCTTCAAAAAAGTCTAAAATTTTCATGAACTATTTCGGCTTCAAAAAAGTTGAATATTTTCATGAAAAGATTTCTGCTTCAAAAAAGTTGAAAATTTTCATGAAAAGATTTCGGCTTCAAAAAAGTTGAAAATTTACATGAAAAGATTTCGACTTCAAAAAAGTCTAAGATTTTCATGAAAAGATTTCTGCTTCAAAAAAGTTGAAAATTTTCATGAAAAGATTTCGGCTTCAAAAAGTTGAAAATTTTCATGAAAAGATTTCGGCTTCAAAAAAGTTGACCATTTTCATGAAAAGATTTCGGCTTCAAAAAAGTTGAAAATTTTCATGAAAAGATTTCGGCTTCAAAAAAGTTGACCATTTTCATGAAAAGATTTCTGCTTCAAAAAAGTTGAAAATTTTCATGAAAAGATTTCGGCTTCAAAAAAGTTGAAAAGATTTCTGCTTCAAAAAGTTGAAAATTGTCATGAAAAGATATCGGCTTCAAAAAAGTTGACCATTTTCAAGAAAAGATTTCAGCTTCAAAAAAGTTGAAAATTTTCATGAAAAGATTTTGGTTTCAAAAAGTTTAAAATTTTCATGAAAAGATTTCAGCTTCAAAAAAGTTGAAAATTTTCATGAAAAGATTTCGGCTTAAAAAGTTGAAAATTTTCATGAGAAGATTTCGGCTTAAAAAGTTGAAAATTTTCATGAACTATTTTGACTTCAAAAAAGTCGAAGATTTTCATGAAAAGATTTTGGCTTCAAAAAAGTTGAACATTTTCATGAAAAGATTTCGGCTTAAAAAGTTGAAAATTTTCATGAAAAGATTTCGGCTTCAAAAAAGTTGACCATTTTCATGAAAAGATTTTGGTTTCAAAAAGTTGAACATTTTCATGAAAAGATTTCGGCTTCAAAAAAGTTGAAAATTTTCATGAAAAGATTTCAGCTTCAAAAAGGTTGAAAACTTTCATGAACTATTTCGACTTCAAAAAAGTCGAAGATTTTCATGAAAAGATTTCTGCTTCAAAAAAGTTGAAAATTTTCATGAAAAGATTTCTGCTTCAAAAAGTTGAAAATTGTCATGAAAAGATTTCGGCTTCAAAAAAGTTGACCATTTTCATGAAAAGATTTCGGCTTCAAAAAAGTTGAAAATTTTCATGAAAAGATTTCTGCTTCAAAAAAGTTGAACATTTTCATGAAAAGATTTCGGCTTCAAAAAAGTTGAAAATTTTCATGAAAAAATTTTGGTTTCAAAAAAGTTGAACATTTTCATGAAAAGATTTCTGCTTCAAAAAAATTGAAAATTTTCATGAAGTATTTCGGCTTCAAAAAAATGGAACATTTTCATGAAAAGATTTCGGCTTCAAAAAAGTTGAACATTTTCATGAAAATATTTCAGCTTCAAAAAAGTTGAAAATTTACATGAAAAGATTTCTGCTTCAAAAAAGTCTAAGATTTTCATGAATAGATTTCTGCTTCAAAAAAGTTGAAAATTTTCATGAAAAGATTTCGGCTTCAAAAAAGTTGACCATTTTCATGAAAAGATTTTGGTTTCAAAAAGGTGAAAATTTTCAAGAAAAGATTTCGGCTTCGAAAAAGTTGAAAATTTTCATGAAGTATTTCGGCTTCAAAAAAATGGAACATTTTCATGAAAAAACTTCGGCTTCAAAAAACTTGAACATTTTCATGAAAAGATTTCGGCTTCAAAAAAATTGAAAATTTTCATGAAAAGATTTCGGGTTCAAAAAAATTGAAAATTTTCATGAACTATTTCGGCATCAAAAAAGTTGAAAATTTTCATGAAAAGATTTAGGTTTCAAAAAAGTTGAAAATTTTCATGAAGTATTTCGGCTTCAAAAAAGTCTAAAATTTTCATGAAAAGATTTCGGCTTCAAAAAAGTTGAAAATTTTCATGAAAAGATTTCTGCTTCAAAAAAGTTGAAAATTTTCATGAAAAGATTTCGGCTTCAAAAAAGTTGAAAATTTACATGAAAAGATTTCGACTTCAAAAAAGTCTAAGATTTTCATGAAAAGATTTCTGCTTCAAAAAAGTTGAAAATTTTCATGAAAAGATTTCGGCTTCAAAAAGTTGAAAATTTTCATGAAAAGATTTCTGCTTCAAAAAAGTTGACCATTTTCATGAAAAGATTTCGGCTTCAAAAAAGTTGAAAATTTTCATGAAAAGATTTCGGCTTAAAAAAAGTTGACCATTTTCATGAAAAGATTTCTGCTTCAAAAAAGTTGAAAATTTTCATGAAAAGATTTCTGCTTCAAAAAAGTTGAAAATTTTCATGAAAAGATTTCTGCTTCAAAAAAGTTGAAAATTTTCATGAAAAGATTTCTGCTTCAAAAAAGTTGAAAAGATTTCGGCTTCAAAAAGTTGAAAATTGTCATGAAAAGATATCGGCTTCAAAAAAGTTGACCATTTTCAAGAAAAGATTTCAGCTTCAAAAAAGTTGAAAATTTTCATGAAAAGATTTTGGTTTCAAAAAGTTTAAAATTTTCATGAAAAGATTTCAGCTTCAAAAAAGTTGAAAATTTTCATGAAAAGATTTCGGCTTAAAAAGTTGAAAATTTTCATGAGAAGATTTCGGCTTAAAAAGTTGAAAATTTTCATGAACTATTTCGACTTCAAAAAAGTCGAAGATTTTCATGAAAAGATTTCGGCTTCAAAAAAGTTGACCATTTTCATGAAAAGATTTCGGTTTCAAAAAGTTGAAAATTTTCAAGAAAAGATTTCGGCTTCAAAAAAGTTGAAAATTTTCATGAAGTATTTCGGCTTCAAAAAAATGGAACATTTTCAAGAAAAGACTTCGGCTTCAAAAAAGTTGAACATTTTCATGAAAAGATTTAGACTTCAAAAAAGTTGAATATTTTCATCAAGTATTTCGGCTTCAAAAAAGTCGAAGATTTTCATGAAAAGATTTCTGCTTCAAAAAAGTTGAAAATTTTCATGAAAAGATTTCTCCTCCAAAAAAGTTGAAAATTTTTATGAAAAGATTTTTGTTTCAAAAAGTTGAAAATTTTCATGAAAAGATTTCTGCTTCAAAAAAGTTGAAAATTTTTATGAAAAGATTTTGGTTTCAAAAAGTTGAAAATTTTCATGAAAAGATTTTGGTTTCAAAAAGTTGAAAATTTTCATGAAAAGATTTCGGCTTCAAAAAAGTTGACCATTTTCATGAAGTATTTCGAATACAAAAAAGTTTAAGATTTTCATGAAAAGATTTCAGCTTCAAAAAGGTTGAAAACTTTCATGAACTATTTCGACTTCAAAAAAGTCGAAGATTTTTATGAAAAGATTTCGGCTTTAAAAAAGTTGAAAATTTTCATGAAGTATTTCGACTACAAAAAAGTCTAAAATTTTCATGAAAAGATTTATGTTTCAAAAAAGATGAAAATTTTCATGAAAAGATCTCGGCTTCAAAAAAGTTGAAAACTTTCATGAACTATTTCGACTTCAAAAAAGTCGAAGATTTTCATGAAAAGATTTCGGCTTCAAAAAAGTCTAAGATTTTCATGAAAAGATTTCTGCTTCAAAAAAGTTGAAAATTTTCATGAAAAGATTTTGGTTTCAAAAAGTTGAAAATTGTCATGAAAAGATTTCGGCTTCAAAAAAGTTGACCATTTTCATGAAAAGATTTCGGCTTCAAAAAAGTTGAACATTTTCATGAAAAGATTTCGGTTCAGAAAGTTCAACTTGAAAATTTTCATGAAAAGATCTCGGCTTCAAAAAAGTTGAAAATTTTCATGAAAAGATTTCGGCTTCAAAAAAGTTGACCATTTTCATGAAAAGATTTCAGCTTCAAAAAAGTTGAAAATTTTCATGAAAAGATTTCGGTTTCAAAAAGTTGAAAATTTTCATGAAAAGATTTCTGCTTCAAAAAAGTAGAAAATTTTCATGAAAAGATTTCGGTTTCAAAAAGTTGAAAATTTTCATGAAAAGATCTCGGCTTCAAAAAAGTTGACCATTTTCATGAAAAGATTTCGGTTTCAAAAAGTTGAAAATTTTCAAGAAAAGATTTAGGTTTCAAAAAAGTTGAAAATTTTCATGAAGTATTTCGGCTTCAAAAAAGTCTAAAATTTTCATGAAAAGATTTCGGCTTCAAAAAAGTTGAAAATTTTCATGAAAAGATTTCTGCTTCAAAAAAGTTGAAAATTTTCATGAAAAGATTTCGGCTTCAAAAAAGTTGAAAATTTACATGAAAAGATTTCGACTTCAAAAAAGTCTAAGATTTTCATGAAAAGATTTCTGCTTCAAAAAAGTTGAAAATTTTCATGAAAAGATTTCGGCTTCAAAAAGTTGAAAATTTTCATGAAAAGATTTCGGCTTCAAAAAAGTTGACCATTTTCATGAAAAGATTTCGGCTTCAAAAAAGTTGAAAATTTTCATGAAAAGATTTCGGCTTCAAAAAAGTTGACCATTTTCATGAAAAGATTTCTGCTTCAAAAAAGTTGAAAATTTTCATGAAAAGATTTCTGCTTCAAAAAAGTTGAAAATTTTCATGAAAAGATTTCTGCTTCAAAAAAGTTGAAAAGATTTCGGCTTCAAAAAGTTGAAAATTGTCATGAAAAGATATCGGCTTCAAAAAAGTTGACCATTTTCAAGAAAAGATTTCAGCTTCAAAAAAGTTGAAAATTTTCATGAAAAGATTTTGGTTTCAAAAAGTTTAAAATTTTCATGAAAAGATTTCAGCTTCAAAAAAGTTGAAAATTTTCATGAAAAGATTTCGGCTTAAAAAGTTGAAAATTTTCATGAGAAGATTTCGGCTTAAAAAGTTGAAAATTTTCATGAACTATTTCGACTTCAAAAAAGTCGAAGATTTTCATGAAAAGATTTTGGCTTCAAAAAAGTTGAACATTTTCATGAAAAGATTTCGGCTTCAAAAAAGTTGAAAATTTTCATGAAAAGATTTCGGCTTCAAAAAAGTTGACCATTTTCATGAAAAGATTTCGGTTTCAAAAAGTTGAAAATTTTCAAGAAAAGATTTCGGCTTCAAAAAAGTTGAAAATTTTCATGAAGTATTTCGGCTTCAAAAAAATGGAACATTTTCAAGAAAAGACTTCGGCTTCAAAAAAGTTGAACATTTTCATGAAAAGATTTAGACTTCAAAAAAGTTGAATATTTTCATCAAGTATTTCGGCTTCAAAAAAGTCGAAGATTTTCATGAAAAGATTTCTGCTTCAAAAAAGTTGAAAATTTTCATGAAAAGATTTCTCCTCCAAAAAAGTTGAAAATTTTTATGAAAAGATTTTTGTTTCAAAAAGTTGAAAATTTTCATGAAAAGATTTCTGCTTCAAAAAAGTTGAAAATTTTTATGAAAAGATTTTGGTTTCAAAAAGTTGAAAACTTTCATGAACTATTTCGACTTCAAAAAAGTCGAAGATTTTTATGAAAAGATTTCGGCTTTAAAAAAGTTGAAAATTTTCATGAAGTATTTCGAATACAAAAAAGTTTAAAATTTTCATGAAAAGATTTATGTTTCAAAAAAGATGAAAATTTTCATGAAAAGATCTCGGCTTCAAAAAAGTTGAAAACTTTCATGAACTATTTCGACTTCAAAAAAGTCGAAGATTTTCATGAAAAGATTTCGGCTTCAAAAAAGTCTAAGATTTTCATGAAAAGATTTCTGCTTCAAAAAAGTTGAAAATTTTCATGAAAAGATTTTGGTTTCAAAAAGTTGAAAATTGTCATGAAAAGATTTCGGCTTCAAAAAAGTTGACCATTTTCATGAAAAGATTTCGGTTCAGAAAGTTCAACTTGAAAATTTTCATGAAAAGATCTCGGCTTCAAAAAAGTTGAAAATTTTCATGAAAAGATTTCGGCTTCAAAAAAGTTGACCATTTTCATGAAAAGATTTCAGCTTCAAAAAAGTTGAAAATTTTCATGAAAAGATTTCGGTTTCAAAAAGTTGAAAATTTTCATGAAAAGATTTCTGCTTCAAAAAAGTAGAAAATTTTCATGAAAAGATTTCGGTTTCAAAAAGTTGAAAATTTTCATGAAAAGATCTCGGCTTCAAAAAAGTTGACCATTTTCATGAAAAGATTTCGGTTTCAAAAAGTTGAAAATTTTCAAGAAAAGATTTCGGCTTCAAAAAAGTTGAAAATTTTCATGAAGTATTTCGGCTTCAAAAAAATGGAACATTTTAATGAAAAGACTTCGGCTTCAAAAAAGTTGAACATTTTCATGAAAAGATTTCGGCTTCAAAAAAAATTGAAAATTTTCATGAAAAGATTTAGGTTTCAAAAAAGTTGAATATTTTCATGAAGTATTTCGGCTTCAAAAAAGTCTAAAATTTTCATGAACTATTTCGGCTTCAAAAAAGTTGAAAATTTTCATGAAAAGATTTCGACTTCAAAAAAGTTTAAGATTTTCATGAAAAGATTTCTGCTTCAAAAAAGTTGAAAATTTTCATGAAAAGATTTCGGCTTCAAAAAGTTGAATATTTTCATGAACTATTTCGACTTCAAAAAAGTCTAAGATTTTCATGAAAAGATTTCGGCTTCAAAAAAGTCTAAGATTTTCATGAAAAGATTTCTGCTTCAAAAAAGTTGAAAATTTTCATGAAAAGATTTCTGCTTCAAAAAGTTGAAAATTGTCATGAAAAGATTTCGGCTTCAAAAAAGTTGACCATTTTCATGAAAAGATTTCGGCTTCAAAAAAGTTGAAAATTTTCATGAAAAGATTTCGGTTCAGAAAGTTCAACTTGAAAATTTTCATGAAAAGATCTCGGCTTCAAAAAAGTTGAACATTTTCATGAAAAGATTTCGGCTTCAAAAAAGTTGACCATTTTCATGAAAAGATTTCAGCTTCAAAAAAGTTGAAAATTTTCATGAAAAGATTTCTGCTTCAAAAAAGTTGAAAATTTTTATGAAAAGATTTAGACTTCAAAAAAGTTGAATATTTTCATCAAGTATTTCAGCTTCAAAAAAGTTGAAAATTTTTATGAAAAGATTTCAGCTTCAAAAAGGTTGAAAACTTTCATGAACTATTTCGACTTCAAAAAAGTCGAAGATTTTCATGAAAAGATTTCGGCTTTAAAAAAGTTGAATATTTTCATCAAGTATTTCGGCTTCAAAAAAGTCGAAGATTTTCATGAAAAGATTTCTGCTTCAAAAAAGTTGAAAATTTTCATGAAAAGATTTCTCCTCCAAAAAAGTTGAAAATTTTTATGAAAAGATTTTTGTTTCAAAAAGTTGAAAATTTTCATGAAAAGATTTCTGCTTCAAAAAAGTTGAAAATTTTTATGAAAAGATTTTGGTTTCAAAAAGTTGAAAATTTTCATGAAAAGATTTTGGTTTCAAAAAGTTGAAAATTTTCATGAAAAGATTTCGGCTTCAAAAAAGTTGACCATTTTCATGAAGTATTTCGAATACAAAAAAGTTTAAGATTTTCATGAAAAGATTTCAGCTTCAAAAAGGTTGAAAACTTTCATGAACTATTTCGACTTCAAAAAAGTCGAAGATTTTTATGAAAAGATTTCGGATTTAAAAAAGTTGAAAATTTTCATGAATTATTTCGACTACAAAAAAGTCTAAAATTTTCATGAAAAGATTTATGTTTCAAAAAAGATGAAAATTTTCATGAAGAGATCTCGGCTTCAAAAAAGTTGAAAACTTTCATGAACTATTTCGACTTCAAAAAAGTCGAAGATTTTCATGAAAAGATTTCGGCTTCAAAAAAGTCTAAGATTTTCATGAAAAGATTTCTGCTTCAAAAAAGTTGAAAATTTTCATGAAAAGATTTTGGTTTCAAAAAGTTGAAAATTGTCATGAAAAGATTTCGGCTTCAAAAAAGTTGACCATTTTCATGAAAAGATTTCGGCTTCAAAAAAGTTGAACATTTTCATGAAAAGATTTCGGTTCAGAAAGTTCAACTTGAAAATTTTCATGAAAAGATCTCGGCTTCAAAAAAGTTGAAAATTTTCATGAAAAGATTTCGGCTTCAAAAAAGTTGACCATTTTCATGAAAAGATTTCAGCTTCAAAAAAGTTGAAAATTTTCATGAAAAGATTTCGGTTTCAAAAAGTTGAAAATTTTCATGAAAAGATTTCGGCTTCAAAAAGTTGAAAATTTTCATGAAAAGATTTCGGCTTCAAAAAAGTTGACCATTTTCATGAAAAGATTTCGGCTTCAAAAAAGTTCAAAATTTTCATGAAAAGATTTCGGCTTCAAAAAAGTTGACCATTTTCATGAAAAGATTTCTGCTTCAAAAAAGTTGAAAATTTTCATGAAAAGATTTCTGCTTCAAAAAAGTTGAAAATTTTCATGAAAAGATTTCTGCTTCAAAAAAGTTGAAAAGATTTCGGCTTCAAAAAGTTGAAAATTGTCATGAAAAGATATCGGCTTCAAAAAAGTTGACCATTTTCAAGAAAAGATTTCAGCTTCAAAAAAGTTGAAAATTTTCATGAAAAGATTTTGGTTTCAAAAAGTTTAAAATTTTCATGAAAAGATTTCAGCTTCAAAAAAGTTGAAAATTTTCATGAAAAGATTTCGGCTTAAAAAGTTGAAAATTTTCATGAGAAGATTTCGGCTTAAAAAGTTGAAAATTTTCATGAACTATTTCGACTTCAAAAAAGTCGAAGATTTTCATGAAAAGATTTTGGCTTCAAAAAAGTTGAACATTTTCATGAAAAGATTTCGGCTTCAAAAAAGTTGAAAATTTTCATGAAAAGATTTCGGCTTCAAAAAAGTTGACCATTTTCATGAAAAGATTTCGGTTTCAAAAAGTTGAAAATTTTCAAGAAAAGATTTCGGCTTCAAAAAAGTTGAAAATTTTCATGAAGTATTTCGGCTTCAAAAAAATGGAACATTTTCAAGAAAAGACTTCGGCTTCAAAAAAGTTGAACATTTTCATGAAAAGATTTAGACTTCAAAAAAGTTGAATATTTTCATCAAGTATTTCGGCTTCAAAAAAGTCGAAGATTTTCATGAAAAGATTTCTGCTTCAAAAAAGTTGAAAATTTTCATGAAAAGATTTCTCCTCCAAAAAAGTTGAAAATTTTTATGAAAAGATTTTTGTTTCAAAAAGTTGAAAATTTTCATGAAAAGATTTCTGCTTCAAAAAAGTTGAAAATTTTTATGAAAAGATTTTGGTTTCAAAAAGTTGAAAATTTTCATGAAAAGATTTTGGTTTCAAAAAGTTGAAAATTTTCATGAAAAGATTTCGGCTTCAAAAAAGTTGACCATTTTCATGAAGTATTTCGAATACAAAAAAGTTTAAGATTTTCATGAAAAGATTTCAGCTTCAAAAAGGTTGAAAACTTTCATGAACTATTTCGACTTCAAAAAAGTCGAAGATTTTTATGAAAAGATTTCGGCTTTAAAAAAGTTGAAAATTTTCATGAAGTATTTCGACTACAAAAAAGTCTAAAATTTTCATGAAAAGATTTATGTTTCAAAAAAGATGAAAATTTTCATGAAAAGATCTCGGCTTCAAAAAAGTTGAAAACTTTCATGAACTATTTCGACTTCAAAAAAGTCGAAGATTTTCATGAAAAGATTTCGGCTTCAAAAAAGTCTAAGATTTTCATGAAAAGATTTCTGCTTCAAAAAAGTTGAAAATTTTCATGAAAAGATTTTGGTTTCAAAAAGTTGAAAATTGTCATGAAAAGATTTCGGCTTCAAAAAAGTTGACCATTTTCATGAAAAGATTTCGGCTTCAAAAAAGTTGAACATTTTCATGAAAAGATTTCGGTTCAGAAAGTTCAACTTGAAAATTTTCATGAAAAGATCTCGGCTTCAAAAAAGTTGAAAATTTTCATGAAAAGATTTCGGCTTCAAAAAAGTTGACCATTTTCATGAAAAGATTTCAGCTTCAAAAAAGTTGAAAATTTTCATGAAAAGATTTCGGTTTCAAAAAGTTGAAAATTTTCATGAAAAGATTTCTGCTTCAAAAAAGTAGAAAATTTTCATGAAAAGATTTCGGTTTCAAAAAGTTGAAAATTTTCATGAAAAGATCTCGGCTTCAAAAAAGTTGACCATTTTCATGAAAAGATTTCGGTTTCAAAAAGTTGAAAATTTTCAAGAAAAGATTTCGGCTTCAAAAAAGTTGAAAATTTTCATGAAGTATTTCGGCTTCAAAAAAATGGAACATTTTAATGAAAAGACTTCGGCTTCAAAAAAGTTGAACATTTTCATGAAAAGATTTCGGCTTCAAAAAAAATTGAAAATTTTCATGAAAAGATTTAGGTTTCAAAAAAGTTGAATATTTTCATGAAGTATTTCGGCTTCAAAAAAGTCTAAAATTTTCATGAACTATTTCGGCTTCAAAAAAGTTGAACATTTTCATGAAAAGATTTCGACTTCAAAAAAGTTTAAGATTTTCATGAAAAGATTTCTGCTTCAAAAAAGTTGAAAATTTTCATGAAAAGATTTCGGCTTCAAAAAGTTGAAAATTTTCATGAACTATTTCGACTTCAAAAAAGTCTAAGATTTTCATGAAAAGATTTCGGCTTCAAAAAAGTCTAAGATTTTCATGAAAAGATTTCTGCTTCAAAAAAGTTGAAAATTTTCATGAAAAGATTTCTGCTTCAAAAAGTTGAAAATTGTCATGAAAAGATTTCGGCTTCAAAAAAGTTGACCATTTTCATGAAAAGATTTCGGCTTCAAAAAAGTTGAAAATTTTCATGAAAAGATTTCGGTTCAGAAAGTTCAACTTGAAAATTTTCATGAAAAGATCTCGGCTTCAAAAAAGTTGAACATTTTCATGAAAAGATTTCGGCTTCAAAAAAGTTGACCATTTTCATGAAAAGATTTCAGCTTCAAAAAAGTTGAAAATTTTCATGAAAAGATTTCTGCTTCAAAAAAGTTGAAAATTTTTATGAAAAGATTTAGACTTCAAAAAAGTTGAATATTTTCATCAAGTATTTCAGCTTCAAAAAAGTTGAAAATTTTTATGAAAAGATTTCAGCTTCAAAAAGGTTGAAAACTTTCATGAACTATTTCGACTTCAAAAAAGTCGAAGATTTTCATGAAAAGATTTCGGCTTTAAAAAAGTTGAATATTTTCATCAAGTATTTCGGCTTCAAAAAAGTCGAAGATTTTCATGAAAAGATTTCTGCTTCAAAAAAGTTGAAAATTTTCATGAAAAGATTTCTCCTCCAAAAAAGTTGAAAATTTTTATGAAAAGATTTTTGTTTCAAAAAGTTGAAAATTTTCATGAAAAGATTTCTGCTTCAAAAAAGTTGAAAATTTTTATGAAAAGATTTTGGTTTCAAAAAGTTGAAAATTTTCATGAAAAGATTTTGGTTTCAAAAAGTTGAAAATTTTCATGAAAAGATTTCGGCTTCAAAAAAGTTGACCATTTTCATGAAGTATTTCGAATACAAAAAAGTTTAAGATTTTCATGAAAAGATTTCAGCTTCAAAAAGGTTGAAAACTTTCATGAACTATTTCGACTTCAAAAAAGTCGAAGATTTTTATGAAAAGATTTCGGCTTTAAAAAAGTTGAAAATTTTCATGAATTATTTCGACTACAAAAAAGTCTAAAATTTTCATGAAAAGATTTATGTTTCAAAAAAGATGAAAATTTTCATGAAGAGATCTCGGCTTCAAAAAAGTTGAAAACTTTCATGAACTATTTCGACTTCAAAAAAGTCGAAGATTTTCATGAAAAGATTTCGGCTTCAAAAAAGTCTAAGATTTTCATGAAAAGATTTCTGCTTCAAAAAAGTTGAAAATTTTCATGAAAAGATTTTGGTTTCAAAAAGTTGAAAATTGTCATGAAAAGATTTCGGCTTCAAAAAAGTTGACCATTTTCATGAAAAGATTTCGGCTTCAAAAAAGTTGAACATTTTCATGAAAAGATTTCGGTTCAGAAAGTTCAACTTGAAAATTTTCATGAAAAGATCTCGGCTTCAAAAAAGTTGAAAATTTTCATGAAAAGATTTCGGCTTCAAAAAAGTTGACCATTTTCATGAAAAGATTTCAGCTTCAAAAAAGTTGAAAATTTTCATGAAAAGATTTCGGTTTCAAAAAGTTGAAAATTTTCATGAAAAGATTTCTGCTTCAAAAAAGTAGAAAATTTTCATGAAAAGATTTCGGTTTCAAAAAGTTGAAAATTTTCATGAAAAGATCTCGGCTTCAAAAAAGTTGACCATTTTCATGAAAAGATTTCGGTTTCAAAAAGTTGAAAATTTTCAAGAAAAGATTTCGGCTTCAAAAAAGTTGAAAATTTTCATGAAGTATTTCGGCTTCAAAAAAATGGAACATTTTAATGAAAAGACTTCGGCTTCAAAAAAGTTGAACATTTTCATGAAAAGATTTCGGCTTCAAAAAAAATTGAAAATTTTCATGAAAAGATTTAGGTTTCAAAAAAGTTGAATATTTTCATGAAGTATTTCGGCTTCAAAAAAGTCTAAAATTTTCATGAACTATTTCGGCTTCAAAAAAGTTGAAAATTTTCATGAAAAGATTTCGACTTCAAAAAAGTTTAAGATTTTCATGAAAAGATTTCTGCTTCAAAAAAGTTGAAAATTTTCATGAAAAGATTTCGGCTTCAAAAAAGTCTAAGATTTTCATGAAAAGATTTCTGCTTCAAAAAAGTTGAAAATTTTCATGAAAAGATTTCTGCTTCAAAAAGTTGAAAATTGTCATGAAAAGATTTCGGCTTCAAAAAAGTTGACCATTTTCATGAAAAGATTTCGGCTTCAAAAAAGTTGAAAATTTTCATGAAAAGATTTCGGTTCAGAAAGTTCAACTTGAAAATTTTCATGAAAAGATCTCGGCTTCAAAAAAGTTGAACATTTTCATGAAAAGATTTCGGCTTCAAAAAAGTTGACCATTTTCATGAAAAGATTTCAGCTTCAAAAAAGTTGAAAATTTTCATGAAAAGATTTCTGCTTCAAAAAAGTTGAAAATTTTTATGAAAAGATTTAGACTTCAAAAAAGTTGAATATTTTCATCAAGTATTTCAGCTTCAAAAAAGTTGAAAATTTTTATGAAAAGATTTCAGCTTCAAAAAGGTTGAAAACTTTCATGAACTATTTCGACTTCAAAAAAGTCGAAGATTTTCATGAAAAGATTTCGGCTTTAAAAAAGTTGAAAATTTTCATGAAGTATTTCGACTACAAAAAAGTCTAAAATTTTCATGAAAAGATTTATGTTTCAAAAAAGATGAACATTTTCATGAAAAGATTTGTGCTTCAAAAAGTTGAAAATTTTCATGAAAAGATTTCGGCATCAAAAAAGGTGAACATTTTCATGAAAAGATTTCGGCTTCAAAAAAGTTGAAAATTTTCATGAACTATTTCGGCATCAAAAAAGTTTGAAATTTTCATGAAAAGATTTAGGTTTCAAAAATGTTGAAAATTT
Source organism: Labrus bergylta (assembly GCF_963930695.1). Taxonomy (NCBI): domain Eukaryota; kingdom Metazoa; phylum Chordata; class Actinopteri; order Labriformes; family Labridae; genus Labrus; species Labrus bergylta. Next base: position 27,250,969 of record NC_089210.1, on the reverse strand, counting down.
TCATCAAGTATTTCGTCTTCAAAAAAGTCGAAAATTTTCATGAACTATTTCGGCATCAAAAATGTTGAAAATTTTCATGAAAAGATTTCTGCTTCAAAAAAGTTGAAAATTTTCATGAAAAGATTTCGGCTTCAAAAAAGTTGAAAATTTTCATGAACAGATTTAGACTTCAAAAAAGTTGAATATTTTCATCAAGTATTTCGGCTTCAAAAAAGTCGAAGATTTTCATGAAAAGATTTCGGCTTCAAAAAAGTTGAACATTTTCATGAAAAGATTTCTGCTTCAAAAAAGTTGAAGATTTTCATGAAAAGATTTCTGCTTCAAAAAAGTTGAAAATTTTCATGAAAAGATTTTGGTTTCAAAAAGTTGAACATTTTCATGAAAAGATTTTGGCTTCAAAAAAGTTGAACATTTTCATGAAAAGATTTCGGCTTCAAAAAAGTTGAAAATTTTCATGAACTATTTCGGCATCAAAAATGTTGAAAATTTTCATGAAAAGATTTCTGCTTCAAAAAAGTTGAACATTTTCATGAAAAGATTTCGGCTTCAAAAAAGTTGAAAATTTTCATGAATAGATTTAGACTTCAAAAAAGTTGAATATTTTCATCAAGTATTTCGGCTTCAAAAAATTCGAAGATTTTCATGAAAAGATTTCGGCTTCAAAAAAGTTGAACATTTTCATGAAAAGATTTCTGCTTCAAAAAAGTTGAAGATTTTCATGAAAAGATTTCTGCTTCAAAAAAGTTGAAAATTTTCATGAAAAGATTTTGGTTTCAACAAGTTGAACATTTTCATGAAAAGATTTCGGCTTCAAAAAAGTTGAACATTTTCATGAAAAGATTTCTGCTTCAAAAAAGTTGAAAATTTTCATGAAGTATTTCGGCTTCAAAAAAGTTGAACATTTTCATGAAAAGATTTCGGCTTCAAAAAAGTTGAACATTTTCATGAAAAGATTTCTGCTTCAAAAAAGTTGAAAATTTTCATGAAAAGACTTCGGTTTCAAAAAGTTGAAAATTTTCAAGAAAAGATTTCGGCTTCAAAAAAGTTGAAAATTTTCATGAACTATTTCGGCTTCAAAAAAATGGAACATTTTCATGAAAAGATTTCGGCTTCAAAAAAGTTGAAAATTTTCATGAAAAGATTTCTGCTTCAAAAAAGTTGAAAATTTACATGAAAAGATTTCGACTTCAAAAAAGTCTAAGATTTTCATGAAAAGATTTCTGCTTCAAAAAAGTTGAAAATTTTCATGAAAAGATTTTGGTTTCAAAAAGTTGAACATTTTCATGAAAAGATTTCGGCTTCAAAAAAGTTGAAAATTTTCATGAAGTATTTTGGCTTCAAAAAAATGGAACATTTTCATGAAAAGATTTCGGCTTCAAAAAAGTTGAACATTTTCATGAAAAGATTTCGGCTTCAAAAAAGTTGAAAATTTTCATGAAAAGATTTTGGTTTCAAAAAAGTTGAAAATTTTCATGAAGTATTTCGGCTTCAAAAAGGTTGAAAATTTTCAGGAACTATTTCGGCATCAAAAATGTTGAAGATTTTCATGAAAAGATTTCTGCTTCAAAAAAGTTGAAAATTTTCATGAAAAGATTTTGGTTTCAAAAAAGTTGAAAATTTTCATGAAGTATTTCGGCTTCAAAAAAGTCTAAAATTTTCATGAACTATTTCGGCTTCAAAAAAGTTGAAAATTTTCATGAAAAGATTTCTGCTTCAAAAAAGTTGAAAATTTTCATGAAAAGATTTCGGCTTCAAAAAAGTTGAAAATTTTCATGAAGTATTTCGGCTTCAAAAAAGTCTAAAATTTTCATGAACTATTTCGGCATCAAAAAAGTTGAAAATTTTCATGAAAAGATTTTGGTTTCAAAAAGTTGAAAATTTTCATGAAAAGATTTCGGCTTCAAAAAAGTTGAACATTTTCATGAAAAGATTTCGGCTTCAAAAAAGTTGAACATTTTCATGAAGTATTTCGGCTTCAAAAAAATGGAACATTTTCATGAAAAGATTTCGGCTTCAAAAAAGTTGAACATTTTCATGAAAAGATTTCGGGTTCAAAAAAGTTGAAAATTTACATGAAAAGATTTCTGCTTCAAAAAAATGGAACATTTTCATGAAAAGATTTCGGCTTCAAAAAAGTTGAAAATTTTCATGAAAAGATTTCGGCATCAAAAAGTTGAACATTTTCATGAAAAGATTTCTGCTTCAAAAAAGTTGAAAATTTACATGAAAAGATTTCGACTTCAAAAAAGTTGAAAATTTTCATGAAGTATTTTGGCTTCAAAAAAGTTGACCATTTTCATGAAAAGATTTCAGCTTCAAAAAAGTTGAAAATTTTCATGAAAAGATTTCTGCTTCAAAAAAGTTGAAAATTTTTATGAAAAGATTTAGACTTCAAAAAAGTTGAATATTTTCATCAAGTATTTCAGCTTCAAAAAAGTTGAAAATTTTTATGAAAAGATTTCAGCTTCAAAAAGGTTGAAAACTTTCATGAACTATTTCGACTTCAAAAAAGTCGAAGATTTTCATGAAAAGATTTCGGCTTTAAAAAAGTTGAAAATTTTCATGAAGTATTTCGACTACAAAAAAGTCTAAAATTTTCATGAAAAGATTTATGTTTCAAAAAAGATGAACATTTTCATGAAAAGATTTGTGCTTCAAAAAAGTTGAAAATTTTCATGAAAAGATTTTGGTTTCAACAAGTTGAACATTTTCATGAAAAGATTTCGGCTTCAAAAAAGTTGAACATTTTCATGAAAAGATTTCTGCTTCAAAAAAGTTGAAAATTTTCATGAAAAGATTTCGGTTTCAAAAAGTTGAAAATTTTCAAGAAAAGATTTCGGCTTCAAAAAAGTTGAAAATTTTCATGAACTATTTCGGCTTCAAAAAAATGGAACATTTTCATGAAAAGATTTCGGCTTCAAAAAAGTTGAAAATTTTCATGAAAAGATTTCTGCTTCAAAAAAGTTGAAAATTTACATGAAAAGATTTCGACTTCAAAAAAGTCTAAGATTTTCATGAAAAGATTTCTGCTTCAAAAAAGTTGAAAATTTTCATGAAAAGATTTTGGTTTCAAAAAGTTGAACATTTTCATGAAAAGATTTCGGCTTCAAAAAAGTTGAAAATTTTCATGAAGTATTTTGGCTTCAAAAAAATGGAACATTTTCATGAAAAGATTTCGGCTTCAAAAAAGTTGAACATTTTCATGAAAAGATTTCGGCATCAAAAAAGTTGAAAATTTTCATGAAAAGATTTTGGTTTCAAAAAAGTTGAAAATTTTCATGAAGTATTTCGGCTTCAAAAAGGTCTAAAATTTTCAGGAACTATTTCGGCATCAAAAATGTTGAAGATTTTCATGAAAAGATTTCTGCTTCAAAAAAGTTGAAAATTTTCATGAAAAGATTTTGGTTTCAAAAAAGTTGAAAATTTTCATGAAGTATTTCGGCTTCAAAAAAGTCTAAAATTTTCATGAACTATTTCGGCTTCAAAAAAGTTGAAAATTTTCATGAAAAGATTTCTGCTTCAAAAAAGTTGAAAATTTTCATGAAAAGATTTCGGCTTCAAAAAAGTTGAAAATTTTCATGAAGTATTTCGGCTTCAAAAAAGTCTAAAATTTTCATGAACTATTTCGGCATCAAAAAAGTTGAAAATTTTCATGAAAAGATTTTGGTTTCAAAAAGTTGAAAATTTTCATGAAAAGATTTCGGCTTCAAAAAAGTTGAACATTTTCATGAAAAGATTTCGGCTTCAAAAAAGTTGAACATTTTCATGAAGTATTTCGGCTTCAAAAAAATGGAACATTTTCATGAAAAGATTTCGGCTTCAAAAAAGTTGAACATTTTCATGAAAAGATTTCGGGTTCAAAAAAGTTGAAAATTTACATGAAAAGATTTCTGCTTCAAAAAAATGGAACATTTTCATGAAAAGATTTCGGCTTCAAAAAAGTTGAAAATTTTCATGAAAAGATTTCGGCATCAAAAAGTTGAACATTTTCATGAAAAGATTTCTGCTTCAAAAAAGTTGAAAATTTACATGAAAAGATTTCGACTTCAAAAAAGTTGAAAATTTTCATGAAGTATTTTGGCTTCAAAAAAGTTGAACATTTTCATGAAAAGATTTCGGCTTCAAAAAAGTTGAACATTTTCATGAAAAGATTTCTGCTTCAAAACAGTTGAAAATTTTCATGAAAAGATTTCGGCTTCAAAAAGTTGAAAATTTTCATGAAAAGATTTCGGCTTCAAAAAGTTGACCATTTTCATGAAAAGATTTCGGCTTCAAAAAAGTTGAAAATTTTCATGAAAAGATTTCGGTTTCAAAAAGTTGAAAATTTTCATGAAAAGATTTCGGCTTCAAAAAAGTTGAAAATTTTCATGAAGTATTTCGGCTTCAAAAAAATGGAACATTTTCATGAAAAGATTTCTGCTTCAAAAAAGTTGAAAATATACATGAAAAGATTTCGTCTTCAAAAAAGTCTAAGATTTTCATGAAATGATTTCTGCTTCAAAAAAGGTGAAAATTTTCATGAAAAGATTTCGGCTTCAAAAAGTTGAAAATTTTCATGAAAAGATTTCGGCTTCAAAAAGATGAAAATTTTCATGAAAAGATTTCGGTTTCAAAAAAGTTGAAAATTTTCATGAAAAGATTTCGGCTTCAAAAAAGTTGCACATTTTCATGAAAAGATTTCGGCTTCAAAAAAGTTGAACATTTTCATGAAAAGATTTCTGCTTCAAAAAAGTTGAAAATTTTCATGAAGTATTTCGGCTTCAAAAAAATGTAACATTTTCATGAAAAGATTTCGGCTTCAAAAAAGTTGACCATTTTCATGAAAAGATTTCGGCTTCAAAAAAGTTGAAAATTTTCATGAAAAGATTTCGGCTTCAAAAAAGTTGAAAATTTTCATGAAGTATTTCGGCTTCAAAAAAGTTGAACATTTTCATGAAAAGATTTCGGCTTCAAAAAAGTTGAACATTTTCATGAAAAGATTTCTGCTTCAAAAAAGTTGAAAATTTTCATGAAAAGAATTCGGCATCAAAAAGTTGAAAATTTTCATGAAAAGATTTCAGCTTCAAAAAGTTGACCATTTTCATGAAAAGATTTCTGCTTCAAAAAAGTTGAAAATTTTCATGAAAAGATTTCGGTTTCAAAAAGTTGAAAATTTTCAAGAAAAGATCTCGGCTTCAAAAAAGTTGAACATTTTCATGAAAAGATTTCGGCTTCAAAAAACATGAACATTTTTATGAAAAGATTTCGGCTTCAAAAAACATGAACATTTTCATGAAAAGATTTCGAATTCAAAAAAGTCTAAGATTTTCATGAAAAGATTTCTGCTTCAAAAAAGGTGAAAATTTTTTAATGAAAAGATTTCGGCTTCAAAAAGTTGAAAATTTTCATGAAAAGATTTCGGCTTCAAAAAAGTTGAAAATTTTCATGAAAAGATTTCGTCTTCAAAAAAGTAGACCATTTTCATGAAGTATTTCGGCTTCAAAAAAATTTAACATTTTCATGAAAATATTTCGGCTTCAAAAAAGTTGACCATTTTCATGAAAAGATTTCGGCTTCAAAAAAGTTGAAAATTTTCATGAAAAGATTTCGGCTTCAAAAAAGTTGACCATTTTCATGAAAAGATTTCGGCTTCAAAAAAGTTGAACATTTTCATGAAAAGATTTCTGCTTCAAAAAAGTTGAAAATTTTCATGAAGTTTTTTGGCTTAAAAAAGTTGAACATTTTCATGAAAAGATTTCTGCTTCAAAAAAGTTGAACATTTTCATGAAAAGATTTCAGCTTCAAAAAAGTTGAAAATTTACATGAAAAGATTTCTGCTTCAAAAAAGTTGAAAATTTTCATGAAGTATTTCGGCTTCAAAAAAATGGAACATTTTCATGAAAAGATTTCGGCTTCAAAAAAGTTGAAAATTTTCATGAAAAGATTTCGGCATCAAAAAGTTGAACATTTTCATGAAAAGATTTCGGCTTCAAAAAAGTTGAAAATTTACATGAAAAGATTTCGACTTCAAAAAAGTTGAAAATTTTCATGAAGTATTTTGGCTTCAAAAAAGTTGAACATTTTCATGAAAAGATTTCGGCTTCAAAAAAGTTGAACATTTTCATGAAAAGATTTCTGCTTCAAAACAGTTGAAAATTTTCATGAAAAGATTTCGGCTTCAAAAAGTTGAAAATTTTCATGAAAAGATTTCGGCTTCAAAAAGTTGACCATTTTCATGAAAAGATTTCGGCTTCAAAAAAGTTGAAAATTTTCATGAAAAGATTTCGGTTTCAAAAAGTTGAAAATTTTCATGAAAAGATTTCGGCTTCAAAAAAGTTGAAAATTTTCATGAAGTATTTCGGCTTCAAAAAAATGGAACATTTTCATGAAAAGATTTCTGCTTCAAAAAAGTTGAAAATATACATGAAAAGATTTCGTCTTCAAAAACGTCTAAGATTTTCATGAAATGATTTCTGCTTCAAAAAAGGTGAAAATTTTCATGAAAAGATTTCGGTTTCAAAAAAGTTGAAAATTTTCATGAAAAGATTTCGGCTTCAAAAAAGTTGCACATTTTCATGAAAAGATTTCGGCTTCAAAAAAGTTGAACATTTTCATGAAAAGATTTCTGCTTCAAAAAAGTTGAAAATTTTCATGAAGTATTTCGGCTTCAAAAAAATGTAACATTTTCATGAAAAGATTTCGGCTTCAAAAAAGTTGACCATTTTCATGAAAAGATTTCGGCTTCAAAAAAGTTGAAAATTTTCATGAAAAGATTTCGGCTTCAAAAAAGTTGACCATTTTCATGAAAAGATTTCTGCTTCAAAAAAGTTGAAAATTTTCATGAAGTATTTCGGCTTCAAAAAAGTTGAACATTTTCATGAAAAGATTTCGGCTTCAAAAAACATGAACATTTTCATGAAAAGATTTCGGCTTCAAAAAAGTTGAAAATTTTGATGAAAAGATTTCTGCTTCAAAAAAGTTGAAAATTTACATGAAAAGATTTCGACTTCAAAAAAGTCTAAGATTTTCATGAAAAGATTTCTGCTTCAAAAAAGGTGAAAATTTTTTAATGAAAAGATTTCGGCTTCAAAAAGTTGAAAATTTTCATGAAAAGATTTCGTCTTCAAAAAAGTAGACCATTTTCATGAAGTATTTCGGCTTCAAAAAAATTTAACATTTTCATGAAAAGATTTCGGCTTCAAAAAAGTTGACCATTTTCATGAAAAGATTTCGGCTTCAAAAAAGTTGAAAATTTTCATGAAAAGATTTCGGCTTCAAAAAAGTTGACCATTTTCATGAAAAGATTTCGGCTTCAAAAAAGTTGAACATTTTCATGAAAAGATTTCTGCTTCAAAAAAGTTGAAAATTTTCATGAAGTTTTTTGGCTTAAAAAAGTTGAACATTTTCATGAAAAGATTTCGGCTTCAAAAAACTTGAACATTTTCATGAAAAGATTTCGGCTTCAAAAAAATGTAACATTTTCATGAAAAGATTTCTGCTTCAAAAAAGTTGACCATTTTCATGAAAAGATTTCGGCTTCAAAAAAGTTGAAAATTTTCATGAAAAGATTTCGGCTTCAAAAAAGTTGACCATTTTCATGAAAAGATTTCTGCTTAAAAAAAGTTGAAAATTTTCATGAAGTATTTCGGCTTCAAAAAAGTTGAACATTTTCATGAAAAGATTTCGGCTTCAAAAAAGTTGAACATTTTCATGAAAAGATTTCTGCTTCAAAAAAGTTGAAAATTTTCATGAAAAGATTTCGGCATCAAAAAGTTGAAAATTTTCATGAAAAGATTTCGGCTTCAAAAAGTTGACCATTTTCATGAAAAGATTTCGGCTTCAAAAAAGTTGAAAATTTTCATGAAAAGATTTCGGTTTCAAAAAGTTGAAAATTTTCATGAAAAGATCTCGGCTTCAAAAAAGTTGAACATTTTCATGAAAAGATTTCGACTTCAAAAAAGTTGAAAATTTTCATGAAGTATTTCGACTTCAAAAAAATGGAACATTTTCATAAAAAGATTTCGGCTTCAAAAAACATGAACATTTTCATGAAAAGATTTCGGCTTCAAAAAAGTTGAAAATTTACATGAAAAGATTTCTGCTTCAAAAAAGTCTAAGATTTTCATGAAAAGATTTCTGCTTCAAAAAAGGTGAAAATTTTTTAATGAAAAGATTTCGGCTTCAAAAAGTTGAAAATTTTCATGAAAAGATTTCGGCTTCAAAAAGTTGAAAATTTTCATGAAAAGATTTCGGCTTCAAAAAAGTTGAAAATTTACATGAAAAGATTTCGTCTTCAAAAAAGTAGACCATTTTCATGAAAAGATTTCGGCTTCAAAAAAGTTGACCATTTTCATGAAAAGATTTCGGCTTCAAAAAAGTTGAAAATTTTCATGAAGTATTTCGGCTTCAAAAAAATTTAACATTTTCATGAAAAGATTTCGGCTTCAAAAAAGTTGACCATTTTCATGAAAAGATTTCGGCTTCAAAAAAGTTGAAAATTTTCATGAAAAGATTTCGGCTTCAAAAAAGTTGACCATTTTCATGAAAAGATTTCGTCTTCAAAAAAGTTGAACTTTTTCATGAAAAGATTTCGGCCTCAAAAAAGTTGAAAATTTTCATGAAGTTTTTTGGCTTAAAAAAGTTTAACATTTTCATGAAAAGATTTCTGCTTCAAAAAAGGTGAAAATTTTTTAATGAAAAGATTTCGGCTTCAAAAAGTTGAAAATTTTCATGAAAAGATTTCGGCTTCAAAAAGGTTGAAAATTTTCATGAAAAGATTTCGTCTTCAAAAAAGTAGACCATTTTCATGAAAAGATTTCGGCTTCAAAAAAGTTGAACATTTTCATGAAAAGATTTAGGTTTCAAAAAAGTTGAAAATTTTCATGAAGTATTTCGGCTTCAAAAAAGTCTAAAATTTTCATGAACTATTTCGGCTTCAAAAAAGTTGAAAATTTTCATGAAAAGATTTCTGCTTCAAAAAAGTTGAAAATTTTCATGAAAAGATTTCGGCGTCAAAAAAGTTGAAAATTTTCATGAAGTATTTCGGCTTCAAAAAAGTCGAAAATTTTCATGAACTATTTCGGCTTCAAAAAAATGGAACATTTTCATGAAAAGATTTCGGGTTCAAAAAAGTTGAAAATTTACATGAAAAGATTTCTGCTTCAAAAAAGTTGAAAATTTTCATGAAGTATTTCGGCTTCAAAAAAATGGAACATTTTCATGAAAAGATTTCGGCTTCAAAAAAGTTGAAAATTTTCATGAAAAGATTTCGGCATCAAAAAGTTGAACATTTTCATGAAAAGATTTCTGCTTCAAAAAAGTTGAAAATTTACATGAAAAGATTTCGACTTCAAAAAAGTTGAAAATTTTCATGAAGTATTTTGGCTTCAAAAAAGTTGAACATTTTCATGAAAAGATTTCGGCTTCAAAAAAGTTGAACATTTTCATGAAAAGATTTCTGCTTCAAAACAGTTGAAAATTTTCATGAAAAGATTTCGGCTTCAAAAAGTTGAAAATTTTCATGAAAAGATTTCTGCTTTAAAAAGTTGACCATTTTCATGAAAAGATTTCGGCTTCAAAAAAGTTGAAAATTTTCATGAAAAGATTTCGGTTTCAAAAAGTTGAAAATTTTCATGAAAAGATTTCGGCTTCAAAAAAGTTGAAAATTTTCATGAAGTATTTCGGCTTCAAAAAAATGGAACATTTTCATGAAAAGATTTCTGCTTCAAAAAAGTTGAAAATATACATGAAAAGACTTCGTCTTCAAAAAAGTCTAAGATTTTCATGAAATGATTTTGGCTTCAAAAAATTTGACCATTTTCATGAAAAGATTTCGGCTTCAAAAAAGTTGAAAATTTTCATGAAAAAATTTCAGTTTTTTAAAAAGTTGAAAATTTTCATGAAAAGATCTCGGCTTCAAAAAAGTTGCACATTTTCATGAAAAGATTTCGGCTTCAAAAAAGTTGACCATTTTCATGAAAAGATTTCTGCTTCAAAAAAGTTGAAAATTTTCATGAAGTATTTCGGCTTCAAAAAAGTTGAACATTTTCATGAAAAGATTTCGGCTTCAAAAAAGTTGAACATTTTCATGAAAAGATTTTTGCTTCAAAAAAGTTGAAAATTTTCATGAAAAGATTTCGGCATCAAAAAGTTGAAAATTTTCATGAAAAGATTTCGGCTTCAAAAAGTTGACCATTTTCATGAAAAGATTTCGGCTTCAAAAAAGTTGAAAATTTTCATGAAAAGATTTCGGCTTCAAAAAAGTTGAAAATTTTCATGAAGTATTTCGGCTTCAAAAAAATGGAACATTTTCATGAAAAGATTTCTGCTTCAAAAAAGTTGAAAATATACATGAAAAGACTTCGTCTTCAAAAAAGTCTAAGATTTTCATGAAATGATTTCTGCTTCAAAAAAGGTGAAAATTTTCATGAAAAGATTTCGGCTTCAAAAAGATGAAAATTTTCATGAAAAGATTTCGGTTTCAAAAAGATGAAAATTTTCATGAAAAGAATTCGGTTTCAAAAACGTTGAAAATTTTCATGAAAAGATTTTGGCTTCAAAAAATTTGACCATTTTCATGAAAAGATTTCGGCTTCAAAAAAGTTGAAAATTTTCATGAAAAAATTTCAGTTTTTTAAAAATTTGAAAATTTTCATGAAAAGATCTCGGCTTCAAAAAAGTTGCACATTTTCATGAAAAGATTTCGGCTTCAAAAAAGTTGAACATTTTCATGAAAAGATTTCTGCTTCAAAAAAGTTGAAAATTTTCATGAAGTATTTCGGCTTCAAAAAAATGTAACATTTTCATGAAAAGATTTCGGCTTCAAAAAAGTTGACCATTTTCATGAAAAGATTTCGGCTTCAAAAAAGTTGAAAATTTTCATGAAAAGATTTCGGCTTCAAAAAAGTTGACCATTTTCATGAAAAGATTTCTGCTTCAAAAAAGTTGAAAATTTTCATGAAGTATTTCGGCTTCAAAAAAGTTGAACATTTTCATGAAAAGATTTCGGCTTCAAAAAAGTTGAACATTTTCATGAAAAGATTTTTGCTTCAAAAAAGTTGAAAATTTTCATGAAAAGATTTCGGCATCAAAAAGTTGAAAATTTTCATGAAAAGATTTCGGCTTCAAAAAGTTGACCATTTTCATGAAAAGATTTCGGCTTCAAAAAAGTTGAAAATTTTCATGAAAAGATTTCGGTTTCAAAAAGTTGAAAATTTTCAAGAAAAGATCTCGGCTTCAAAAAAGTTGAACATTTTCATGAAAAGATTTCTGCTTCAAAAAAGTTGAACATTTTCATGAAAAGATTTCTGCTTCAAAAAAGTTGAAAATTTTCATGAAAAGATTTCTGCTTCAAAAAAGTTGAAAATTTACATGAAAAGATTTCGACTTTAAAAAAAGTCTAAGATTTTCATGAAAAGATTTCTGCTTCAAAAAAGGTGAACATTTTTTAATGAAAAGATTTCGGCTTTAAAAAGTTGAAAATTTTCATGAAAAGATTTCTGCTTCAAAAAAGTTGAAAATATACATGAAAAGACTTCGTCTTCAAAAAAGTCTAAGATTTTCATGAAATGATTTCTGCTTCAAAAAAGGTGAAAATTTTCATGAAAAGATTTCGGCTTCAAAAAGATGAAAATTTTCATGAAAAGATTTCGGTTTCAAAAAGATGAAAATTTTCATGAAAAGAATTCGGTTTCAAAAAAGTTGAAAATTTTCATGAAAAGATTTTGGCTTCAAAAAATTTGACCATTTTCATGAAAAGATTTCGGCTTCAAAAAAGTTGAAAATTTTCATGAAAAAATTTCAGTTTTTTAAAAAGTTGAAAATTTTCATGAAAAGATCTCGGCTTCAAAAAAGTTGCACATTTTCATGAAAAGATTTCGGCTTCAAAAAAGTTGAACATTTTCATGAAAAGATTTCTGCTTCAAAAAAGTTGAAAATTTTCATGAAGTATTTCGGCTTCAAAAAAATGTAACATTTTCATGAAAAGATTTCGGCTTCAAAAAAGTTGACCATTTTCATGAAAAGATTTCGGCTTCAAAAAAGTTGAAAATTTTCATGAAAAGATTTCGGCTTCAAAAAAGTTGACCATTTTCATGAAAAGATTTCTGCTTCAAAAAAGTTGAAAATTTTCATGAAGTATTTCGGCTTCAAAAAAGTTGAACATTTTCATGAAAAGATTTCGGCTTCAAAAAAGTTGAACATTTTCATGAAAAGATTTTTGCTTCAAAAAAGTTGAAAATTTTCATGAAAAGATTTCGGCATCAAAAAGTTGAAAATTTTCATGAAAAGATTTCGGCTTCAAAAAGTTGACCATTTTCATGAAAAGATTTCGGCTTCAAAAAAGTTGAAAATTTTCATGAAAAGATTTCGGTTTCAAAAAGTTGAAAATTTTCAAGAAAAGATCTCGGCTTCAAAAAAGTTGAACATTTTCATGAAAAGATTTCTGCTTCAAAAAAGTTGAACATTTTCATGAAAAGATTTCTGCTTCAAAAAAGTTGAAAATTTTCATGAAAAGATTTCTGCTTCAAAAAAGTTGAAAATTTACATGAAAAGATTTCGACTTTAAAAAAAGTCTAAGATTTTCATGAAAAGATTTCTGCTTCAAAAAAGGTGAACATTTTTTAATGAAAAGATTTCGGCTTTAAAAAGTTGAAAATTTTCATGAAAAGATTTCTGCTTCAAAAAAGTTGAAAATTTTCATGAAAAGATTTCTGCTTCAAAAAAGATGAAAATTTTCATGAAAAGATTTCGGCATCAAAAAGTTGAAAATTTTCATGAAAAGATTTCGGCTTCAAAAAGTTGACCATTTTCATGAAAAGATTTCGGCTTCAAAAAAGTTGAAAATTTTCATGAAAAGATTTCGGTTTCAAAAAGTTGAAAATTTTCATGAAAAGATCTCGGCTTCAAAAAAGTTGACCATTTTCATGAAAAGATTTCGGCTTCAAAAAAGTTGAAAATTTTCATGAAGTATTTCGTCTTCAAAAAAATGGAACATTTTTATGAAAAGATTTCGGCTTCAAAAAACATGAACATTTTCATGAAAAGATTTCTGCTTCAAAAAAGTTGAAAATTTACATGAAAAGATTTCGACTTCAAAAAAGTCTAAGATTTTCATGAAAAGATTTCTGCTTCAAAAAAGGTGAAAATTTTTTAATGAAAAGATTTCGGCTTCAAAAAGTTGAAAATTTTCATGAAAAGATTTCGGCTTCAAAAAAGTTGAAAATTTTCATGAAAAGATTTCGTCTTCAAAAAAGTAGACCATTTTCATGAAGTATTTCGGCTTCAAAAAATTTTAACTTTTTCATGAAAAGATTTCGGCTTCAAAAAAGTTGACCATTTTCATGAAAAGATTTCGGCTTCAAAAAAGTTGAAAATTTTCATGAAAAGATTTCGGCTTCAAAAAAGTTGACCATTTTCATGAAAAGATTTCTGCTTCAAAAAAGTTGAACATTTTCATGAAAAGATTTCTGCTTCAAAAAAGTTGAAAATTTTCATGAAGTTTTTTGGCTTAAAAAAGTTGAACATTTTCATGAAAAGATTTCGGCTTCAAAAAACTTGAACATTTTCATGAAAAGATTTCGGCTTCAAAAAAATGTAACATTTTCATGAAAAGATTTCTGCTTCAAAAAAGTTGACCATTTTCATGAAAAGATTTCGGCTTCAAAAAAGTTGAAAATTTACATGAAAAGATTTCGTCTTCAAAAAAGTAGACCATTTTCATGAAAAGATTTCGGCTTCAAAAAAGTTGACCATTTTCATGAAAGGTTTCGGCTTCAAAAAAGTTGAAAATTTTCATGAAGTATTTCGGCTTCAAAAAAATTTAACATTTTCATGAAAAGATTTCTGCTTCAAAAAAGTTGAAAATATACATGAAAAGATTTCGTCTTCAAAAAAGTCTAAGATTTTCATGAAATGATTTCTGCTTCAAAAAAGGTGAAAATTTTCATGAAAAGATTTCGGCTTCAAAAAGATGAAAATTTTCATGAAAAGATTTCGGTTTCAAAAAGATGAAAATTTTCATGAAAAGAATTCGGTTTCAAAAAAGTTGAAAATTTTCATGAAAAGATTTTGGCTTCAAAAAATTTGACCATTTTCATGAAAAGATTTCGGCTTCAAAAAAGTTGAAAATTTTCATGAAAAAATTTCAGTTTTTTAAAAAGTTGAAAATTTTCATGAAAAGATCTCGGCTTCAAAAAAGTTGCACATTTTCATGAAAAGATTTCGGCTTCAAAAAAGTTGAACATTTTCATGAAAAGATTTCTGCTTCAAAAAAGTTGAAAATTTTCATGAAGTATTTCGGCTTCAAAAAAATGTAACATTTTCATGAAAAGATTTCGGCTTCAAAAAAGTTGACCATTTTCATGAAAAGATTTCGGCTTCAAAAAAGTTGAAAATTTTCATGAAAAGATTTCGGCTTCAAAAAAGTTGACCATTTTCATGAAAAGATTTCTGCTTCAAAAAAGTTGAAAATTTTCATGAAGTATTTCGGCTTCAAAAAAGTTGAACATTTTCATGAAAAGATTTCGGCTTCAAAAAAGTTGAACATTTTCATGAAAAGATTTTTGCTTCAAAAAAGTTGAAAATTTTCATGAAAAGATTTCGGCATCAAAAAGTTGAAAATTTTCATGAAAAGATTTCGGCTTCAAAAAGTTGACCATTTTCATGAAAAGATTTCGGCTTCAAAAAAGTTGAAAATTTTCATGAAAAGATTTCGGTTTCAAAAAGTTGAAAATTTTCAAGAAAAGATCTCGGCTTCAAAAAAGTTGAACATTTTCATGAAAAGATTTCTGCTTCAAAAAAGTTGAACATTTTCATGAAAAGATTTCTGCTTCAAAAAAGTTGAAAATTTTCATGAAAAGATTTCTGCTTCAAAAAAGTTGAAAATTTACATGAAAAGATTTCGACTTTAAAAAAAGTCTAAGATTTTCATGAAAAGATTTCTACTTCAAAAAAGGTGAACATTTTTTAATGAAAAGATTTCGGCTTTAAAAAGTTGAAAATTTTCATGAAAAGATTTCTGCTTCAAAAAAGTTGAAAATTTTCATGAAAAGATTTCTGCTTCAAAAAAGATGAAAATTTTCATGAAAAGATTTCGGCATCAAAAAGTTGAAAATTTTCATGAAAAGATTTCGGCTTCAAAAAGTTGACCATTTTCATGAAAAGATTTCGGCTTCAAAAAAGTTGAAAATTTTCATGAAAAGATTTCGGTTTCAAAAAGTTGAAAATTTTCATGAAAAGATCTCGGCTTCAAAAAAGTTGAAAATTTACATGAAAAGATTTCGACTTCAAAAAAGTCTAAGATTTTCATGAAAAGATTTCTGCTTCAAAAAAGTTGAAAATTTACATGAAAAGATTTCGACTTCAAAAAAGTTTAAGATTTTCATGAAAAGATTTCTGCTTCAAAAAAGGTGAAAATTTTTTAATGAAAAGATTTCGGCTTCAAAAAGTTGAAAATTTTCATGAAAAGATTTCGGCTTCAAAAAAGTTGAAAATTTTCATGAAAAGATTTCGTCTTCAAAAAAGTAGACCATTTTCATGAAGTATTTCGGCTTCAAAAAATTTTAACTTTTTCATGAAAAGATTTCGGCTTCAAAAAAGTTGACCATTTTCATGAAAAGATTTCGGCTTCAAAAAAGTTGAAAATTTTCATGAAAAGATTTCGGCTTCAAAAAAGTTGACCATTTTCATGAAAAGATTTCTGCTTCAAAAAAGTTGAACATTTTCATGAAAAGATTTCTGCTTCAAAAAAGTTGAAAATTTTCATGAAGTTTTTTGGCTTAAAAAAGTTGAACATTTTCATGAAAAGATTTCGGCTTCAAAAAACTTGAACATTTTCATGAAAAGATTTCGGCTTCAAAAAAATGTAACATTTTCATGAAAAGATTTCTGCTTCAAAAAAGTTGACCATTTTCATGAAAAGATTTCGGCTTCAAAAAAGTTGAAAATTTACATGAAAAGATTTCGACTTCAAAAAAGTCTAAGATTTTCATGAAAAGATTTCGGCTTCAAAAAAGGTGAAAATTTTTTAATGAAAAGATTTCGGCTTCAAAAAGTTGAAAATTTTCATGAAAAGATTTCGGCTTCAAAAAAGTTGAACATTTTCATGAAAAGATTTCGTCTTCAAAAAAGTAGACCATTTTCATAAAAAGATTTCGGCTTCAAAAAAGTTGACCATTTTCATGAAAAGATTTCGGCTTCAAAAAAGTTGAAAATTTTCATGAAGTATTTCGGCTTCAAAAAAATTTAACATTTTCATGAAAAGATTTCTGCTTCAAAAAAGTTGAAAATATACATGAAAAGATTTCGTCTTCAAAAAAGTCTAAGATTTTCATGAAATGATTTCTGCTTCAAAAAAGGTGAAAATTTTCATGAAAAGATTTCGGCTTCAAAAAGATGAAAATTTTCATGAAAAGATTTCGGTTTCAAAAAGATGAAAATTTTCATGAAAAGAATTCGGTTTTAAAAAAGTTGAAAATTTTCATGAAAAGATTTTGGCTTCAAAAAATTTGACCATTTTCATGAAAAGATTTCGGCTTCAAAAAAGTTGAAAATTTTCATGAAAAGATTTCAGTTTTTTAAAAAGTTGAAAATTTTCATGAAAAGATCTCGGCTTCAAAAAAGTTGCACATTTTCATGAAAAGATTTCGGCTTCAAAAAAGTTGAACATTTTCATGAAAAGATTTCTGCTTCAAAAAAGTTGAAAATTTTCATGAAGTATTTCGGCTTCAAAAAAATGTAACATTTTCATGAAAAGATTTCGGCTTCAAAAAAGTTGACCATTTTCATGAAAAGATTTCGGCTTCAAAAAAGTTGAAAATTTTCATGAAAAGATCTCGGCTTCAAAAAAGTTGAACATTTTCATGAAAAGATTTCGGCTTCAAAAAAGTTGAAAATTTTCATGAAGTATTTCGGCTTCAAAAAAATGGAACATTTTCATAAAAAGATTTCGGCTTCAAAAAACATGAACATTTTCATGAAAAGATTTCGGCTTCAAAAAAGTTGAAAATTTTCATGAAAAGATTTCTGCTTCAAAAAAGTTGAAAATTTTCATGAAAAGATTTCGGCTTCAAAAAAGTTGAAAATTTACATGAAAAGATTTCGACTTCAAAAAAGTCTAAGATTTTCATGAAAAGATTTCGGCTTCAAAAAAGGTGAAAATTTTTTAATGAAAAGATTTCGGCTTCAAAAAGTTGAAAATTTTCATGAAAAGATTTCGGCTTCAAAAAAGTTGAACATTTTCATGAAAAGATTTCGTCTTCAAAAAAGTAGACCATTTTCATGAAAAGATTTCGGCTTCAAAAAAGTTGACCATTTTCATGAAAAGATTTCGGCTTCAAAAAAGTTGAAAATTTTCATGAAGTATTTCGGCTTCAAAAAAATTTAACATTTTCATGAAAAGATTTCTGCTTCAAAAAAGTTGAAAATTTACATGAAAAGATTTCGACTTCAAAAAAGTCTAAGATTTTCATGAAAAGATTTCGGCTTCAAAAAAGTTGAAAATTTTCATGAAAAGATTTCGGTTTCAAAAAGTTGAAAATTTTCATGAAAAGATCTCGGCTTCAAAAAAGTTGAACATTTTCATGAAAAGATTTCGGCTTCAAAAAAGTTGAAAATTTTCATGAAGTATTTCGGCTTCAAAAAAATGGAACATTTTCATGAAAAGATTTCGGCTTCAAAAAAGTTGAAAATTTTCATGAAAAGATTTCTGCTTCAAAAAAGTTGAAAATTTACATGAAAAGATTTCGACTTCAAAAAAGTCTAAGATTTTCATGAAAAGATTTCTGCTTCAAAAAAGGTGAAAATTTTTTAATGAAAAGATTTCGGCTTCAAAAAGTTGAAAATTTTCATGAAAAGATTTCGGCTTCAAAAAAGTTGAAAATTTTCATGAAAAGATTTCGTCTTCAAAAAAGTAGACCATTTTCATGAAAAGATTTCGGCTTCAAAAAAGTTGACCATTTTCATGAAAAGATTTCGGCTTCAAAAAAGTTGAAAATTTTCATGAAGTATTTCGGCTTCAAAAAAATTTAACATTTTCATGAAAAGATTTCGGCTTCAAAAAATTTGACCATTTTCATGAAAAGATTTCGGCTTCAAAAAAGTTGAAAATTTTCATGAAAAGATTTCGGCTTCAAAAAAGTTGACCATTTTCATGAAAAGATTTCGTCTTCAAAAAAGTTGAACATTTTCATGAAAAGATTTCGGCCTCAAAAAAGTTGAAAATTTTCATGAAGTTTTTTGGCTTAAAAAAGTTGAACATTTTCATGAAAAGATTTCTGCTTCAAAAAAGGTGAAAATTTTTTAATGAAAAGATTTCGGCTTCAAAAAGTTGAAAATTTTCATGTAAAGATTTCGGCTTCAAAAAGGTTGAAAATTTTCATGAAAAGATTTCGTCTTCAAAAAAGTTGAACATTTTCATGAAAAGATTTCTGTTTCAAAAAAGTTGAAAATTTTCATGAAGTATTTCGGCTTCAAAAAAGTCTAAAATTTTCATGAACTATTTCGGCTTCAAAAAAGTTGAAAATTTTCATGAAAAGATTTCTGCTTCAAAAAAGTTCAAAATTTTCATGAAAAGATTTCGGCTTCAAAAAAGTTGAAAATTTTCATGAAGTATTTCGGCTTCAAAAAAGTCGAAAATTTTCATGAACTATTTCGGCATCAAAAAAATGGAACATTTTCATGAAAAGATTTCGGCTTCAAAAAAGTTGAACATTTTCATGAAAAGATTTCGGCTTCAAAAAAGTTGAACATTTTCATGAAGTATTTCGGCTTCAAAAAAATGGAACATTTTCATGAAAAGATTTCGGCTTCAAAAAGTTGAACATTTTCATGAAAAGATTTCGGCATCAAAAAGTTGAACATTTTCATGAAAAGATTTCTGCTTCAAAAAAGTTGAAAATTTACATGAAAAGATTTCGACTTCAAAAAAGTTGAAAATTTTCATGAAGTATTTTGGCTTCAAAAAAGTTGAACATTTTCATGAAAAGATTTCGGCTTCAAAAAAGTTGAACATTTTCATGAAAAGATTTCTGCTTCAAAACAGTTGAAAATTTTCATGAAAAGATTTCGGCTTCAAAAAGTTGAAAATTTTCATGAAAAGATTTCTGCTTTAAAAAGTTGACCATTTTCATGAAAAGATTTCGGCTTCAAAAAAGTTGAAAATTTTCATGAAAAGATTTCGGTTTCAAAAAGTTGAAAATTTTCATGAAAAGATTTCAGCTTCAAAAAAGTTGAAAATTTTCATGAAGTATTTCGGCTTCAAAAAAATGGAACATTTTCATGAAAAGATTTCTGCTTCAAAAAAGTTGAAAATATACATGAAAAGATTTCGTCTTCAAAAAAGTCTAAGATTTTCATGAAATGATTTCTGCTTCAAAAAAGGTGAAAATTTTCATGAAAAGATTTCGGCTTCAAAAAGATGAAAATTTTCATGAAAAGATTTCGGTTTCAAAAAGATGAAAATTTTCATGAAAAGAATTCGGTTTCAAAAAAGTTGAAAATTTTCATGAAAAGATTTTGGCTTCAAAAAATTTGACCATTTTCATGAAAAGATTTCGGCTTCAAAAAAGTTGAAAATTTTCATGAAAAAATTTCAGTTTCAAAAAGTTGAAAATTTTCATGAAAAGATCTCGGCTTCAAAAAAGTTGCACATTTTCATGAAAAGATTTCTGCTTCAAAAAAGTTGAAAATTTTCATGAAGTATTTCGGCTTCAAAAAAATGTAACATTTTCATGAAAAGATTTCGGCTTCAAAAAAGTTGACCATTTTCATGAAAAGATTTCGGCTTCAAAAAAGTTGAAAATTTTCATGAAAAGATTTCGGCTTCAAAAAAGTTGACCATTTTCATGAAAAGATTTCTGCTTCAAAAAAGTTGAAAATTTTCATGAAGTATTTCGGCTTCAAAAAAGTTGAACATTTTCATGAAAAGATTTCGGCTTCAAAAAAGTTGAACATTTTCATGAAAAGATTTTTGCTTCAAAAAAGTTGAAAATTTTCATGAAAAGATTTTTGCTTCAAAAAAGTTGAAAATTTTCATGAAGTATTTCGGCTTCAAAAAAATGGAACATTTTCATGAAAAGATTTCGGCTTCAAAAAAGTTGAAAATTTTCATGAAAAGATTTCGGTTTCAAAAAGTTGAAAATTTTCATGAAAAGATCTCGGCTTCAAAAAAGTTGAACATTTTCATGAAAAGATTTCGGCTTCAAAAAAGTTGAAAATTTTCATGAAGTATTTCGGCTTCAAAAAAATGGAACATTTTCATGAAAAGATTTCGGCTTCAAAAAAGTTGAAAATTTTCATGAAAAGATTTCTGCTTCAAAAAAGTTGAAAATTTACATGAAAAGATTTCGACTTCAAAAAAGTCTAAGATTTTCATGAAAAGATTTCTGCTTCAAAAAAGGTGAAAATTTTTTAATGAAAAGATTTCGGCTTCAAAAAGTTGAAAATTTTCATGAAAAGATTTCGGCTTCAAAAAAGTTGAAAATTTTCATGAAAAGATTTCGTCTTCAAAAAAGTAGACCATTTTCATGAAAAGATTTCGGCTTCAAAAAAGTTGACCATTTTCATGAAAAGATTTCGGCTTCAAAAAAGTTGAAAATTTTCATGAAGTATTTCGGCTTCAAAAAAATTTAACATTTTCATGAAAAGATTTCGGCTTCAAAAAATTTGACCATTTTCATGAAAAGATTTCGGCTTCAAAAAAGTTGAAAATTTTCATGAAAAGATTTCGGCTTCAAAAAAGTTGACCATTTTCATGAAAAGATTTCGTCTTCAAAAAAGTTGAACATTTTCATGAAAAGATTTCGGCCTCAAAAAAGTTGAAAATTTTCATGAAGTTTTTTGGCTTAAAAAAGTTGAACATTTTCATGAAAAGATTTCTGCTTCAAAAAAGGTGAAAATTTTTTAATGAAAAGATTTCGGCTTCAAAAAGTTGAAAATTTTCATGTAAAGATTTCGGCTTCAAAAAGGTTGAAAATTTTCATGAAAAGATTTCGTCTTCAAAAAAGTTGAACATTTTCATGAAAAGATTTCTGTTTCAAAAAAGTTGAAAATTTTCATGAAGTATTTCGGCTTCAAAAAAGTCTAAAATTTTCATGAACTATTTCGGCTTCAAAAAAGTTGAAAATTTTCATGAAAAGATTTCTGCTTCAAAAAAGTTCAAAATTTTCATGAAAAGATTTCGGCTTCAAAAAAGTTGAAAATTTTCATGAAGTATTTCGGCTTCAAAAAAGTCGAAAATTTTCATGAACTATTTCGGCATCAAAAAAATGGAACATTTTCATGAAAAGATTTCGGCTTCAAAAAAGTTGAACATTTTCATGAAAAGATTTCGGCTTCAAAAAAGTTGAACATTTTCCTGAAGTATTTCGGCTTCAAAAAAATGGAACATTTTCATGAAAAGATTTCGGCTTCAAAAAGTTGAACATTTTCATGAAAAGATTTCGGCATCAAAAAGTTGAACATTTTCATGAAAAGATTTCTGCTTCAAAAAAGTTGAAAATTTACATGAAAAGATTTCGACTTCAAAAAAGTTGAAAATTTTCATGAAGTATTTTGGCTTCAAAAAAGTTGAACATTTTCATGAAAAGATTTCGGCTTCAAAAAAGTTGAACATTTTCATGAAAAGATTTCTGCTTCAAAACAGTTGAAAATTTTCATGAAAAGATTTCGGCTTCAAAAAGTTGAAAATTTTCATGAAAAGATTTCTGCTTTAAAAAGTTGACCATTTTCATGAAAAGATTTCGGCTTCAAAAAGATGAAAATTTTCATGAAAAGATTTCTGCTTTAAAAAGTTGACCATTTTCATGAAAAGATTTCGGCTTCAAAAAGATGAAAATTTTCATGAAAAGATTTCGGTTTCAAAAAGATGAAAATTTTCATGAAAAGAATTCGGTTTCAAAAAAGTTGAAAATTTTCATGAAAAGATTTTGGCTTCAAAAAATTTGACCATTTTCATGAAAAGATTTCGGCTTCAAAAAAGTTGAAAATTTTCATGAAAAAATTTCAGTTTCAAAAAGTTGAAAATTTTCATGAAAAGATCTCGGCTTCAAAAAAGTTGCACATTTTCATGAAAAGATTTCTGCTTCAAAAAAGTTGAAAATTTTCATGAAGTATTTCGGCTTCAAAAAAATGTAACATTTTCATGAAAAGATTTCGGCTTCAAAAAAGTTGACCATTTTCATGAAAAGATTTCGGCTTCAAAAAAGTTGAAAATTTTCATGAAAAGATTTCGGCTTCAAAAAAGTTGACCATTTTCATGAAAAGATTTCTGCTTCAAAAAAGTTGAACATTTTCATGAAAAGATTTCGGCTTCAAAAAAGTTGAACATTTTCATGAAAAGATTTTTGCTTCAAAAAAGTTGAAAATTTTCATGAAAAGATTTTTGCTTCAAAAAAGTTGAAAATTTTCATGAAGTATTTCGGCTTCAAAAAAATGGAACATTTTCATGAAAAGATTTCGGCTTCAAAAAACATGAACATTTTCATGAAAAGATTTCTGCTTCAAAAAAGTTGAAAATTTTCATGAAAAGATTTCTGCTTCAAAAAAGTTGAAAATTTACATGAAAAGATTTCGACTTTAAAAAAAGTCTAAGATTTTCATGAAAAGATTTCTGCTTCAAAAAAGGTGAAAATTTTTTAATGAAAAGATTTCGGCTTTAAAAAGTTGAAAATTTTCATGAAAAGATTTCTGCTTCAAAAAAGTTGAAAATTTTCATGAAAAGATTTCTGCTTCAAAAAAGATGAAAATTTTCATGAAAAGATTTCGTCATCAAAAAGTTGAAAATTTTCATGAAAAGATTTCGGCTTCAAAAAGTTGACCATTTTCATGAAAAGATTTCGGCTTCAAAAAAGTTGAAAATTTTCATGAAAAGATTTCGGTTTCAAAAAGTTGAAAATTTTCATGAAAAGATCTCGGCTTCAAAAAAGTTGAACATTTTCATGAAAAGATTTCGGCTTCAAAAAAGTTGAAAATTTTCATGAAGTATTTCGTCTTCAAAAAAATAGAACATTTTTATGAAAAGATTTCGGCTTCAAAAAACATGAACATTTTCATGAAAAGATTTCGGCTTCAAAAAAGTTGAAAATTTTCATGAAAAGATTTCTGCTTCAAAAAAGTTGAAAATTTACATGAAAAGATTTCGACTTCAAAAAAGTCTAAGATTTTCATGAAAAGATTTCTGCTTCAAAAAAGGTGAAAATTTTTTAATGAAAAGATTTCGGCTTCAAAAAGTTGAAAATTTTCATGAAAAGATTTCGGCTTCAAAAAAGTTGAAAATTTTCATGAAAAGATTTCGTCTTCAAAAAAGTAGACCATTTTCATGAAGTATTTCGGCTTCAAAAAAATTTAACTTTTTCATGAAAAGATTTCGGCTTCAAAAAAGTTGAACATTTTCATGAAAAGATTTCTGCTTCAAAAAAGTTGAAAATTTTCATGAAAAGATTTCGGCATCAAAAAGTTGAAAATTTTCATGAAAAGATTTCGGCTTCAAAAAGTTGACCATTTTCATGAAAAGATTTCGGCTTCAAAAAAGTTGAAAATTTTCATGAAAAGATTTCGGTTTCAAAAAGTTGAAAATTTTCATGAAAAGATCTCGGCTTCAAAAAAGTTGAACATTTTCATGAAAAGA
Source organism: Labrus bergylta (assembly GCF_963930695.1). NCBI lineage: Eukaryota > Metazoa > Chordata > Actinopteri > Labriformes > Labridae > Labrus > Labrus bergylta. The sequence goes on along the minus strand of NC_089210.1, from coordinate 27,227,367 downwards.
TTTCGGCTTCAAAAAAGTTGAAAATTTTCATGAAGTATTTTGGCTTCAAAAAAATGGAACATTTTCATAAAAAGATTTTGGCTTCAAAAAACATGAACATTTTCATGAAAAGATTTCGGCTTCAAAAAAGTTGAAAATTTTCATGAAAAGATTTTTGCTTCAAAAAAGTTGAAAATTTTCATGAAAAGATTTCGGCATCAAAAAGTTGAAAATTTTCATGAAAAGATTTCGGCTTCAAAAAGTTGACCATTTTCATGAAAAGATTTCGGCTTCAAAAAAGTTGAAAATTTTCATGAAAAGATTTCGGTTTCAAAAAGTTGAAAATTTTCCAGAAAAGATCTCGGCGGCAAAAAAGTTGAACATTTTCATGAAAAGATTTCGGCTTCAAAAAAGTTGAAAATTTTCATGAAGTATTTCTGCTTCAAAAAAATGGAACATTTTCATGAAAAGATTTCGGCTTCAAAAAAGTTGAACATTTTCATGAAAAGATTTCTGCTTCAAAAAAGTTGAAAATTTACATGAAAAGATTTCGACTTCAAAAAAGTCCAAGATTTTCATGAAAAGATTTCTGCTTCAAAAAAGTTGAACATATTCATGAAGTATTTCGGCTTCAAAAAAGTTGAAAATTTTCATGAAAAGATTTTTACTTCAAAAAGGTGAAAATTTTCATGAAAAGATTTCGGCTTCAAAAAAGTTGAAGATTTTCATGAAAAGATTTCTGCTTCAAAAAAGTTGAAAATTTTCATGACAGGATTTTAGCTTTAAAAAAGGTAAAAATTTTCATGAAGTATTTCGGCTTCAAAAAGGTTGAAAACTTTCATGAAGTATTTCAGCTTCAAAAAAGTCGAAGATTTTCATGAAAAGATTTCTGCTTCAAAAAAGTTGAAAATTTTCATGAAAAGATTTCGGCTTCAAAAAAGTTGACCATTTTCATGAAAAGATTTCGGCTTAAAAAGTTGAAAATTTTCATGAAAAGATTTCGGCTTCAAAAAAGTTGAAAATTTACATGAAAAGATTTCTGCTTCAAAAAAGTCTAAGATTTTCATGAAAAGATTTCTGCTTCAAAAAAGGTGAAAATTTTTTAATGAAAAGATTTCGGCTTCAAAAAGTTGAAAATTTTCATGAAAAGATTTCGGCTTCAAAAAGTTGAAAATTTTCATGAAAAGATTTCGGCTTCAAAAAAGTTGAAAATTTTCATAAAAAGATTTCGTCTTAAAAAAAGTAGACCATTTTCATGAAAAGATTTCGGCTACAAAAAAGTTGAACATTTTCATGAAAAGATTTCGGCTTCAAAAAAGTTGAAAATTTTCATGAAGTATTTCGGCTTCAAAAAAGTTGAAAATTTTCATGAAAAGATTTCGGCTTCAAAAAAGTTGAACATTTTCATGAAAAGATTTCGGCTTCAAAAAAGTTGAACATTTTCATGAAAAGATTTCTGCTTTAAAAAAGTTGAAAATTTTCATGAAAAGATTTCGGCATCAAAAAGTTGAAAATTTTCATGAAAAGATTTCGGCTTCAAAAAGTTGACCATTTTCATGAAAAGATTTCGGCTTCAAAAAGTTGAAAATTTTCATGAAAAGATTTCGGTTTCAAAAAGTTGAAAATTTTCATGAAAAGATCTCGGCTTCAAAAAAGTTGAACATTTTCATGAAAAGATTTTGGCTTCAAAAAAGTTGAAAATTTTCATGAAAAGATTTCGGCTTCAAAAAAATGGAACATTTTCATGAAAAGATTTCGGCTTCAAAAAACATGAACATTTTCATGAAAAGATTTCGGCTTCAAAAAAGTTGAAAATTTACATGAAAAGATTTCGACTTCAAAAAAGTTTAAGATTTTCATGAAAAGATTTCTGCTTCAAAAAAGGTGAAAATTTTTTAATGAAAAGATTTCGGCTTCAAAAAGTTGAAAATTTTCATGAAAAGATTTCGGCTTCAAAAAAGTTGAAAATTTTCATGAAAAGATTTCGTCTTCAAAAAAGTAGACCATTTTCATGAAAAGATTTCGGCTTCAAAAAAGTTGACCATTTTCATGAAAAGATTTCGGCTTCAAAAAAGTTGAAAATTTTCATGAAGTATTTCGGCTTCAAAAAAATTTAACATGTTCATGAAAAGATTTCGGCTTCAAAAAAGTTGACCATTTTCATGAAAAGATTTCGGCTTCAAAAAAGTTGAAAATTTTCATGAAAAGATTTCGGCTTCAAAAAAGTTGACCATTTTCATGAAAAGATTTCGTCTTCAAAAAAGTTGAACATTTTCATGAAAAGATTTCTGCCTCAAAAAAGTTGAAAATTTTCATGAAGTTTTTTGGCTTAAAAAAGTTGAACATTTTCATGAAAAGATTTCTGCTTCAAAAAAGGTGAAAATTTTTTAATGAAAAGATTTCGGCTTCAAAAAGTTGAAAATTTTCATGAAAAGATTTCGGCTTCAAAAAAGTTGACCATTTTCATGAAAAGATTTCTGCTTCAAAAAAGTTGAAAATTTTCATGAAGTATTTCGGCTTCAAAAAAGTTGAACATTTTCATGAAAAGATTTCGGCTTCAAAAAAGTTGAACATTTTCATGAAAAGATTTCTGCTTCAAAAAAGTTGACCATTTTCATGAAAAGATTTCGGCTTCAAAAAGTTGAAAATTTTCATGAAAAGATTTCGGCTTCAAAAAGTTGAAAATTTTCATGAAAAGATTTCGGCTTCAAAAAAGTTGAAAATTTTCATGAAAAGATTTCTGCTTCAAAAAAGGTGAAAATTTTTTAATGAAAAGATTTCGGCTTCAAAAAGTTGAAAATTTTCATGAAAAGATTTCTGCTTCAAAAAAGTTGAAAATTTTCATGAAAAGATTTCGGCATCAAAAAGTTGAAAATTTTCATGAAAAGATCTCGGCTTCAAAAAAGTTGAACATTTTCATGAAAAGATTTCGGCTTCAAAAAAGTTGAAAATTTACATGAAAAGAGTTCTGCTTCAAAAAAGTCTAAGATTTTCATGAAAAGATTTCTGCTTCAAAAAAGGTGAAAATTTTTTAATGAAAAGATTTCGGCTTCAAAAAGTTGAAAATTTTCATGAAAAGATTTCGGCTTCAAAAAGTTGAAAATTTTCATGAAAAGATTTCGGCTTCAAAAAAGTTGAAAATTTTCATAAAAAGATTTCGTCTTAAAAAAAGTAGACCATTTTCATGAAAAGATTTTGGCTTCAAAAAGGTTGAAAACTTTCATGAAGTATTTCAGCTTCAAAAAAGTCGAAGATTTTCATGAAAAGATTTCGGCTTCAAAAAGTTGAAAATTTTCATGAAAAGATTTCGGTTTCAAAAAGTTGAAAATTTTCATGAAAAGATCTCGGCTTCAAAAAAGTTGAACATTTTCATGAAAAGATTTCGGCTTCAAAAAACATGAACATTTTCATGAAAAGATTTCGGCATCAAAAAGTTGAAAATTTTCATGAAAAGATTTCGGCTTCAAAAAGTTGACCATTTTCATGAAAAGATTTCGGCTTCAAAAAGTTGAAAATTTTCATGAAAAGATTTCGGTTTCAAAAAGTTGAAAATTTTCATGAAAAGATCTCGGCTTCAAAAAAGTTGACCATTTTCATGAAAAGATTTCGGCTTCAAAAAACATGAACATTTTCATGAAAAGATTTCGGCTTCAAAAAAGTTGAAAATTTTCATGAAAAGATTTCTGCTTCAAAAAAGTTGAAAATTTACATGAAAAGATTTCGACTTCAAAAAAGTCTAAGATTTTCATGAAAAGATTTCTGCTTCAAAAAAGGTGAAAATTTTTTCATGAAAAGATTTCGGCTTCAAAAAAGTTGACCATTTTCATGAAAAGATTTCGGCTTAAAAAGTTGAAAATTTTCATGAAAAGATTTCGGCTTCAAAAAAGTTGAAAATTTACATGAAAAGATTTCTGCTTCAAAAAAGTCTAAGATTTTCATGAAAAGATTTCTGCTTCAAAAAAGGTGAAAATTTTTTAATGAAAAGATTTCGGCTTCAAAAAGTTGAAAATTTTCATGAAAAGATTTCGGCTTCAAAAAAGTTGACCATTTTCATGAAAAGATTTCGGCTTCAAAAAAGTTGAAAATTTTCATGAAAAGATTTCGGCTTCAAAAAAGTTGAACATTTTCATGAAAAGATTTCGGCTTCAAAAAAGTTGAACATTTTCATGAAAAGATTTCTGCTTTAAAAAAGTTGAAAATTTTCATGAAAAGATTTCGGCATCAAAAAGTTGAAAATTTTCATGAAAAGATTTCGGCTTCAAAAAGTTGACCATTTTCATGAAAAGATTTCGGCTTCAAAAAGTTGAAAATTTTCATGAAAAGATTTCGGTTTCAAAAAGTTGAAAATTTTCATGAAAAGATCTCGGCTTCAAAAAAGTTGAACATTTTCATGAAAAGATTTCGGCTTCAAAAAAGTTGAAAATTTTCATGAAAAGATTTCGGCTTCAAAAAAATGGAACATTTTCATGAAAAGATTTCGGCTTCAAAAAACATGAACATTTTCATGAAAAGATTTCGGCTTCAAAAAAGTTGAAAATTTTCATGAAAAGATTTCTGCTTCAAAAAAGTTGACCATTTTCATGAAAAGATTTCGGCTTCAAAAAAGTTGAAAATTTTCATGAAGTATTTCGGCTTCAAAAAAATTTAACATTTTCATGAAAAGATTTCGGCTTCAAAAAAGTTGACCATTTTCATGAAAAGATTTCGGCTTCAAAAAAGTTGAAAATTTTCATGAAAAGATTTCGGCTTCAAAAAAGTTTACCATTTTCATGAAAAGATTTCGGCTTCAAAAAAGTTGAAAATTTTCATGAAAAGATTTCGGCTTCAAAAAAGTTGACCATTTTCATGAAAAGATTTCGGCTTCAAAAAAGTTGAACATTTTCATGAAAAGATTTCGGCTTCAAAAAACTTGAACATTTTCATGAAAAGATTTCCGCTTCAAAAAAATGTAACATTTTCATGAAAAGATTTCGGCTTCAAAAAAGTTGACCATTTTCATGAAAAGATTTCGGCTTCAAAAAAGTTGAAAATTTTCATGAAAAGATTTCGGCTTCAAAAAAGTTGACCATTTTCATGAAAAGATTTCGGCTTCAAAAAAGTTGAACATTTTCATGAAAAGATTTCGGCTTCAAAAAAGTTGAACATTTTCATGAAAAGATTTCGGCTTCAAAAAAGTTGAACATTTTCATGAAAAGATTTCTGCTTCAAAAAAGTTGAAAATTTTCATGAAAAGATTTCGGCTTCAAAAAGTTGAAAATTTTCATGAAAAGATTTCGGCTTCAAAAAGTTGACCATTTTCATGAAAAGATTTCGGCTTCAAAAAAGTTTAAAATTTTCATGAAAAGATTTCGGTTTCAAAAAGTTGAAAATTTTCATGAAAAGATCTCGGCTTCAAAAAAGTTGAAAATTTTCATGAAAAGATTTCGGCTTCAAAAAAGTTGAAAATTTTCATGAAGTATTTCGGCTTCAAAAAAATGGAACATTTTCATGAAAAGATTTCGGCTTCAAAAAAGTTGAAAATTTTCATGAAAAGATTTCTGCTTCAAAAAAGGTGAAAATTTTTTAATGAAAAGATTTCGGCTTCAAAAAGTTGAAAATTTTCATGAAAAGATTTCTGCTTCAAAAAAGTTGAAAATTTTCATGAAAAGATTTCGGCATCAAAAAGTTGAAAATTTTCATGAAAAGATCTCGGCTTCAAAAAAGTTGAACATTTTCATGAAAAGATTTCGGCTTCAAAAAAGTTGAAAATTTACATGAAAAGAGTTCTGCTTCAAAAAAGTCTAAGATTTTCATGAAAAGATTTCTGCTTCAAAAAAGGTGAAAATTTTTTAATGAAAAGATTTCGGCTTCAAAAAGTTGAAAATTTTCATGAAAAGATTTCGGCTTCAAAAAGTTGAAAATTTTCATGAAAAGATTTCGGCTTCAAAAAAGTTGAAATTTTTCATGAAAAGATTTCGTCTTAAGAAAAGTAGACCATTTTCATGAAAAGATTTCGGCTTCAAAAAAGTTGACCATTTTCATGAAAAGATTTCGGCTTCAAAAAAGTTGAAAATTTTCATGAAAAGATTTCGGCTTCAAAAAAGTTGACCATTTTCATGAAAAGATTTCGGCTTCAAAAAAGTTGAACATTTTCATGAAAAGATTTCGGCTTCAAAAAACTTGAACATTTTCATGAAAAGATTTCCGCTTCAAAAAAATGTAACATTTTCATGAAAAGATTTCGGCTTCAAAAAAGTTGACCATTTTCATGAAAAGATTTCGGCTTCAAAAAAGTTGAAAATTTTCATGAAAAGATTTCGGCTTCAAAAAAGTTGAAATTTTTCATGAAAAGATTTCGTCTTAAGAAAAGTAGACCATTTTCATGAAAAGATTTCGGCTTCAAAAAAGTTGACCATTTTCATGAAAAGATTTCGGCTTCAAAAAAGTTGAAAATTTTCATGAAAAGATTTCGGCTTCAAAAAAGTTGACCATTTTCATGAAAAGATTTCGGCTTCAAAAAAGTTGAACATTTTCATGAAAAGATTTCGGCTTCAAAAAACTTGAACATTTTCATGAAAAGATTTCCGCTTCAAAAAAATGTAACATTTTCATGAAAAGATTTCGGCTTCAAAAAAGTTGACCATTTTCATGAAAAGATTTCGGCTTCAAAAAAGTTGAAAATTTTCATGAAAAGATTTCGGCTTCAAAAAAGTTGACCATTTTCATGAAAAGATTTCTGCTTCAAAAAAGTTGAAAATTTTCATGAAGTATTTCGGCTTCAAAAAAGTTGAACATTTTCATGAAAAGATTTCGGCTTCAAAAAGTTGACCATTTTCATGAAAAGATTTCGGCTTCAAAAAAGTTGAAAATTTTCATGAAAAGATTTCGGTTTCAAAAAGTTGAAAATTTTCATGAAAAGATCTCGGCTTCAAAAAAGTTGAACATTTTCATGAAAAGATTTCGGCTTCAAAAAAGTTGAAAATTTTCATGAAGTATTTCGGCTTCAAAAAAATGGAACATTTTCATGAAAAGATTTCGGCTTCAAAAAAGTTGAAAATTTTCATGAAAAGATTTCTGCTTCAAAAAAGGTGAAAATTTTTTAATGAAAAGATTTCGGCTTCAAAAAGTTGAAAATTTTCATGAAAAGATTTCTGCTTCAAAAAAGTTGAAAATTTTCATGAAAAGATTTCGGCATCAAAAAGTTGAAAATTTTCATGAAAAGATCTCGGCTTCAAAAAAGTTGAACATTTTCATGAAAAGATTTCGGCTTCAAAAAAGTTGAAAATTTACATGAAAAGAGTTCTGCTTCAAAAAAGTCTAAGATTTTCATGAAAAGATTTCGTCTTAAAAAAAGTAGACCATTTTCATGAAAAGATTTCGGCTTCAAAAAAGTTGACCATTTTCATGAAAAGATTTCGTCTTCAAAAAAGTTGAACATTTTCATGAAAAGATTTCTGCTTCAAAAAAGGTGAAAATTTTTTAATGAAAAGATTTCGGCTTCAAAAAGTTGAAAATTTTCATGAAAAGATTTCGGCTTCAAAAAGGTTGAAAATTTTCATGAAAAGATTTCGTCTTCAAAAAAGTAGACCATTTTCATGAAAAGATTTCGGCTTCAAAAAAGTTGACCATTTTCATGAAAAGATTTCGGCTTCAAAAAAGTTGACCATTTTCATGAAAAGATTTCGGCTTCAAAAAAGTTGAAAATTTTCATGAAAAGATTTCGGCTTCAAAAAAGTTGACCATTTTCATGAAAAGATTTCGGCTTCAAAAAAGTTGAAAATTTTCATGAAAAGATTTCGGCTTCAAAAAAGTTGACCATTTTCATGAAAAGATTTCGGCTTCAAAAAAGTTGAACATTTTCATGAAAAGATTTCGGCTTCAAAAAACTTGAACATTTTCATGAAAAGATTTCCGCTTCAAAAAAATGTAACATTTTCATGAAAAGATTTCGGCTTCAAAAAAGTTGACCATTTTCATGAAAAGATTTCGGCTTCAAAAAAGTTGAAAATTTTCATGAAGTATTTCGGCTTCAAAAAAATGGAACATTTTCATGAAAAGATCTCGGCTTCAAAAAAGTTGAACATTTTCATGAAAAGATTTCGGCTTCAAAAAAGTTGACCATTTTCATGAAAAGATTTCAGCTTCAAAAAAGTTGAAAATTTTCATGAAAAGATTTCGGTTTCAAAAAGTTGAAAATTTTCATGAAAAGATTTCGGCTTCAAAAAAGTTGAAAATTTTCATGAACTATTTCGGCATCAAAAAAGTTGAAAATTTTCATGAAAAGATTTAGGTTTCAAAAAAGTTGAAAATTTTCATGAAGTATTTCGGCTTCAAAAAAGTCTAAAATTTTCATGAACTATTTCGGCTTCAAAAAAGTTGAACATTTTCATGAAAAGATTTCTGCTTCAAAAAAGTTGAAAATTTACATGAAAAGAGTTCTGCTTCAAAAAAGTCTAAGATTTTCATGAAAAGATTTCTGCTTCAAAAAAGGTGAAAATTTTTTAATGAAAAGATTTCGGCTTCAAAAAGTTGAAAATTTTCATGAAAAGATTTCGGCTTCAAAAAGTTGAAAATTTTCATGAAAAGATTTCGGCTTCAAAAAAGTTGAAAATTTTCATAAAAAGATTTCGTCTTAAAAAAAGTAGACCATTTTCATGAAAAGATTTCGGCTTCAAAAAAGTTGACCATTTTCATGAAAAGATTTCGGCTTCAAAAAAGTTGAAAATTTACATGAAAAGAGTTCTGCTTCAAAAAAGTCTAAGATTTTCATGAAAAGATTTCTGCTTCAAAAAAGGTGAAAATTTTTTAATGAAAAGATTTCGGCTTCAAAAAGTTGAAAATTTTCATGAAAAGATTTCGGCTTCAAAAAGTTGAAAATTTTCATGAAAAGATTTCGGCTTCAAAAAAGTTGAAAATTTTCATAAAAAGATTTCGTCTTAAAAAAACTAGACCATTTTCATGAAAAGATTTCGGCTTCAAAAAAGTTGACCATTTTCATGAAAAGATTTCGGCTTCAAAAAAGTTGAAAATTTTCATGAAAAGATTTCGGCTTCAAAAAAGTTGACCATTTTCATGAAAAGATTTCGTCTTCAAAAAAGTTGAACATTTTCATGAAAAGATTTCTGCTTCAAAAAAGGTGAAAATTTTTTAATGAAAAGATTTCGGCTTCAAAAAGTTGAAAATTTTCATGAAAAGATTTCGTCTTCAAAAAGGTTGAAAATTTTCATGAAAAGATTTCGTCTTCAAAAAAGTAGACCATTTTCATGAAAAGATTTCTGCTTCAAAAAAGTTGAAAATTTTCATGAAAAGATTTCGGCTTCAAAAAAGTTGAACATTTTCATGAAAAGATTTCGGCTTCAAAAAAGTTGAAAATTTTCATGAAAAGATTTCGGCTTCAAAAAAGTCTAAGATTTTCATGAAAAGATTTCTGCTTCAAAAAAGTTGAAAATTTTCATGAAAAGATTTCTGCTTCAAAAAAGTTGAAAATTTTCATGAAAAGATTTCGGCTTAAAAAGTTGAAAATTTTCATGAAAAGATTTCGGCTTCAAGAAAGTTGACCATTTTCATGAAAAGATTTCGGTTTCAAAAAGTTGAAAATTTTCATGAAAAGATTTCGGCTTCAAAAAAGTTGAAAATTTTCATGAAGTATTTCGGCTTCAAAAAAATGGAACATTTTCATGAAAAGATCTCGGCTTCAAAAAAGTTGAACATTTTCATGAAAAGATTTCGGCTTCAAAAAAGTTGACCATTTTCATGAAAAGATTTCAGCTTCAAAAAAGTTGAAAATTTTCATGAAAAGATTTCGGTTTCAAAAAGTTGAAAATTTTCATGAAAAGATTTCGGCTTCAAAAAAGTTGAAAATTTTCATGAACTATTTCGGCATCAAAAAAGTTGAAAATTTTCATGAAAAGATTTAGGTTTCAAAAAAGTTGAAAATTTTCATGAAGTATTTCGGCTTCAAAAAAGTCTAAAATTTTCATGAACTATTTCGGCTTCAAAAAAGTTGAACATTTTCATGAAAAGATTTCTGCTTCAAAAAAGTTGAAAATTTTCATGAAAAGATTTCGGCTTCAAAAAGTTGAAAATTTTCATGAAAAGATTTCGGCTTCAAAAAAGTTGACCATTTTCATGAAAAGATTTCGGCTTCAAAAAGTTGAAAATTTTCATGAAAAGATCTCGGCTTCAAAAAAGTTGAAAATTTTCATGAAAAGATTTCGGCTTCAAAAAAGTTGACCATTTTCATGAAAAGATTTCGGCTTCAAAAAAGTTGACCATTTTCATGAAAAGATTTCAGCTTCAAAAAAGTTGAAAATTTTCATGAAAAGATTTCGGTTTCAAAAAGTTGAAAATTTTCATGAAAAGATTTCGGCTTCAAAAAAGTTGAAAATTTTCATGAACTATTTCGGCATCAAAAAAGTTGAAAATTTTCATGAAAAGATTTAGGTTTCAAAAAAGTTGAAAATTTTCATGAAGTATTTCGGCTTCAAAAAAGTCTAAAATTTTCATGAACTATTTCGGCTTCAAAAAAGTTGAAAATTTTCATGAAAAGATTTCTGCTTCAAAAAAGTTGAAAATTTTCATGAAAATTTTCGGCTTCAAAAAAGTTGAACATTTTCATGAAAAAATTTCGGCTTCAAAAAGTTGAAAATTTTCATGAAAAGATTTCGGCTTCAAAAAAGTTGACCATTTTCATGAAAAGATTTCGGCTTCAAAAAGTTGAAAATTTTCATGAAAAGATCTCGGCTTCAAAAAAGTTGACCATTTTCATGAAAAGATTTCAGCTTCAAAAAAGTTGAAAATTTTCATGAAAAGATTTCGGTTTCAAAAAGTTGAAAATTTTCATGAAAAGATTTCGGCTTCAAAAAAGTTGAAAATTTTCATGAACTATTTCGGCATCAAAAAAGTTGAAAATTTTCATGAAAAGATTTAGGTTTCAAAAAAGTTGAAAATTTTCATGAAGTATTTCGGCTTCAAAAAAGTTGAAAATTTTCATGAACTATTTCGGCTTCAAAAAAGTTGAAAATTTTCATGAAAAGATTTCTGCTTCAAAAAAGTTGAAAATTTTCATGAAAAGTTTTCGGCTTCAAAAAAGTTGAACATTTTCATGAAAAAATTTCAGCTTCAAAAAAGTTGAAAATTTTCATGAAGTATTTCGGCTTCAAAAAAATGTAACATTTTCATGAAAAGATTTCGGCTTCAAAAAAGTTGAACATTTTCATGAAAAGATTTCGGCTTCAAAAAAGTTGAACATTTTCATGAAAAGATTTCGGCTTCAAAAAAGTTGAACATTTTCATGAAAAGATTTCGGTTTCAAAAAGTTGAAAATTTTCATGAAAAGATCTCGGCTTCAAAAAAGTTGAAAGTTTTCATGAGAGGATTATGGCTTCAAAAAGGTTGAAAACTTTCATGAACTATTTCGACTTCAAAAAAGTCGAAGATTTTCATGAAAAGATTTCGGCTTCAAAAAAGTTGAAAATTTACATGAAAAGATTTCGACTTCAAAAAAGTCTAAGATTTTCATGAAAAGATTTCTGCTTCAAAAAAGTTGAAAATTTACATGAAAAGATTTCGGCTTCAAAAAAGTTGACCATTTTCATGAAAAGATTTCTGCTTCAAAAAAGTTGAAAATTTACATGAAAAGATTTCGGCTTCAAAAAAGTTGAAAATTTTCATAAAAAGATTTCGGTTTCAAAAAGTTGAAAATTTTCATGAAAAGATCTCGGCTTTAAAAAAGTTGAACATTTTCATGAAAAGATTTCGGCTTTAAAAAAGTTGAAAATTTTCTTGAAAAGATTTCGGCTTCAAAAAAGTTGACCATTTTCATGAAAAGATTTCTGCTTCAAAAAAGTTGAAAATGTTCATGACAGGATTATGGCTTCAAAAAGGTTGAAAACTTTCATGAACTATTTCTGCTTCAAAAAAGTTGAAAATTTACATGAAAAGATTTCGGCTTCAAAAAAGTTGACCATTTTCATGAAAAGATTTCTGCTTCAAAAAAGTTGAAAATTTACATGAAAAGATTTCGACTTCAAAAAAGTCTAAGATTTTCATGAAAAGATTTCAGCTTCAAAAAAGTTGACCATTTTCATGAAAAGATTTCGGCTTCAAAAAAGTTGAAAATTTTCATGAAAAGATTTCGGTTTCAAAAAGTTGAAAATTTTCATGAAAAGATCTCGGCTTCAAAAAACTTGAACATTTTCATGAAAAGATTTCGGCTTCAAAAAAGTGGAAAATTTTCATGAAAAGATTTAGACTTCAAAAAAGTCTAAGATTTTCATGAAAAGATTTCGGCTTCAAAAAAGTTGACCATTTTCATGAAAAGATTTCAGCTTCAAAAAAGTTGAAAATTTTCATGAAAAGATTTCGGTTTCAAAAAGTTGAAAATTTTCATGAAAAGATTTCGGCTTCAAAAAAGTTGAAAATTTTCATGAAAAGATTTTGGTTTCAAAAAGTTGAAAATTTTCATGAAAAGATTTCGGCTTCAAAAAGTTGAAAATTTTCATGAAAAGATTTCGGCTTCAAAAAAGTTGACCATTTTCATGAAAAGATTTCTGCTTCAAAAAAGTTGAAAATTTTCATGAGAGGATTATGGCTTCAAAAAGGTTGAAAACTTTCATGAACTATTTCGACTTCAAAAAAGTCGAAGATTTTCATGAAAAGATTTCTGCTTCAAAAAAGTTGAAAATTTACATGAAAAGATTTCGACTTCAAAAAAGTCTAAGATTTTCATGAAAAGATTTCTGCTTCAAAAAAGTTGAAAATTTACATGAAAAGATTTCGGCTTCAAAAAAGTTGACCATTTTCATGAAAAGATTTCTGCTTCAAAAAAGTTGAAAATTTACATGAAAAGATTTCGGCTTCAAAAAAGTTGAAAATTTTCATGAAAAGATTTCGGCTTCAAAAAGTTGAAAATTTTCATGAAAAGATCTCGGCTTCAAAAAAGTTGAACATTTTCATGAAAAGATTTCGGCTTTAAAAAAGTTGAAAATTTTCTTGAAAAGATTTCGGCTTCAAAAAAGTTGAAAATTTTCATGAAAAGATTTCTGCTTCAAAAAAGTTGAAAATTTTCATGACAGGATTATGGCTTCAAAAAGGTTGAAAACTTTCATGAAAAGATTTCGGCTTCAAAAAAGTTGAAAATTTACATGAAAAGATTTCGACTTCAAAAAAGTCTAAGATTTTCATGAAAAGATTTCGGCTTCAAAAAAGTTGAAAATTTACATGAAAAGATTTCGACTTCAAAAAAGTCTAAGATTTTCATGAAAAGATTTCAGCTTCAAAAAAGTTGACCATTTTCATGAAAAGATTTCGGCTTCAAAAAAGTTGAAAATTTTCATGAAAAGATTTCGGTTTCAAAAAGTTGAAAATTTTCATGAAAAGATCTCGGCTTCAAAAAAGTTGAACATTTTCATGAAAAGATTTCGGCTTCAAAAAAGTGGAAAATTTTCATGAAAAGATTTAGACTTCAAAAAAGTTGAATATTTTCATCAAGTATTTCGGCTTCAAAAAAGTCGAAGATTTTCATGAAAAGATTTCTGCTTCAAAAAAGTTGAAAATTTTCATGACAGGATTTTGGCTTCAAAAAAGTTGAACATTTTCATGAAAAGATTTCGGCTTCAAAAAAGTTGAACATTTTCATGAAAAGATTTCTGCTTCAAAAAAGTTGAAAAATTACATGAAAAGATTTTGGTTTCAAAAAGTTGAAAATTTTCATGAAAAGATTTCGGCTTCAAAAAAGTTGAACATTTTCATGAAAAGATTTCTGCTTCAAAAAAGTTGAAAATTTACATGAAAAGATTTCGACTTCAAAAAAGTCTAAGATTTTCATGAAAAGATTTCTGCTTCAAAAAAGTTGAAAATTTTCAAGAAAAGATTTCGGCTTAAAAAGTTGAACATTTTCATGAAAAGATTTCGGCTTCAAAAAAGTTGACCATTTTCATGAAAAGATTTCGGCTTCAAAAAAGTTGAACATTTTCATGAAAAGATTTCGGTTTCAAAAAGTTGAAAATTTTCATGAAAAGATCTCGGCTTCAAAAAAGTTGAACATTTTCATGAAAAGATTTCGGCTTCAAAAAAGTTGAAAATTTTCATGAAAAGATTTTGGTTTCAAAAAAGTTGAACATTTTCATGAAAAGATTTCGGCTTCAAAAAAGTTGAAAATTTTCATGAAGTATTTCGGCTTCAAAAAACTTGAACATTTTCATGAAAAGATTTCGGCTTCAAAAAAGTTGAACATTTTCATGAAAAGATTTCTGCTTCAAAAAAGTTGAAAAATTACATGAAAAGATTTTGGTTTCAAAAAGTTGAAAATTTTCATGAAAAGATTTCGGCTTCAAAAAAGTTGAACATTTTCATGAAAAGATTTCTGCTTCAAAAAAGTTGAAAATTTTCATGACAGGATTATGGCTTCAAAAAGGTTGAAAACTTTCATGAACTATTTCGACTTCAAAAAAGTCGAAGATTTTCATGAAAAGATTTCGGCTTCAAAAAAGTTGAAAATTTACATGAAAAGATTTCGACTTCAAAAAAGTCTAAGATTTTCATGAAAAGATTTCTGCTTCAAAAAAGTTGAAAATTTTCATGAAAAGATTTCGGCTTCAAAAAGTTGAAAATTTTCATGAAAAGATTTCGGCTTCAAAAAAGTTGACCATTTTCATGAAAAGATTTCTGCTTCAAAAAAGTTGAAAATTTTCATGAGAGGATTATGGCTTCAAAAAGGTTGAAAACTTTCATGAACTATTTCGACTTCAAAAAAGTCGAAGATTTTCATGAAAAGATTTCTGCTTCAAAAAAGTTGAAAATTTACATGAAAAGATTTCGACTTCAAAAAAGTCTAAGATTTTCATGAAAAGATTTCTGCTTCAAAAAAGTTGAAAATTTACATGAAAAGATTTCGGCTTCAAAAAAGTTGACCATTTTCATGAAAAGATTTCTGCTTCAAAAAAGTTGAAAATTTACATGAAAAGATTTCGGCTTCAAAAAAGTTGAAAATTTTCATGAAAAGATTTCGGCTTCAAAAAGTTGAAAATTTTCATGAAAAGATCTCGGCTTCAAAAAAGTTGAACATTTTCATGAAAAGATTTCGGCTTTAAAAAAGTTGAAAATTTTCTTGAAAAGATTTCGGCTTCAAAAAAGTTGAAAATTTTCATGAAAAGATTTCTGCTTCAAAAAAGTTGAAAATTTTCATGACAGGATTATGGCTTCAAAAAGGTTGAAAACTTTCATGAAAAGATTTCGGCTTCAAAAAAGTTGAAAATTTACATGAAAAGATTTCGACTTCAAAAAAGTCTAAGATTTTCATGAAAAGATTTCTGCTTCAAAAAAGTTGAAAATTTACATGAAAAGATTTCGACTTCAAAAAAGTCTAAGATTTTCATGAAAAGATTTCAGCTTCAAAAAAGTTGACCATTTTCATGAAAAGATTTCGGCTTCAAAAAAGTTGAAAATTTTCATGAAAAGATTTCGGTTTCAAAAAGTTGAAAATTTTCATGAAAAGATCTCGGCTTCAAAAAACTTGAACATTTTCATGAAAAGATTTCGGCTTCAAAAAAGTGGAAAATTTTCATGAAAAGATTTAGACTTCAAAAAAGTTGAATATTTTCATCAAGTATTTCGGCTTCAAAAAAGTCGAAGATTTTCATGAAAAGATTTCTGCTTCAAAAAAGTTGAAAATTTTCATGACAGGATTTTGGCTTCAAAAAAGTTGAACATTTTCATGAAAAGATTTCGGCTTCAAAAAAGTTGAACATTTTCATGAAAAGATTTCTGCTTCAAAAAAGTTGAAAAATTACATGAAAAGATTTTGGTTTCAAAAAGTTGAAAATTTTCATGAAAAGATTTCGGCTTCAAAAAAGTTGAACATTTTCATGAAAAGATTTCTGCTTCAAAAAAGTTGAAAATTTACATGAAAAGATTTCGACTTCAAAAAAGTCTAAGATTTTCATGAAAAGATTTCTGCTTCAAAAAAGTTGAAAATTTTCAAGAAAAGATTTCGGCTTAAAAAGTTGAACATTTTCATGAAAAGATTTCGGCTTCAAAAAAGTTGACCATTTTCATGAAAAGATTTCGGCTTCAAAAAAGTTGAACATTTTCATGAAAAGATTTCGGTTTCAAAAAGTTGAAAATTTTCATGAAAAGATCTCGGCTTCAAAAAAGTTGAACATTTTCATGAAAAGATTTCGGCTTCAAAAAAGTTGAAAATTTTCATGAAAAGATTTTGGTTTCAAAAAAGTTGAACATTTTCATGAAAAGATTTCGGCTTCAAAAAAGTTGAAAATTTTCATGAAGTATTTCGGCTTCAAAAAACTTGAACATTTTCATGAAAAGATTTCGGCTTCAAAAAAGTTGAACATTTTCATGAAAAGATTTCTGCTTCAAAAAAGTTGAAAAATTACATGAAAAGATTTTGGTTTCAAAAAGTTGAAAATTTTCATGAAAAGATTTCGGCTTCAAAAAAGTTGAACATTTTCATGAAAAGATTTCTGCTTCAAAAAAGTTGAAAATTTTCATGACAGGATTATGGCTTCAAAAAGGTTGAAAACTTTCATGAACTATTTCGACTTCAAAAAAGTCGAAGATTTTCATGAAAAGATTTCGGCTTCAAAAAAGTTGAAAATTTACATGAAAAGATTTCGACTTCAAAAAAGTCTAAGATTTTCATGAAAAGATTTCTGCTTCAAAAAAGTTGAAAATTTTCATGAAAAGATTTCGGCTTCAAAAAGTTGAAAATTTTCATGAAAAGATTTCGGCTTCAAAAAAGTTGACCATTTTCATGAAAAGATTTCAGCTTCAAAAAAGTTGAAAATTTTCATAAAAAGATTTCGGTTTCAAAAAGTTGAAAATTTTCATGAAAAGATTTCTGCTTCAAAAAAGTTGAAAATTTACATGAAAAGATTTCGACTTCAAAAAAGTCTAAGATTTTCATGAAAAGATTTCAGCTTCAAAAAAGTTGACCATTTTCATGAAAAGATTTCGGCTTCAAAAAAGTTGAAAATTTTCATGAAAAGATTTCGGTTTCAAAAAGTTGAAAATTTTCATGAAAAGATCTCGGCTTCAAAAAACTTGAACATTTTCATGAAAAGATTTCGGCTTCAAAAAAGTGGAAAATTTTCATGAAAAGATTTAGACTTCAAAAAAGTTGAATATTTTCATCAAGTATTTCGGCTTCAAAAAAGTCGAAGATTTTCATGAAAAGATTTCTGCTTCAAAAAAGTTGAAAATTTTCATGACAGGATTTTGGCTTCAAAAAAGTTGAACATTTTCATGAAAAGATTTCGGCTTCAAAAAAGTTGAACATTTTCATGAAAAGATTTCTGCTTCAAAAAAGTTGAAAAATTAAATGAAAAGATTTTGGTTTCAAAAAGTTGAAAATTTTCATGAAAAGATTTCGGCTTCAAAAAAGTTGAACATTTTCATGAAAAGATTTCTGCTTCAAAAAAGTTGAAAATTTACATGAAAAGATTTCGACTTCAAAAAAGTCTAAGATTTTCATGAAAAGATTTCTGCTTCAAAAAAGTTGAAAATTTTCAAGAAAAGATTTCGGCTTAAAAAGTTGAACATTTTCATGAAAAGATTTCGGCTTCAAAAAAGTTGACCATTTTCATGAAAAGATTTCGGCTTCAAAAAAGTTGAACATTTTCATGAAAAGATTTCGGCTTCAAAAAAGTTGAAAATTTTCATGAAAAGATTTTGGTTTCAAAAAAGTTGAACATTTTCATGAAAAGATTTCGGCTTCAAAAAAGTTGAAAATTTTCATGAAGTATTTCGGCTTCAAAAAACTTGAAAATTTTCATGAAAAGATTTCGGCTTCAAAAAAGTTGAACATTTTCATGAAAAGATTTCTGCTTCAAAAAAGTTGAAAATTTTCATGACAGGATTTTGGCTTCAAAAAGGTTGAAAATTTTCATGAACTATTTCGACTTCAAAAAAGTCTAAGATTTTCATGAAAAGATTTCTGCTTCAAAAAGTTGAAAATTTTCATGAAAAGATTTCGGCTTCAAAAAGTTGAAAATTTTCATGAAAAGATTTCGGCTTCAAAAAAGTTGACCATTTTCATGAAAAGATTTCAGCTTCAAAAAAGTTGAAAATTTTCATAAAAAGATTTCGGTTTCAAAAAGTTGAAAAATTACATGAAAAGATTTTGGTTTCAAAAATTTGAAAATTTTCATGAAAAGATTTCGGCTTCAAAAAAGTTGAACATTTTCATGAAAAGATTTCTGCTTCAAAAAAGTTGAAAATTTTCATGACAGGATTATGGCTTCAAAAAGGTTGAAAACTTTCATGAACTATTTCGACTTCAAAAAAGTCGAAGATTTTCATGAAAAGATTTCGGCTTCAAAAAAGTTGAAAATTTACATGAAAAGATTTCGACTTCAAAAAAGTCTAAGATTTTCATGAAAAGATTTCTGCTTCAAAAAAGTTGAAAATTTTCATGAAAAGATTTCGGCTTCAAAAAAGTTGACCATTTTCATGAAAAGATTTCAGCTTCAAAAAAGTTGAAAATTTTCATAAAAAGATTTCGGTTTCAAAAAGTTGAAAATTTTCATGAAAAGATTTCGGCTTCAAAAAAGTTGAAAATTTTCATGAAAAGATTTTGGTTTCAAAAAGTTGAAAATTTTCATGAAAACATTTCAGCTTCAAAAAGGTTGAAAACTTTCATGAACAATTTCGACTTCAAAAAAGTCGAAGATTTTCATGAAAAGATTTATGCTTCAAAAACGATGAAAATTTTCATGAAAAGATTTCTGCTTCAAAAAGTTGAAAATTTTCTTGAAAAGATTTCGGCTTCAAAAAAGTTGACCATTTTCATGAAAAGATTTCTGCTTCAAAAAAGTTGAAAATTTTCATGACAGGATTATGGCTTCAAAAAGGTTGAAAACTTTCATGAACTATTTCGACTTCAAAAAAGTCGAAGATTTTCATGAAAAGATTTCGGCTTCAAAAAAGTTGAACATTTACATGAAAAGATTTCGACTTCAAAAAAGTCTAAGATTTTCATGAAAAGATTTCTGCTTCAAAAAAGTTGAAAATTTACATGAAAAGATTTCGGCTTCAAAAAAGTTGACCATTTTCATGAAAAGATTTCTGCTTCAAAAAAGTTGAAAATTTACATGAAAAGATTTCGGCTTCAAAAAAGTTGAACATTTTCATGAAAAGATTTCGGCTTTAAAAAAGTTGAAAATTTTCTTGAAAAGATTTCGGCTTCAAAAAAGTTGACCATTTTCATGAAAAGATTTCGGCTTAAAAAAAGTTGAAAATTTTCATGACAGGATTATGGCTTCAAAAAGGTTGAAAACTTTCATGAACTATTTCGACTTCAAAAAAGTCGAAGATTTTCATGAAAAGATTTCGGCTTCAAAAAAGTTGAAAATTTACATGAAAAGATTTCGACTTCAAAAAAGTCTAAGATTTTCATGAAAAGATTTCTGCTTCAAAAAAGTTGAAAATTTTCATGACAGGATTTTGGCTTCAAAAAGGTTGAAAATTTTCATGAACTATTTCGACTTCAAAAAAGTCTAAGATTTTCATGAAAAGATTTCTGCTTCAAAAAAGTTGAAAATTTTCATGAAAAGATTTCGGCTTCAAAAAGTTGAAAATTTTCATGAAAAGATTTCGGCTTCAAAAAAGTTGACCATTTTCATGAAAAGATTTCAGCTTCAAAAAAGTTGAAAATTTTCATAAAAAGATTTCGGTTTCAAAAAGTTGAAAATTTTCATGAAAAGATTTCGGCTTCAAAAAAGTTGAAAATTTTCATGAAAAGATTTTGGTTTCAAAAAGTTGAAAATTTTCAAGAAAAGATTTCAGCTTCAAAAAGGTTGAAAACTTTCATGAACAATTTCGACTTCAAAAAAGTCGAAGATTTTCATGAAAAGATTTCGGCTGCAAAAAAGTCTAAAATTTTCATGAAAAGATTTATGCTTCAAAAACGATGAAAATTTTCATGAAAAGATTTCTGCTTCAAAAAGTTGAAAATTTTCTTGAAAAGATTTCGGCTTCAAAAAAGTTGACCATTTTCATGAAAAGATTTCTGCTTCAAAAAAGTTGAAAATTTTCATGACAGGATTATGGCTTCAAAAAGGTTGAAAACTTTCATGAACTATTTCGACTTCAAAAAAGTCGAAGATTTTCATGAAAAGATTTCGGCTTCAAAAAAGTTGAACATTTACATGAAAAGATTTCGACTTCAAAAAAGTCTAAGATTTTCATGAAAAGATTTCTGCTTCAAAAAAGTTGAAAATTTACATGAAAAGATTTCGGCTTCAAAAAAGTTGACCATTTTCATGAAAAGATTTCTGCTTCAAAAAAGTTGAAAATTTACATGAAAAGATTTCGGCTTCAAAAAAGTTGAAAATTTACATGAAAAGATTTCGGTTTCAAAAAGTTGAAAATTTTCATGAAAAGATCTCGGCTTCAAAAAAGTTGAACATTTTCATGAAAAGATTTCGGCTTTAAAAAAGTTGAAAATTTTCTTGAAAAGATTTCGGCTTCAAAAAAGTTGACCATTTTCATGAAAAGATTTCGGCTTAAAAAAAGTTGAAAATTTTCATTACAGGATTATGGCTTCAAAAAGGTTGAAAACTTTCATGAACTATTTCGACTTCAAAAAAGTCGAAGATTTTCATGAAAAGATTTCGGCTTCAAAAAAGTTGAAGATTTACATGAAAAGATTTCGACTTCAAAAAAGTCTAAGATTTTCATGAAAAGATTTCTGCTTCAAAAAAGTTGAAAATTTTCATGACAGGATTTTGGCTTCAAAAAGGTTGAAAATTTTCATGAACTATTTCGACTTCAAAAAAGTCGAAGATTTTCATGAAAAGATTTCTGCTTCAAAAAAGTTGAAAATTTACATGAAAAGATTTCGACTTCAAAAAAGTCTAAGATTTTCATGAAAAGATTTCTGCTTCAAAAAAGTTGAAAATTTACATGAAAAGATTTCGACTTCAAAAAAGTCTAAGATTTTCATGAAAAGATTTCTGCTTCAAAAAAGTTGAAAATTTTCATGAAAAGATTTCGGCTTCAAAAAGTTGAAAATTTTCATGAAAAGATTTCGGCTTCAAAAAAGTTGAAAATTTTCATGAAAAGATTTCGGCTTCAAAAAAGTTGACCATTTTCATGAAAAGATTTCTGCTTCAAAAAAGTTGAAAATTGACATGAACTATTTCGACTTCAAAAAAGTCGAAGATTTTCATGAAAAGATTTCGGCTTCAAAAAAGTTGAAAATTTACATGAAAAGATTTTGGTTTCAAAAAGTTGAAAATTTTCATGAAAAGATTTCAGCTTCAAAAAGGTTGAAAACTTTCATGAACAATTTCGACTTCAAAAAAGTCGAAGATTTACATGAAAAGATTTTGGTTTCAAAAAGTTGAAAATTTTCATGAAAAGATTTCAGCTTCAAAAAGGTTGAAAACTTTCATGAACAATTTCGACTTCAAAAAAGTTGAAAATTTTCTTGAAAAGATTTCGGCTTCAAAAAAGTTGACCATTTTCATGAAAAGATTTCTGCTTCAAAAAAGTTGAAAATTTTCATGACAGGATTATGGCTTCAAAAAGGTTGAAAACTTTCATGAACTATTTCGACTTCAAAAAAGTTGAAGATTTTCATGAAAAGATTTCGGCTTCAAAAAAGTTGAAAATTTACATGAAAAGATTTCGACTTCAAAAAAGTCTAAGATTTTCATGAAAAGATTTCTGCTTCAAAAAAGTTGAAAATTTACATGAAAAGATTTCGGCTTCAAAAAAGTTGACCATTTTCATGAAAAGATTTCGGCTTCAAAAAAGTTGACCATTTTCATGAAAAGATTTCGGCTTCAAAAAAGTTGAAAATTTTCATGAAAAGATTTCGGTTTCAAAAAGTTGAAAATTTTCATGAAAAGATCTCGGCTTCAAAAAAGTTGAACATTTTCATGAAAAGATTTCGGCTTCAAAAAAGTTGAAAATTTTCATGAAAAGATTTAGACTTCAAAAAAGTTGAATATTTTCATCAAGTATTTCTACTTCAAAAAAGTTGAAAATTTTCATGACAGGATTTTGGCTTCAAAAAAGTTGAACATTTTCATGAAAAGATTTCGGCTTCAAAAAAGTTGAACATTTTCATGAAAAGATTTATGCTTCAAAAAAGTCTAAGATTTTCATGAAAAGATTTTGACTTCAAAAAAGTCTAAGAGTTTCATGAAAAGATTTCGGCTTCAAAAAAGTTGAAAATTTTCATGAAAAGATTTAGACTTCAAAAAAGTTGAATATTTTCATCAAGTATTTCGACTTCAAAAAAGTCTAAGATTTTCATGAAAAGATTTCGGCTTCAAAAAAGTTGACCATTTTCATGAAAAGATTTCGGCTTCAAAAAAGTTGAAAATTTTCATGAAAAGATTTCGGTTTCAAAAAGTTGAAAATTTTCATGAAAAGATCTCGGCTTCAAAAAAGTTGAACATTTTCATGAAAAGATTTCGGCTTCAAAAAAGTTGAAAATTTTCATGAAAAGATTTAGACTTCAGAAAAGTTGAATATTTTCATCAAGTATTTCGGCTTCAAAAAAGTCGAAGATTTTCATGAAAAGATTTCGGCTTCAAAAAAGTTGAAAATTTACATGAAAAGATTTCGACTTCAAAAAAGTCTAAGATTTTCATGAAAAGATTTCTGCTTCAAAAAAGTTGAAAATTTTCATGAAAAGATTTCGGCTTCAAAAAAGTTGAAAATTTTCATGAAAAGATTTTGGTTTCAAAAAGTTGAAAATTTTCATGAAAAGATTTCAGCTTCAAAAAGGTTGAAAACTTTCATGAACAATTTCGACTTCAAAAAAGTCGAAGATTTTCATGAAAAGATTTCGGCTTCAAAAAAGTTGAAAATTTTCATGAAAAGATTTCGGTTTCAAAAAGTTGAAAATTTTCATGAAAAGATCTCGGCTTCAAAAAAGTTGACCATTTTCATGAAAAGATTTTGGTTTCAAAAAGTTGAAAATTTTCATGAAGTATTTCGGCTTCAAAAAAATGGAATATTTTCATGAAAAGATTCCGGCTTCAAAAAAGTTGAAAATTTTCATGAAAAGATTTCGGGTTCAAAAAAGTTGAAAATTTTCATGAACTATTTCGGCATCAAAAAAGTTGAAAATTTACATGAAAAGATTTCGGCTTCAAAAAAGTTGACCATTTTCATGAAAAGATTTTGGTTTCAAAAAAGTTGACCATTTTCATGAAAAGATTTCTGCTTCAAAAAAGTTGAAAATTTTCATGAAGTATTTCGGCTTCAAAAAAATGGAACATTTTCATGAAAAGATTTCGGCTTCAAAAAAGTCTAAGATTTTCATGAAAAGATTTCTGCTTCAAAAAAGTTGAAAATTTTCATGAAAAGATCTCGGCTTCAAAAAAATGGAACATTTTCATGAAAAGATTTCTGCTTCAAAAAAGTTGAAAATTTACATGAAAAGATTTCGGCTTCAAAAAAGTTGACCATTTTCATGAAAAGATTTCTGCTTCAAAAAAGTTGAAAATATACATGAAAAGATTTCGACTTCAAAAAAGTCTAAGATTTTCATGAAAAGATTTCGGCTTCAAAAAAGTTGACCATTTTCATGAAAAGATTTCGGCTTCAAAAAAGTTGAAAATTTTCATGAAAAGATTTCGGTTTCAAAAAGTTGAAAATTTTCATGAAAAGATCTCGGCTTCAAAAAAGTTGAACATTTTCATGAAAAGATTTCGGCTTCAAAAAAGTTGAAAATTTTCATGAAAAGATTTAGACTTCAGAAAAGTTGAATATTTTCATCAAGTATTTCGGCTTCAAAAAAGTCGAAGATTTTCATGAAAAGATTTCAGCTTCAAAAAAGTTGAAAATTTTCATGACAGGATTTTGGCTTCAAAAAAGTTGAACATTTTCATGAAAAGATTTCGGCTTCAAAAAAGTTGAACATTTTCATGAAAAGATTTATGCTTCAAAAAAGTTGAAAATTTTCATGAAAAGATTTCGGCTTAAAAAAAGTTGAAAATTTTCATGACAGGATTATGGCTTCAAAAAGGTTGAAAACTTTCATGAACTATTTCGACTTCAAAAAAGTCGAAGATTTTCATGAAAAGATTTCGGCTTCAAAAAAGTTGAAAATTTACATGAAAAGATTTCGACTTCAAAAAAGTCTAAGATTTTCATGAAAAGATTTCTGCTTCAAAAAAGTTGAAAATTTTCATGACAGGATTTTGGCTTCAAAAAGGTTGAAAATTTTCATGAACTATTTCGACTTCAAAAAAGTCGAAGATTTTCATGAAAAGATTTCTGCTTCAAAAAAGTTGAAAATTTTCATGAAAAGATTTCGGTTTCAAAAAGTTGAAAATTTTCATGAAAAGATTTCGGCTTCAAAAAAGTTGAAAATTTTCATGAAAAGATTTTGGTTTCAAAAAGTTGAAAATTTTCATGAAAAGATTTCAGCTTCAAAAAGGTTGAAAACTTTCATGAACAATTTCGACTTCAAAAAAGTCGAAGATTTTCATGAAAAGATTTCGGCTTCAAAAAAGTTGAAAATTTTCATGAAGTATTTCGGCTGCAAAAAAGTCTAAAATTTTCATGAAAAGATTTATGCTTCAAAAACGATGAAAATTTTCATGAAAAGATTTCGGCTTCAAAAAGTTGAAAATTTTCTTGAAAAGATTTCGGCTTCAAAAAAGTTGACCATTTTCATGAAAAGATTTCTGCTTCAAAAAAGTTGAAAATTTTCATGACAGGATTATGGCTTCAAAAAGGTTGAAAACTTTCATGAACTATTTCGACTTCAAAAAAGTCGAAGATTTTCATGAAAAGATTTCGGCTTCAAAAAAGTTGAAAATTTACATGAAAAGATTTCGACTTCAAAAAAGTTGAACATTTTCATGAAAAGATTTCGGCTTTAAAAAAGTTGAAAATTTTCTTGAAAAGATTTCGGCTTCAAAAAAGTTGACCATTTTCATGAAAAGATTTCTGCTTCAAAAAAGTTGAAAATTTTCATGACAGGATTTTGGCTTCAAAAAGGTTGAAAACTTTCATGAACTATTTTGACTTCAAAAAAGTCGAAGATTTTCATGAAAAGATTTCTGCTTCAAAAAAGTTGAAAATTTACATGAAAAGATTTCGACTTCAAAAAAGTCTAAGATTTTCATGAAAAGATTTCTGCTTCAAAAAAGTTGAACATTTTCATGAAAAGATTTCGGCTTTAAAAAGTTGAAAATTTTCATGAAAAGATTTCGGCTTCAAAAAAGTTGACCATTTTCATGAAAAGATTTCAGCTTCAAAAAAGTTGAAAATTTTCATGGAAAGATTTTGGTTTCAAAAAGTTGAAAATTTTCATGAAAAGATTTCAGCTTCAAAAAGGTTGAAAATTTTCATGAAAAGATTTTGGTTTCAAAAAGTTCAAAATTTTCATGAAAAGATTTCAGCTTCAAAAAGGTTGAAAACTTTCATGAACAATTTCGACTTCAAAAAAGTCGAAGATTTTCATGAAAAGATTTCGGCTTCAAAAAAGTTGAAAATTTTCATGAAAAGATTTCGGTTTCAAAAAGTTGAAAATTTTCATGAAAAGATCTCGGCTTCAAAAAAGTTGACCATTTTCATGAAAAGATTTTGGTTTCAAAAAGTTGAAAATTTTCATGAAGTATTTCGGCTTCAAAAAAATGGAATATTTTCATGAAAAGATTTCGGCTTTAAAAAAGTTGAAAATTTTCATGAAAAGATTTCGACTTCAAAAAAGTCTAAGATTTTCATGAAAAGATTTCTGCTTCAAAAAAGTTGAACATTTTCATGAAAAGATTTCGGCTTTAAAAAGTTGAAAATTTTCATGAAAAGATTTCGGCTTCAAAAAAGTTGACCATTTTCATGAAAAGATTTCAGCTTCAAAAAAGTTGAAAATTTTCATGGAAAGATTTCGGTTTCAAAAAGTTGAAAATTTTCATGAAAAGATTTCGGCTTCAAAAAAGTTGAAAATTTTCATGAAAAGATTTTGGTTTCAAAAAGTTGAAAATTTTCATGAAAAGATTTCAGCTTCAAAAAGGTTGAAAACTTTCATGAACAATTTCGACTTCAAAAAAGTCTAAGATTTTCATGAAAAGATTTCGGCTTCAAAAAAGTTGAAAATTTTCATGAAAAGATTTCGGTTTCAAAAAGTTGAAAATTTTCATGAAAAGATCTCGGCTTCAAAAAAGTTGACCATTTTCATGAAAAGATTTTGGTTTCAAAAAGTTGAAAATTTTCATGAAGTATTTCGGCTTCAAAAAAATGGAATATTTTCATGAAAAGATTTCGGCTTCAAAAAAGTTGAAAATTTTCATGAAAAGATTTCGGGTTCAAAAAAGTTGAAAATTTTCATGAACTATTTCGGCATCAAAAAAGTTGAAAATTTACATGAAAAGATTTCGGCTTCAAAAAAGTTGACCATTTTCATGAAAAGATTTTGGTTTCAAAAAAGTTGACCATTTTCATGAAAAGATTTCTGCTTCAAAAAAGTTGAAAATTTTCATGAAGTATTTCGGCTTCAAAAAAATGGAACATTTTCATGAAAAGATTTCGGCTTCAAAAAACTTGAACATTTTCATGAAAAGATTTCGGCTTCAAAAAAGTCGAAGATTTTCATGAAAAGATTTCTGCTTCAAAAAAGTTGAACATTTTCATGAAAAGATCTCGGCTTCAAAAAAATGGAACATTTTCATGAAAAGATTTCGGCTTCAAAAAAGTTGAAAATTTCCATGAACTATTTCGGCATCAAAAAAGTTGAAAATTTTCATGAAAAGATTTAGGTTTCAAAAAAGTTGAAAATTTTCATGAAGTATTTCGGCTTCAAAAAAATGGAACATTTTCATGAAAAGATTTCGGCTTCAAAAAAGTTGAAAATTTTCATGAAAAGATTTCGGCTTAAAAAGTTGAAAATCTTCATGAAAAGATTTCGGCTTCAAAAAAGTTGACCATTTTCATGAAAAGATTTTGGTTTCAAAAAGTTGAAAATTTTCATGAAGTATTTCGGCTTCAAAAAAATGGAATATTTTCATGAAAAGATTTCGGCTTCAAAAAAGTTGAAAATTTTCATGAAAAGATTTCGGGTTCAAAAAAGTTGAAAATTTTCATGAACTATTTCGGCATCAAAAAAGTTGAAAATTTACATGAAAAGATTTCGGCTTCAAAAAAGTTGACCATTTTCATGAAAAGATTTTGGTTTCAAAAAGTTGAAAATTTTCATGAAAAGATTTCGGCTTCAAAAAAGTTGAAAATTTTCATGAAGTATTTCGGCTGCAAAAAAGTCTAAAATTTTCATGAAAAGATTTATGCTTCAAAAAAGATGAAAATTTTCATGAAAAGATTTCGGCTTCAAAAAAGTTGAACATTTTCATGAAAAGATTTCGGCTTCAAAAAAGTTGAACATTTTCATGAAAAGATTTCTGCTTCAAAAAAGTTGAAAATTTTCATGACAAGATTTCTGCTTCAAAAAAGTTGAAAAATTTCATCAAGTATTTCGGCTTCAAAAAAGTCGAAGATTTTCATGAAAAGATTTCTGCTTCAAAAAAGTTGAAAATTTTCATGAAGTATTTCGGCTTCAAAAAACTTGAACATTTTCATGAAAAGATTTCGGTTTCAAAAAGTTGAAAATTTTCATGAAAAGATTTCGGCTTCAAAAAAGTTGAAAATTTTCATGAAGTATTTCGGCTTCAAAAAAATGGAATATTTTCATGAAAAGATCTCGGCTTCAAAAAAGTTGAACATTTTCATGAAAAGATTTCGGCATCAAAAAAGTTGAACATTTTCATGAAAAGATTTCGGCTTCAAAAAAGTTGAACATTTTCATGAAAAGATTTTGGTTTCAAAAAAGTTGACCATTTTCATGAAAAGATTTCTGCTTCAAAAAAGTTGAAAATTTTCATGAAGTATTTCGGCTTCAAAAAAATGGAACATTTTCATGAAAAGATTTCGGCTTCAAAAAACTTGAACATTTTCATGAAAAGATTTCGGCTTCAAAAAAGTTGAAAATTTTCATGAAAAGATTTCGGGTTCAAAAAAGTTGAAAATTTTCATGAACTATTTCGGCATCAAAAAAGTTGAAAATTTACATGAAAAGATTTAGGTTTCAAAAAAGTTGAAAATTTTCATGAAGTATTTCGGCTTCAAAAAAGTCTAAAATTTTCATGAACTATTTCGGCTTCAAAAAAGTTGAACATTTTCATGAAAAGATTTCGGTTTCAAAAAGTTGAAAATTTTCATGAAAAGTTTTCGGCTTCAAAAAAGTTGAACATTTTCATGAAAAAATTTCAGCTTCAAAAAAGTTGAACATTTTCATGAAAAGATTTCGGCTTCAAAAAAGTTGAACATTTTCATGAAAAGATTTCGGTTTCAAAAAGTTGAACATTTTCATGAAAAGATCTCGGCTTCAAAAAAGTTGAACATTTTCATGAAAAGATTTCGGCTTCAAAAAAGTTGAAAATTTACATGAAAAGATTTAGGTTTCAAAAAAGTTGAAAATTTTCATGAAGTATTTCGGCTTCAAAAAAGTCTAAAATTTTCATGAACTATTTCGGCTTCAAAAAAGTTGAACATTTTCATGAAAAGATTTCGGTTTCAAAAAGTTTAAAATTTTCATGAAAAGTTTTCGGCTTCAAAAAAGTTGAACATTTTCATGAAAAAATTTCAGCTTCAAAAAAGTTGAACATTTTCATGAAAAGATTTCGGCTTCAAAAAAGTTGAACATTTTCATGAAAAGATTTCGGTTTCAAAAAGTTGAACATTTTCATGAAAAGATCTCGGCTTCAAAAAAGTTGAACATTTTCATGAAAAGATTTCGGCTTCAAAAAAGTTGAAAATTTTCATGAAAAGATTTTGGTTTCAAAAAAGTTGACCATTTTCATGAAAAGATTTCGGCTTCAAAAAAGTTGAAAATTTTCATGAAGTATTTCGGCTTCAAAAAAATGGAACATTTTCATGAAAAGATTTCGGCTTCAAAAAACTTGAACATGTTCATGAAAAGATTTCTGCTTCAAAAAAGTTGAACATTTTCATGAAAAGATTTCTGCTTCAAAAAAGTTGAAAATTTACATGAAAAGATTTCGACTTCAAAAAAGTGTAAGATTTTCATGAAAAGATTTCTGCTTCAAAAAAGTTGAAAATGTTTATGAAAAAATTTCAGCTTCAAAAAAGTTGAACATTTTCATGAAAAGATTTCGGCTTCAAAAAAGTTGAACATTTTCATGAAAAGATTTTGGTTTCAAAAAAGTTGACCATTTTCATGAAAAGATTTCTGCTTCAAAAAAGTTGAAAATTTTCATGAAGTATTTCGGCTTCAAAAAAATGGAACATTTTCATGAAAAGATTTCGGCTTCAAAAAACTTGAACATTTTCATGAAAAGATTTCGGCTTCAAAAAAGTCTAAGATTTTCATGAAAAGATTTCTGCTTCAAAAAAGTTGAAAATTTTCATGAAAAGATTTCGGCTTAAAAAGTTGAAAATTTTCATGAAAAGATTTCGGCTTCAAAAAAATGGAACATTTTCATGAAAAGATTTCGTTTTCAAAAAAGTTGAAAATTTTCATGAAGTATTTCGGCTTCAAAAAAATGGAACATTTTCATGAAAAGATTTCGGCTTCAAAAAAGTTGAAAATTTTCATGAAAAGATTTCGGCTTCAAAAAAGTTGAAAATTTTCATGAACTATTTCGACATCAAAAAAGTTGAATATTTTCATGAAAAGATTTCGGCTTCAAAAAAGTTGAAAATTTTCATGAAAAGATTTCGGGTTCAAAAAAGTTGAAAATTTTCATGAACTATTTCGGCATCAAAAAAGTTGAAAATTTTCATGAAAAGGTTTAGGGTTCAAAAAAGTTGAAAATTTTCATGAAAAGATTTCGGCTTCAAAAAAGTTGAAAATTTTCATAAAAAAAATTTAGACTTCAAAAAAGTTGAATATTTTCATCAAGTATTTCGGCTTCAAAAAAGTCGAAGATTTTCATGAAAAGATTTCGGCTTCAAAAAGTTGAAAATTTTCATGAAAAGATTTCGGCTTCAAAAAAGTTGAACATTTTTATGAAAAGATTTCTGCTTCAAAAAAGTTGAAAATTTTCATGAAAAGATTTCGGCTTAAAAAGTTGAAAATCTTCATGAAAAGATTTCGGCTTCAAAAAAGTTGACCATTTTCATGAAAAGATTTTGGTTTCAAAAAGTTGAACATTTTCATGAAGTATTTCGGCTTCAAAAAAATGGAATATTTTCATGAAAAGATTTCGGCTTCAAAAAAGTTGAAAATTTTCATGAAAAGATTTCGGGTTCAAAAAAGTTGAAAATTTTCATGAACTATTTCGGCATCAAAAAAGTTGAAAATTTACATGAAAAGATTTAGGTTTCAAAAAAGTTGAAAATTTTCATGAAGTATTTCGGCTTCAAAAAAGTCTAAAATTTTCATGAAAAGATTTCGGTTTCAAAAAGTTGAAAATTTTCATGGAAAGATTTCGGCTTCAAAAAAGTTGAAAATTTTCATGAACTATTTCGGCTTCAAAAAAGTTGAAAATTTTCATGAAAAGATTTCGGGTTCAAAAAAGTTGAAAATTTTCATGAACTATTTCGGCATCAAAAAAGTTGAAAATTTACATGAAAAGATTTCGGCTTCAAAAAAGTTGACCATTTTCATGAAATGATTTCAGCTTCAAAAAAATGGAACATTTTCATGAAAAGATTTCGGCTTCAAAAAAGTTGAAAATTTTCATGAAAAGATTTCGGCTTCAAAAAAGTTGAAAATTTTCATGAACTATTTCGGCATCAAAAAAGTTGAACATTTTCATGAAAAGATTTAGGTTTCAAAAAAGTTGAAAATTTTCATGAAGTATTTCGGCTTCAAAAAAATGGAACATTTTCATGAAAAGATTTCGGCTTCAAAAAAGTTGAAAATTTTCATGAAAAGATTTCGGGTTCAAAAAAGTTGAAAATTTTCATGAACTATTTCGGCATCAAAAAAGTTGAAAATTTTCATGAAAAGGTTTAGGGTTCAAAAAAGTTGAAAATTTTCATGAAAAGATTTCGGCTTCAAAAAAGTTGAAAATTTTCATGAAAAGATTTAGACTTCAAAAAAGTTGAATATTTTCATCAAGTATTTCGGCTTCAAAAAAGTCGAAGATTTTCATGAAAAGATTTCGGCTTCAAAAAAGTTGACCATTTTCATGAAAAGATTTCGGCTTCAAAAAAGTTGAACATTTTCATGAAAAGATTTTGGTTTCAAAAAAGTCGAAGATTTTCATGAAAAGATTTCTGCTTCAAAAAAGTTGAAAATTTTCATGAAGTATTTCGGCTTCAAAAAACTTGAACATTTTCATGAAAAGATTTCGGTTTCAAAAAGTTGAAAATTTTCATGAAAAGATTTCGGCTTCAAAAAAGTTGAAAATTTTCATGAAGTATTTCGGCTTCAAAAAAATGGAATATTTTCATGAAAAGATCTCGGCTTCAAAAAAGTTGAACATTTTCATGAAAAGATTTCGGCTTCAAAAAAGTTGAACATTTTCATGAAAAGATTTCGGCTTCAAAAAAGTTGAAAATTTTCATGAAAAGATTTTGGTTTCAAAAAAGTTGACCATTTTCATGAAAAGATTTCGGCTTCAAAAAAGTTGAAAATTTTCATGAAGTATTTCGGCTTCAAAAAAATGGAACATTTTCATGAAAAGATTTCGGCTTCAAAAAACTTGAACATGTTCATGAAAAGATTTCTGCTTCAAAAAAGTTGAACATTTTCATGAAAAGATTTCTGCTTCAAAAAAGTTGAAAATTTACATGAAAAGATTTCGACTTCAAAAAAGTGTAAGATTTTCATGAAAAGATTTCTGCTTCAAAAAAGTTGAAAATTTTTATGAAAAAATTTCAGCTTCAAAAAAGTTGAACATTTTCATGAAAAGATTTCGGCTTCAAAAAAGTTGAACATTTTCATGAAAAGATTTTGGTTTCAAAAAAGTTGACCATTTTCATGAAAAGATTTCTGCTTCAAAAAAGTTGAAAATTTTCATGAAGTATTTCGGCTTCAAAAAAATGGAACATTTTCATGAAAAGATTTCGGCTTCAAAAAACTTGAACATTTTCATGAAAAGATTTCGGCTTCAAAAAAGTCTAAGATTTTCATGAAAAGATTTCTGCTTCAAAAAAGTTGAAAATTTTCAT
Organism: Labrus bergylta; assembly: GCF_963930695.1. Classification (NCBI taxonomy): domain Eukaryota; kingdom Metazoa; phylum Chordata; class Actinopteri; order Labriformes; family Labridae; genus Labrus; species Labrus bergylta. The sequence goes on along the minus strand of NC_089210.1, from coordinate 27,195,294 downwards.
GAAAAGATTTCGGCTTAAAAAGTTGAAAATTTTCATGAAAAGATTTCGGCTTCAAAAAAATGGAACATTTTCATGAAAAGATTTCGGCTTCAAAAAAGTTGAAAATTTTCATGAAAAGATTTCGGCTTCAAAAAAGTTGAAAATTTTCATGAAGTATTTCGGCTTCAAAAAAATGGAACATTTTCATGAAAAGATTTCGGCTTCAAAAAAGTTGAAAATTTTCATGAAAAGATTTCGGCTTCAAAAAAGTTGAAAATTTTCATGAACTATTTCGGCATCAAAAAAGTTGAAAATTTTCATGAAAGGATTTAGGTTTCAAAAAAGTTGAAAATTTTCATGAAGTATTTCGGCTTCAAAAAAATGGAACATTTTCATGAAAAGATTTCGGCTTCAAAAAAGTTGAAAATTTTCATGAAAAGATTTCGGGTTCAAAAAAGTTGAAAATTTTCATGAAAAGATTTCGGCTTGAAAAAAGTTGAAAATTTTCATGAAAAGATTTAGACTTCAAAAAAGTTGAATATTTTCATCAAGTATTTCGGCTTCAAAAAAGTCGAAGATTTTCATGAAAAGATTTCGGCTTCAAAAAGTTGAAAATTTTCATGAACTATTTCGGCATCAAAAAAGTTGAAAATTTTCATGAAGTATTTCGGCTTCAAAAAAGTCTAAAATTTTCATGAAAAGATTTCGGTTTCAAAAAGTTGAAAATTTTCATGAAAAGATTTCGGCTTCAAAAAAGTTGAAAATTTTCATGAACTATTTCGGCTTCAAAAAAGTTGAAAATTTTCATGAAAAGATTTCGGGTTCAAAAAAGTTGAAAATTTTCATGAACTATTTCGGCATCAAAAAAGTTGAAAATTTACATGAAAAGATTTCGGCTTCAAAAAAGTTGACCATTTTCATGAAAAGATTTCAGCTTCAAAAAAGTTGAAAATTTTCATGAAAAGATTTCGGTTTCAAAAAGTTGAAAATTTTCATGAAAAGATTTCGGCTTCAAAAAAGTTGAAAATTTTCATGAAAAGATTTCGGCATCAAAAAAGTTGAAAATTTTCATGAAAAGATTTAGGTTTCAAAAAAGTTGAAAATTTTCATGAAGTATTTCGGCTTCAAAAAAGTTTAAAATTTTCATGAAAAGATTTCTGCTTCAAAAAAGTTGAAAATTTTCATGAAGTATTTCGGCTTCAAAAAAATGGAACATTTTCATGAAAAGATTTCGGCTTCAAAAAAGTTGAACATTTTCATGAAAAGATTTCGGTTTCAAAAAGTGGAAAATTTTCATGAAAAGATCTCGGCTTCAAAAAAGTTGAACATTTTCATGAAAAGATTTCGGCTTCAAAAAGTTGAAAATTTTCATGAAAAGAATTTGGTTTCAAAAAAGTTGAACATTTTCATGAAAAGATTTCTGCTTCAAAAAAGTTGAAAATTTTCATGAAGTATTTCGGCTTCAAAAAAATGGAACATTTTCATGAAAAGATTTCTGCTTCAAAAAAGTTGAAAATTTACATGAAAAGATTTCGACTTCAAAAAAGTCTAAGATTTTCATGAAAAGATTTCTGCTTCAAAAAAGTTGAAAATTTTCATGAAAAGATTTCAGCTTCAAAAAGTTGAAAATTTTCATGAAAAGATTTCGGCTTCAAAAAAGTTGACCATTTTCATGAAAAGATTTCGGCTTCAAAAAGTTGAAAATTTTCATGAAAAGATCTCGGCTTCAAAAAAGTTGAACATTTTCATGAAAAGATTTCGGCTTCAAAAAAGTTGACCATTTTCATGAAAAGATTTCGGCTTCAAAAAAGTTGACCATTTTCATGAAAAGATTTCAGCTTCAAAAAAGTTGAAAATTTTCATGAAAAGTTTTCGGCTTCAAAAAAGTTGACCATTTTCATGAAAAGATTTCAGCTTCAAAAAAGTTGAAAATTTTCATGAAAAGATTTCGGCTTCAAAAAAGTTGAAAATTTTCATGAAAAGATTTCGGGTTCAAAAAAGTTGAAAATTTTCATGAACTGTTTCGGCATCAAAAAAGTTGAAAATTTTCATGAAAAGGTTTAGGGTTCAAAAAAGTTGAAAATTTTCATGAAAAGATTTCGGCTTCAAAAAAGTTGAAAATTTTCATGAAAAGATTTAGACTTCAAAAAAGTTGAATATTTTCATCAATTATTTCGGCTTCAAAAAAGTCGAAGATTTTCATGAAAAGATTTCGGCTTCAAAAAGTTGAAAATTTTCATGAAAAGATTTAGGCTTAAAAAGTTGAAAATCTTCATGAAAAGATTTCTGCTTCAAAAAAGTTGACCATTTTCATGAAAAGATTTTGGTTTCAAAAAGTTGAACATTTTCATGAAGTATTTCGGCTTCAAAAAAATGGAATATTTTCATGAAAAGATTTCGGCTTCAAAAAAGTTGAAAATTTTCATGAAAAGATTTCGGGTTCAAAAAAGTTGAAAATTTTCATGAACTATTTCGGCATCAAAAAAGTTGAAAATTTACATGAAAAGATTTAGGTTTCAAAAAGTTGAAAATTTTCATGAACTATTTCGGCTTCAAAAAAGTCTAAAATTTTCATGAAAAGATTTCGGGTTCAAAAAAGTTGAAAATTTTCATGAACTATTTCGGCATCAAAAAAGTTGAAAATTTACATGAAAAGATTTAGGTTTCAAAAAGTTGAAAATTTTCATGAACTATTTCGGCTTCAAAAAAGTCTAAAATTTTCATGAAAAGATTTCGGTTTCAAAAAGTTGAAAATTTTCATGAAAAGATTTCGGCTTCAAAAAAGTTGAAAATTTTCATGAACTATTTCGGCTTCAAAAAAGTTGAAAATTTTCATGAAAAGATTTCGGGTTCAAAAAAGTTGAAAATTTTCATGAACTATTTCGGCATCAAAAAAGTTGAAAATTTACATGAAAAGATTTCGGCTTCAAAAAAGTTGACCATTTTCATGAAAAGATTTCAGCTTCAAAAAAATGGAACATTTTCATGAAAAGATTTCGGCTTCAAAAAAGTTGAAAATTTTCATGAAAAGATTTCGTTTTCAAAAAAGTTGAAAATTTTCATGAAGTATTTCGGCTTCAAAAAAATGGAACATTTTCATGAAAAGATTTCGGCTTCAAAAAAGTGTAAGATTTTCATGAAAAGATTTCTGCTTCAAAAAAGTTGAAAATTTTCATGAAAAAATTTCAGCTTCAAAAAAGTTGAAAATTTTCATGAAGTATTTCGGCTTCAAAAAAATGTAACATTTTCATGAAAAGATCTCGGCTTCAAAAAAGTTGAACATTTTCATGAAAAGATTTCGGCTTAAAAAGTTGAAAATTTTCATGAAAAGATTTCGGCTTAAAAAGTTGATAATTTTCATGAAAAGATTTCGGCTTCAAAAAAGTTGAACATTTTCATGAAAAGATTTCGGTTTCAAAAAGTTGAAAATTTTCATGAAAAGATTTCGGCTTCAAAAAAGTTGAAAATTTTCATGAAGTATTTCGGCTTCAAAAAAATGGAACATTTTCATGAAAAGATCTCGGCTTCAAAAAAGTTGAACATTTTCATGAAAAGATTTCGGCTTCAAAAAAGTTGAACATTTTCATGAAAAGATTTCGGCTTCAAAAAAGTTGAACATTTTCATGAAAAGATTTTGGTTTCAAAAAAGTTGACCATTTTCATGAAAAGATTTCGGCTTCAAAAAAGTTGAACATTTTCATGAAAAGATTTCTGCTTCAAAAAAGTTGAACATTTTCATGAAGTATTTCGGCTTCAAAAAAATGGAACATTTTCATGAAAAGATTTCGGCTTCAAAAAAGTCTAAGATTTTCATGAAAAGATTTCTGCTTCAAAAAAGTTGAAAATTTTCATGAAAAGATTTCGGCTTAAAAAGTTGAACATTTTCATGAAAAGATTTCTGCTTCAAAAAAGTTGAAAATTTTCATGAAGTATTTCGGCTTCAAAAAAATGGAACATTTTCATGAAAAGATTTCGGCTTCAAAAAAGTTGAACATTTTCATGAAAAGATTTCGGTTACAAAAAGTGGAAAATTTTCATGAAAAGATCTCGGCTTCAAAAAAGTTGAACATTTTCATGAAAAGATTTCGGCTTCAAAAAAGTTGAAAATTTTCATGAAAAGAATTTGGTTTCAAAAAAGTTGAAAATTTTCATGAAAAGATTTCTGCTTCAAAAAAGTTGAAAATTTACATGAAAAGATTTCGACTTCAAAAAAGTCTAAGATTTTCATGAAAAGATTTCTGCTTCAAAAAAGTTGAACATTTTCATGAAAAGATTTCGGCTTCAAAAAGTTGAAAATTTTCATGAAAAGATCTCGGCTTCAAAAAAGTTGAACATTTTCATGAAAAGATTTCGGCTTCAAAAAAGTTGACCATTTTCATGAAAAGATTTCGGCTTCAAAAAAGTTGACCATTTTCATGAAAAGATTTCAGCTTCAAAAAAGTTGAAAATTTTCATGAAAAGTTTTCGGCTTCAAAAAAGTTGACCATTTTCATGAAAAGATTTCAGCTTCAAAAAAGTTGAAAATTTTCATGAAAAGATTTCGGCTTCAAAAAAGTTGAAAATTTTCATGAAAAGATTTCGGGTTCAAAAAAGTTGAAAATTTTCATGAACTATTTCGGCATCAAAAAAGTTGAAAATTTTCATGAAAAGGTTTAGGGTTCAAAAAAGTTGAAAATTTTCATGAAAAGATTTCGGATTCAAAAAAGTTGAAAATTTTCATGAAAAGATTTAGACTTCAAAAAAGTTGAATATTTTCATCAAGTATTTCGGCTTCAAAAAAGTCGAAGATTTTCATGAAAAGATTTCGGCTTCAAAAAGTTGAAAATTTTCATGAAAAGATTTCGGCTTCAAAAAAGTTGACCATTTTCATGAAAAGATTTTGGTTTCAAAAAGTTGAAAATTTTCATGAAGTATTTCGGCTTCAAAAAAATGGAATATTTTCATGAAAAGATTTCAGCTTCAAAAAAGTTGAAAATTTTCATGAAAAGATTTCGGTTTCAAAAAGTTGAAAATTTTCATGAAAAGATTTCGGCTTCAAAAAAGTTGAAAATTTTCATGAACTATTTCGGCATCAAAAAAGTTGAAAATTTTCATGAAAAGATTTAGGTTTCAAAAAAGTTGAAAATTTTCATGAAGTATTTCGGCTTCAAAAAAGTTTAAAATTTTCATGAACTATTTCGGCTTCAAAAAAGTTGAAAATTTTCATGAAAAGATTTCTGCTTCAAAAAAGTTGAAAATTTTCATGAAAAGTTTTCGGCTTCAAAAAAGTTGAACATTTTCATGAAAAGATTTCGGCTTCAAAAAAGTTGAACATTTTCATGAAAAGATTTCGGTTTCAAAAAGTTGAACATTTTCATGAAAAGATCTCGGCTTCAAAAAAGTTGAACATTTTCATGAAAAAATTTCAGCTTCAAAAAAGTTGAAAATTTTCATGAACTATTTCGGCTTCAAAAAAGTCTAAAATTTTCATGAAAAGATTTCGGTTTCAAAAAGTTGAAAATTTTCATGAAAAGATTTCGGCTTCAAAAAAGTTGAAAATTTTCATGAACTATTTCGGCTTCAAAAAAGTTGAAAATTTTCATGAAAAGATTTCGGGTTCAAAAAAGTTGAAAATTTTCATGAACTATTTCGGCATCAAAAAAGTTGAAAATTTACATGAAAAGATTTCGGCTTCAAAAAAGTTGACCATTTTCATGAAAAGATTTCAGCTTCAAAAAAATGGAACATTTTCATGAAAAGATTTCGGCTTCAAAAAAGTTGAAAATTTTCATGAAAAGATTTCGTTTTCAAAAAAGTTGAAAATTTTCATGAAGTATTTCGGCTTCAAAAAAATGGAACATTTTCATGAAAAGATTTCGGCTTCAAAAAAGTGTAAGATTTTCATGAAAAGATTTCTGCTTCAAAAAAGTTGAAAATTTTCATGAAAAAATTTCAGCTTCAAAAAAGTTGAAAATTTTCATGAAGTATTTCGGCTTCAAAAAAATGTAACATTTTCATGAAAAGATCTCGGCTTCAAAAAAGTTGAACATTTTCATGAAAAGATTTCGGCTTAAAAAGTTGAAAATTTTCATGAAAAGATTTCGGCTTAAAAAGTTGATAATTTTCATGAAAAGATTTCGGCTTCAAAAAAGTTGAACATTTTCATGAAAAGATTTCGGTTTCAAAAAGTTGAAAATTTTCATGAAAAGATTTCGGCTTCAAAAAAGTTGAAAATTTTCATGAAGTATTTCGGCTTCAAAAAAATGGAACATTTTCATGAAAAGATCTCGGCTTCAAAAAAGTTGAACATTTTCATGAAAAGATTTCGGCTTCAAAAAAGTTGAACATTTTCATGAAAAGATTTCGGCTTCAAAAAAGTTGAACATTTTCATGAAAAGATTTTGGTTTCAAAAAAGTTGACCATTTTCATGAAAAGATTTCGGCTTCAAAAAAGTTGAACATTTTCATGAAAAGATTTCTGCTTCAAAAAAGTTGAACATTTTCATGAAGTATTTCGGCTTCAAAAAAATGGAACATTTTCATGAAAAGATTTCGGCTTCAAAAAAGTCTAAGATTTTCATGAAAAGATTTCTGCTTCAAAAAAGTTGAAAATTTTCATGAAAAGATTTCGGCTTAAAAAGTTGAACATTTTCATGAAAAGATTTCTGCTTCAAAAAAGTTGAAAATTTTCATGAAGTATTTCGGCTTCAAAAAAATGGAACATTTTCATGAAAAGATTTCGGCTTCAAAAAAGTTGAACATTTTCATGAAAAGATTTCGGTTACAAAAAGTGGAAAATTTTCATGAAAAGATCTCGGCTTCAAAAAAGTTGAACATTTTCATGAAAAGATTTCGGCTTCAAAAAAGTTGAAAATTTTCATGAAAAGAATTTGGTTTCAAAAAAGTTGAAAATTTTCATGAAAAGATTTCTGCTTCAAAAAAGTTGAAAATTTACATGAAAAGATTTCGACTTCAAAAAAGTCTAAGATTTTCATGAAAAGATTTCTGCTTCAAAAAAGTTGAACATTTTCATGAAAAGATTTCGGCTTCAAAAAGTTGAAAATTTTCATGAAAAGATCTCGGCTTCAAAAAAGTTGAACATTTTCATGAAAAGATTTCGGCTTCAAAAAAGTTGACCATTTTCATGAAAAGATTTCGGCTTCAAAAAAGTTGACCATTTTCATGAAAAGATTTCAGCTTCAAAAAAGTTGAAAATTTTCATGAAAAGTTTTCGGCTTCAAAAAAGTTGACCATTTTCATGAAAAGATTTCAGCTTCAAAAAAGTTGAAAATTTTCATGAAAAGATTTCGGCTTCAAAAAAGTTGAAAATTTTCATGAAAAGATTTCGGGTTCAAAAAAGTTGAAAATTTTCATGAACTATTTCGGCATCAAAAAAGTTGAAAATTTTCATGAAAAGGTTTAGGGTTCAAAAAAGTTGAAAATTTTCATGAAAAGATTTCGGATTCAAAAAAGTTGAAAATTTTCATGAAAAGATTTAGACTTCAAAAAAGTTGAATATTTTCATCAAGTATTTCGGCTTCAAAAAAGTCGAAGATTTTCATGAAAAGATTTCGGCTTCAAAAAGTTGAAAATTTTCATGAAAAGATTTCGGCTTCAAAAAAGTTGACCATTTTCATGAAAAGATTTTGGTTTCAAAAAGTTGAAAATTTTCATGAAGTATTTCGGCTTCAAAAAAATGGAATATTTTCATGAAAAGATTTCGGCTTCAAAAAAGTCTAAAATTTTCATGAAAAGATTTCGGTTTCAAAAAGTTGAAAATTTTCATGAAAAGATTTCGGCTTCAAAAAAGTTGTAAATTTTCATGAACTATTTCGGCTTCAAAAAAGTTGAAAATTTTCATGAAAAGATTTCGGGTTCAAAAAAGTTGAAAATTTTCATGAACTATTTCGGCATCAAAAAAGTTGAAAATTTACATGAAAAGATTTCGGCTTCAAAAAAGTTGACCATTTTCATGAAAAGATTTCAGCTTCAAAAAAGTTGAAAATTTTCATGAAAAGATTTCGGTTTCAAAAAGTTGAAAATTTTCATGAAAAGATTTCGGCTTCAAAAAAGTTGAAAATTTTCATGAACTATTTCGGCATCAAAAAAGTTGAAAATTTTCATGAAAAGATTTAGGTTTCAAAAAAGTTGAAAATTTTCATGAAGTATTTCGGCTTCAAAAAAGTTTAAAATTTTCATGAACTATTTCGGCTTCAAAAAAGTTGAAAATTTTCATGAAAAGATTTCTGCTTCAAAAAAGTTTAAAATTTTCATGAAAAGTTTTCGGCTTCAAAAAAGTCTAAGATTTTCATGAAAAGATTTCGGCTTCAAAAAAGTTGAACATTTTCATGAAAAGATTTCGGTTTCAAAAAGTTGAACATTTTCATGAAAAGATCTCGGCTTCAAAAAAGTTGAACATTTTCATGAAAAAATTTCAGCTTCAAAAAAGTTGAAAATTTTCATGAACTATTTCGGCTTCAAAAAAGTCTAAAATTTTCATGAAAAGATTTCGGTTTCAAAAAGTTGAAAATTTTCATGAAAAGATTTCGGCTTCAAAAAAGTTGAAAATTTTCATGAACTATTTCGGCTTCAAAAAAGTTGAAAATTTTCATGAAAAGATTTCGGGTTCAAAAAAGTTGAAAATTTTCATGAACTATTTCGGCATCAAAAAAGTTGAAAATTTACATGAAAAGATTTCGGCTTCAAAAAAGTTGACCATTTTCATGAAAAGATTTCAGCTTCAAAAAAATGGAACATTTTCATGAAAAGATTTCGGCTTCAAAAAAGTTGAAAATTTTCATGAAAAGATTTCGTTTTCAAAAAAGTTGAAAATTTTCATGAAGTATTTCGGCTTCAAAAAAATGGAACATTTTCATGAAAAGATTTCGGCTTCAAAAAAGTGTAAGATTTTCATGAAAAGATTTCTGCTTCAAAAAAGTTGAAAATTTTCATGAAAAAATTTCAGCTTCAAAAAAGTTGAAAATTTTCATGAAGTATTTCGGCTTCAAAAAAATGTAACATTTTCATGAAAAGATCTCGGCTTCAAAAAAGTTGAACATTTTCATGAAAAGATTTCGGCTTAAAAAGTTGAAAATTTTCATGAAAAGATTTCGGCTTAAAAAGTTGATAATTTTCATGAAAAGATTTCGGCTTCAAAAAAGTTGAACATTTTCATGAAAAGATTTCGGTTTCAAAAAGTTGAAAATTTTCATGAAAAGATTTCGGCTTCAAAAAAGTTGAAAATTTTCATGAAGTATTTCGGCTTCAAAAAAATGGAACATTTTCATGAAAAGATCTCGGCTTCAAAAAAGTTGAACATTTTCATGAAAAGATTTCGGCTTCAAAAAAGTTGAACATTTTCATGAAAAGATTTCGGCTTCAAAAAAGTTGAACATTTTCATGAAAAGATTTTGGTTTCAAAAAAGTTGACCATTTTCATGAAAAGATTTCGGCTTCAAAAAAGTTGAACATTTTCATGAAAAGATTTCTGCTTCAAAAAAGTTGAACATTTTCATGAAGTATTTCGGCTTCAAAAAAATGGAACATTTTCATGAAAAGATTTCGGCTTCAAAAAAGTCTAAGATTTTCATGAAAAGATTTCTGCTTCAAAAAAGTTGAAAATTTTCATGAAAAGATTTCGGCTTAAAAAGTTGAACATTTTCATGAAAAGATTTCTGCTTCAAAAAAGTTGAAAATTTTCATGAAGTATTTCGGCTTCAAAAAAATGGAACATTTTCATGAAAAGATTTCGGCTTCAAAAAAGTTGAACATTTTCATGAAAAGATTTCGGTTACAAAAAGTGGAAAATTTTCATGAAAAGATCTCGGCTTCAAAAAAGTTGAACATTTTCATGAAAAGATTTCGGCTTCAAAAAAGTTGAAAATTTTCATGAAAAGAATTTGGTTTCAAAAAAGTTGAAAATTTTCATGAAAAGATTTCTGCTTCAAAAAAGTTGAAAATTTACATGAAAAGATTTCGACTTCAAAAAAGTCTAAGATTTTCATGAAAAGATTTCTGCTTCAAAAAAGTTGAACATTTTCATGAAAAGATTTCGGCTTCAAAAAGTTGAAAATTTTCATGAAAAGATCTCGGCTTCAAAAAAGTTGAACATTTTCATGAAAAGATTTCGGCTTCAAAAAAGTTGACCATTTTCATGAAAAGATTTCGGCTTCAAAAAAGTTGACCATTTTCATGAAAAGATTTCAGCTTCAAAAAAGTTGAAAATTTTCATGAAAAGTTTTCGGCTTCAAAAAAGTTGACCATTTTCATGAAAAGATTTCAGCTTCAAAAAAGTTGAAAATTTTCATGAAAAGATTTCGGCTTCAAAAAAGTTGAAAATTTTCATGAAAAGATTTCGGGTTCAAAAAAGTTGAAAATTTTCATGAACTATTTCGGCATCAAAAAAGTTGAAAATTTTCATGAAAAGGTTTAGGGTTCAAAAAAGTTGAAAATTTTCATGAAAAGATTTCGGATTCAAAAAAGTTGAAAATTTTCATGAAAAGATTTAGACTTCAAAAAAGTTGAATATTTTCATCAAGTATTTCGGCTTCAAAAAAGTCGAAGATTTTCATGAAAAGATTTCGGCTTCAAAAAGTTGAAAATTTTCATGAAAAGATTTTGGTTTCAAAAAAGTTGACCATTTTCATGAAAAGATTTCGGCTTCAAAAAAGTTGAAAATTTTCATGAAGTATTTCGGCTTCAAAAAAATGGAACATTTTCATGAAAAGATTTCTGCTTCAAAAAAGTTGAACATTTTCATGAAAAGATTTCGGCTTCAAAAAGTTGAAAATTTTCATGAAAAGATTTTGGTTTCAAAAAAGTTGACCATTTTCATGAAAAGATTTCGGCTTCAAAAAACTTGAACATTTTCATGAAAAGATTTCGGCTTCAAAAAACTTGAACATTTTCATGAAAAGATTTCGGCTTCAAAAAAGTCTAAGATTTTCATGAAAAGATTTCTGCTTCAAAAAAGTTGAAAATTTTCATGAAAAGATTTCGGCTTAAAAAGTTGAACATTTTCATGAAAAGATTTCTGCTTCAAAAAAGTTGAAAATTTTCATGAAGTATTTCGGCTTCAAAAAAATGGAACATTTTCATGAAAAGATTTCTGCTTCAAAAAACTTGAACATTTTCATGAAAAGATTTCGGTTTCAAAAAAGTTGAAAATTTTCATGAAAAGATTTCTGCTTCAAAAAAGTTGAAAATTTACATGAAAAGATTTCGACTTCAAAAAAGTCTAAGATTTTCATGAAAAGATTTCTGCTTCAAAAAAGTTGAAAATTTTCATGAAAAGTTTTCGACTTCAAAAAAGTTGAACATTTTCATGAAAAAATTTCAGCTTCAAAAAAGTTGACCATTTTCATGAAGTATTTCGGCTTCAAAAAAATGTAAAATTTTCATGAAAAGATCTCGGCTTCAAAAAAGTTGAACATTTTCATGAAAAGATTTCGGCTTAAAAAGTTGAAAATTTTCATGAAAAGATTTCGGCTTAAAAAGTTGATAATTTTCATGAAAAGATTTCGGCTTCAAAAAAGTTGAACATTTTCATGAAAAGATTTCGGTTTCAAAAAGTTGAAAATTTTCATGAAAAGATTTCGGCTTCAAAAAAGTTGAAAATTTTCATGAAGTATTTCGGCTTCAAAAAAATGGAACATTTTCATGAAAAGATCTCGGCTTCAAAAAAGTTGAACATTTTCATGAAAAGATTTTGGTTTCAAAAAGTTGAAAATTTTCATGAAGTATTTCGGCTTCAAAAAAATGGAATATTTTCATGAAAAGATTTCGGCTTCAAAAAAGTTGAAAATTTTCATGAAAAGATTTCGGGTTCAAAAAAGTTGAAAATTTTCATGAACTATTTCGGCATCAAAAAAGTTGAAAATTTACATGAAAAGATTTAGGTTTCAAAAAAGTTGAAAATTTTCATGAAGTATTTCGGCTTCAAAAAAGTCTAAAATTTTCATGAAAAGATTTCGGTTTCAAAAAGTTGAAAATTTTCATGAAAAGATTTCGGCTTCAAAAAAGTTGTAAATTTTCATGAACTATTTCGGCTTCAAAAAAGTTGAAAATTTTCATGAAAAGATTTCGGGTTCAAAAAAGTTGAAAATTTTCATGAACTATTTCGGCATCAAAAAAGTTGAAAATTTACATGAAAAGATTTCGGCTTCAAAAAAGTTGACCATTTTCATGAAAAGATTTCAGCTTCAAAAAAGTTGAAAATTTTCATGAAAAGATTTCGGTTTCAAAAAGTTGAAAATTTTCATGAAAAGATTTCGGCTTCAAAAAAGTTGAAAATTTTCATGAAGTATTTCGGCTTCAAAAAAGTTTAAAATTTTCATGAACTATTTCGGCTTCAAAAAAGTTGAAAATTTTCATGAAAAGATTTCTGCTTCAAAAAAGTTGAAAATTTTCATGAAAAGATTTCGGCTTAAAAAGTTGAAAATTTTCATGAAAAGATTTCGGCTTCAAAAAAGTTGACCATTTTCATGAAAAGATTTCGGTTTCAAAAAGTTGAAAATTTTCATGAAAAGATTTCGGCTTCAAAAAAGTTGAAAATTTTCCTGAAGTATTTCGGCTTCAAAAAAATGGAACATTTTCATGAAAAGATCTCGGCTTCAAAAAAGTTGAACATTTTCATGAAAAGATTTCGGCTTCAAAAAAGTTGAACATTTTCATGAAGTATTTCGGCTTCAAAAAAATGGAACATTTTCATGAAAAGATTTCGGCTTCAAAAAAGTTGAAAATTTTCATGAAAAGAAATTGGTTTCAAAAAAATTGAACATTTTCATGAAAAGATTTCTGCTTCAAAAAAGTTGAAAATTTTCATGAAGTATTTCGGCTTCAAAAAAATGGAACATTTTCATGAAAAGATTTCGGCTTCAAAAAACTTGAACATTTTCATGAAAAGATTTCGGCTTCAAAAAAGTTGAACATTTTCATGAAAAGATTTCGGTTTCAAAAAGTTGAAAATTTTCATGAAAAGATCTCGGCTTCAAAAAAGTTGAACATTTTCATGAAAAGATTTCGGCTTCAAAAAAGTTGAAAATTTTCATGAACTATTTCGGCATCAAAAAAGTTGAAAATTTTCATGAAAAGATTTAGGTTTCAAAAAAGTTGAAAATTTTCATGAAGTATTTCGGCTTCAAAAAAATGGAACATTTTCATGAAAAGATTTCGGCTTCAAAAAAGTTGAAAATTTTCATGAAAAGATTTCGGGTTCAAAAAAGTTGAAAATTTTCATGAACTATTTCGGCATCAAAAAAGTTGAAAATTTTCATGAAAAGGTTTAGGGTTCAAAAAAGTTGAAAATTTTCATGAAAAGATTTCGGCTTCAAAAAAGTTGAAAATTTTCATGAAAAGATTTAGACTTCAAAAAAGTTGAATATTTTCATCAAGTATTTCGGCTTCAAAAAAGTCGAAGATTTTCATGAAAAGATTTCGGCTTCAAAAAGTTGAAAATTTTCATGAAAAGATTTCGGCTTCAAAAAAGTTGACCATTTTCATGAAAAGATTTCTGCTTCAAAAAAGTTGAAAATTTTCATGAAAAGATTTCGGCTTAAAAAGTTGAAAATCTTCATGAAAAGATTTCGGCTTCAAAAAAGTTGACCATTTTCATGAAAAGATTTCTGCTTCAAAAAAGTTGAAAATTTTCATGAAAAGATTTAGGTTTCACAAAAGTTGAAAATTTTCATGAAGTATTTCGGCTTCAAAAAAGTCTAAGATTTTCATGAACTATTTCGGCTTCAAAAAAATGGAACATTTTCATGAAAAGATTTCGGCTTCAAAAAACTTGAACATTTTCATGAAAAGATTTCGGCTTCAAAAAAGTTGAACATTTTCATGAACTATTTCGGCTTCAAAAAAGTTGAAAATTTTCATGAAAAGATTTCTGCTTCAAAAAAGTTGAAAATTTTCATGAAAAGATTTCGGCTTAAAAAGTTGAAAATTTTCATGAAAAGATTTCGGCTTCAAAAAAGTTGACCATTTTCATGAAAAGATTTCGGTTTCAAAAAGTTGAAAATTTTCATGAAAAGATTTCGGCTTCAAAAAAGTTGAAAATTTTCCTGAAGTATTTCGGCTTCAAAAAAATGGAACATTTTCATGAAAAGATCTCGGCTTCAAAAAAGTTGAACATTTTCATGAAAAGATTTCGGCTTCAAAAAAGTTGAACATTTTCATGAAGTATTTCGGCTTCAAAAAAATGGAACATTTTCATGAAAAGATTTCGGCTTCAAAAAAGTTGAAAATTTTCATGAAAAGAAATTGGTTTCAAAAAAATTGAACATTTTCATGAAAAGATTTCTGCTTCAAAAAAGTTGAAAATTTTCATGAAGTATTTCGGCTTCAAAAAAATGGAACATTTTCATGAAAAGATTTCGGCTTCAAAAAACTTGAACATTTTCATGAAAAGATTTCGGCTTCAAAAAAGTTGAACATTTTCATGAAAAGATTTCGGTTTCAAAAAGTTGAAAATTTTCATGAAAAGATCTCGGCTTCAAAAAAGTTGAACATTTTCATGAAAAGATTTCGGCTTCAAAAAAGTTGAAAATTTTCATGAACTATTTCGGCATCAAAAAAGTTGAAAATTTTCATGAAAAGATTTAGGTTTCAAAAAAGTTGAAAATTTTCATGAAGTATTTCGGCTTCAAAAAAATGGAACATTTTCATGAAAAGATTTCGGCTTCAAAAAAGTTGAAAATTTTCATGAAAAGATTTCGGGTTCAAAAAAGTTGAAAATTTTCATGAACTATTTCGGCATCAAAAAAGTTGAAAATTTTCATGAAAAGGTTTAGGGTTCAAAAAAGTTGAAAATTTTCATGAAAAGATTTCGGCTTCAAAAAAGTTGAAAATTTTCATGAAAAGATTTAGACTTCAAAAAAGTTGAATATTTTCATCAAGTATTTCGGCTTCAAAAAAGTCGAAGATTTTCATGAAAAGATTTCGGCTTCAAAAAGTTGAAAATTTTCATGAAAAGATTTCGGCTTCAAAAAAGTTGACCATTTTCATGAAAAGATTTCTGCTTCAAAAAAGTTGAAAATTTTCATGAAAAGATTTCGGCTTAAAAAGTTGAAAATCTTCATGAAAAGATTTCGGCTTCAAAAAAGTTGACCATTTTCATGAAAAGATTTCTGCTTCAAAAAAGTTGAAAATTTTCATGAAAAGATTTAGGTTTCACAAAAGTTGAAAATTTTCATGAAGTATTTCGGCTTCAAAAAAGTCTAAGATTTTCATGAACTATTTCGGCTTCAAAAAAATGGAACATTTTCATGAAAAGATTTCGGCTTCAAAAAACTTGAACATTTTCATGAAAAGATTTCGGCTTCAAAAAAGTTGAACATTTTCATGAAAAGATTTCTGCTTCAAAAAAGTTGAAAATTTACATGAAAAGATTTCGACTTCAAAAAAGTCTAAGATTTTCATGAAAAGATTTCTGCTTCAAAAAAGTTGAAAATTTTCATGAAAAGATTTCGGCTTAAAAAGTTGAAAATTTTCATGAAAAGATTTCGGCTTCAAAAAAGTTGACCATTTTCATGAAAAGATTTCGGTTTCAAAAAGTTGAAAATTTTCATGAAAAGATTTCGGCTTCAAAAAAGTTGAAAATTTTCATGAAGTATTTCGGCTTCAAAAAAATGGAACATTTTCATGAAAAGATCTCGGCTTCAAAAAAGTTGAACATTTTCATGAAAAGATTTCTGCTTCAAAAAAGTTGAACATTTTCATGAAAAGAAATTGGTTTCAAAAAAATTGAACATTTTCATGAAAAGATTTCTGCTTCAAAAAAGTTGAAAATTTTCATGAAGTATTTCGGCTTCAAAAAAATGGAACATTTTCATGAAAAGATTTCGGCTTCAAAAAACTTGAACATTTTCATGAAAAGATTTCGGCTTCAAAAAGTTGAAAATTTTCATGAAAAGATCTCGGCTTCAAAAAAGTTGAACATTTTCATGAAAAGATTTCGGCTTCAAAAAAGTTGACCATTTTCATGAAAAGATTTCAGCTTCAAAAAAGTTGAAAATTTTCATGAACTATTTCGGCATCAAAAAAGTTGAAAATTTTCATGAAAAGATTTAGGTTTCAAAAAAGTTGAAAATTTTCATGAAGTATTTCGGCTTCAAAAAAGTCTAAAATTTTCATGAACTATTTCGGCTTCAAAAAAGTTGAAAATTTTCATGAAAAGATTTCGGCTTCAAAAAAGTTAAAAATTTTCATGAAGTATTTCGGCTTCAAAAAAATGGAACATTTTCATGAAAAGACCTCGGCTTCAAAAAAGTTGAAAATTTTCATGAAAAGATTTCGGCTTCAAAAAAGTTGAACATTTTCATGAAAAGATTTCGGTTTCAAAAAGTGGAAAATTTTCATGAAAAGATCTCGGCTTCAAAAAAGTTGAACATTTTCATGAAAAGATTTCGGCTTCAAAAAAGTTGAAAATTTTCATGAAAAGATTTCGGTTTCAAAAAGTTGAACATTTTCATGAAAAGATTTCTGCTTCAAAAAAGTTGAACATTTTCATGAAAAGATTTCGGCTTCAAAAAAGTTGAAAATTTTCATGAAAAGATTTTGGTTTCAAAAAAGTTGACCATTTTCATGAAAAGATTTCTGCTTCAAAAAAGTTGAAAATTTTCATGAAGTATTTCGGCTTCAAAAAAATGGAACATTTTCATGAAAAGATTTCGGCTTCAAAAAACTTGAACATTTTCATGAAAAGATTTCGGCTTCAAAAAACTTGAACATTTTCATGAAAAGATTTCTGCTTCAAAAAAGTTGAAAATTTACATGAAAAGATTTCGACTTCAAAAAAGTCTAAGATTTTCATGAAAAGATTTCGGCTTCAAAAAGTTGAAAATTTTCATGAAAAGATTTCGGCTTCAAAAAAGTTGACCATTTTCATGAAAAGATTTCAGCTTCAAAAAAGTTGAAAATTTTCATGAAAAGATTTCGGCTTAAAAAGTTGAAAATCTTCATGAAAAGATTTCGGCTTCAAAAAAGTTGACCATTTTCATGAAAAGATTTTGGTTTCAAAAAGTTGAAAATTTTCATGAAGTATTTCGGCATCAAAAAAGTTGAAAATTTTCATGAAAAGATTTAGGTTTCACAAAAGTTGAAAATTTTCATGAAGTATTTCGGCTTCAAAAAAGTCTAAGATTTTCATGAACTATTTCGGCTTCAAAAAAGTGGAAAATTTTCATGAAAAGATTTCGGCTTCAAAAAAGTTGAAAATTTTCATGAAAAGTTTTCGGCTTCAAAAAAGTTGAACATTTTCATGAAAAAATTTCAGCTTCAAAAAGTTGAACATTTTCATGAAAAGATTTCGGCTTCAAAAAAGTTGAAAATTTTCATGAAAAGATTTCTGCTTCAAAAAAGTTGAAAATTTTCATGAAAAGTTTTCGGCTTCAAAAAAGTTGAACATTTTCATGAAAAAATTTCAGCTTCAAAAAAGTTGAAAATTTTCATGAAGTATTTCGGCTTCAAAAAAATGTAACATTTTCATGAAAAGATTTCGGCTTCAAAAAAGTTGAACATTTTCATGAAAAGATTTCAGCTTCAAAAAAGTTGAACATTTTCATGAAAAGATTTCGGTTTCAAAAAGTTGAAAATTTTCATGAAAAGATCTCGGCTTCAAAAAAGTTGAACATTTTCATGAAAAGATTTCGGCTTCAAAAAAGTTGAAAATTTTCATGAAAAGATTTTGGTTTCAAAAAAGTTGACCATTTTCATGAAAAGATTAAGGCTTCAAAAAACTTGAACATTTTCATGAAAAGATTTCGGCTTCAAAAAAGTTGAACATTTACATGAAAAGATTTCGACTTCAAAAAAGTCTAAGATTTTCATGAAAAGATTTCTGCTTCAAAAAAGTTGAAAATTTTCATGAAAAGTTTTCGGCTTCAAAAAAGTTGAACATTTTCATGAAAAAATTTCAGCTTCAAAAAAGTTGAAAATTTTCATGAAGTATTTCGGCTTCAAAAAAATGTAACATTTTCATGAAAAGATTTCGGCTTAAAAAGTTGAAAATTTTCATGAAAAGATTTCGGCTTAAAAAGTTGATAATTTTCATGAAAAGATTTCGGCTTCAAAAAAGTTGACCATTTTCATGAAAAGATCTCGGCTTCAAAAAAGTTGATAATTTTCATGAAAAGATTTCGGCTTCAAAAAAGTTGACCATTTTCATGAAAAGATCTCGGCTTCAAAAAAGTTGAAAATTTTCATGAAGTATTTCGGCTTCAAAAAAATGGAACATTTTCATGAAAAGATCTCGGCTTCAAAAAAGTTGAACATTTTCATGAAAAGATTTCGGCTTCAAAAAAGTTGAACATTTTCATGAAGTATTTCGGCTTCAAAAAAATGGAACATTTTCATGAAAAGATTTCGGCTTCAAAAAAGTTGAAAATTTTCATGAAAAGAATTTGGTTTCAAAAAAATTGAACATTTTCATGAAAAGATTTCTGCTTCAAAAAAGTTGAAAAGTTACATGAAAAGATTTCGACTTCAAAAAAGTCTAAGATTTTCATGAAAAGATTTCTGCTTAAAAAGTTGAAAATTTTCATGAAAAGATTTCGGCTTCAAAAAAGTTGACCATTTTCATGAAAAGATTTCGGTTTCAAAAAGTTGAAAATTTTCATGAAAAGATTTCGGCTTCAAAAAAGTTGAAAATTTTCCTGAAGTATTTCGGCTTCAAAAAAATGGAACATTTTCATGAAAAGATCTCGGCTTCAAAAAAGTTGAACATTTTCATGAAAAGATTTCGGCTTCAAAAAAGTTGAACATTTTCATGAAGTATTTCGGCTTCAAAAAAATGGAACATTTTCATGAAAAGATTTCGGCTTCAAAAAAGTTGAAAATTTTCATGAAAAGAAATTGGTTTCAAAAAAATTGAACATTTTCATGAAAAGATTTCTGCTTCAAAAAAGTTGAAAATTTTCATGAAGTATTTCGGCTTCAAAAAAATGGAACATTTTCATGAAAAGATTTCGGCTTCAAAAAACTTGAACATTTTCATGAAAAGATTTCGGCTTCAAAAAAGTTGAACATTTTCATGAAAAGATTTCGGTTTCAAAAAGTTGAAAATTTTCATGAAAAGATCTCGGCTTCAAAAAAGTTGAACATTTTCATGAAAAGATTTCGGCTTCAAAAAAGTTGACCATTTTCATGAAAAGATTTCAGCTTCAAAAAAGTTGAAAATTTTCATGAACTATTTCGGCATCAAAAAAGTTGAAAATTTTCATGAAAAGATTTAGGTTTCAAAAAAGTTGAAAATTTTCATGAAGTATTTCGGCTTCAAAAAAATGGAACATTTTCATGAAAAGATTTCGGCTTCAAAAAAGTTGAAAATTTTCATGAAAAGATTTCGGGTTCAAAAAAGTTGAAAATTTTCATGAACTATTTCGGCATCAAAAAAGTTGAAAATTTTCATGAAAAGGTTTAGGGTTCAAAAAAGTTGAAAATTTTCATGAAAAGATTTCGGCTTCAAAAAAGTTGAAAATTTTCATGAAAAGATTTAGACTTCAAAAAAGTTGAATATTTTCATCAAGTATTTCGGCTTCAAAAAAGTCGAAGATTTTCATGAAAAGATTTCGGCTTCAAAAAGTTGAAAATTTTCATGAAAAGATTTCGGCTTCAAAAAAGTTGACCATTTTCATGAAAAGATTTCTGCTTCAAAAAAGTTGAAAATTTTCATGAAAAGATTTCGGCTTAAAAAGTTGAAAATCTTCATGAAAAGATTTCGGCTTCAAAAAAGTTGACCATTTTCATGAAAAGATTTTGGTTTCAAAAAGTTGAAAATTTTCATGAAGTATTTCGGCATCAAAAAAGTTGAAAATTTTCATGAAAAGATTTAGGTTTCACAAAAGTTGAAAATTTTCATGAAGTATTTCGGCTTCAAAAAAGTCTAAGATTTTCATGAACTATTTCGGCTTCAAAAAAATGGAACATTTTCATGAAAAGATTTCGGCTTCAAAAAACTTGAACATTTTCATGAAAAGATTTCGGCTTCAAAAAAGTTGAACATTTTCATGAAAAGATTTCTGCTTCAAAAAAGTTGAAAATTTACATGAAAAGATTTCGACTTCAAAAAAGTCTAAGATTTTCATGAAAAGATTTCTGCTTCAAAAAAGTTGAAAATTTTCATGAAAAGATTTCGGCTTAAAAAGTTGAAAATTTTCATGAAAAGATTTCGGCTTCAAAAAAGTTGACCATTTTCATGAAAAGATTTCGGTTTCAAAAAGTTGAAAATTTTCATGAAAAGATTTCGGCTTCAAAAAAGTTGAAAATTTTCATGAAGTATTTCGGCTTCAAAAAAATGGAACATTTTCATGAAAAGATCTCGGCTTCAAAAAAGTTGAACATTTTCATGAAAAGATTTCTGCTTCAAAAAAGTTGAACATTTTCATGAAAAGAAATTGGTTTCAAAAAAATTGAACATTTTCATGAAAAGATTTCTGCTTCAAAAAAGTTGAAAATTTTCATGAAGTATTTCGGCTTCAAAAAAATGGAACATTTTCATGAAAAGATTTCGGCTTCAAAAAACTTGAACATTTTCATGAAAAGATTTCGGCTTCAAAAAGTTGAAAATTTTCATGAAAAGATCTCGGCTTCAAAAAAGTTGAACATTTTCATGAAAAGATTTCGGCTTCAAAAAAGTTGACCATTTTCATGAAAAGATTTCAGCTTCAAAAAAGTTGAAAATTTTCATGAACTATTTCGGCATCAAAAAAGTTGAAAATTTTCATGAAAAGATTTAGGTTTCAAAAAAGTTGAAAATTTTCATGAAGTATTTCGGCTTCAAAAAAATGGAACATTTTCATGAAAAGATTTCGGCTTCAAAAAAGTTGAAAATTTTCATGAAAAGATTTCGGGTTCAAAAAAGTTGAAAATTTTCATGAACTATTTCGGCATCAAAAAAGTTGAACATTTTCATGAAAAGGTTTAGGGTTCAAAAAAGTTGAAAATTTTCATGAAAAGATTTCGGCTTCAAAAAAGTTGAAAATTTTCATGAAAAGATTTAGACTTCAAAAAAGTTGAATATTTTCATGAAAAAATTTCAGCTTCAAAAAAGTTGAAAATTTTCATGAAAAGATTTCGGCTTCAAAAAAGTTGAACATTTTCATGAAAAGATTTCGGTTTCAAAAAGTTGAACATTTTCATGAAAAGATCTCGGCTTCAAAAAAGTTGAACATTTTCATGAAAAGATTTCGGCTTCAAAAAAGTTGAAAATTTTCATGAAAAGATTTTGGTTTCAAAAAAGTTGACCATTTTCATGAAAAGATTTCTGCTTCAAAAAAGTTGAAAATTTTCATGAAGTATTTCGGCTTCAAAAAAATGGAACATTTTCATGAAAAGATTTCGGCTTCAAAAAACTTGAACATTTTCATGAAAAGATTTCGGCTTCAAAAAACTTGAACATTTTCATGAAAAGATTTCTGCTTCAAAAAAGTTGAAAATTTACATGAAAAGATTTCGACTTCAAAAAAGTCTAAGATTTTCATGAAAAGATTTCTGCTTCAAAAAAGTTGAAAATTTTCATGAAAAGATTTCGGCTTAAAAAGTTGAAAATTTTCATGAAAAGATTTCGGCTTCAAAAAAGTTGACCATTTTCATGAAAAGATTTCGGTTTCAAAAAGTTGAAAATTTTCATGAAAAGATTTCGGCTTCAAAAAAGTTGAAAATTTTCATGAAGTATTTCGGCTTCAAAAAAATGGAACATTTTCATGAAAAGATCTCGGCTTCAAAAAAGTTGAACATTTTCATGAAAAGATTTCGGCTTCAAAAAAGTTGAACATTTTCATGAAAAGATTTCGGTTTCAAAAAGTTGAACATTTTCATGAAAAGATTTCGGCTTCAAAAAAGTTGACCATTTTCATGAAAAGATTTCAGCTTCAAAAAAGTTGAAAATTTTCATGAAAAGATTTCGGCTTCAAAAAGTTGAAAATTTTCATGAAAAGATTTCGGCTTCAAAAAAGTTGAAAATTTTCATGAACTATTTCGGCTTCAAAAAAGTCTAAAATTTTCATGAACTATTTCGGCTTCAAAAAAGTTGAAAATTTTCATGAAAAGATTTCTGCTTCAAAAAAGTTAAAAATTTTCATGAAGTATTTCGGCTTCAAAAAAATGGAACATTTTCATGAAAAGATCTCGGCTTCAAAAAAGTTGAACATTTTCATGAAAAGATTTCGGCTTCAAAAAAGTTGAACATTTTCATGAAAAGATTTCGGTTTCAAAAAGTGGAAAATTTTCATGAAAAGATCTCGGCTTCAAAAAAGTTGAACATTTTCATGAAAAGATTTCGGCTTCAAAAAAGTTGAAAATTTTCATGAAAAGATTTCGGTTTCAAAAAGTTGAACATTTTCATGAAAAGATTTCTGCTTCAAAAAAGTTGAACATTTTCATGAAAAAATTTCGGCTTCAAAAAAGTTGAAAATTTTCATGAAAAGATTTTGGTTTCAAAAAAGTTGACCATTTTCATGAAAAGATTTCTGCTTCAAAAAAGTTGAAAATTTTCATGAAGTATTTCGGCTTCAAAAAAATGGAACATTTTCATGAAAAGATTTCGGCTTCAAAAAACTTGAACATTTTCATGAAAAGATTTCGGCTTCAAAAAACTTGAACATTTTCATGAAAAGATTTCTGCTTCAAAAAAGTTGAAAATTTACATGAAAAGATTTCGACTTCAAAAAAGTCTAAGATTTTCATGAAAAGATTTCGGCTTCAAAAAGTTGAAAATTTTCATGAAAAGATTTCGGCTTCAAAAAAGTTGACCATTTTCATGAAAAGATTTCAGCTTCAAAAAAGTTGAAAATTTTCATGAAAAGATTTCGGCTTAAAAAGTTGAAAATCTTCATGAAAAGATTTCGGCTTCAAAAAAGTTGACCATTTTCATGAAAAGATTTTGGTTTCAAAAAGTTGAAAATTTTCATGAAGTATTTCGGCATCAAAAAAGTTGAAAATTTTCATGAAAAGATTTAGGTTTCACAAAAGTTGAAAATTTTCATGAAGTATTTCGGCTTCAAAAAAGTCTAAGATTTTCATGAACTATTTCGGCTTCAAAAAAGTGGAAAATTTTCATGAAAAGATTTCGGCTTCAAAAAAGTTGAAAATTTTCATGAAAAGTTTTCGGCTTCAAAAAAGTTGAACATTTTCATGAAAAAATTTCAGCTTCAAAAAGTTGAACATTTTCATGAAAAGATTTCGGCTTCAAAAAAGTTGAAAATTTCCATGAAAAGATTTCTGCTTCAAAAAAGTTGAAAATTTTCATGAAAAGTTTTCGGCTTCAAAAAAGTTGAACATTTTCATGAAAAAATTTCAGCTTCAAAAAAGTTGAAAATTTTCATGAAGTATTTCGGCTTCAAAAAAATGTAACATTTTCATGAAAAGATTTCGGCTTCAAAAAAGTTGAACATTTTCATGAAAAGATTTCAGCTTCAAAAAAGTTGAACATTTTCATGAAAAGATTTCGGTTTCAAAAAGTTGAAAATTTTCATGAAAAGATCTCGGCTTCAAAAAAGTTGAACATTTTCATGAAAAGATTTCGGCTTCAAAAAAGTTGAAAATTTTCATGAAAAGATTTTGGTTTCAAAAAAGTTGACCATTTTCATGAAAAGATTTCGGCTTCAAAAAAGTTGAACATTTTCATGAAAAGATTTCGGCTTCAAAAAAGTTGAACATTTACATGAAAAGATTTCGACTTCAAAAAAGTCTAAGATTTTCATGAAAAGATTTCTGCTTCAAAAAAGTTGAAAATTTTCATGAAAAGTTTTCGGCTTCAAAAAAGTTGAACATTTTCATGAAAAAATTTCAGCTTCAAAAAAGTTGAAAATTTTCATGAAGTATTTCGGCTTCAAAAAAATGTAACATTTTCATGAAAAGATTTCGGCTTAAAAAGTTGAAAATTTTCATGAAAAGATTTCGGCTTAGAAAGTTGATAATTTTCATGAAAAGATTTCGGCTTCAAAAAAGTTGACCATTTTCATGAAAAGATCTCGGCTTCAAAAAAGTTGATAATTTTCATGAAAAGATTTCGGCTTCAAAAAAGTTGACCATTTTCATGAAAAGATCTCGGCTTCAAAAAAGTTGAAAATTTTCATGAAGTATTTCGGCTTCAAAAAAATGGAACATTTTCATGAAAAGATCTCGGCTTCAAAAAAGTTGAACATTTTCATGAAAAGATTTCGGCTTCAAAAAAGTTGAACATTTTCATGAAGTATTTCGGCTTCAAAAAAATGGAACATTTTCATGAAAAGATTTCGGCTTCAAAAAAGTTGAAAATTTTCATGAAGTATTTCGGCATCAAAAAAGTTGAAAATTTTCATGAAAAGATTTAGGTTTCACAAAAGTTGAAAATTTTCATGAAGTATTTCGGCTTCAAAAAAGTCTAAGATTTTCATGAACTATTTCGGCTTCAAAAAAGTGGAAAATTTTCATGAAAAGATTTCGGCTTCAAAAAAGTTGAAAATTTTCATGAAAAGTTTTCGGCTTCAAAAAAGTCTAAGATTTTCATGAAAAGATTTCGGCTTCAAAAAGTTGAAAATTTTCATGAAAAGATTTCGGCTTCAAAAAAGTTGACCATTTTCATGAAAAGATTTCAGCTTCAAAAAAGTTGAAAATTTTCATGAAAAGATTTCGGCTTAAAAAGTTGAAAATCTTCATGAAAAGATTTCGGCTTCAAAAAAGTTGACCATTTTCATGAAAAGATTTTGGTTTCAAAAAGTTGAAAATTTTCATGAAGTATTTCGGCATCAAAAAAGTTGAAAATTTTCATGAAAAGATTTAGGTTTCACAAAAGTTGAAAATTTTCATGAAGTATTTCGGCTTCAAAAAAGTCTAAGATTTTCATGAACTATTTCGGCTTCAAAAAAGTGGAAAATTTTCATGAAAAGATTTCGGCTTCAAAAAAGTTGAAAATTTTCATGAAAAGTTTTCGGCTTCAAAAAAGTTGAACATTTTCATGAAAAAATTTCAGCTTCAAAAAGTTGAACATTTTCATGAAAAGATTTCGGCTTCAAAAAAGTTGAAAATTTCCATGAAAAGATTTCTGCTTCAAAAAAGTTGAAAATTTTCATGAAAAGTTTTCGGCTTCAAAAAAGTTGAACATTTTCATGAAAAAATTTCAGCTTCAAAAAAGTTGAAAATTTTCATGAAGTATTTCGGCTTCAAAAAAATGTAACATTTTCATGAAAAGATTTCGGCTTCAAAAAAGTTGAACATTTTCATGAAAAGATTTCAGCTTCAAAAAAGTTGAACATTTTCATGAAAAGATTTCGGTTTCAAAAAGTTGAAAATTTTCATGAAAAGATCTCGGCTTCAAAAAAGTTGAACATTTTCATGAAAAGATTTCGGCTTCAAAAAAGTTGAAAATTTTCATGAAAAGATTTTGGTTTCAAAAAAGTTGACCATTTTCATGAAAAGATTTCGGCTTCAAAAAAGTTGAACATTTTCATGAAAAGATTTCGGCTTCAAAAAAGTTGAACATTTACATGAAAAGATTTCGACTTCAAAAAAGTCTAAGATTTTCATGAAAAGATTTCTGCTTCAAAAAAGTTGAAAATTTTCATGAAAAGTTTTCGGCTTCAAAAAAGTTGAACATTTTCATGAAAAAATTTCAGCTTCAAAAAAGTTGAAAATTTTCATGAAGTATTTCGGCTTCAAAAAAATGTAACATTTTCATGAAAAGATTTCGGCTTAAAAAGTTGAAAATTTTCATGAAAAGATTTCGGCTTAGAAAGTTGATAATTTTCATGAAAAGATTTCGGCTTCAAAAAAGTTGACCATTTTCATGAAAAGATCTCGGCTTCAAAAAAGTTGATAATTTTCATGAAAAGATTTCGGCTTCAAAAAAGTTGACCATTTTCATGAAAAGATCTCGGCTTCAAAAAAGTTGAAAATTTTCATGAAGTATTTCGGCTTCAAAAAAATGGAACATTTTCATGAAAAGATCTCGGCTTCAAAAAAGTTGAACATTTTCATGAAAAGATTTCGGCTTCAAAAAAGTTGAACATTTTCATGAAGTATTTCGGCTTCAAAAAAATGGAACATTTTCATGAAAAGATTTCGGCTTCAAAAAAGTTGAAAATTTTCATGAAAAGAATTTGGTTTCAAAAAAATTGAACATTTTCATGAAAAGATTTCTGCTTCAAAAAAGTTGAAAATTTACATGAAAAGATTTCGACTTCAAAAAAGTCTAAGATTTTCATGAAAAGATTTCTGCTTCAAAAAAGTTGAAAATTTACATGAAAAGATTTCGACTTCAAAAAAGTCTAAGATTTTCATGAAAAGATTTCGGCTTCAAAAAGTTGAAAATTTTCATGAAAAGATTTCGGCTTCAAAAAAGTTGACCATTTTCATGAAAAGATTTCAGCTTCAAAAAAGTTGAAAATTTTCATGAAAAGATTTCGGCTTAAAAAGTTGAAAATCTTCATGAAAAGATTTCGGCTTCAAAAAAGTTGACCATTTTCATGAAAAGATTTTGGTTTCAAAAAGTTGAAAATTTTCATGAAGTATTTCGGCATCAAAAAAGTTGAAAATTTTCATGAAAAGATTTAGGTTTCACAAAAGTTGAAAATTTTCATGAAGTATTTCGGCTTCAAAAAAGTCTAAGATTTTCATGAACTATTTCGGCTTCAAAAAAGTGGAAAATTTTCATGAAAAGATTTCGGCTTCAAAAAAGTTGAAAATTTTCATGAAAAGATTTCGGCTTCAAAAAAGTTGAAAATTTTCATGAAGTATTTCGGCTTCAAAAAAATGGAACATTTTCATGAAAAGATCTCGGCTTCAAAAAAGTTGAAAATTTTCATGAAAAGATTTCGGCTTCAAAAAAGCTGAACATTTTCATGAAGTATTTCGGCTTCAAAAAAATGGAACATTTTCATGAAAAGATTTCGGCTTCAAAAAAGTTGAAAATTTTCATGAAAAGAAATTGGTTTCAAAAAAATTGAACATTTTCATGAAAAGATTTCTGCTTCAAAAAAGTTGAAAATTTTCATGAAGTATTTCGGCTTCAAAAAAATGGAACATTTTCATGAAAAGATTTCGGCTTCAAAAAACTTGAACATTTTCATGAAAAGATTTCGGCTTCAAAAAAGTTGAACATTTTCATGAAAAGATTTCGGTTTCAAAAAGTTGAAAATTTTCATGAAAAGATCTCGGCTTCAAAAAAGTTGAACATTTTCATGAAAAGATTTCGGCTTCAAAAAAGTTGACCATTTTCATGAAAAGATTTCAGCTTCAAAAAAGTTGAAAATTTTCATGAACTATTTCGGCATCAAAAAAGTTGAAAATTTTCATGAAAAGATTTAGGTTTCAAAAAAGTTGAAAATTTTCATGAAGTATTTCGGCTTCAAAAAAATGGAACATTTTCATGAAAAGATTTCGGCTTCAAAAAAGTTGAAAATTTTCATGAAAAGATTTCGGGTTCAAAAAAGTTGAAAATTTTCATGAACTATTTCGGCATCAAAAAAGTTGAAAATTTTCATGAAAAGGTTTAGGGTTCAAAAAAGTTGAAAATTTTCATGAAAAGATTTCGGCTTCAAAAAAGTTGAAAATTTTCATGAAAAGATTTAGACTTCAAAAAAGTTGAATATTTTCATCAAGTATTTCGGCTTCAAAAAAGTCTAAGATTTTCATGAAAAGATTTCGGCTTCAAAAAGTTGAAAATTTTCATGAAAAGATTTCGGCTTCAAAAAAGTTGACCATTTTCATGAAAAGATTTTGGTTTCAAAAAGTTGAAAATTTTCATGAAGTATTTCGGCATCAAAAAAGTTGAAAATTTTCATGAAAAGATTTAGGTTTCACAAAAGTTGAAAATTTTCATGAAGTATTTCGGCTTCAAAAAAGTCTAAGATTTTCATGAACTATTTCGGCTTCAAAAAAGTGGAAAATTTTCATGAAAAGATTTCGGCTTCAAAAAAGTTGAAAATTTTCATGAAAAGTTTTTGGCTTCAAAAAAGTTGAACATTTTCATGAAAAAATTTCAGCTTCAAAAAAGTTGAACATTTTCATGAAAAGATTTCGGCTTAAAAAGTTGAAAATTTTCATGAAAAGATTTCGGCTTCAAAAAAGTTGACCATTTTCATGAAAAGATTTCGGCATCAAAAAGTGGAAAATTTTCATGAAAAGATTTCGGCTTCAAAAAAGTTGAAAATTTTCATGAAAAGTTTTCGGCTTCAAAAAAGTTGAACATTTTCATGAAAAAATTTCAGCTTCAAAAAAGTTGAACATTTTCATGAAAAGATTTCGGCTTCAAAAAAGTTGAACATTTTCATGAAAAGATTTCGGTTTCAAAAAGTTGAACATTTTCATGAAAAGATCTCGGCTTCAAAAAAGTTGAACATTTTCATGAAAAGATTTCGGCTTCAAAAAAGTTGAAAATTTTCATGAAAAGATTTTGGTTTCAAAAAAGTTGACCATTTTCATGAAAAGATTTCTGCTTCAAAAAAGTTGAAAATTTTCATGAAGTATTTCGGCTTCAAAAAAATGGAACATTTTCATGAAAAGATTTCGGCTTCAAAAAACTTGAACATTTTCATGAAAAGATTTCGGCTTCAAAAAAGTTGAACATTTTCATGAAAAGATTTCTGCTTCAAAAAAGTTGAAAATTTACATGAAAAGATTTCGACTTCAAAAAAGTCTAAGATTTTCATGAAAAGATTTCTGCTTCAAAAAAGTTGAAAATTTTCATGAAAAGATTTCGGCTTAAAAAGTTGAAAATTTTCATGAAAAGATTTCGGCTTCAAAAAAGTTGACCATTTTCATGAAAAGATTTCGGTTTCAAAAAGTTGAAAATTTTCATGAAAAGATTTCGGCTTCAAAAAAGTTGAAAATTTTCATGAAGTATTTCGGCTTCAAAAAAATGGAACATTTTCATGAAAAGATCTCGGCTTCAAAAAAGTTGAACATTTTCATGAAAAGATTTCGGCTTCAAAAAAGTTGAACATTTTCATGAAAAGATTTCGGTTTCAAAAAGTTGAACATTTTCATGAAAAGATTTCGGCTTCAAAAAAGTTGACCATTTTCATGAAAAGATTTCAGCTTCAAAAAAGTTGAAAATTTTCATGAAAAGATTTCGGTTTCAAAAAGTTGAAAATTTTCATGAAAAGATTTCGGCTTCAAAAAAGTTGAAAATTTTCATGAACTATTTCGGCATCAAAAAAGTTGAAAATTTTCATGAAAAGATTTAGGTTTCAAAAAAGTTGAAAATTTTCATGAAGTATTTCGGCTTCAAAAAAGTCTAAAATTTTCATGAACTATTTCGGCTTCAAAAAAGTTGAAAATTTTCATGAAAAGATTTCTGCTTCAAAAAAGTTGAAAATTTTCATGAAGTATTTCGGCTTCAAAAAAATGGAACATTTTCATGAAAAGATCTCGGCTTCAAAAAAGTTGAACATTTTCATGAAAAGATTTCGGCTTCAAAAAAGTTGAACATTTTCATGAAAAGATTTCGGTTTCAAAAAGTGGAAAATTTTCATGAAAAGATCTCGGCTTCAAAAAAGTTGAACATTTTCATGAAAAGATTTCGGCTTCAAAAAAGTTGAAAATTTTCATGAAAAGATTTCGGTTTCAAAAAGTTGAACATTTTCATGAAAAGATTTCTGCTTCAAAAAAGTTGAACATTTTCATGAAAAGATTTCGGCTTCAAAAAAGTTGAAAATTTTCATGAAAAGATTTTGGTTTCAAAAAAGTTGACCATTTTCATGAAAAGATTTCTGCTTCAAAAAAGTTGAAAATTTTCATGAAGTATTTCGGCTTCAAAAAAATGGAACATTTTCATGAAAAGATTTCGGCTTCAAAAAAGTTGAACATTTTCATGAAAAGATTTCGGCTTCAAAAAACTTGAACATTTTCATGAAAAGATTTCTGCTTCAAAAAAGTTGAAAATTTTCATGAAAAGATTTCGGCTTAAAAAGTTGAAAATTTTCATGAAAAGATTTCGGCTTCAAAAAAGTTGACCATTTTCATGAAAAGATTTCGGCATCAAAAAGTGGAAAATTTTCATGAAAAGATTTCGGCTTCAAAAAAGTTGAAAATTTTCATGAAAAGTTTTCGGCTTCAAAAAAGTTGAACATTTTCATGAAAAAATTTCAGCTTCAAAAAAGTTGAAAATTTTCATGAAGTATTTCGGCTTCAAAAAAATGTAACATTTTCATGAAAAGATTTCGGCTTAAAAAGTTGAAAATTTTCATGAAAAGATTTCGGCTTAAAAAGTTGATAATTTTCATGAAAAGATTTCGGCTTCAAAAAAGTTGACCATTTTCATGAAAAGATCTCGGCTTCAAAAAAGTTGATAATTTTCATGAAAAGATTTCGGCTTCAAAAAAGTTGACCATTTTCATGAAAAGATCTCGGCTTCAAAAAAGTTGAAAATTTTCATGAAGTATTTCGGCTTCAAAAAAATGGAACATTTTCATGAAAAGATCTCGGCTTCAAAAAAGTTGAACATTTTCATGAAAAGATTTCGGCTTCAAAAAAGTTGAACATTTTCATGAAGTATTTCGGCTTCAAAAAAATGGAACATTTTCATGAAAAGATTTCGGCTTCAAAAAAGTTGAAAATTTTCATGAAAAGAATTTGGTTTCAAAAAAATTGAACATTTTCATGAAAAGATTTCTGCTTCAAAAAAGTTGAAAATTTACATGAAAAGATTTCGACTTCAAAAAAGTCTAAGATTTTCATGAAAAGATTTCTGCTTCAAAAAAGTTGAAAATTTACATGAAAAGATTTCGACTTCAAAAAAGTCTAAGATTTTCATGAAAAGATTTCGGCTTCAAAAAGTTGAAAATTTTCATGAAAAGATTTCGGCTTCAAAAAAGTTGACCATTTTCATGAAAAGATTTCAGCTTCAAAAAAGTTGAAAATTTTCATGAAAAGATTTCGGCTTAAAAAGTTGAAAATCTTCATGAAAAGATTTCGGCTTCAAAAAAGTTGACCATTTTCATGAAAAGATTTTGGTTTCAAAAAGTTGAAAATTTTCATGAAGTATTTCGGCATCAAAAAAGTTGAAAATTTTCATGAAAAGATTTAGGTTTCACAAAAGTTGAAAATTTTCATGAAGTATTTCGGCTTCAAAAAAGTCTAAGATTTTCATGAACTATTTCGGCTTCAAAAAAGTGGAAAATTTTCATGAAAAGATTTCGGCTTCAAAAAAGTTGAAAATTTTCATGAAAAGATCTCGGCTTCAAAAAAGTTGAACATTTTCATGAAAAGATTTCGGCTTCAAAAAAGTTGACCATTTTCATGAAAAGATTTCAGCTTCAAAAAAGTTGAAAATTTTCATGAACTATTTCGGCATCAAAAAAGTTGAAAATTTTCATGAAAAGATTTAGGTTTCAAAAAAGTTGAAAATTTTCATGAAGTATTTCGGCTTCAAAAAAATGGAACATTTTCATGAAAAGATTTCGGCTTCAAAAAAGTTGAAAATTTTCATGAAAAGATTTCGGGTTCAAAAAAGTTGAAAATTTTCATGAACTATTTCGGCATCAAAAAAGTTGAAAATTTTCATGAAAAGGTTTAGGGTTCAAAAAAGTTGAAAATTTTCATGAAAAGATTTCGGCTTCAAAAAAGTTGAAAATTTTCATGAAAAGATTTAGACTTCAAAAAAGTTGAATATTTTCATCAAGTATTTCGGCTTCAAAAAAGTCTAAGATTTTCCTGAAAAGATTTCGGCTTCAAAAAGTTGAAAATTTTCATGAAAAGATTTCGGCTTCAAAAAAGTTGACCATTTTCATGAAAAGATTTTGGTTTCAAAAAGTTGAAAATTTTCATGAAGTATTTCGGCATCAAAAAAGTTGAAAATTTTCATGAAAAGATTTAGGTTTCACAAAAGTTGAAAATTTTCATGAAGTATTTCGGCTTCAAAAAAGTCTAAGATTTTCATGAACTATTTCGGCTTCAAAAAAGTGGAAAATTTTCATGAAAAGATTTCGGCTTCAAAAAAGTTGAAAATTTTCATGAAAAGTTTTTGGCTTCAAAAAAGTTGAACATTTTCATGAAAAAATTTCAGCTTCAAAAAAGTTGAACATTTTCATGAAAAGATTTCGGCTTAAAAAGTTGAAAATTTTCATGAAAAGATTTCGGCTTCAAAAAAGTTGACCATTTTCATGAAAAGATTTCGGCATCAAAAAGTGGAAAATTTTCATGAAAAGATTTCGGCTTCAAAAAAGTTGAAAATTTTCATGAAAAGTTTTCGGCTTCAAAAAAGTTGAACATTTTCATGAAAAAATTTCAGCTTCAAAAAAGTTGAACATTTTCATGAAAAGATTTCGGCTTCAAAAAAGTTGAACATTTTCATGAAAAGATTTCGGTTTCAAAAAGTTGAACATTTTCATGAAAAGATCTCGGCTTCAAAAAAGTTGAACATTTTCATGAAAAGATTTCGGCTTCAAAAAAGTTGAAAATTTTCATGAAAAGATTTTGGTTTCAAAAAAGTTGACCATTTTCATGAAAAGATTTCTGCTTCAAAAAAGTTGAAAATTTTCATGAAGTATTTCGGCTTCAAAAAAATGGAACATTTTCATGAAAAGATTTCGGCTTCAAAAAACTTGAACATTTTCATGAAAAGATTTCGGCTTCAAAAAAGTTGAACATTTTCATGAAAAGATTTCTGCTTCAAAAAAGTTGAAAATTTACATGAAAAGATTTCGACTTCAAAAAAGTCTAAGATTTTCATGAAAAGATTTCTGCTTCAAAAAAGTTGAAAATTTTCATGAAAAGATTTCGGCTTAAAAAGTTGAAAATTTTCATGAAAAGATTTCGGCTTCAAAAAAGTTGACCATTTTCATGAAAAGATTTCGGTTTCAAAAAGTTGAAAATTTTCATGAAAAGATTTCGGCTTCAAAAAAGTTGAAAATTTTCATGAAGTATTTCGGCTTCAAAAAAATGGAACATTTTCATGAAAAGATCTCGGCTTCAAAAAAGTTGAACATTTTCATGAAAAGATTTCGGCTTCAAAAAAGTTGAACATTTTCATGAAAAGATTTCGGTTTCAAAAAGTTGAACATTTTCATGAAAAGATTTCGGCTTCAAAAAAGTTGACCATTTTCATGAAAAGATTTCAGCTTCAAAAAAGTTGAAAATTTTCATGAAAAGATTTCGGTTTCAAAAAGTTGAAAATTTTCATGAAAAGATTTCGGCTTCAAAAAAGTTGAAAATTTTCATGAACTATTTCGGCATCAAAAAAGTTGAAAATTTTCATGAAAAGATTTAGGTTTCAAAAAAGTTGAAAATTTTCATGAAGTATTTCGGCTTCAAAAAAGTCTAAAATTTTCATGAACTATTTCGGCTTCAAAAAAGTTGAAAATTTTCATGAAAAGATTTCTGCTTCAAAAAAGTTGAAAATTTTCATGAAGTATTTCGGCTTCAAAAAAATGGAACATTTTCATGAAAAGATCTCGGCTTCAAAAAAGTTGAACATTTTCATGAAAAGATTTCGGCTTCAAAAAAGTTGAACATTTTCATGAAAAGATTTCGGTTTCAAAAAGTGGAAAATTTTCATGAAAAGATCTCGGCTTCAAAAAAGTTGAACATTTTCATGAAAAGATTTCGGCTTCAAAAAAGTTGAAAATTTTCATGAAAAGATTTCGGTTTCAAAAAGTTGAACATTTTCATGAAAAGATTTCTGCTTCAAAAAAGTTGAACATTTTCATGAAAAGATTTCGGCTTCAAAAAAGTTGAAAATTTTCATGAAAAGATTTTGGTTTCAAAAAAGTTGACCATTTTCATGAAAAGATTTCTGCTTCAAAAAAGTTGAAAATTTTCATGAAGTATTTCGGCTTCAAAAAAATGGAACATTTTCATGAAAAGATTTCGGCTTCAAAAAAGTTGAACATTTTCATGAAAAGATTTCGGCTTCAAAAAACTTGAACATTTTCATGAAAAGATTTCTGCTTCAAAAAAGTTGAAAATTTACATGAAAAGATTTCGACTTCAAAAAAGTCTAAGATTTTCATGAAAAGATTTCTGCTTCAAAAAAGTTGAAAATTTTCATGAAAAGATTTCGGCTTAAAAAGTTGAAAATTTTCATGAAAAGATTTCGGCTTCAAAAAAGTTGAAAATTTTCATGAAGTATTTCGGCTTCAAAAAAATGGAACATTTTCATGAAAAGATCTCGGCTTCAAAAAAGTTGAACATTTTCATGAAAAGATTTCGGCTTCAAAAAAGTTGAACATTTTCATGAAGTATTTCGGCTTCAAAAAAATGAAAATTTTCATGAAAAGATTTCGGCTTCAAAAAAGTTGAAAATTTTCATGAAAAGAATTTGGTTTCAAAAAAGTTGAAAATTTTCATGAAAAGATTTCGGGTTCAAAAAAGTTGAAAATTTTCATGAAGTATTTCGGCTTCAAAAAAATGGAACATTTTCATGAAAAGATTTCAGCTTCAAAAAAGTTGAAAATTTTCATGAAAAGATTTCGGCTTCAAAAAAGTTGAAAATTTTCATGAACTATTTCGGCATCAAAAAAGTTGAAAATTTTCATGAAAAGATTTAGGTTTCAAAAAAGTTGAAAATTTTCATGAAGTATTTCGGCTTCAAAAAAATGGAACATTTTCATGAAAAGATTTCGGCTTCAAAAAACTTGAACATTTTCATGAAAAGATTTCGGCTTCAAAAAAGTTGAACATTTTCATGAAAAGATTTCTGCTTCAAAAAAGTTGAAAATTTACATGAAAAGATTTCGACTTCAAAAAAGTCTAAGATTTTCATGAAAAGATTTCTGCTTCAAAAAAGTTGAAAATTTTCATGAAAAGATTTCGGCTTAAAAAGTTGAAAATTTTCATGAAAAGATTTCGGCTTCAAAAAAGTTGACCATTTTCATGAAAAGATTTCGGTTTCAAAAAGTTGAAAGTTTTCATGAAAAGATTTCGGCTTCAAAAAAGTTGAAAATTTTCATGAAGTATTTCGGCTTCAAAAAAATGGAACATTTTCATGAAAAGATCTCGGCTTCAAAAAAGTTGAACATTTTCCTGAAAAGATTTCGGCTTCAAAAAAGTTGAACATTTTCATGAAAAGATTTCGGTTTCAAAAAGTTGAACATTTTCATGAAAAGATTTCGGCTTCAAAAAAGTTGACCATTTTCATGAAAAGATTTCAGCTTCAAAAAAGTTGAAAATTTTCATGAAAAGATTTCGGTTTCAAAAAGTTGAAAATTTTCATGAAAAGATTTCGGCTTCAAAAAAGTTGAAAATTTTCATGAACTATTTCGGCATCAAAAAAGTTGAAAATTTTCATGAAAAGATTTAGGTTTCAAAAAAGTTGAACATTTTCATGAAGTATTTCGGCTTCAAAAAAGTCTAAAATTTTCATGAACTATTTCGGCTTCAAAAAAGTTGAAAATTTTCATGAAAAGATTTCTGCTTCAAAAAAGTTGAAAATTTTCATGAAGTATTTCGGCTTCAAAAAAATGGAACATTTTCATGAAAAGATCTCGGCTTCAAAAAAGTTGAACATTTTCATGAAAAGATTTCGGCTTCAAAAAAGTTGAACATTTTCATGAAAAGATTTCGGTTTCAAAAAGTGGAAAATTTTCATGAAAAGATCTCGGCTTCAAAAAAGTTGAACATTTTCATGAAAAGATTTCGGCTTCAAAAAAGTTGAAAATTTTCATGAAAAGATTTCGGTTTCAAAAAGTTGAACATTTTCATGAAAAGATTTCTGCTTCAAAAAAGTTGAACATTTTCATGAAAAGATTTCGGCTTCAAAAAAGTTGAAAATTTTCATGAAAAGATTTTGGTTTCAAAAAAGTTGACCATTTTCATGAAAAGATTTCTGCTTCAAAAAAGTTGAAAATTTTCATGAAGTATTTCGGCTTCAAAAAAATGGAACATTTTCATGAAAAGATTTCGGCTTCAAAAAAGTTGAACATTTTCATGAAAAGATTTCGGCTTCAAAAAACTTGAACATTTTCATGAAAAGATTTCTGCTTCAAAAAAGTTGAAAATTTACATGAAAAGATTTCGACTTCAAAAAAGTCTAAGATTTTCATGAAAAGATTTCTGCTTCAAAAAAGTTGAAAATTTTCATGAAAAGATTTCGGCTTAAAAAGTTGAAAATTTTCATGAAAAGATTTCGGCTTCAAAAAAGTTGAAAATTTTCATGAAGTATTTCGGCTTCAAAAAAATGGAACATTTTCATGAAAAGATCTCGGCTTCAAAAAAGTTGAACATTTTCATGAAAAGATTTCGGCTTCAAAAAAGTTGAACATTTTCATGAAGTATTTCGGCTTCAAAAAAATGAAAATTTTCATGAAAAGATTTCGGCTTCAAAAAAGTTGAAAATTTTCATGAAAAGAATTTGGTTTCAAAAAAGTTGAAAATTTTCATGAAAAGATTTCGGGTTCAAAAAAGTTGAAAATTTTCATGAAGTATTTCGGCTTCAAAAAAATGGAACATTTTTATGAAAAGATTTCGGCTTCAAAAAACTTGAACATTTTCATGAAAAGATTTCGGCTTCAAAAAACTTGAACATTTTCATGAAAAGATTTCGGTTTCAAAAAGTTGAAAATTTTCATGAAGTATTTCGGCTTCAAAAAAATGGAACATTTTCATGAAAAGATTTCGGCTTCAAAAAAGTTGAAAATTTTCATGAAAAGATTTCGGCTTCAAAAAAGTTGAAAATTTTCATGAAAAGATTTCGGCTTAAAAAGTTGAAAATTTTCATGAAAAGATTTCGGCTTCAAAAAAGTTGACCATTTTCATGAAAAGATTTCGGTTTCAAAAAGTTGAAAATTTTCATGAAAAGATTTCGGCTTCAAAAAAGTTGAAAATTTTCATGAAGTATTTCGGCTTCAAAAAAATGGAACATTTTCATGAAAAGATCTCGGCTTCAAAAAAGTTGAACATTTTCATGAAAAGATTTCGGCTTCAAAAAAGTTGAACATTTTCATGAAGTATTTCGGCTTCAAAAAAATGGAACATTTTCATGAAAAGATTTCGGCTTCAAAAAAGTTGAAAATTTTCATGAAAAGAAATTGGTTTCAAAAAAATTGAACATTTTCATGAAAAGATTTCGGTTTCAAAAAGTTGAAAATTTTCATGAAAAGATCTCGGCTTCAAAAAAGTTGAACATTTTCATGAAAAGATTTCGGCTTCAAAAAAGTTGACCATTTTCATGAAAAGATTTCAGCTTCAAAAAAGTTGAAAATTTTCATGAACTATTTCGGCATCAAAAAAGTTGAAAATTTTCATGAAAAGATTTAGGTTTCAAAAAAGTTGAAAATTTTCATGAAGTATTTCGGCTTCAAAAAAATGGAACATTTTCATGAAAAGATTTCGGCTTCAAAAAAGTTGAAAATTTTCATGAAAAGATTTCGGGTTCAAAAAAGTTGAAAATTTTCATGAACTATTTCGGCATCAAAAACGTTGAAAATTTTCATGAAAAGGTTTAGGGTTCAAAAAAGTTGAAAATTTTCATGAAAAGATTTCGGCTTCAAAAAAGTTGAAAATTTTCATGAAAAGATTTAGACTTCAAAAAAGTTGAATATTTTCATCAAGTATTTCGGCTTCAAAAAAGTCTAAGATTTTCATGAAAAGATTTCGGCTTCAAAAAGTTGAAAATTTTCATGAAAAGATTTCGGCTTCAAAAAAGTTGACCATTTTTATGAAAAGATTTCTGCTTCAAAAAAATTGAACATTTTCATGAAAAGATTTCTGCTTCAAAAAAGTTGAAAATTTACATGAAAAGATTTCGACTTCAAAAAAGTCTAAGATTTTCATGAAAAGATTTCTGCTTCAAAAAAGTTGAAAATTTTCATGAAAAGATTTCGGCTTAAAAAGTTGAAAATTTTCATGAAAAGATTTCGGCTTCAAAAAAGTTGACCATTTTCATGAAAAGATTTCGGTTTCAAAAAGTTGAAAATTTTCATGAAAAGATTTCGGCTTCAAAAAAGTTGAAAATTTTCATGAAGTATTTCGGCTTCAAAAAAATGGAACATTTTCATGAAAAGATCTCGGCTTCAAAAAAGTTGAACATTTTCATGAAAAGATTTCGGCTTCAAAAAAGTTGAACATTTTCATGAAGTATTTCGGCTTCAAAAAAATGGAACATTTTCATGAAAAGATTTCGGCTTCAAAAAAGTTGAAAATTTTCATGAAAAGAAATTGGTTTCAAAAAAATTGAACATTTTCATGAAAAGATTTCTGCTTCAAAAAAGTTGAAAATTTTCATGAAGTATTTCGGCTTCAAAAAAATGGAACATTTTCATGAAAAGATTTCGGCTTCAAAAAACTTGAACATTTTCATGAAAAGATTTCGGCTTCAAAAAAGTTGAACATTTTCATGAAAAGATTTCGGTTTCAAAAAGTTGAAAATTTTCATGAAAAGATCTCGGCTTCAAAAAAGTTGAACATTTTCATGAAAAGATTTCGGCTTCAAAAAAGTTGACCATTTTCATGAAAAGATTTCAGCTTCAAAAAAGTTGAAAATTTTCATGAACTATTTCGGCATCAAAAAAGTTGAAAATTTTCATGAAAAGATTTAGGTTTCAAAAAAGTTGAAAATTTTCATGAAGTATTTCGGCTTCAAAAAAATGGAACATTTTCATGAAAAGATTTCGGCTTCAAAAAAGTTGAAAATTTTCATGAAAAGATTTCGGGTTCAAAAAAGTTGAAAATTTTCATGAACTATTTCGGCATCAAAAAAGTTGAAAATTTTCATGAAAAGGTTTAGGGTTCAAAAAAGTTGAAAATTTTCATGAAAAGATTTCGGCTTCAAAAAGTTGAAAATTTTCATGAAAAGATTTCGGCTTCAAAAAAGTTGACCATTTTCATGAAAAGATTTTGGTTTCAAAAAGTTGAAAATTTTCATGAAGTATTTCGGCATCAAAAAAGTTGAAAATTTTCATGAAAAGATTTAGGTTTCACAAAAGTTGAAAATTTTCATGAAGTATTTCGGCTTCAAAAAAGTCTAAGATTTTCATGAACTATTTCGGCTTCAAAAAAGTGGAAAATTTTCATGAAAAGATTTCGGCTTCAAAAAAGTTGAAAATTTTCATGAAAAGTTTTCGGCTTCAAAAAAGTTGAACATTTTCATGAAAAAATTTCAGCTTCAAAAAAGTTGAACATTTTCATGAAAAGATTTCGGCTTCAAAAAAGTTGAGCATTTTCATGAAAAGATTTCGGTTTCAAAAAGTTGAACATTTTCATGAAAAGATCTCGGCTTCAAAAAAGTTGAACATTTTCATGAAAAGATTTCGGCTTCAAAAAAGTTGAAAATTTTCATGAAAAGATTTTGGTTTCAAAAAAGTTGACCATTTTCATGAAAAGATTTCTGCTTCAAAAAAGTTGAAAATTTTCATGAAGTATTTCGGCTTCAAAAAAATGGAACATTTTCATGAAAAGATTTCGGCTTCAAAAAACTTGAACATTTTCATGAAAAGATTTCGGCTTCAAAAAAGTTGAACATTTTCATGAAAAGATTTCTGCTTCAAAAAAGTTGAAAATTTACATGAAAAGATTTCGACTTCAAAAAAATCTAAGATTTTCATGAAAAGATTTCTGCTTCAAAAAAGTTGAAAATTTTCATGAAGTATTTCGGCTTCAAAAAAATGGAACATTTTCATGAAAAGATTTCGGCTTCAAAAAAGTTGAAAATTTTCATGAAAAGATTTCGGCTTCAAAAAACTTGAACATTTTCATGAAAAGATTTCTGCTTCAAAAAAGTTGAAAATTTACATGAAAAGATTTCGACTTCAAAAAAGTCTAAGATTTTCATGAAAAGATTTCTGCTTCAAAAAAGTTGAAAATTTTCATGAAAAGATTTCGGCTTAAAAAGTTGAAAATTTTCATGAAAAGATTTCGGCTTCAAAAAAGTTGAAAATTTTCATGAAGTATTTCGGCTTCAAAAAAATGGAACATTTTCATGAAAAGATCTCGGCTTCAAAAAAGTTGAACATTTTCATGAAAAGATTTCGGCTTCAAAAAAGTTGAACATTTTCATGAAGTATTTCGGCTTCAAAAAAATGAAAATTTTCATGAAAAGATTTCGGCTTCAAAAAAGTTGAAAATTTTCATGAAAAGAATTTGGTTTCAAAAAAATTGAACATTTTCATGAAAAGATTTCTGCTTCAAAAAAGTTGAAAATTTTCATGAAGTATTTCGGCTTCAAAAAAATGGAACATTTTTATGAAAAGATTTCGGCTTCAAAAAACTTGAACATTTTCATGAAAAGATTTCGGCTTCAAAAAACTTGAACATTTTCATGAAAAGATTTCGGTTTCAAAAAGTTGAAAATTTTCATGAAAAGATCTCGGCTTCAAAAAAGTTGAACATTTTCATGAAAAGATTTCGGCTTCAAAAAAGTTGAACATTTTCATGAAAAGATTTCAGCTTCAAAAAAGTTGAAAATTTTCATGAAGTATTTCGGCTTCAAAAAAATGGAACATTTTCATGAAAAGATTTCGGCTTCAAAAAACTTGAACATTTTCATGAAAAGATTTCGGCTTCAAAAAAGTTGAACATTTTCATGAAAAGATTTCGGTTTCAAAAAGTTGAAAATTTTCATGAAAAGATCTCGGCTTCAAAAAAGTTGAACATTTTCATGAAAAGATTTCGGCTTCAAAAAAGTTGACCATTTTCATGAAAAGATTTCAGCTTCAAAAAAGTTGAAAATTTTCATGAACTATTTCGGCATCAAAAAAGTTGAAAATTTTCATGAAAAGATTTAGGTTTCAAAAAAGTTGAAAATTTTCATGAAGTATTTCGGCTTCAAAAAAATGGAACATTTTCATGAAAAGATTTCGGCTTCAAAAAAGTTGAAAATTTTCATGAAAAGATTTCGGGTTCAAAAAAGTTGAAAATTTTCATGAACTATTTCGGCATCAAAAAAGTTGAAAATTTTCATGAAAAGGTTTAGGGTTCAAAAAAGTTGAAAATTTTCATGAAAAGATTTCGGCTTCAAAAAGTTGAAAATTTTCATGAAAAGATTTCGGCTTCAAAAAAGTTGACCATTTTCATGAAAAGATTTTGGTTTCAAAAAGTTGAAAATTTTCATGAAGTATTTCGGCATCAAAAAAGTTGAAAATTTTCATGAAAAGATTTAGGTTTCACAAAAGTTGAAAATTTTCATGAAGTATTTCGGCTTCAAAAAAGTCTAAGATTTTCATGAACTATTTCGGCTTCAAAAAAGTGGAAAATTTTCATGAAAAGATTTCGGCTTCAAAAAAGTTGAACATTTTCATGAAAAAATTTCAGCTTCAAAAAAGTTGAACATTTTCATGAAAAGATTTCGGCTTCAAAAAAGTTGAGCATTTTCATGAAAAGATTTCGGTTTCAAAAAGTTGAACATTTTCATGAAAAGATCTCGGCTTCAAAAAAGTTGAACATTTTCATGAAAAGATTTCGGCTTCAAAAAAGTTGAAAATTTTCATGAAAAGATTTTGGTTTCAAAAAAGTTGACCATTTTCATGAAAAGATTTCTGCTTCAAAAAAGTTGAAAATTTTCATGAAGTATTTCGGCTTCAAAAAAATGGAACATTTTCATGAAAAGATTTCGGCTTCAAAAAACTTGAACATTTTCATGAAAAGATTTCGGCTTCAAAAAAGTTGAACATTTTCATGAAAAGATTTCTGCTTCAAAAAAGTTGAAAATTTACATGAAAAGATTTCGACTTCAAAAAAATCTAAGATTTTCATGAAAAGATTTCTGCTTCAAAAAAGTTGAAAATTTTCATGAAGTATTTCGGCTTCAAAAAAATGGAACATTTTCATGAAAAGATTTCGGCTTCAAAAAAGTTGAAAATTTTCATGAAAAGATTTCGGC
Organism: Labrus bergylta; assembly: GCF_963930695.1. Classification (NCBI taxonomy): domain Eukaryota; kingdom Metazoa; phylum Chordata; class Actinopteri; order Labriformes; family Labridae; genus Labrus; species Labrus bergylta. The sequence goes on along the minus strand of NC_089210.1, from coordinate 27,153,611 downwards.
TTCAAAAAACTTGAACATTTTCATGAAAAGATTTCTGCTTCAAAAAAGTTGAAAATTTACATGAAAAGATTTCGACTTCAAAAAAGTCTAAGATTTTCATGAAAAGATTTCTGCTTCAAAAAAGTTGAAAATTTTCATGAAAAGATTTCGGCTTAAAAAGTTGAAAATTTTCATGAAAAGATTTCGGCTTCAAAAAAGTTGAAAATTTTCATGAAGTATTTCGGCTTCAAAAAAATGGAACATTTTCATGAAAAGATCTCGGCTTCAAAAAAGTTGAACATTTTCATGAAAAGATTTCGGCTTCAAAAAAGTTGAACATTTTCATGAAGTATTTCGGCTTCAAAAAAATGAAAATTTTCATGAAAAGATTTCGGCTTCAAAAAAGTTGAAAATTTTCATGAAAAGAATTTGGTTTCAAAAAAATTGAACATTTTCATGAAAAGATTTCTGCTTCAAAAAAGTTGAAAATTTTCATGAAGTATTTCGGCTTCAAAAAAATGGAACATTTTTATGAAAAGATTTCGGCTTCAAAAAACTTGAACATTTTCATGAAAAGATTTCGGCTTCAAAAAACTTGAACATTTTCATGAAAAGATTTCGGTTTCAAAAAGTTGAAAATTTTCATGAAAAGATCTCGGCTTCAAAAAAGTTGAACATTTTCATGAAAAGATTTCGGCTTCAAAAAAGTTGAACATTTTCATGAAAAGATTTCAGCTTCAAAAAAGTTGAAAATTTTCATGAACTATTTCGGCATCAAAAAAGTTGAAAATTTTCATGAAAAGATTTAGGTTTCAAAAAAGTTGAAAATTTTCATGAAGTATTTCGGCTTCAAAAAAATGGAACATTTTCATGAAAAGATTTCGGCTTCAAAAAAGTTGAAAATTTTCATGAAAAGATTTCGGCTTCAAAAAAGTTGACCATTTTCATGAAAAGATTTCGGGTTCAAAAAAGTTGAAAATTTTCATGAACTATTTCGGCTTCAAAAAAGTTGAAAATTTTCATGAAAAGATTTCTGCTTCAAAAAAGTTGAAAATTTACATGAAAAGATTTCGACTTCAAAAAAGTCTAAGATTTTCATGAAAAGATTTCTGCTTCAAAAAAGTTGAAAATTTTCATGAAAAGATTTCGGCTTCAAAAAAGTTGAACATTTTCATGAAAAGATTTCTGCTTCAAAAAAGTTGAAAATTTACATGAAAAGATTTCGACTTCAAAAAAGTCTAAGATTTTCATGAAAAGATTTCTGCTTCAAAAAAGTTGAAAATTTTCATGAAAAGATTTCGGCTTCAAAAAAGTTGAACATTTTCATGAAAAGATTTCGGCTTCAAAAAAGTTGAACATTTTCATGAAAAGATTTCGGTTTCAAAAAGTGGAAAATTTTCATGAAAAGATCTCGGCTTCAAAAAAGTTGAAAATTTTCATGAAGTATTTCGGCTTAAAAAAAATGGAACATTTTCATGAAAAGATCTCGGCTTCAAAAAAGTTGAACATTTTCATGAAAAGATTTCGGCTTCAAAAAAGTTGAACATTTTCATGAAAAGATTTCGGTTTCAAAAAGTGGAAAATTTTCATGAAAAGATCTCGGCTTCAAAAAAGTTGAAAATTTTCATGAAGTATTTCGGCTTAAAAAAAATGGAACATTTTCATGAAAAGATTTCGGCTTCAAAAAACTTGAACATTTTCATGAAAAGATTTCGGCTTCAAAAAAGTTGAACATTTTCATGAAAAGATTTCTGCTTCAAAAAAGTTGAAAATTTACATGAAAAGATTTCGACTTCAAAAAAGTCTAAGATTTTCATGAAAAGATTTCTGCTTCAAAAAAGTTGAAAATTTTCATGAAAAGATTTCGGCTTCAAAAAGTTGAAAATTTTCATGAAAAGATTTCGGCTTCAAAAAAGTTGACCATTTTCATGAAAAGATTTCGGCTTCAAAAAGTTGAAAATTTTCATGAAAAGATCTCGGATTCAAAAAAGTTGAACATTTTCATGAAAAGATTTCGGCTTCAAAAAAGTTGACCATTTTCATGAAAAGATTTCGGCTTCAAAAAAGTTGACCATTTTCATGAAAAGATTTCAGCTTCAAAAAAGTTGAAAATTTTCATGAAAAGATTTCGGTTTCAAAAAGTTGAAAATTTTCATGAAAAGATTTCGGCTTCAAAAAAGTTGAAAATTTTCATGAACTATTTCGGCATCAAAAAAGTTGAAAATTTTCATGAAAAGATTTAGGTTTCAAAAAGTTGAAAATTTTCATGAAGTATTTCGGCTTCAAAAAAGTCTAAAATTTTCATGAACTATTTCGGCTTCAAAAAAGTTGAACATTTTCATGAAAAGATTTCTGCTTCAAAAAAGTTGAAAATTTACATGAAAAGATTTCGACTTCAAAAAAGTCTAAGATTTTCATGAAAAGATTTCTGCTTCAAAAAAGTTGAAAATTTTCATGAAAAGATCTCGGCTTCAAAAAAGTTGAAAATTTTCATGAAAAGATTTCGGCTTCAAAAAAGTTGACCATTTTCATGAAAAGATTTCGGCTTCAAAAAAGTTGACCATTTTCATGAAAAGATTTCAGCTTCAAAAAAGTTGAAAATTTTCATGAAAAGATTTCGGTTTCAAAAAGTTGAAAATTTTCATGAAAAGATTTCGGCTTCAAAAAAGTTGAAAATTTTCATGAACTATTTCGGCATCAAAAAAGTTGAAAATTTTCATGAAAAGATTTAGGTTTCAAAAAAGTTGAAAATTTTCATGAAGTATTTCGGCTTCAAAAAAGTCTAAAATTTTCATGAACTATTTCGGCTTCAAAAAAGTTGAACATTTTCATGAAAAGATTTCTGCTTCAAAAAAGTTGAAAATTTTCATGAAAAGATTTCGGCTTCAAAAAGTTGAAAATTTTCATGAAAAGATTTCGGCTTCAAAAAAGTTGACCATTTTCATGAAAAGATTTCGGCTTCAAAAAGTTGAAAATTTTCATGAAAAGATCTCGGCTTCAAAAAAGTTGAAAATTTTCATGAAAAGATTTCGGCTTCAAAAAAGTTGACCATTTTCATGAAAAGATTTCGGCTTCAAAAAAGTTGACCATTTTCATGAAAAGATTTCGGCTTCAAAAAAGTTGAAAATTTTCATGAAAAGATTTCGGTTTCAAAAAGTTGAAAATTTTCATGAAAAGATTTCGGCTTCAAAAAAGTTGAAAATTTTCATGAACTATTTCGGCATCAAAAAAGTTGAAAATTTTCATGAAAAGATTTAGGTTTCAAAAAAGTTGAAAATTTTCATGAAGTATTTCGGCTTCATAAAAGTCTAAAATTTTCATGAACTATTTCGGCTTCAAAAAAGTTGAAAATTTTCATGAAAAGATTTCTGCTTCAAAAAAGTTGAAAATTTTCATGAAAAGATTTCTGCTTCAAAAAAGTTGAAAATTTTCATGAAAAGTTTTCGGCTTCAAAAAAGTTGAACATTTTCATGAAAAAATTTCAGCTTCAAAAAAGTTGAAAATTTTCATGAAGTATTTCGGCTTCAAAAAAATGTAACATTTTCATGAAAAGATTTCGGCTTAAAAAGTTGAAAATTTTCATGAAAAGATTTCGGCTTAAAAAGTTGATAATTTTCATTAAAAGATTTCGGCTTCAAAAAAGTTGACCATTTTCATGAAAAGATTTCGGTTTCAAAAAGTTGAAAATTTTCATGAAAAGATTTCGGCTTCAAAAAAGTTGAAAATTTTCATGAAGTATTTCGGCTTCAAAAAAGTTGACCATTTTCATGAAAAGATCTCGGCTTCAAAAAAGTTGAACATTTTCATGAAAAGATTTCGGCTTCAAAAAAGTTGAAAATTTTCATGAAAAGATTTCGGTTTCAAAAAGTTGAACATTTTCATGAAAAGATTTCTGCTTCAAAAAAGTTGAACATTTTCATGAAAAGATTTCGGCTTCAAAAAAGTTGAAAATTTTCATGAAAAGATTTTGGTTTCAAAAAAGTTGACCATTTTCATGAAAAGATTTCTGCTTCAAAAAAGTTGAAAATTTTCATGAAGTATTTCGGCTTCAAAAAAATGGAACATTTTCATGAAAAGATTTCGGCTTCAAAAAACTTGAACATTTTCATGAAAAGATTTCGGCTTCAAAAAACTTGAACATTTTCATGAAAAGATTTCTGCTTCAAAAAAGTTGAAAATTTACATGAAAAGATTTCGACTTCAAAAAAGTCTAAGATTTTCATGAAAAGATTTCTGCTTCAAAAAAGTTGAGAATTTTCATGAAAAGATTTCGGCTTCAAAAAGTTGAAAATTTTCATGAAAAGATTTCGGCTTCAAAAAAGTTGACCATTTTCAAAAAAAAAAATTCGGCTTCAAAAAGTTGAAAATTTTCATGAAAAGATCTCGGCTTCAAAAAAGTTGAAAATTTTCATGAAAAGATTTCGGCTTCAAAAAAGTTGACCATTTTCATGAAAAGATTTCGGCTTCAAAAAAGTTGACCATTTTCATGAAAAGATTTCAGCTTCAAAAAAGTTGAAAATTTTCATGAAAAAATTTCGGTTTCAAAAAGTTGAAAATTTTCATGAAAAGATTTCGGCTTCAAAAAAGTTGAAAATTTTCATGAACTATTTCGGCATCAAAAAAGTTGAAAATTTTCATGAAAAGAATTTGGTTTCAAAAAAATTGAACATTTTCATGAAAAGATTTCTGCTTCAAAAAAGTTGAAAATTTTCATGAAGTATTTCGGCTTCAAAAAAATGGAACATTTTTATGAAAAGATTTCGGCTTCAAAAAACTTGAACATTTTCATGAAAAGATTTCGGCTTCAAAAAACTTGAACATTTTCATGAAAAGATTTCGGTTTCAAAAAGTTGAAAATTTTTATGAAAAGATCTCGGCTTCAAAAAAGTTGAACATTTTCATGAAAAGATTTCGGCTTCAAAAAATTTGAACATTTTCATGAAAAGATTTCAGCTTCAAAAAAGTTGAAAATTTTCATGAACAATTTCGGCATCAAAAAAGTTGAAAATTTTCATGAAAAGATTTAGGTTTCAAAAAAGTTGAAAATTTTCATGAAGTATTTCGGCTTCAAAAAAATGGAACATTTTCATGAAAAGATTTCGGCTTCAAAAAAGTTGAAAATTTTCATGAAAAGATTTCGGGTTCAAAAAAGTTGAAAATTTTCATGAAAAGGTTTAGGGTTCAAAAAAGTTGAAAATTTTCATGAAAAGTTTTCGGCTTCAAAAAAGTTGAAAATTTTCATGAAAAGATTTAGACTTCAAAAAAGTTGAAAATTTTCATGAAAAGATTTCTGCTTAAAAAGTTGAAAATCTTCATGAAAAGATTTCGGCTTCAAAAAAGTTGACCATTTTCATGAAAAGATTTTGTTTTCAAAAAGTTGAAAATTTTCATGAAGTATTTCGGCTTCAAAAAAATGGAACATTTTCATGAAAAGATCTCGGCTTCAAAAAAGTTGAACATTTTCATGAAAAGATTTTGTTTTCAAAAAGTTGAATATTTTCATCAAGTATTTCGGCTTCAAAAAAGTCGAAGATTTTCATGAAAAGATTTCGGCTTCAAAAAGTTGAAATTTTTCATGAAAAGATTTCGGCTTCAAAAAAGTTGACCATTTTCATGAAAAGATTTCTGCTTCAAAAAAGTTGAAAATTTTCATGAAAAGATTTCTGCTTAAAAAGTTGAAAATCTTCATGAAAAGATTTCGGCTTCAAAAAAGTTGACCATTTTCATGAAAAGATTTTGTTTTCAAAAAGTTGAAAATTTTCATGAAGTATTTCGGCTTCAAAAAAATGGAACATTTTCATGAAAAGATCTCGGCTTCAAAAAAGTTGAACATTTTCATGAAAAGATTTCGGCTTCAAAAAATTTGAACATTTTCATGAAAAGATTTCAGCTTCAAAAAAGTTGAAAATTTTCATGAACTATTTCGTCATCAAAAAAGTTGAAAATTTTCATGAAAAGGTTTAGGGTTCAAAAAAGTTGAAAATTTTCATGAAAAGATTTCGGCTTCAAAAAAGTTGAAAATTTTCATGAAAAGATTTAGACTTCAAAAAAGTTGAATATTTTCATCAAGTATTTCGGCTTCAAAAAAGTCGAAGATTTTCATGAAAAGATTTCGGCTTCAAAAAGTTGAAAATTTTCATGAAAAGATTTCGGCTTCAAAAAAGTTGACCATTTTCATGAAAAGATTTCTGCTTCAAAAAAGTTGAAAATTTTCATGAAAAGATTTCGGCTTAAAAAGTTGAAAATCTTCATGAAAAGATTTCGGCTTCAAAAAAGTTGACCATTTTCATGAAAAGATTTTGGTTTCAAAAAGTTGAAAATTTTCATGAAGTATTTCGGCTTCAAAAAAATGGAACATTTTCATGAAAAGATTTCGGCTTCAAAAAAGTTGAAAATTTTCATGAAAAGATTTCGGGTTCAAAAAAGTTGAAAATTTTCATGAACTATTTCGGCATCAAAAAAGTTGAAAATTTTCATGAAAAGATTTAGGTTTCAAAAAAGTTGAAAATTTTCATGAAGTATTTCGGCTTCAAAAAAGTCTAAAATTTTCATGAACTATTTCGGCTTCAAAAAAGTTGAAAATTTTCATGAAAAGATTTCTGCTTCAAAAAAGTTGAAAATTTTCATGAAAAGTTTTCGGCTTCAAAAAAGTTGAACATTTTCATGAAAAAATTTCGGCTTCAAAAAAGTTGAACATTTTCATGAAAAGATTTCGGCTTCAAAAAAGTTGAACATTTTCATGAAAAGATTTCGGTTTCAAAAAGTTGAACATTTTCATGAAAAGATCTCGGCTTCAAAAAAGTTGAACATTTTCATGAAAAGATTTCGGCTTCAAAAAAGTTGAAAATTTTCATGAAAAGATTTTGGTTTCAAAAAAGTTGACCATTTTCATGAAAAGATTTCTGCTTCAAAAAAGTTGAAAATTTTCATGAAGTATTTCGGCTTCAAAAAAATGGAACATTTTCATGAAAAGATTTCGGCTTCAAAAAACTTGAACATTTTCATGAAAAGATTTCGGCTTCAAAAAAGTTGAACATTTTCATGAAAAGATTTCTGCTTCAAAAAAGTTGAAAATTTACATGAAAAGATTTCGACTTCAAAAAAGTCTAAGATTTTCATGAAAAGATTTCTGCTTCAAAAAAGTTGAAAATTTTCATGAAAAGATTTCGGCTTAAATAGTTGAAAATTTTCATGAAAAGATTTCGGCTTCAAAAAAGTTGACCATTTTCATGAAAAGATTTCGGCTTCAAAAAGTTGAAAATTTTCATGAAAAGATCTCGGCTTCAAAAAAGTTGACCATTTTCATGAAAAGATTTCAGCTTCAAAAAAGTTGAAAATTTTCATGAAAAGATTTCGGTTTCAAAAAGTTGAAAATTTTCATGAAAAGATTTCGGCTTCAAAAAAGTTGAAAATTTTCATGAACTATTTCGGCATCAAAAAAGTTGAAAATTTTCATGAAAAGATTTAGGTTTCAAAAAAGTTGAAAATTTTCATGAAGTATTTCGGCTTCAAAAAAGTCTAAAATTTTCATGAACTATTTCGGCTTCAAAAAAATGGAACATTTTCATGAAAAGATTTCGGCTTCAAAAAAGTCTAAGATTTTCATGAAAAGATTTCTGCTTCAAAAAAGTTGAAAATTTTCATGAAAAGATTTCTGCTTCAAAAAAGTTGAAAATTTTCATGAAAAGTTTTCGGCTTCAAAAAAGTTGAACATTTTCATGAAAAAATTTCAGCTTCAAAAAAGTTGAAAATTTTCATGAAGTATTTCGGCTTCAAAAAAATGTAACATTTTCATGAAAAGATTTCGGCTTAAAAAGTTGAACATTTTCATGAAAAGATTTCGGTTTCAAAAAGTGGAAAATTTTCATGAAAAGATCTCGGCTTCAAAAAAGTTGAACATTTTCATGAAAAGATTTCGGCTTCAAAAAAGTTGAAAATTTTCATGAAAAGATTTCGGTTTCAAAAAGTTGAACATTTTCATGAAAAGATTTCTGCTTCAAAAAAGTTGAACATTTTCATGAAAAGATTTCGGCTTCAAAAAAGTTGAAAATTTTCATGAAAAGATTTTGGTTTCAAAAAGTTGAACATTTTCATGAAAAGATTTCTGCTTCAAAAAAGTTGAACATTTTCATGAAAAGATTTCTGCTTCAAAAAAGTTGAAAATTTACATGAAAAGATTTCGACTTCAAAAAAGTCTAAGATTTTCATGAAAAGATTTCTGCTTCAAAAATGTTGAAAATTTTCATGAAAAGATTTCGGCTTCAAAAGTTGAAAATTTTCATGAAAAGATTTCGGCTTCAAAAAAGTTGACCATTTTCATGAAAAGATTTCGGCTTCAAAAAGTTGAAAATTTTCATGAAGTATTTCGGTTTCAAAAAAATGTAACATTTTCATGAAAAGATTTCGGCTTCAAAAAAGTTGAACATTTTCATGAAAAGATTTCTGCTTCAAAAAAGTTGAAAATTTACATGAAAAGATTTCTGCTTCAAAAAAGTTGAAAATTTTCATGAAGTATTTCGGCTTCAAAAAAATGGAACATTTTCATGAAAAGATTTCGGCTTCAAAAAGTTGAAAATTTTCATGATAAGATTTCGGCTTCAAAAAGTTGAAAATGTTCATGAAAAGATTTCGGCTTCAAAAAGTTGACCATTTTCATGAAAAGATTTCTGCTTCAAAAAAGTTGAAAATTTTCATGAAGTATTTCGACTTTAAAAAAATGGAACATTTTCATGAAAAGATTTCGGCTTCAAAAAAGTTGACCATTTTCATGAAAAGATTTCGGCTTCAAAAAGTTGAAAATTTTCATGAAAAGATCTCGGCTTCAAAAAAGTTGAACATTTTCATGAAAAGATTTTGGCTTCAAAAAAGTTGAAAATTTTCATGAAAAGATTTCGGCTTCAAAAAGTTGAAAATTTTCATGAAAATTTTTCGGCTTCAAAAAAGTTGAACATTTTCATGAAAAGATTTCTGCTTCAAAAAAGTTGAAAATTTTCATGAAAAGATTTCTGCTTCAAAAAAGTTGAAAATTTTCATGAAAAGATTTTGGTTTCAAAAAGTTGAAAATTTTCATGAAAAGATTTCGGCTTCAAAAAAGTTGACCATTTTCATGAAAAGATTTCTGCTTCAAAAAAGTTGAAAATTTTCATGAAAAGATTTCGGTTTCAAAAAGTTGAAAATTTTCATGAAATGATCTCGGCTTCAAAAAAGTTGAACATTTTCATGAAAAGATTTCGGCTTCAAAAAAGTTGAAAATTTTCATGAAAAGATTTCTGCTTCAAAAAAGTTGAAAATTTTCATGAAAAGATTTCGGCTTCAAAAAGTTGAAAATTTTCATGAAAATTTTTCGGCTTCAAAAAAGTTGAACATTTTCATGAAAAGATTTCTGCTTCAAAAAAGTTGAAAATTTTCATGAAAAGATTTCTGCTTCAAAAAAGTTGAAAATTTTCATGAAAAGATTTTGGTTTCAAAAAGTTGAAAATTTTCATGAAAAGATTTCGGCTTCAAAAAAGTTGACCATTTTCATGAAAAGATTTCGGCTTCAAAAAAGTTGAAAATTTTCATGAAAAGATTTCGGTTTCAAAAAGTTGAAAATTTTCATGAAATGATCTCGGCTTCAAAAAAGTTGAACATTTTCATGAAAAGATTTCGGCTTCAAAAAAGTTGAAAATTTTCATGAAAAGATTTCTGCTTCAAAAAAGTTGAAAATTTTCATGAAAAGATTTTGGTTTCAAAAAGTTGAAAATTTTCATGAAAAGATTTCGGCTTCAAAAAAGTTGAAAATTTTCATGAAAAGATTTCGGCTTCAAAAAAGTCGAAAATTTTCATGAAAAGATTTAGACTTCAAAAAAGTTGAACATTTTCATGAAAAGATTTCGGCTTCAAAAAAGTTGAAAATTTTCATGAAAAGATTTCTGCTTCAAAAAAGTTGAAAATTTTCATGAAAAGATTTTGGTTTCAAAAAGTTGAAAATTTTCATGAAAAGATTTCGGCTTCAAAAAAGTTGAAAATTTTCATGAAAAGATTTCGGCTTCAAAAAAGTCGAAAATTTTCATGAAAAGATTTAGACTTCAAAAAAGTTGAATATTTTCATCAAGTATTTCGGCTTCAAAAAAGTCGAAGATTTTCATGAAAAGATTTCTGCTTCAAAAAAGTTGAAAATTTTCATGAAAAGATCTTGGCTACAAAAAAGTTGAACATTTTCATGAAAAGATTTCGGCTTCAAAAAAGTTGAACATTTTCATGAAAAGATTTCTGCTTCAAAAAAGTTGAAAATTTTCATGAAAAGATTTCGGCTTCAAAAAGTTGAAAATTTTCATGAAAAGATTTCGGCTTCAAAAAAGTTGACCATTTTCATGAAAAGATTTCTGCTTCAAAAAAGTTGAAAATTTTCATGAAAAGATTTCTGCTTCAAAAAAGTTGAAAATTTTCATGAAAAGATTTTGGTTTCAAAAAGTTGAAAATTTTCATGAAAAGATTTCGGCTTCAAAAAAGTTGAAAATTTTCATGAAAAGATTTCGGCTTCAAAAAAGTCGAAAATTTTCATGAAAAGATTTAGACTTCAAAAAAGTTGAATATTTTCATCAAGTATTTCGGCTTCAAAAAAGTCGAAGATTTTCATGAAAAGATTTCTGCTTCAAAAAAGTTGAAAATTTTCATGAAAAGATCTTGGCTACAAAAAAGTTGAACATTTTCATGAAAAGATTTCGGCTTCAATAAAGTTGAACATTTTCATGAAAAGATTTCTGCTTCAAAAAAGTTGAAAATTTTCATGAAAAGATTTCGGCTTCAAAAAGTTGAAAATTTTCATGAAAAGATCTCGGCTTCAAAAAAGTTGAACATTTTCATGAAAAGATTTTGGCTTCAAAAAAGTTGAAAATTTTCATGAAAAGATTTCGGCTTCAAAAAGTTGAAAATTTTCATGAAAATTTTTCGGCTTCAAAAAAGTTGAACATTTTCATGAAAAGATTTCTGCTTCAAAAAAGTTGAAAATTTTCATGAAAAGATTTCTGCTTCAAAAAAGTTGAAAATTTTCATGAAAAGATTTTGGTTTCAAAAAGTTGAAAATTTTCATGAAAAGATTTCGGCTTCAAAAAAGTTGACCATTTTCATGAAAAGATTTCGGCTTCAAAAAAGTTGAACATTTTCATGAAAAGATTTCTGCTTCAAAAAAGTTGAAAATTTTCATGAAAAGATTTCTGCTTCAAAAAAGTTGAAAATTTTCATGAAAAGATTTTGGTTTCAAAAAGTTGAAAATTTTCATGAAAAGATTTCGGCTTCAAAAAAGTTGACCATTTTCATGAAAAGATTTCGGCTTCAAAAAAGTTGAAAATTTTCATGAAAAGATTTCGGTTTCAAAAAGTTGAAAATTTTCATGAAATGATCTCGGCTTCAAAAAAGTTGAACATTTTCATGAAAAGATTTCGGCTTCAAAAAAGTTGAAAATTTTCATGAAAAGATTTCTGCTTCAAAAAAGTTGAAAATTTTCATGAAAAGATTTTGGTTTCAAAAAGTTGAAAATTTTCATGAAAAGATTTCGGCTTCAAAAAAGTTGAAAATTTTCATGAAAAGATTTCGGCTTCAAAAAAGTCGAAAATTTTCATGAAAAGATTTAGACTTCAAAAAAGTTGAATATTTTCATCAAGTATTTCGGCTTCAAAAAAGTCGAAGATTTTCATGAAAAGATTTCTGCTTCAAAAAAGTTGAAAATTTTCATGAAAAGATCTTGGCTACAAAAAAGTTGAACATTTTCATGAAAAGATTTCGGCTTCAAAAAAGTTGAACATTTTCATGAAAAGATTTCTGCTTCAAAAAAGTTGAAAATTTTCATGAAAAGATTTCGGCTTCAAAAAGTTGAAAATTTTCATGAAAAGATTTCGGCTTCAAAAAAGTTGACCATTTTCATGAAAAGATTTCTGCTTCAAAAAAGTTGAATATTTTCATGAAAAGATTTCGGCTTCAAAAAGTTGAAAATTTTCATGAAAAGATGTCGGCTTCAAAAAAGTTGACAATTTTCATGAAAAGATTTCTGCTTCAAAAAAGTTGAAAATTTTCATGAAAAGATTTAGGCATCAAAAAAGTTGAACATTTTCATGAAAAGATTTCGGCTTCAAAAAAGTTGAAAATTTTCATGAACTATTTCGGCATCAAAAAAGTTGAAAATTTTCATGAAGTATTTCGGCTTCAAAAAAGTCTAAAATTTTCATGAACTATTTCGGCATCAAAAAAGTTGAAAATTTTCATGAAGTATTTCGGCTTCAAAAAAGTCTAAAATTTTCATGAACTATTTCGGCATCAAAAAAGTTGAAAATTTTCATGAAGTATTTCGGCTTCAAAAAAGTTGAAAATTTTCATGAACTATTTCGGCATCAAAAAAGTTGAAAATTTTCATGAAGTATTTCGGCTTCAAAAAAGTCTAAAATTTTCATGAACTATTTCGGCTTCAAAAAAGTTGAAAATTTTCATGAAAAGATTTCTGCTTCAAAAAAGTTGAAAATTTTCATGAAAAGATTTCGGCTTCAAAAAAGTTGAAAATTTTCATGAAAAGATTTCTGCTTCAAAAAAGTTGAATATTTTCATCAAGTATTTCGGCTTCAAAAAAGTCGAAGATTTTCATGAAAAGATTTCTGCTTCAAAAAAGTTGAACATTTTCATGAAAAGATTTCGGCTTCAAAAAAGTTGAAAATTTTCATGAAAAGATTTCGGTTTCAAAAAGTTGAAAATTTTCATGAAAAGATCTCGGCTTCAAAAAAGTTGAACATTTTCATGAAAAGATTTCGGCTTCAAAAAAGTCGAAAATTTTCATGACAAGATTTCAGCTTCAAAAAAATGGAACATTTTCATGAAAAGATTTCGGCTTAAAAAAAATGGAACATTTTCATGAAAAGATTTCGGCTTCAAAAAAGTTGAAAATTTTCATGAAAAGATTTCGGGTTCAAAAAGTTGAAAATTTTCATGAAAATATTTCGGCATCAAAAAAATTGAAAATTTTCATGAAAAGATTTAGGTTTCAAAAAAGTTGAAAATTTTCATGAAGTATTTCGGCTTCATATAAGTCTAAAATTTTCATGAACTATTTCGGCTTCAAAAAAGTTGAAAATTTTCATGAAAAGATTTCTGCTTCAAAAAAGTTGAATATTTTCATCAAGTATTTCGGCTTCAAAAAAGTCGAAGATTTTCATGAAAAGATTTCTGCTTCAAAAAAGTTGAACATTTTCATGAAAAGATTTCGGCTTCAAAAAGTTGAAAATTTTCATGAAAAGATCTCGGCTTCAAAAAAGTTGAACATTTTCATGAAAAGATTTCGGCTTCAAAAAAGTCGAAAATTTTCATGACAAGATTTCAGCTTCAAAAAAATGGAACATTTTCATGAAAAGATTTCGGCTTCAAAAAAATGGAACATTTTCATGAAAAGATTTCGGCTTCAAAAAAGTTGAAAATTTTCATGAAAAGATTTCGGGTTCAAAAAGTTGAAAATTTTCATGAAATATTTCGGCATCAAAAAAATTGAAAATTTTCATGAAAAGATTTAGGTTTCAAAAAAGTTGAACATTTTCATGAAGTATTTCGGCTTCATATAAGTCTAAAATTTTCATGAACTATTTCGGCTTCAAAAAAGTTGAAAATTTTCATGAAAAGATTTCTGCTTCAAAAAAGTTGAACATTTTCATGAAAAGATTTCTGCTTCAAAAAAGTTGAAAAATTACATGAAAAGATTTTGGTTTCAAAAAGTTGACCATTTTCATGAAAAGATTTCTGCTTCAAAAAAGTTGAACATTTTCATGAAAAGATTTCTGCTTCAAAAAAGTTGAAAATTTTCATGAAAAGATTTCGGCTTCAAAAAAGTTGACCATTTTCATGAAAAGATTTCTGCTTCAAAAAAGTTGAAAATTTTCATGAAAAGATTTCAGCTTCAAAAAAGTTGACCATTTTCATGAAAAGATTTCTGCTTCAAAAAAGTTGAAAATTTTCATGAAAAGATTTCGGTGTCAAAAAGTGGAAAATTTTCATGAACTATTTCGGCATCAAAAAAGTTGAAAATTTTCATGAACTATTTCGGCATCAAAAAATTTGAAAATTTTCATGAAGTATTTCGGCTTCAAAAAAGTCTAAAATTTTCATGAACTATTTCGGCTTCAAAAAAGTTGAAAATTTTCATGAAAAGATTTCTGCTTCAAAAAAGTTGAATATTTTCATCAAGTATTTCGGCTTCAAAAAAGTGGAAAATTTTCATGAATAGATATCGGCTTCAAAAAAGTTGAAAATTTTCATGAGCTATTTCGGCATCAAAAAAGTTGAAAATTTTCATGAAAAGATCTCGGCTTCAAAAAAGTTGAAAATTTTCATGAAAAGATTTTGGTTTCAAAAAGTTGAAAATTTTCATGAAGTATTTCGGCTTCAAAAAAATGGAACATTTTCATGAAAAGATTTCGGCTTCAAAAAAGTTGAAAATTTTCATGAAAAGATTTCGGCTTCAAAAAAGTTGAACATTTTCATGAAAAGATTTCTGCTTCAAAAAAGTTGAAAATTTACATGAAAAGATTTCGACTTCAAAAAAGTCTAATATTTTCATGAAAAGATTTCTGCTTCAAAAATGTTGAAAATTTTCATGAAAAGATTTCGGCTTCAAAAAGTTGAAAATTTTCATGAAAAGTTTTCGGCTTCAAAAAAGTTGAAAATTTTCATGAAATGATCTCGGCTTCAAAAAAGTTGAACATTTTCATGAAAAGATTTCTGCTTCAAAAAAGTTGAAAATTTTCATGAAAAGATTTTGGTTTCAAAAAGTTGAAAATTTTCATGAACTATTTCGACTTCAAAAAAGTTGAAAATTTTCATGAAAAGATTTCGGCTTCAAAAAAGTTGACCATTTTCATGAAAAGATTTCGGTTTCAAAAAGTTGAAAATTTTCATGAAAAGATTTCGGCTTCAAAAAAGTTGAAAATTTTCATGAAAAGATTTCTGCTTCAAAAAAGTTGAATATTTTCATCAAGTATTTCGGCTTCAAAAAAGTCGAAGATTTTCATGAAAAGATTTCTGCTTCAAAAAAGTTGAACATTTTCATGAAAAGATTTCGGCTTCAAAAAAGTTGAAAATTTTCATGAAAAGATTTCGGTTTCAAAAAGTTGAAAATTTTCATGAAAAGATCTCGGCTTCAAAAAAGTTGAACATTTTCATGAAAAGATTTCGGCTTCAAAAAAGTCGAAAATTTTCATGACAAGATTTCAGCTTCAAAAAAATGGAACATTTTCATGAAAAGATTTCGGCTTCAAAAAAATGGAACATTTTCATGAAAAGATTTCGGCTTCAAAAAAGTTGAAAATTTTCATGAAAAGATTTCGGGTTCAAAAAAGTTGAAAATTTTCATGAACTATTTCGGCATCAAAAAAGTTGAAAATTTTCATGAACTATTTCGGCATCAAAAAAGTTGAAAATTTTCATGAAGTATTTCGGCTTCAAAAAAGTTGAAAATTTTCATGAACTATTTCGGCTTCAAAAAAGTTGAAAATTTTCATGAAAAGATTTCTGCTTCAAAAAAGTTGAAAATTTTCATGAAAAGATTTCGGCTTCAAAAAAGTTGAAAATTTTCATGAAAAGATTTCTGCTTCAAAAAAGTTGAATATTTTCATCAAGTATTTCGGCTTCAAAAAAGTCGAAGATTTTCATGAAAAGATTTCTGCTTCAAAAAAGTTGAACATTTTCATGAAAAGATTTCGGCTTCAAAAAAGTTGAAAATTTTCATGAAAAGATTTCGGTTTCAAAAAGTTGAAAATTTTCATGAAAAGATCTCGGCTTCAAAAAAGTTGAACATTTTCATGAAAAGATTTCGGCTTCAAAAAAGTCGAAAATTTTCATGACAAGATTTCAGCTTCAAAAAAATGGAACATTTTCATGAAAAGATTTCGGCTTCAAAAAAATGGAACATTTTCATGAAAAGATTTCGGCTTCAAAAAAGTTGAAAATTTTCATGAAAAGATTTCTGCTTCAAAAAAGTTGAAAAATTACACGAAAAGATTTTGGTTTCAAAAAGTTGACCATTTTCATGAAAAGATTTCTGCTTCAAAAAAGTTGAACATTTTCATGAAAAGATTTCTGCTTCAAAAAAGTTGAAAATTTTCATGAAAAGATTTCGGCTTCAAAAAGTTGAAAATTTTCATGAAAAGTTTTCGGCTTCAAAAAAGTTGAAAATTTTCATGAAATGATCTCGGCTTCAAAAAAGGTGAACATTTTCATGAAAAGATTTCTGCTTCAAAAAAGTTGAAAATTTTCATGAAAAGATTTTGGTTTCAAAAAGTTGAAAATTTTCATGAACTATTTCGACTTCAAAAAAGTTGAAAATTTTCATGAAAAGATTTAGGTTTCAAAAAAGTTGAAAATTTTCATGAAAAGATTTCGGCTTCAAAAAAGTCGAAAATTTTCATGAAAAGATTTAGACTTCAAAAAAGTTGAATATTTTCATCAAGTATTTCGGCTTCAAAAAAGTCGAAGATTTTCATGAAAAGATTTCTGCTTCAAAAAAGTTGAAAATTTTCATGAAAAGATTTCGGCTTCAAAAAGTTGAAAATTTTCATGAAAAGATTTCGGCTTCAAAAAAGTTGACCATTTTCATGAAAAGATTTCGGTTTCAAAAAGTTGAAAATTTTCATGAAAAGATTTCGGCTTCAAAAAAGTTGAAAATTTTCATGAAAAGATTTCTGCTTCAAAAAAGTTGAATATTTTCATCAAGTATTTCGGCTTCAAAAAAGTCGAAGATTTTCATGAAAAGATTTCTGCTTCAAAAAAGTTGAACATTTTCATGAAAAGATTTCGGCTTCAAAAAAGTTGAAAATTTTCATGAAAAGATTTCGGTTTCAAAAAGTTGAAAATTTTCATGAAAAGATCTCGGCTTCAAAAAAGTTGAACATTTTCATGAAAAGATTTCGGCTTCAAAAAAGTCGAAAATTTTCATGACAAGATTTCAGCTTCAAAAAAATGGAACATTTTCATGAAAAGATTTCGGCTTCAAAAAAATGGAACATTTTCATGAAAAGATTTCGGCTTCAAAAAAGTTGAAAATTTTCATGAAAAGATTTCGGGTTCAAAAAAGTTGAAAATTTTCATGAACTATTTCGGCATCAAAAAAGTTGAAAATTTTCATGAACTATTTCGGCATCAAAAAAGTTGAAAATTTTCATGAAGTATTTCGGCTTCAAAAAAGTTGAAAATTTTCATGAACTATTTCGGCTTCAAAAAAGTTGAAAATTTTCATGAAAAGATTTCTGCTTCAAAAAAGTTGAAAATTTTCATGAAAAGATTTCGGCTTCAAAAAAGTTGAAAATTTTCATGAAAAGATTTCTGCTTCAAAAAAGTTGAATATTTTCATCAAGTATTTCGGCTTCAAAAAAGTCGAAGATTTTCATGAAAAGATTTCTGCTTCAAAAAAGTTGAACATTTTCATGAAAAGATTTCGGCTTCAAAAAAGTTGAAAATTTTCATGAAAAGATTTCGGTTTCAAAAAGTTGAAAATTTTCATGAAAAGATCTCGGCTTCAAAAAAGTTGAACATTTTCATGAAAAGATTTCGGCTTCAAAAAAGTCGAAAATTTTCATGACAAGATTTCAGCTTCAAAAAAATTGAACATTTTCATGAAAAGATTTCGGCTTCAAAAAAATGGAACATTTTCATGAAAAGATTTCGGCTTCAAAAAAGTTGAAAATTTTCATGAAAAGATTTCTGCTTCAAAAAAGTTGAAAAATTACACGAAAAGATTTTGGTTTCAAAAAGTTGACCATTTTCATGAAAAGATTTCTGCTTCAAAAAAGTTGAACATTTTCATGAAAAGATTTCTGCTTCAAAAAAGTTGAAAATTTTCATGAAAAGATTTCGGCTTCAAAAAAGTTGACCATTTTCATGAAAAGATTTCTGCTTCAAAAAAGTTGAAAATTTTCATGAAAAGATTTCAGCTTCAAAAAAGTTGACCATTTTCATGAAAAGATTTCTGCTTCAAAAAAGTTGAAAATTTTCATGAAAAGATTTCGGTGTCAAAAAGTGGAAAATTTTCATGAACTATTTCGGCATCAAAAAAGTTGAAAATTTTCATGAACTATTTCGGCATCAAAAAATTTGAAAATTTTCATGAAGTATTTCGGCTTCAAAAAAGTCTAAAATTTTCATGAACTATTTCGGCTTCAAAAAAGTTGAAAATTTTCATGAAAAGATTTCTGCTTCAAAAAAGTTGAATATTTTCATCAAGTATTTCGGCTTCAAAAAAGTGGAAAATTTTCATGAACTATTTCGGCATCAAAAAAGTTGAAAATTTTCATGAGCTATTTCGGCATCAAAAAAGTTGAAAATTTTCATGAAAAGATCTCGGCTTCAAAAAAGTTGAAAATTTTCATGAAAAGATTTTGGTTTCAAAAAGTTGAAAATTTTCATGAAGTATTTCGGCTTCAAAAAAATGGAACATTTTCATGAAAAGATTTCGGCTTCAAAAAAGTTGAAAATTTTCATGAAAAGATTTCGGCTTCAAAAAAGTTGAACATTTTCATGAAAAGATTTCTGCTTCAAAAAAGTTGAAAATTTACATGAAAAGATTTCGACTTCAAAAAAGTCTAATATTTTCATGAAAAGATTTCTGCTTCAAAAATGTTGAAAATTTTCATGAAAAGATTTCGGCTTCAAAAAGTTGAAAATTTTCATGAAAAGTTTTCGGCTTCAAAAAAGTTGAAAATTTTCATGAAATGATCTCGGCTTCAAAAAAGTTGAACATTTTCATGAAAAGATTTCTGCTTCAAAAAAGTTGAAAATTTTCATGAAAAGATTTTGGTTTCAAAAAGTTGAAAATTTTCATGAACTATTTCGACTTCAAAAAAGTTGAAAATTTTCATGAAAAGATTTAGGTTTCAAAAAAGTTGAAAATTTTCATGAAAAGATTTCGGCTTCAAAAAAGTCGAAAATTTTCATGAAAAGATTTAGACTTCAAAAAAGTTGAATATTTTCATCAAGTATTTCGGCTTCAAAAAAGTCGAAGATTTTCATGAAAAGATTTCTGCTTCAAAAAAGTTGAAAATTTTCATGAAAAGATTTCGGCTTCAAAAAGTTGAAAATTTTCATGAAAAGATTTCGGCTTCAAAAAAGTTGACCATTTTCATGAAAAGATTTCGGTTTCAAAAAGTTGAAAATTTTCATGAAAAGATTTCGGCTTCAAAAAAGTTGAAAATTTTCATGAAAAGATTTCTGCTTCAAAAAAGTTGAATATTTTCATCAAGTATTTCGGCTTCAAAAAAGTCGAAGATTTTCATGAAAAGATTTCTGCTTCAAAAAAGTTGAACATTTTCATGAAAAGATTTCGGCTTCAAAAAAGTTGAAAATTTTCATGAAAAGATTTCGGTTTCAAAAAGTTGAAAATTTTCATGAAAAGATCTCGGCTTCAAAAAAGTTGAACATTTTCATGAAAAGATTTCGGCTTCAAAAAAGTCGAAAATTTTCATGACAAGATTTCAGCTTCAAAAAAATGGAACATTTTCATGAAAAGATTTCGGCTTCAAAAAAATGGAACATTTTCATGAAAAGATTTCGGCTTCAAAAAAGTTGAAAATTTTCATGAAAAGATTTCGGGTTCAAAAAAGTTGAAAATTTTCATGAACTATTTCGGCATCAAAAAAGTTGAAAATTTTCATGAACTATTTCGGCATCAAAAAAGTTGAAAATTTTCATGAAGTATTTCGGCTTCAAAAAAGTTGAAAATTTTCATGAACTATTTCGGCTTCAAAAAAGTTGAAAATTTTCATGAAAAGATTTCTGCTTCAAAAAAGTTGAAAATTTTCATGAAAAGATTTCGGCTTCAAAAAAGTTGAAAATTTTCATGAAAAGATTTCTGCTTCAAAAAAGTTGAATATTTTCATCAAGTATTTCGGCTTCAAAAAAGTCGAAGATTTTCATGAAAAGATTTCTGCTTCAAAAAAGTTGAACATTTTCATGAAAAGATTTCGGCTTCAAAAAAGTTGAAAATTTTCATGAAAAGATTTCGGTTTCAAAAAGTTGAAAATTTTCATGAAAAGATCTCGGCTTCAAAAAAGTTGAACATTTTCATGAAAAGATTTCGGCTTCAAAAAAGTCGAAAATTTTCATGACAAGATTTCAGCTTCAAAAAAATGGAACATTTTCATGAAAAGATTTCGGCTTCAAAAAAATGGAACATTTTCATGAAAAGATTTCGGCTTCAAAAAAGTTGAAAATTTTCATGAAAAGATTTCTGCTTCAAAAAAGTTGAAAAATTACACGAAAAGATTTTGGTTTCAAAAAGTTGACCATTTTCATGAAAAGATTTCTGCTTCAAAAAAGTTGAACATTTTCATGAAAAGATTTCTGCTTCAAAAAAGTTGAAAATTTTCATGAAAAGATTTCGGTTTCAAAAAGTTGAAAATTTTCATGAAAAGTTTTCGGCTTCAAAAAAGTTGAAAATTTTCATGAAATGATCTCGGCTTCAAAAAAGTTGAACATTTTCATGAAAAGATTTCTGCTTCAAAAAAGTTGAAAATTTTCATGAAAAGATTTTGGTTTCAAAAAGTTGAAAATTTTCATGAACTATTTCGACTTCAAAAAAGTTGAAAATTTTCATGAAAAGATTTAGGTTTCAAAAAAGTTGAAAATTTTCATGAAAAGATTTCGGCTTCAAAAAAGTCGAAAATTTTCATGAAAAGATTTAGACTTCAAAAAAGTTGAATATTTTCATCAAGTATTTCGGCTTCAAAAAAGTCGAAGATTTTCATGAAAAGATTTCTGCTTCAAAAAAGTTGAAAATTTTCATGAAAAGATTTCGGCTTCAAAAAGTTGAAAATTTTCATGAAAAGATTTCGGCTTCAAAAAAGTTGACCATTTTCATGAAAAGATTTCGGTTTCAAAAAGTTGAAAATTTTCATGAAAAGATTTCGGCTTCAAAAAAGTTGAAAATTTTCATGAAAAGATTTCTGCTTCAAAAAAGTTGAATATTTTCATCAAGTATTTCGGCTTCAAAAAAGTCGAAGATTTTCATGAAAAGATTTCTGCTTCAAAAAAGTTGAACATTTTCATGAAAAGATTTCGGCTTCAAAAAAGTTGAAAATTTTCATGAAAAGATTTCGGTTTCAAAAAGTTGAAAATTTTCATGAAAAGATCTCGGCTTCAAAAAAGTTGAACATTTTCATGAAAAGATTTCGGCTTCAAAAAAGTCGAAAATTTTCATGACAAGATTTCAGCTTCAAAAAAATGGAACATTTTCATGAAAAGATTTCGGCTTCAAAAAAATGGAACATTTTCATGAAAAGATTTCGGCTTCAAAAAAGTTGAAAATTTTCATGAAAAGATTTCGGGTTCAAAAAAGTTGAAAATTTTCATGAACTATTTCGGCATCAAAAAAGTTGAAAATTTTCATGAACTATTTCGGCATCAAAAAAGTTGAAAATTTTCATGAAGTATTTCGGCTTCAAAAAAGTTGAAAATTTTCATGAACTATTTCGGCTTCAAAAAAGTTGAAAATTTTCATGAAAAGATTTCTGCTTCAAAAAAGTTGAAAATTTTCATGAAAAGATTTCGGCTTCAAAAAAGTTGAAAATTTTCATGAAAAGATTTCTGCTTCAAAAAAGTTGAATATTTTCATCAAGTATTTCGGCTTCAAAAAAGTCGAAGATTTTCATGAAAAGATTTCTGCTTCAAAAAAGTTGAACATTTTCATGAAAAGATTTCGGCTTCAAAAAAGTTGAAAATTTTCATGAAAAGATTTCGGTTTCAAAAAGTTGAAAATTTTCATGAAAAGATCTCGGCTTCAAAAAAGTTGAACATTTTCATGAAAAGATTTCGGCTTCAAAAAAGTCGAAAATTTTCATGACAAGATTTCAGCTTCAAAAAAATGGAACATTTTCATGAAAAGATTTCGGCTTCAAAAAAATGGAACATTTTCATGAAAAGATTTCGGCTTCAAAAAAGTTGAAAATTTTCATGAAAAGATTTCTGCTTCAAAAAAGTTGAAAAATTACACGAAAAGATTTTGGTTTCAAAAAGTTGACCATTTTCATGAAAAGATTTCTGCTTCAAAAAAGTTGAACATTTTCATGAAAAGATTTCTGCTTCAAAAAAGTTGAAAATTTTCATGAAAAGATTTCGGCTTCAAAAAGTTGAAAATTTTCATGAAAATTTTTCGGCTTCAAAAAAGTTGAAAATTTTCATGAAATGATCTCGGCTTCAAAAAAGGTGAACATTTTCATGAAAAGATTTCTGCTTCAAAAAAGTTGAAAATTTTCATGAAAAGATTTTGGTTTCAAAAAGTTGAAAATTTTCATGAACTATTTCGACTTCAAAAAAGTTGAAAATTTTCATGAAAAGATTTAGGTTTCAAAAAAGTTGAAAATTTTCATGAAAAGATTTCGGCTTCAAAAAAGTCGAAAATTTTCATGAAAAGATTTAGACTTCAAAAAAGTTGAATATTTTCATCAAGTATTTCGGCTTCAAAAAAGTCGAAGATTTTCATGAAAAGATTTCTGCTTCAAAAAAGTTGAAAATTTTCATGAAAAGATTTCGGCTTCAAAAAGTTGAAAATTTTCATGAAAAGATTTCGGCTTCAAAAAAGTTGACCATTTTCATGAAAAGATTTCGGTTTCAAAAAGTTGAAAATTTTCATGAAAAGATTTCGGCTTCAAAAAAGTTGAAAATTTTCATGAAAAGATTTCTGCTTCAAAAAAGTTGAATATTTTCATCAAGTATTTCGGCTTCAAAAAAGTCGAAGATTTTCATGAAAAGATTTCTGCTTCAAAAAAGTTGAACATTTTCATGAAAAGATTTCGGCTTCAAAAAAGTTGAAAATTTTCATGAAAAGATTTCGGTTTCAAAAAGTTGAAAATTTTCATGAAAAGATCTCGGCTTCAAAAAAGTTGAACATTTTCATGAAAAGATTTCGGCTTCAAAAAAGTCGAAAATTTTCATGACAAGATTTCAGCTTCAAAAAAATGGAACATTTTCATGAAAAGATTTCGGCTTCAAAAAAATGGAACATTTTCATGAAAAGATTTCGGCTTCAAAAAAGTTGAAAATTTTCATGAAAAGATTTCGGGTTCAAAAAAGTTGAAAATTTTCATGAACTATTTCGGCATCAAAAAAGTTGAAAATTTTCATGAACTATTTCGGCATCAAAAAAGTTGAAAATTTTCATGAAGTATTTCGGCTTCAAAAAAGTTGAAAATTTTCATGAACTATTTCGGCTTCAAAAAAGTTGAAAATTTTCATGAAAAGATTTCTGCTTCAAAAAAGTTGAAAATTTTCATGAAAAGATTTCGGCTTCAAAAAAGTTGAAAATTTTCATGAAAAGATTTCTGCTTCAAAAAAGTTGAATATTTTCATCAAGTATTTCGGCTTCAAAAAAGTCGAAGATTTTCATGAAAAGATTTCTGCTTCAAAAAAGTTGAACATTTTCATGAAAAGATTTCGGCTTCAAAAAAGTTGAAAATTTTCATGAAAAGATTTCGGTTTCAAAAAGTTGAAAATTTTCATGAAAAGATCTCGGCTTCAAAAAAGTTGAACATTTTCATGAAAAGATTTCGGCTTCAAAAAAGTCGAAAATTTTCATGACAAGATTTCAGCTTCAAAAAAATTGAACATTTTCATGAAAAGATTTCGGCTTCAAAAAAATGGAACATTTTCATGAAAAGATTTCGGCTTCAAAAAAGTTGAAAATTTTCATGAAAAGATTTCTGCTTCAAAAAAGTTGAAAAATTACACGAAAAGATTTTGGTTTCAAAAAGTTGACCATTTTCATGAAAAGATTTCTGCTTCAAAAAAGTTGAACATTTTCATGAAAAGATTTCTGCTTCAAAAAAGTTGAAAATTTTCATGAAAAGATTTCGGCTTCAAAAAAGTTGACCATTTTCATGAAAAGATTTCTGCTTCAAAAAAGTTGAAAATTTTCATGAAAAGATTTCGGTGTCAAAAAGTTGAAAATTTTCATGAACTATTTCGGCATCAAAAAAGTTGAAAATTTTCATGAAGTATTTCGGCTTCAAAAAAGTCTAAAATTTTCATGAACTATTTCGGCTTCCAAAAAGTTGAAAATTTTCATGAAAAGATTTCTTTTTCAAAAAAGTTGAAAATTTTCATGAAAAGATTTCGGCTTCAAAAAAGTTGAAAATTTTCATGAAAAGATTTCTGCTTCAAAAAACTTGAATATTTTCATCAAGTATTTCGGCTTCAAAAAAGTGGAAAATTTTCATGAACTATTTCGGCATCAAAAAAGTTGAAAATTTTCATGAACTATTTCGGCATCAAAAAAGTTGAAAATTTTCATGAAGTATTTCGGCTTCAAAAAAGTTGAAAATTTTCATGAAAAGATTTCTGCTTCAAAAAAGTTGAATATTTTCATCAAGTATTTCGGCTTCAAAAAAGTGGAAAATTTTCATGAACTATTTCGGCATCAAAAAAGTTGAAAATTTTCATGAACTATTTCGGCATCAAAAAAGTTGAAAATTTTCATGAAAAGATCTCGGCTTCAAAAAAGTTGAAAATTTTCATGAAAAGATTTTGGTTTCAAAAAGTTGAAAATTTTCATGAAGTATTTCGGCTTCAAAAAAATGGAACATTTTCATGAAAAGATTTCGGCTTCAAAAAAGTTGAAAATTTTCATGAAAAGATTTCGGGTTCAAAAAGTTGAAAATTTTCATGAAATATTTCGGCATCAAAAAAGTTGAAAATTTTCATGAAAAGATTTAGGTTTCAAAAAAGTTGAAAATTTTCATGAAGTATTTCGGCTTCATATAAGTCTAAAATTTTCATGAACTATTTCGGCTTCAAAAAAGTTGAAAATTTTCATGAAAAGATTTCTGCTTCAAAAAAGTTGACCATTTTCATGAAAAGATTTCTGCTTCAAAAAAGTTGAAAATTTTCATGAAAAGATTTCGGTGTCAAAAAGTTGAAAATTTTCATGAACTATTTCGGCATCAAAAAAGTTGAAAATTTTCATGAAGTATTTCGGCTTCAAAAAATTCTAAAATTTTCATGAACTATTTCGGCTTCCAAAAAGTTGAAAATTTTCATGAAAAGATTTCGGCTTCAAAAAAGTTGAAAATTTTCATGAAAAGATTTCTGCTTCAAAAAAGTTGAATATTTTCATCAAGTATTTCGGCTTCAAAAAAGTCGAAGATTTTCATGAAAAGATTTCTGCTTCAAAAAAGTTGAACATTTTCATGAAAAGATTTCGGCTTCAAAAAAGTTGAAAATTTTCATGAAAAGATTTCGGTTTCAAAAAGTTGAAAATTTTCATGAAAAGATCTCGGCTTCAAAAAAGTTGAACATTTTCATGAACTATTTCGGCATCAAAAAAGTTGAAAATTTTCATGAACTATTTCGGCATCAAAAAAGTTGAAAATTTTCATGAACTATTTCGGCTTCAAAAAAGTTGAAAATTTTCATGAAAAGATTTCTGCTTCAAAAAAGTTGAAAATTTTCATGAAAAGATTTCGGCTTCAAAAAAGTTGAAAATTTTCATGAAAAGATTTCGGTTTCAAAAAGTCTAAAATTTTCATGAAAAGATCTCGGCTTCAAAAAAGTTGAACATTTTCATGAAAAGATTTCGGCTTCAAAAAAGTTGAAAATTTTCATGAAAAGATTTCTGCTTCAAAAAAGTTGAATATTTTCATCAAGTATTTCGGCTTCAAAAAAGTGGAAAATTTTCATGAACTATTTCGGCATCAAAAAAGTTGAAAATTTTCATGAAAAGATCTCGGCTTCAAAAAAGTTGAAAATTTTCATGAAAAGATTTTGGTTTCAAAAAGTTGAAAATTTTCATGAAGTATTTCGGCTTCAAAAAAATGGAACATTTTCATGAAAAGATTTCGGCTTCAAAAAAGTTGAAAATTTTCATGAAAAGATTTCGGGTTCAAAAAGTTGAAAATTTTCATGAAAAGATCTCGGCTTCAAAAAAGTTGAACATTTTCATGAAAAGATTTCGGCTTCAAAAAAGTCGAAAATTTTCATGACAAGATTTCAGCTTCAAAAAAATGGAACATTTTCATGAAAAGATTTCGGCTTCAAAAAAATGGAACATTTTCATGAAAAGATTTCGGCTTCAAAAAAGTTGAAAATTTTCATGAAAAGATTTCGGCTTCAAAAAAGTTGAAAATTTTCATGAAAAGATTTCTGCTTCAAAAAACTTGAATATTTTCATCAAGTATTTCGGCTTCAAAAAAGTGGAAAATTTTCATGAACTATTTCGGCATCAAAAAAGTTGAAAATTTTCATGAACTATTTCGGCATCAAAAAAGTTGAAAATTTTCATGAAGTATTTCGGCTTCAAAAAAGTTGAAAATTTTCATGAAAAGATTTCTGCTTCAAAAAAGTTGAATATTTTCATCAAGTATTTCGGCTTCAAAAAAGTGGAAAATTTTCATGAACTATTTCGGCATCAAAAAAGTTGAAAATTTTCATGAACTATTTCGGCATCAAAAAAGTTGAAAATTTTCATGAAAAGATCTCGGCTTCAAAAAAGTTGAAAATTTTCATGAAAAGATTTTGGTTTCAAAAAGTTGAAAATTTTCATGAAGTATTTCGGCTTCAAAAAAATGGAACATTTTCATGAAAAGATTTCGGCTTCAAAAAAGTTGAAAATTTTCATGAAAAGATTTCGGGTTCAAAAAGTTGAAAATTTTCATGAAATATTTCGGCATCAAAAAAGTTGAAAATTTTCATGAAAAGATTTAGGTTTCAAAAAAGTTGAAAATTTTCATGAAGTATTTCGGCTTCATATAAGTCTAAAATTTTCATGAACTATTTCGGCTTCAAAAAAGTTGAAAATTTTCATGAAAAGATTTCTGCTTCAAAAAAGTTGAACATTTTCATGAAAAGATTTCTGCTTCAAAAAAGTTGAAAAATTACATGAAAAGATTTTGGTTTCAAAAAGTTGACCATTTTCATGAAAAGATTTCTGCTTCAAAAAAGTTGAAAATTTTCATGAAAAGATTTCGGTGTCAAAAAGTTGAAAATTTTCATGAACTATTTCGGCATCAAAAAAGTTGAAAATTTTCATGAAGTATTTCGGCTTCAAAAAATTCTAAAATTTTCATGAACTATTTCGGCTTCCAAAAAGTTGAAAATTTTCATGAAAAGATTTCGGCTTCAAAAAAGTTGAAAATTTTCATGAAAAGATTTCTGCTTCAAAAAAGTTGAATATTTTCATCAAGTATTTCGGCTTCAAAAAAGTCGAAGATTTTCATGAAAAGATTTCTGCTTCAAAAAAGTTGAACATTTTCATGAAAAGATTTCGGCTTCAAAAAAGTTGAAAATTTTCATGAAAAGATTTCGGTTTCAAAAAGTTGAAAATTTTCATGAAAAGATCTCGGCTTCAAAAAAGTTGAACATTTTCATGAACTATTTCGGCATCAAAAAAGTTGAAAATTTTCATGAACTATTTCGGCATCAAAAAAGTTGAAAATTTTCATGAAGTATTTCGGCTTCAAAAAATTCTAAAATTTTCATGAACTATTTCGGCTTCCAAAAAGTTGAAAATTTTCATGAAAAGATTTCGGCTTCAAAAAAGTTGAAAATTTTCATGAAAAGATTTCTGCTTCAAAAAAGTTGAATATTTTCATCAAGTATTTCGGCTTCAAAAAAGTCGAAGATTTTCATGAAAAGATTTCTGCTTCAAAAAAGTTGAACATTTTCATGAAAAGATTTCGGCTTCAAAAAAGTTGAAAATTTTCATGAAAAGATTTCGGTTTCAAAAAGTTGAAAATTTTCATGAAAAGATCTCGGCTTCAAAAAAGTTGAACATTTTCATGAACTATTTCGGCATCAAAAAAGTTGAAAATTTTCATGAACTATTTCGGCATCAAAAAAGTTGAAAATTTTCATGAAGTATTTCGGCTTCAAAAAAGTCTAAAATTTTCATGAACTATTTCGGCTTCAAAAAAGTTGAAAATTTTCATGAAAAGATTTCTGCTTCAAAAAAGTTGAAAATTTTCATGAAAAGATTTCGGCTTCAAAAAAGTTGAAAATTTTCATGAAAAGATTTCGGTTTCAAAAAGTCTAAAATTTTCATGAAAAGATCTCGGCTTCAAAAAAGTTGAACATTTTCATGAAAAGATTTCGGCTTCAAAAAAGTTGAAAATTTTCATGAAAAGATTTCTGCTTCAAAAAAGTTGAATATTTTCATCAAGTATTTCGGCTTCAAAAAAGTGGAAAATTTTCATGAACTATTTCGGCATCAAAAAAGTTGAAAATTTTCATGAAAAGATCTCGGCTTCAAAAAAATTGAAAATTTTCATGAAAAGATTTTGGTTTCAAAAAGTTGAAAATTTTCATGAAGTATTTCGGCTTCAAAAAAATGGAACATTTTCATGAAAAGATTTCGGCTTCAAAAAAGTTGAAAATTTTCATGAAAAGATTTCGGGTTCAAAAAGTTGAAAATTTTCATGAAAAGATCTCGGCTTCAAAAAAGTTGAACATTTTCATGAAAAGATTTCGGCTTCAAAAAAGTCGAAAATTTTCATGACAAGATTTCAGCTTCAAAAAAATGGAACATTTTCATGAAAAGATTTCGGCTTCAAAAAAATGGAACATTTTCATGAAAAGATTTCGGCTTCAAAAAAGTTGAAAATTTTCATGAAAAGATTTCGGGTTCAAAAAGTTGAAAATTTTCATGAAATATTTCGGCATCAAAAAAATTGAAAATTTTCATGAAAAGATTTAGGTTTCAAAAAAGTTGAAAATTTTCATGAAGTATTTCGGCTTCATATAAGTCTAAAATTTTCATGAACTATTTCGGCTTCAAAAAAGTTGAAAATTTTCATGAAAAGATTTCTGCTTCAAAAAAGTTGAACATTTTCATGAAAAGATTTCTGCTTCAAAAAAGTTGAAAAATTACATGAAAAGATTTTGGTTTCAAAAAGTTGACCATTTTCATGAAAAGATTTCTGCTTCAAAAAAGTTGAACATTTTCATGAAAAGATTTCTGCTTCAAAAAAGTTGAACATTTTCATGAAAAGATTTCGGCTTCAAAAAAGTTGAAAATTTTCATGAAAAGATTTCGGTTTCAAAAAGTTGAAAATTTTCATGAAAAGATCTCGGCTTCAAAAAAGTTGAACATTTTCATGAACTATTTCGGCATCAAAAAAGTTGAAAATTTTCATGAACTATTTCGGCATCAAAAAAGTTGAAAATTTTCATGAAGTATTTCGGCTTCAAAAAATTCTAAAATTTTCATGAACTATTTCGGCTTCCAAAAAGTTGAAAATTTTCATGAAAAGATTTCGGCTTCAAAAAAGTTGAAAATTTTCATGAAAAGATTTCTGCTTCAAAAAAGTTGAATATTTTCATCAAGTATTTCGGCTTCAAAAAAGTCGAAGATTTTCATGAAAAGATTTCTGCTTCAAAAAAGTTGAACATTTTCATGAAAAGATTTCGGCTTCAAAAAAGTTGAAAATTTTCATGAAAAGATTTCGGTTTCAAAAAGTTGAAAATTTTCATGAAAAGATCTCGGCTTCAAAAAAGTTGAACATTTTCATGAACTATTTCGGCATCAAAAAAGTTGAAAATTTTCATGAACTATTTCGGCATCAAAAAAGTTGAAAATTTTCATGAAGTATTTCGGCTTCAAAAAAGTCTAAAATTTTCATGAACTATTTCGGCTTCAAAAAAGTTGAAAATTTTCATGAAAAGATTTCTGCTTCAAAAAAGTTGAAAATTTTCATGAAAAGATTTCGGCTTCAAAAAAGTTGAAAATTTTCATGAAAAGATTTCGGTTTCAAAAAGTCTAAAATTTTCATGAAAAGATCTCGGCTTCAAAAAAGTTGAACATTTTCATGAAAAGATTTCGGCTTCAAAAAAGTTGAAAATTTTCATGAAAAGATTTCTGCTTCAAAAAAGTTGAATATTTTCATCAAGTATTTCGGCTTCAAAAAAGTGGAAAATTTTCATGAACTATTTCGGCATCAAAAAAGTTGAAAATTTTCATGAAAAGATCTCGGCTTCAAAAAAGTTGAAAATTTTCATGAAAAGATTTTGGTTTCAAAAAGTTGAAAATTTTCATGAAGTATTTCGGCTTCAAAAAAATGGAACATTTTCATGAAAAGATTTCGGCTTCAAAAAAGTTGAAAATTTTCATGAAAAGATTTCGGGTTCAAAAAGTTGAAAATTTTCATGAAAAGATCTCGGCTTCAAAAAAGTTGAACATTTTCATGAAAAGATTTCGGCTTCAAAAAAGTCGAAAATTTTCATGACAAGATTTCAGCTTCAAAAAAATGGAACATTTTCATGAAAAGATTTCGGCTTCAAAAAAATGGAACATTTTCATGAAAAGATTTCGGCTTCAAAAAAGTTGAAAATTTTCATGAAAAGATTTCGGGTTCAAAAAGTTGAAAATTTTCATGAAATATTTCGGCATCAAAAAAATTGAAAATTTTCATGAAAAGATTTAGGTTTCAAAAAAGTTGAAAATTTTCATGAAGTATTTCGGCTTCATATAAGTCTAAAATTTTCATGAACTATTTCGGCTTCAAAAAAGTTGAAAATTTTCATGAAAAGATTTCTGCTTCAAAAAAGTTGAACATTTTCATGAAAAGATTTCTGCTTCAAAAAAGTTGAAAAATTACATGAAAAGATTTTGGTTTCAAAAAGTTGACCATTTTCATGAAAAGATTTCTGCTTCAAAAAAGTTGAACATTTTCATGAAAAGATTTCTGCTTCAAAAAAGTTGAACATTTTCATGAAAAGATTTCGGCTTCAAAAAAGTTGAAAATTTTCATGAAAAGATTTCGGTTTCAAAAAGTTGAAAATTTTCATGAAAAGATCTCGGCTTCAAAAAAGTTGAACATTTTCATGAACTATTTCGGCATCAAAAAAGTTGAAAATTTTCATGAACTATTTCGGCATCAAAAAAGTTGAAAATTTTCATGAAGTATTTCGGCTTCAAAAAATTCTAAAATTTTCATGAACTATTTCGGCTTCCAAAAAGTTGAAAATTTTCATGAAAAGATTTCGGCTTCAAAAAAGTTGAAAATTTTCATGAAAAGATTTCTGCTTCAAAAAAGTTGAATATTTTCATCAAGTATTTCGGCTTCAAAAAAGTCGAAGATTTTCATGAAAAGATTTCTGCTTCAAAAAAGTTGAACATTTTCATGAAAAGATTTCGGCTTCAAAAAAGTTGAAAATTTTCATGAAAAGATTTCGGTTTCAAAAAGTTGAAAATTTTCATGAAAAGATCTCGGCTTCAAAAAAGTTGAACATTTTCATGAACTATTTCGGCATCAAAAAAGTTGAAAATTTTCATGAACTATTTCGGCATCAAAAAAGTTGAAAATTTTCATGAAGTATTTCGGCTTCAAAAAAGTCTAAAATTTTCATGAACTATTTCGGCTTCAAAAAAGTTGAAAATTTTCATGAAAAGATTTCTGCTTCAAAAAAGTTGAAAATTTTCATGAAAAGATTTCGGCTTCAAAAAAGTTGAAAATTTTCATGAAAAGATTTCGGTTTCAAAAAGTCTAAAATTTTCATGAAAAGATCTCGGCTTCAAAAAAGTTGAACATTTTCATGAAAAGATTTCGGCTTCAAAAAAGTTGAAAATTTTCATGAAAAGATTTCTGCTTCAAAAAAGTTGAATATTTTCATCAAGTATTTCGGCTTCAAAAAAGTGGAAAATTTTCATGAACTATTTCGGCATCAAAAAAGTTGAAAATTTTCATGAAAAGATCTCGGCTTCAAAAAAGTTGAAAATTTTCATGAAAAGATTTTGGTTTCAAAAAGTTGAAAATTTTCATGAAGTATTTCGGCTTCAAAAAAATGGAACATTTTCATGAAAAGATTTCGGCTTCAAAAAAGTTGAAAATTTTCATGAAAAGATTTCGGGTTCAAAAAGTTGAAAATTTTCATGAAAAGATCTCGGCTTCAAAAAAGTTGAACATTTTCATGAAAAGATTTCGGCTTCAAAAAAGTCGAAAATTTTCATGACAAGATTTCAGCTTCAAAAAAATGGAACATTTTCATGAAAAGATTTCGGCTTCAAAAAAATGGAACATTTTCATGAAAAGATTTCGGCTTCAAAAAAGTTGAAAATTTTCATGAAAAGATTTCGGGTTCAAAAAGTTGAAAATTTTCATGAAATATTTCGGCATCAAAAAAATTGAAAATTTTCATGAAAAGATTTAGGTTTCAAAAAAGTTGAAAATTTTCATGAAGTATTTCGGCTTCATATAAGTCTAAAATTTTCATGAACTATTTCGGCTTCAAAAAAGTTGAAAATTTTCATGAAAAGATTTCTGCTTCAAAAAAGTTGAACATTTTCATGAAAAGATTTCTGCTTCAAAAAAGTTGAAAAATTACATGAAAAGATTTTGGTTTCAAAAAGTTGACCATTTTCATGAAAAGATTTCTGCTTCAAAAAAGTTGAACATTTTCATGAAAAGATTTCTGCTTCAAAAAAGTTGAACATTTTCATGAAAAGATTTCGGCTTCAAAAAAGTTGAAAATTTTCATGAAAAGATTTCGGTTTCAAAAAGTTGAAAATTTTCATGAAAAGATCTCGGCTTCAAAAAAGTTGAACATTTTCATGAACTATTTCGGCATCAAAAAAGTTGAAAATTTTCATGAACTATTTCGGCATCAAAAAAGTTGAAAATTTTCATGAAGTATTTCGGCTTCAAAAAATTCTAAAATTTTCATGAACTATTTCGGCTTCCAAAAAGTTGAAAATTTTCATGAAAAGATTTCGGCTTCAAAAAAGTTGAAAATTTTCATGAAAAGATTTCTGCTTCAAAAAAGTTGAATATTTTCATCAAGTATTTCGGCTTCAAAAAAGTCGAAGATTTTCATGAAAAGATTTCTGCTTCAAAAAAGTTGAACATTTTCATGAAAAGATTTCGGCTTCAAAAAAGTTGAAAATTTTCATGAAAAGATTTCGGTTTCAAAAAGTTGAAAATTTTCATGAAAAGATCTCGGCTTCAAAAAAGTTGAACATTTTCATGAACTATTTCGGCATCAAAAAAGTTGAAAATTTTCATGAACTATTTCGGCATCAAAAAAGTTGAAAATTTTCATGAAGTATTTCGGCTTCAAAAAAGTCTAAAATTTTCATGAACTATTTCGGCTTCAAAAAAGTTGAAAATTTTCATGAAAAGATTTCTGCTTCAAAAAAGTTGAAAATTTTCATGAAAAGATTTCGGCTTCAAAAAAGTTGAAAATTTTCATGAAAAGATTTCGGTTTCAAAAAGTCTAAAATTTTCATGAAAAGATCTCGGCTTCAAAAAAGTTGAACATTTTCATGAAAAGATTTCGGCTTCAAAAAAGTTGAAAATTTTCATGAAAAGATTTCTGCTTCAAAAAAGTTGAATATTTTCATCAAGTATTTCGGCTTCAAAAAAGTGGAAAATTTTCATGAACTATTTCGGCATCAAAAAAGTTGAAAATTTTCATGAAAAGATCTCGGCTTCAAAAAAGTTGAAAATTTTCATGAAAAGATTTTGGTTTCAAAAAGTTGAAAATTTTCATGAAGTATTTCGGCTTCAAAAAAATGGAACATTTTCATGAAAAGATTTCGGCTTCAAAAAAGTTGAAAATTTTCATGAAAAGATTTCGGGTTCAAAAAGTTGAAAATTTTCATGAAAAGATCTCGGCTTCAAAAAAGTTGAACATTTTCATGAAAAGATTTCGGCTTCAAAAAAGTCGAAAATTTTCATGACAAGATTTCAGCTTCAAAAAAATGGAACATTTTCATGAAAAGATTTCGGCTTCAAAAAAATGGAACATTTTCATGAAAAGATTTCGGCTTCAAAAAAGTTGAAAATTTTCATGAAAAGATTTCGGGTTCAAAAAGTTGAAAATTTTCATGAAATATTTCGGCATCAAAAAAATTGAAAATTTTCATGAAAAGATTTAGGTTTCAAAAAAGTTGAAAATTTTCATGAAGTATTTCGGCTTCATATAAGTCTAAAATTTTCATGAACTATTTCGGCTTCAAAAAAGTTGAAAATTTTCATGAAAAGATTTCTGCTTCAAAAAAGTTGAACATTTTCATGAAAAGATTTCTGCTTCAAAAAAGTTGAAAAATTACATGAAAAGATTTTGGTTTCAAAAAGTTGACCATTTTCATGAAAAGATTTCTGCTTCAAAAAAGTTGAACATTTTCATGAAAAGATTTCTGCTTCAAAAAAGTTTAAAATTTTCATGAAAAGATTTCGGCTTCAAAAAAGTTGACCATTTTCATGAAAAGATTTCTGCTTCAAAAAAGTTGAAAATTTTCATGAAAAGATTTCGGTGTCAAAAAGTTGAATATTTTCATGAACTATTTCGGCATCAAAAAAGTTGAAAATTTTCATGAAGTATTTCGGCTTCAAAAAAGTCTAAAATTTTCATGAACTATTTCGGCTTCCAAAAAGTTGAAAATTTTCATGAAAAGATTTCTTTTTCAAAAAAGTTGAAAATTTTCATGAAAAGATTTCGGCTTCAAAAAAGTTGAAAATTTTCATGAAAAGATTTCTGCTTCAAAAAACTTGAATATTTTCATCAAGTATTTCGGCTTCAATAAAGTGGAAAATTTTCATGAACTATTTCGGCATCAAAAAAGTTGAAAATTTTCATGAACTATTTCGGCATCAAAAAAGTTGAAAATTTTCATGAAGTATTTCGGCTTCAAAAAAGTCTAAAATTTTCATGAACTATTTCGGCTTCAAAAAAGTTGAAAATTTTCATGAAAAGATTTCTGCTTCAAAAAAGTGTAAAATTTTCATGAAAAGATTTCGGCTTCAAAAAAGTTGAAAATTTTCATGAAAAGATTTCGGCTTCAAAAAAGTTGAACATTTTCATGAAAAGATTTCGGCTTCAAAAAAGTTGAAAATTTTCATGAAAAGATTTCGGTTTCAAAAAGTCTAAAATTTTCATGAAAAGATCTCGGCTTCAAAAAAGTTGAACATTTTCATGAAAAGATTTCGGCTTCAAAAAAGTTGAAAATTTTCATGAAAAGATTTCTGCTTCAAAAAAGTTGAATATTTTCATCAAGTATTTCGGCTTCAAAAAAGTGGAAAATTTTCATGAACTATTTCGGCATCAAAAAAGTTGAAAATTTTCATGAACTATTTCGGCATCAAAAAAAGTTGAAAATTTTCATGAAAAGATCTCGGCTTCAAAAAAGTTGAAAATTTTCATGAAAAGATTTTGGTTTCAAAAAGTTGAAAATTTTCATGAAGTATTTCGGCTTCAAAAAAATGGAACATTTTCATGAAAAGATTTCGGCTTCAAAAAAGTTGAAAATTTTCATGAAAAGATTTCGGGTTCAAAAAGTTGAAAATTTTCATGAAATATTTCGGCATCAAAAAAGTTGAAAATTTTCATGAAAAGATTTAGGTTTCAAAAAAGTTGAAAATTTTCATGAAGTATTTCGGCTTCATATAAGTCTAAAATTTTCATGAACTATTTCGGCTTCAAAAAAGTTGAAAATTTTCATGAAAAGATTTCTGCTTCAAAAAAGTTGAACATTTTCATGAAAAGATTTCTGCTTCAAAAAAGTTGAAAAATTACATGAAAAGATTTTGGTTTCAAAAAGTTGACCATTTTCATGAAAAGATTTCTGCTTCAAAAAAGTTGAACATTTTCATGAAAAGATTTCTGCTTCAAAAAAGTTCAATATTTTCATCAAGTATTTCGGCTTCAAAAAATTCGAAGATTTTCATGAAAAGATTTCTGCTTCAAAAAAGTTGAACATTTTCATGAAAAGATTTCGGCTTCAAAAAAGTTGAAAATTTTCATGAAAAGATTTCGGTTTCAAAAAGTTGAAAATTTTCATGAAAAGATCTCGGCTTCAAAAAAGTTGAACATTTTCATGAACTATTTCGGCATCAAAAAAGTTGAAAATTTTCATGAACTATTTCGGCATCAAAAAAGTTGAAAATTTTCATGAAGTATTTCGGCTTCAAAAAAGTCTAAAATTTTCATGAACTATTTCGGCTTCAAAAAAGTTGAAAATTTTCATGAAAAGATTTCTGCTTCAAAAAAGTGTAAAATTTTCATGAAAAGATTTCGGCTTCAAAAAAGTTGAAAATTTTCATGAAAAGATTTCTGCTTCAAAAAAGTTGAACATTTTCATGAAAAGATTTCTGCTTCAAAAAAGTTGAAAAATTATATGAAAAGATTTTGGTTTCAAAAAGTTGACCATTTTCATGAAAAGATTTCTGCTTCAAAAAAGTTGAACATTTTCATGAAAAGATTTCTGCTTCAAAAAAGTTGAATATTTTCATCAAGTATTTCGGCTTCAAAAAAGTCGAAGATTTTCATGAAAAGATTTCTGCTTCAAAAAAGTTGAACATTTTCATGAAAAGATTTCGGCTTCAAAAAAGTTGAAAATTTTCATGAAAAGATTTCGGTTTCAAAAAGTTGAAAATTTTCATGAAAAGATCTCGGCTTCAAAAAAGTTGAACATTTTCATGAAAAGATTTCTGCTTCAAAAAAGTTGAATATTTTCATCAAGTATTTCGGCATCAAAAAAGTTGAAAATTTTCATGAAGTATTTCGGCTTCAAAAAAGTCTAAAATTTTCATGAACTATTTCGGCTTCAAAAAAGTTGAAAATTTTCATGAAAAGATTTCTGCTTCAAAAAAGTGTAAAATTTTCATGAAAAGATTTCGGCTTCAAAAAAGTTGAAAATTTTCATGAAAAGATTTCTGCTTCAAAAAAGTTGAACATTTTCATGAAAAGATTTCGGCTTCAAAAAAGTTGAAAATTTTCATGAAAAGATTTCGGTTTCAAAAAGTTGAAAATTTTCATGAAAAGATATCGGCTTCAAAAAAGTTGAACATTTTCATGAAAAGATTTCGGCTTCAAAAAAGTTGACCATTTTCATGAAAAGATTTCTGCTTCAAAAAAGTTGAAAATTTTCATGAAAAGATTTCGGTGTCAAAAAGTTGAAAATTTTCATGAAAAGATTTTGGTTTCAAAAAGTTGAAAATTTTCATGAAGTATTTCGGCTTCAAAAAAATGGAACATTTTCATGAAAAGATTTCGGCTTCAAAAAAGTTGAAAATTTTCATGAAAAGATTTCGGGTTCAAAAAGTTGAAAATTTTCATGAAATATTTCGGCATCAAAAAAGTTGAAAATTTTCATGAAAAGATTTAGGTTTCAAAAAAGTTGAAAATTTTCATGAAATATTTCGGCTTCATATAAGTCTAAAATTTTCATGAACTATTTCGGCTTCAAAAAAGTTGAAAATTTTCATGAAAAGATTTCTGCTTCAAAAAAGTTGAACATTTTCATGAAAAGATTTCTGCTTCAAAAAAGTTGAAAAATTACATGAAAAGATTTTGGTTTCAAAAAGTTGACCATTTTCATGAAAAGATTTCTGCTTCAAAAAAGTTGAACATTTTCATGAAAAGATTTCTGCTTCAAAAAAGTTGAAAATTTTCATGAAAAGATTTCGGCTTCAAAAAAGTTGACCATTTTCATGAAAAGATTTCTCCTTCAAAAAAGTTGAAAATTTTCATGACAAGATTTCGGTGTCAAAAAGTTGAAAATTTTCATGAAAAGATCTCGGCTTCAAAAAAGTTGAAAATTTTCATGAAAAGATTTTGGTTTCAAAAAGTTGAAAATTTTCATGAAGTATTTCGGCTTCAAAAAAATGGAACATTTTCATGAAAAGATTTCGGCTTCAAAAAAGTTGAAAATTTTCATGAAAAGATTTAGGTTTCAAAAAAGTTGAAAATTTTCATGAAGTATTTCGGCTTCATATAAGTCTAAAATTTACATGAACTATTTCGGCTTCAAAAAAGTTGAAAATTTTCATGAAAAGATTTCTGCTTCAAAAAAGTTGAACATTTTCATGAAAAGATTTCGGCTTCAAAAAAGTTGAAAAATTACATGAAAAGATTTTGGTTTCAAAAAGTTGACCATTTTCATGAAAAGATTTCTGCTTCAAAAAAGTTGAACATTTTCATGAAAAGATTTCTGCTTCAAAAAAGTTGAAAATTTTCTGGAAAAGATTTCGGCTTCAAAAAAGTTGAACATTTTCATGAAAAGAATTCGGCTTCAAAAAAGTTGAAAATTTTTATGAAGTATTTCGGCTTCAAAAAAATGTAACATTTTCATGAAAAGATTTCGGCTTCAAAAAAGTTGAACATTTTCATGAAAAGATTTCGGCTTCAAAAAAATTGAAAATTTTCATGAAAAGATTTAGGTTTCAAAAAAGTTGAACATTTTCATGAAAAGATTTCGGCTTCAAAAAAGTTGAACATTTTCATGAAAAGATTTCTGCTTCAAAAAAGTTGAACATTTTCATGAAAAGATTTCTGCTTCAAAAAAGTTGAAAATTTTCATGAAAATATTTAGACTTTAAAAAAGTTGAATATTTTCATCAAGTATTTCGGCTTCAAAAAAGTTGAAAATTTTCATGACAGGATTTTGGCTTCAAAAAAGTTGAAAATTTTCATGAAGTATTTCGGCTTCAAAAAAATGGAACATTTTCATGAAAAGATTTCGGCTTCAAAAAAGTTGAACATTTTCATGAAAAGATTTCGACTTCAAAAAAGTTGAACATTTTCATGAAAAGATTTCGACTTCAAAAAAGTTGAAAATTTTCATGGAGTATTTCGGCTTCAAAAAAATTGAACATTTTCATGAAAAGATTTCGGCTTCAAAAAAGTTGAACATTTTCATCAACTATTTCTGCTTCAAAAAAGTCGAAGATTTTCATGAAAAGATTTCGGCTTCAAAAAAGTTGATAATTTTCATGAACTATTTCTACTTCATAAAAGTTGAAAATTTTCATGACAGCATTTTGGCTTCAAAAAAATTAAAAATTTTCAAAAAGTATTTCGGCTTCAAAAAGGTTGAAAACTTTCATGAACTATTTCGGCTTCAAAAAAGTCGAAGATTTTCATGAAAAGATTTCGGCTTCAAAAAAGTTGAAAATTTTCATGAAGTTTTCCGCATCAAAAAAGTTGAAAATTTACATGAAAAGATTTCTGCTTCAAAAAAGTTGAACATTTTCATGAAAAGATTTCTGCTTCAAAAAAGTTGAAAAATTATATGAAAAGATTTTGGTTTCAAAAAGTTGACCATTTTCATGAAAAGATTTCTGCTTCAAAAAAGTTGAACATTTTCATGAAAAGATTTCTGCTTCAAAAAAGTTGAATATTTTCATCAAGTATTTCGGCTTCAAAAAAGTCGAAGATTTTCATGAAAAGATTTCTGCTTCAAAAAAGTTGAACATTTTCATGAAAAGATTTCGGCTTCAAAAAAGTTGAAAATTTTCATGAAAAGATTTCGGTTTCAAAAAGTTGAAAATTTTCATGAAAAGATCTCGGCTTCAAAAAAGTTGAACATTTTCATGAACTATTTCGGCATCAAAAAAGTTGAAAATTTTCATGAACTATTTCGGCATCAAAAAAGTTGAAAATTTTCATGAAGTATTTCGGCTTCAAAAAAGTCTAAAATTTTCATGAACTATTTCGGCTTCAAAAAAGTTGAAAATTTTCATGAAAAGATTTCTGCTTCAAAAAAGTGTAAAATTTTCATGAAAAGATTTCGGCTTCAAAAAAGTTGAAAATTTTCATGAAAAGATTTCTGCTTCAAAAAAGTTGAACATTTTCATGAAAAGATTTCGGCTTCAAAAAAGTTGAAAATTTTCATGAAAAGATTTCGGTTTCAAAAAGTTGAAAATTTTCATGAAAAGATATCGGCTTCAAAAAAGTTGAACATTTTCATGAAAAGATTTCGGCTTCAAAAAAGTTGACCATTTTCATGAAAAGATTTCTGCTTCAAAAAAGTTGAAAATTTTCATGAAAAGATTTCGGTGTCAAAAAGTTGAAAATTTTCATGAAAAGATTTTGGTTTCAAAAAGTTGAAAATTTTCATGAAGTATTTCGGCTTCAAAAAAATGGAACATTTTCATGAAAAGATTTCGGCTTCAAAAAAGTTGAAAATTTTCATGAAAAGATTTCGGGTTCAAAAAGTTGAAAATTTTCATGAAATATTTCGGCATCAAAAAAGTTGAAAATTTTCATGAAAAGATTTAGGTTTCAAAAAAGTTGAAAATTTTCATGAAATATTTCGGCTTCATATAAGTCTAAAATTTTCATGAACTATTTCGGCTTCAAAAAAGTTGAAAATTTTCATGAAAAGATTTCTGCTTCAAAAAAGTTGAACATTTTCATGAAAAGATTTCTGCTTCAAAAAAGTTGAAAAATTACATGAAAAGATTTTGGTTTCAAAAAGTTGACCATTTTCATGAAAAGATTTCTGCTTCAAAAAAGTTGAACATTTTCATGAAAAGATTTCTGCTTCAAAAAAGTTGAAAATTTTCATGAAAAGATTTCGGCTTCAAAAAAGTTGACCATTTTCATGAAAAGATTTCTCCTTCAAAAAAGTTGAAAATTTTCATGACAAGATTTCGGTGTCAAAAAGTTGAAAATTTTCATGAAAAGATCTCGGCTTCAAAAAAGTTGAAAATTTTCATGAAAAGATTTTGGTTTCAAAAAAGTTGAAAATTTTCATGAAGTATTTCGGCTTCAAAAAAATGGAAAATTTTCATGAACTATTTCGGCATCAAAAAAGTTGAAAATTTTCATGAACTATTTCGGCATCAAAAAAGTTGAAAATTTTCATGAAGTATTTCGGCTTCAAAAAAGTCTAAAATTTTCATGAACTATTTCGGCTTCAAAAAAGTTGAAAATTTTCATGAAAAGATTTCTGCTTCAAAAAAGTTGAAAATTTTCATGAAAAGATTTCGGCTTCAAAAAAGTTGAAAATTTTCATGAAAAGATTTCTGCTTCAAAAAAGTTGAATATTTTCATCAAGTATTTCGGCTTCAAAAAAGTTGAAAATTTTCATGAACTATTTCGGCATCAAAAAAGTTGAAAATTTTCATGAACTATTTCGGCATTAAAAAAGTTGAAAATTTTCATGAAAAGATCTCGGCTTCAAAAAAGTTGAAAATTTTCATGAAAAGATTTTGTTTTCAAAAAGTTGAAAATTTTCATGAAGTATTTCGGCTTCAAAAAAATGGAACATTTTCATGAAAAGATTTCGGCTTCAAAAAAGTTGAAAATTTTCATGAAAAGATTTAGGTTTCAAAAAAGTTGAAAATTTTCATGAAGTATTTCGGCTTCATATAAGTCTAAAATTTTCATGAACTATTTCGGCTTCAAAAAAGTTGAAAATTTTCATGAAAAGATTTCTGCTTCAAAAAAGTTGAACATTTTCATGAAAAGATTTCGGCTTCAAAAAAGTTGAAAAATTACATGAAAAGATTTTGGTTTCAAAAAGTTGACCATTTTCATGAAAAGATTTCTGCTTCAAAAAAGTTGAACATTTTCATGAAAAGATTTCTGCTTCAAAAAAGTTGAAAATTTTCTGGAAAAGATTTCGGCTTCAAAAAAGTTGAACATTTTCATGAAAAGAATTCGGCTTCAAAAAAGTTGAAAATTTTTATGAAGTATTTCGGCTTCAAAAAAATGTAACATTTTCATGAAAAGATTTCGGCTTCAAAAAAGTTGAACATTTTCATGAAAAGATTTCGGCTTCAAAAAAATTGAAAATTTTCATGAAAAGATTTAGGTTTCAAAAAAGTTGAACATTTTCATGAAAAGATTTCGGCTTCAAAAAAGTTGAACATTTTCATGAAAAGATTTCGGCTTCAAAAAAGTTGAACATTTTCATGAAAAGATTTCTGCTTCAAAAAAGTTGAAAATTTTCATGAAAATATTTAGACTTTAAAAAAGTTGAATATTTTCATCAAGTATTTCGGCTTCAAAAAAGTTGAAAATTTTCATGACAGGATTTTGGCTTCAAAAAAGTTGAAAATTTTCATGAAGTATTTCGGCTTCAAAAAAATGGAACATTTTCATGAAAAGATTTCGGCTTCAAAAAAGTTGAACATTTTCATGAAAAGATTTCGACTTCAAAAAAGTTGAACATTTTCATGAAAAGATTTCGACTTCAAAAAAGTTGAAAATTTTCATGGAGTATTTCGGCTTCAAAAAAATTGAACATTTTCATGAAAAGATTTCGGCTTCAAAAAAGTTGAACATTTTCATCAACTATTTCTGCTTCAAAAAAGTCGAAGATTTTCATGAAAAGATTTCTGCTTCAAAAAAGTTGATAATTTTCATGAACTATTTCTACTTCATAAAAGTTGAAAATTTTCATGACAGCATTTTGGCTTCAAAAAAATTAAAAATTTTCAAAAAGTATTTCGGCTTCAAAAAGGTTGAAAACTTTCATGAACTATTTCGGCTTCAAAAAAGTCGAAGATTTTCATGAAAAGATTTCGGCTTCAAAAAAGTTGAAAATTTTCATGAAGTTTTCCGCATCAAAAAAGTTGAAAATTTACATGAAAAAATTTCGGCTTCAAAAAAGTCGACGATTTTCATGAAAAGATTTAGGCTTCAAAAAAGTTGAAAATGTTCATGACTTTTTTCGACTTCAAAAAAGTCTAAGATTTTCATGAAAAGATTCATGCTTCACAAAAGATGAAAATTTTCATGAAAAGATTTGGGCTTCAAAAAGTCGAAAATTTTCATGAAAAGATTTCGGCTTCAAAAAGTCGAAAATTTTCATGAAAAGATTTCTGCTTCAAAAAAGTTGAAAATTTTCATGAACTATTTCGGCTTCAAAAAAGTTGAAGATTTTCATGAACTATTTCTGCTTCAAAAAAGTTGAAAATTTTCATGAAAAGATTTCTGCTTCAAAAAAGTTGAACATTTTCATGAAAAGATTTCTGCTTCAAAAAAGTTGAACATTTTCATGAACTATTTCTGCTTCAAAAAAGTTGAAAATTTTCATGAAGTATTTCGGCTTCAAAAAAGTTGAACATTTTCATGAAGTATTTCGGCTTCAAAAAAGTTGAAAACTTTCATGAACTATTTCTGCTTCAAAAAAGTTGAAAATTTTCATGAAAAGATTTTGGCTTCAAAAAAGTTCAAAATTTTCATGAACTATTTCTGCTTCAAAAACGTTGAAAATTTTCATGAAAAGATTTCTGCTTCAAAAAAGTTGAACATTTTCATGAAAAGATTTCGGCTTCAAAAAAGTTGAAAATTTTCATGAAAAGATTTCTGCTTCAAAAAAGTTGAATATTTTCATCAAGTATTTCGGCTTCAAAAAAGTCGAAGATTTTCATGAAAAGATTTCTGCTTCAAAAAAGTTGAACATTTTCATGAAAAGATTTCGGCTTCAAAAAAGTTGACCATTTTCATGAAAAGATTTCTGCTTCAAAAAAGTTGAAAATTTACATGAAAAGATTTCGACTTCAAAAAAGTCTAAGATTTTCATGAAAAGATTTCAGCTTCAAAAAAGTTGACCATTTTCATGAAAAGATTTCGGCTTCAAAAAAATTGAAAATTTTCATGAAAAGATTTCGGGTTCAAAAAAATTGAAAATTTTCATGAACTATTTCGGCGTCAAAAAAGTTGAACATTTTCATGAAAAGATTTAGGTTTCAAAAAAGTTGAAAATTTTCATGAAGTATTTCGGCTTCAAAAAAGTCTAAAATTTTCATGAACTATTTCGGCTTCAAAAAAGTT
Organism: Labrus bergylta; assembly: GCF_963930695.1. NCBI lineage: Eukaryota > Metazoa > Chordata > Actinopteri > Labriformes > Labridae > Labrus > Labrus bergylta. The sequence continues at coordinate 27,110,147 of NC_089210.1, read as the reverse complement.
GAAAATTTTCATGAAAAGATTTCTGCTTCAAAAAAGTTGAAAATTTTCATGAAAAGATTTCGGCTTCAAAAAATTTGAACATTTTCATGAAGTATTTCGGCTTCAAAAAAGTCAAAAATTTTCATGAACTATTTCGGCATCAAAAAAGTTGAAAATTTTCATGAAAAGATTTTGGTTTCAAAAAGTTGAAAATTTTCATGAAAAGATTTCGGCTTCATAAAAGTTGAAAATTTTCATGAAAAAATTTCAGTTTCAAAAAGTTGAAAATTTTCATGAAAAGATCTCGGCTTCAAAAAAGTTGCACATTTTCATGAAAAGATTTCGGCTTCAAAAAAGTTGAACATTTTCATGAAAAGATTTCTGCTTCAAAAAAGTTGAAAATTTTCATGAAGTAGTTCGGCTTCAAAAAAGTCTAAAATTTTCATGAACTATTTCGACTTCAAAAAAGTTGAAAATTTTCATGAAAAGATTTCGGCTTCAAAAAAGTTGAACATTTTCATGAAAAGATTTCTGCTTCAAAAAAGTTGAAAATTTTCATGAAGTAGTTCGGCTTCAAAAAAATGTAACATTTTCATGAAAAGATTTCGGCTTCAAAAAAGTTGACCATTTTCATGAAAAGATTTCTGCTTCAAAAAAGTTGAAAATTTTCATGAAGTATTTCGGCTTCAAAAAAGTTGAACATTTTCATGAAAAGATTTCGGCTTCAAAAAAGTTGAACATTTTCATGAAAAGATTTCTGCTTCAAAAAAGTTGAAAATTTTCATGAAAAGATTTCGGCATCAAAAAGTTTAAAATTTTCATGAAAAGATTTCGGCTTCAAAAAGTTGACCATTTTCATGAAAAGATTTCTGCTTCAAAAAAGTTGAAAATTTTCATGAAAAGATTTCGGTTTCAAAAAGTTGAAAATTTTCATGAAAAGATCTCGGCTTCAAAAAAGTTGAACATTTTCATGAAAAGATTTCGGCTTCAAAAAAGTTGAAAATTTTCATGAAGTATTTCAGCTTCAAAAAAATTGAAAATTTTCATGAAAAGATTTCTGCTTCAAAAAAGTTGAAAATTTTCATGAAAAGATTTCTGCTTCAAAAAAGATGAAAATTTTCATGAAAAGATTTCGGCATCAAAAAGTTGAAAATTTTCATGAAAAGATTTCGGCTTCAAAAAGTTGACCATTTTCATGAAAAGATTTCGGCTTCAAAAAAGTCTAAGATTTTCATGAAAAGATTTCGGTTTCAAAAAGCTGAAAATTTTCATGAAAAGATCTCGGCTTCAAAAAAGTTGAACATTTTCATGAAAAGATTTCGGCTTCAAAAAAGTTGAAAATTTTCATGAAGTATTTTGGCTTCAAAAAAATGGAACATTTTTATGAAAAGATTTCGGCTTCAAAAAACATGAACATTTTCATGAAAAGATTTCGGCTTCAAAAAAGTTGAAAATTTTCATGAAAAGATTTCTGCTTCAAAAAAGGTGAAAATTTACATGAAAAGATTTCGACTTCAAAAAAGTCTAAGATTTTCATGAAAAGATTTCTGCTTCAAAAAAGGTGAACATTTTTTAATGAAAAGATTTCGGCTTCAAAAAGTTGAAAATTTTCATGAAAAGATTTCGGCTTCAAAAAAGTTGAAAATTTTCATGAAAAGATTTCGTCTTCAAAAAAGTAGACCATTTTCATGAAAAGATTTCGGCTTCAAAAAAGTTGACCATTTTCATGAAAAGATTTCTGCTTCAAAAAAGTTGAAAATTTTCATGAAGTATTTCGGCTTCAAAAAAATTAAAATTTTCATGAAAAGATTTCGGCTTCAAAAAAGTTGACCATTTTCATGAAAAGATTTCGGCTTCAAAAAAGTTGAAAATTTTCATGAAAAGATTTCGGCTTCAAAAAAGTTGACCATTTTCATGAAAAGATTTCGGCTTCAAAAAAGTTGAACATTTTCATGAAAAGATTTCTGCTTCAAAAAAGTTGAAAATTTTCATGAAAAGATTTCGGCTTCAAAAAAGTTGAACATTTTCATGAAAAGATTTCTGCTTCAAAAAAGTTGAAAATTTTCATGAAGTATTTCGGCTTCAAAAAAGTTGAACATTTTCATGAAAAGATTTCGGCTTCAAAAAAGTTGAACATTTTCATGAAAAGATTTCGGCATCAAAAAGTTGAAAATTTTCATGAAAAGATTTCGGCTTCAAAAAGTTGACCATTTTCATGAAAAGATTTCGGCTTCAAAAAAGTTGAAAATTTTCATGAAAAGATTTCGGTTTCAAAAAGTTGACCATTTTCATGAAAAGATTTCGGCTTCAAAAAAGTTGAAAATTTTCATGAAAAGATTTCGGTTTCAAAAAGTTGAAAATTTTCATGAAAAGATTTCGGCTTCAAAAAAGTTGAAAATTTTCATGAAGTATTTCGGCTTCAAAAAAGTCAAAAATTTTCATGAACTATTTCGGCATCAAAAAAGTTGAAAATTTTCATGAAAAGATTTTGGTTTCAAAAAGTTGAAAATTTTCATGAAAAGATTTCGGCTTCAAAAAAGTTGAACATTTTCATGAAAAGATTTCGGCTTCAAAAAATTTGACCATTTTCATGAAAAGATTTCGGCTTCAAAAAAGTTGAAAATTTTCATGAAAAAATTTCAGTTTCAAAAAGTTGAAAATTTTCATGAAAAAATTTCAGTTTCAAAAAGTTGAAAATTTTCATGAAAAGATCTCGGCTTCAAAAAAGTTGCACATTTTCATGAAAAGATTTCGGCTTCAAAAAAGTTGAACATTTTCATGAAAAGATTTCTGCTTCAAAAAAGTTGAAAATTTTCATGAAGTAGTTCGGCTTCAAAAAAGTTGACCATTTTCATGAAAAGATTTCGGCTTCAAAAAAGTTGACCATTTTCATGAAAAGATTTCTGCTTCAAAAAAGTTGAAAATTTTCATGAAGTATTTCGGCTTCAAAAAAGTTGAACATTTTCATGAAAAGATTTCGGCTTCAAAAAAGTTGAACATTTTCATGAAAAGATTTCTGCTTCAAAAAAGTTGAAAATTTTCATGAAAAGATTTCGGCATCAAAAAGTTGAAAATTTTCATGAAAAGATTTCGGCTTCAAAAAGTTGACCATTTTCATGAAAAGATTTCGGCTTCAAAAAAGTTGAAAATTTTCATGAAAAGATTTCGGTTTCAAAAAGTTGAAAATTTTCATGAAAAGATCTCGGCTTCAAAAAAGTTGAACATTTTCATGAAAAGATTTCGGCTTCAAAAAAGTTGAAAATTTTCATGAAGTATTTTGGCTTCAAAAAAATGGAACATTTTTATGAAAAGATTTCGGCTTCAAAAAACATGAACATTTTCATGAAAAGATTTCGGCTTCAAAAAAGTTGAAAATTTTCATGAAAAGATTTCTGCTTCAAAAAAGTTGAAAATTTACATGAAAAGATTTCGACTTCAAAAAAGTCTAAGATTTTCATGAAAAGATTTCTGCTTCAAAAAAGGTGAAAATTTTTTAATGAAAAGATTTCGGCTTCAAAAAGTTGAAAATTTTCATGAAAAGATTTCGGCTTCAAAAAAGTTGAAAATTTTCATGAAAAGATTTCGTCTTCAAAAAAGTAGACCATTTTCATGAAAAGATTTCGGCTTCAAAAAAGTTGACCATTTTCATGAAAAGATTTCGGCTTCAAAAAAGTTGAAAATTTTCATGAACTATTTCGGCTTCAAAAAAATTTAACATTTTCATGAAAAGATTTCGGCTTCAAAAAAGTTGAAAATTTTCATGAAGTATTTCGGCTTCAAAAAAGTCAAAAATTTTCATGAACTATTTCGGCATCAAAAAAGTTGAAAATTTTCATGAAAAGATTTTGGTTTCAAAAAGTTGAAAATTTTCATGAAAAGATTTCGGCTTCAAAAAAGTTGAAAATTTTCATGAAGTATTTCGGCTTCAAAAAAGTTGAACATTTTCATGAAAAGATTTCGGCTTCAAAAAAGTTGAACATTTTCATGAAAAGATTTCGGCATCAAAAAGTTGAAAATTTTCATGAAAAGATTTCGGCTTCAAAAAGTTGACCATTTTCATGAAAAGATTTCGGCTTCAAAAAAGTTGAAAATTTTCATGAAAAGATTTCGGTTTCAAAAAGTTGAAAATTTTCATGAAAAGATCTCGGCTTCAAAAAAGTTGAACATTTTCATGAAAAGATTTCTGCTTCAAAAAAGTTGAAAATTTTCATGAAAAGATTTCTGCTTCAAAAAAGTTGAAAATTTTCATGAAGTATTTCGGCTTCAAAAAAGTCAAAAATTTTCATGAACTATTTCGGCATCAAAAAAGTTGAAAATTTTCATGAAAAGATTTTGGTTTCAAAAAGTTGAAAATTTTCATGAAAAGATTTCGGCTTCAAAAAAGTTGAACATTTTCATGAAAAGATTTCGGCTTCAAAAAATTTGACCATTTTCATGAAAAGATTTCGGCTTCAAAAAAGTTGAAAATTTTCATGAAAAAATTTCAGTTTCAAAAAGTTGAAAATTTTCATGAAAAGATCTCGGCTTCAAAAAAGTTGCACATTTTCATGAAAAGATTTCGGCTTCAAAAAAGTTGAACATTTTCATGAAAAGATTTCTGCTTCAAAAAAGTTGAAAATTTTCATGAAGTATTTCGGCTTCAAAAAAGTCAAAAATTTTCATGAACTATTTCGGCATCAAAAAAGTTGAAAATTTTCATGAAAAGATTTTGGTTTCAAAAAGTTGAAAATTTTCATGAAAAGATTTCGGCTTCAAAAAAGTTGAACATTTTCATGAAAAGATTTCGGCTTCAAAAAATTTGACCATTTTCATGAAAAGATTTCGGCTTCAAAAAAGTTGAAAATTTTCATGAAAAAATTTCAGTTTCAAAAAGTTGAAAATTTTCATGAAAAGATCTCGGCTTCAAAAAAGTTGCACATTTTCATGAAAAGATTTCGGCTTCAAAAAAGTTGAACATTTTCATGAAAAGATTTCTGCTTCAAAAAAGTTGAAAATTTTCATGAAGTAGTTCGGCTTCAAAAAAGTTGACCATTTTCATGAAAAGATTTCGGCTTCAAAAAAGTTGACCATTTTCATGAAAAGATTTCGGCTTCAAAAAAGTTGAAAATTTTCATGAAAAGATTTCGGCTTCAAAAAAGTTGACCATTTTCATGAAAAGATTTCTGCTTCAAAAAAGTTGAAAATTTTCATGAAGTATTTCGGCTTCAAAAAAGTTGAACATTTTCATGAAAAGATTTCGGCTTCAAAAAAGTTGAACATTTTCATGAAAAGATTTCTGCTTCAAAAAAGATGAAAATTTTCATGAAAAGATTTCGGCATCAAAAAGTTGAAAATTTTCATGAAAAGATTTCGGCTTCAAAAAGTTGACCATTTTCATGAAAAGATTTCGGCTTCAAAAAAGTTGAAAATTTTCATGAAAAGATTTCGGTTTCAAAAAGTTGAAAATTTTCATGAAAAGATCTCGGCTTCAAAAAAGTTGAACATTTTCATGAAAAGATTTCGGCTTCAAAAAAGTTGAAAATTTTCATGAAGTATTTTGGCTTCAAAAAAATGGAACATTTTTATGAAAAGATTTCGGCTTCAAAAAACATGAACATTTTCATGAAAAGATTTCGGCTTCAAAAAAGTTGAAAATTTTCATGAAAAGATTTCTGCTTCAAAAAAGGTGAAAATTTACATGAAAAGATTTCGACTTCAAAAAAGTCTAAGATTTTCATGAAAAGATTTCTGCTTCAAAAAAGGTGAAAATTTTTTAATGAAAAGATTTCGGCTTCAAAAAGTTGAAAATTTTCATGAAAAGATTTCGGCTTCAAAAAAGTTGAAAATTTTCATGAAAAGATTTCGTCTTCAAAAAAGTAGACCATTTTCATGAAAAGATTTCGGCTTCAAAAAAGTTGACCATTTTCATGAAAAGATTTCGGCTTCAAAAAAGTTGAAAATTTTCATGAACTATTTCGGCTTCAAAAAAATTTAACATTTTCATGAAAAGATTTCGGCTTCAAAAAAGTTGAAAATTTTCATGAAGTATTTCGGCTTCAAAAAAGTCAAAAATTTTCATGAACTATTTCGGCATCAAAAAAGTTGAAAATTTTCATGAAAAGATTTTGGTTTCAAAAAGTTGAAAATTTTCATGAAAAGATTTCGGCTTCAAAAAAGTTGAAAATTTTCATGAAGTATTTCGGCTTCAAAAAAGTTGAACATTTTCATGAAAAGATTTCGGCTTCAAAAAAGTTGAACATTTTCATGAAAAGATTTCGGCATCAAAAAGTTGAAAATTTTCATGAAAAGATTTCGGCTTCAAAAAGTTGACCATTTTCATGAAAAGATTTCGGCTTCAAAAAACATGAACATTTTCATGAAAAGATTTCGGCTTCAAAAAAGTTGAAAATTTTCATGAAAAGATTTCTGCTTCAAAAAAGGTGAAAATTTACATGAAAAGATTTCGACTTCAAAAAAGTCTAAGATTTTCATGAAAAGATTTCTGCTTCAAAAAAGGTGAAAATTTTTTAATGAAAAGATTTCGGCTTCAAAAAGTTGAAAATTTTCATGAAAAGATTTCGGCTTCAAAAAAGTTGAAAATTTTCATGAAAAGATTTCGTCTTCAAAAAAGTAGACCATTTTCATGAAAAGATTTCGGCTTCAAAAAAGTTGACCATTTTCATGAAAAGATTTCGGCTTCAAAAAAGTTGAAAATTTTCATGAACTATTTCGGCTTCAAAAAAATTTAACATTTTCATGAAAAGATTTCGGCTTCAAAAAAGTTGAAAATTTTCATGAAGTATTTCGGCTTCAAAAAAGTCAAAAATTTTCATGAACTATTTCGGCATCAAAAAAGTTGAAAATTTTCATGAAAAGATTTTGGTTTCAAAAAGTTGAAAATTTTCATGAAAAGATTTCGGCTTCAAAAAAGTTGAAAATTTTCATGAAGTATTTCGGCTTCAAAAAAGTTGAACATTTTCATGAAAAGATTTCGGCTTCAAAAAAGTTGAACATTTTCATGAAAAGATTTCGGCATCAAAAAGTTGAAAATTTTCATGAAAAGATTTCGGCTTCAAAAAGTTGACCATTTTCATGAAAAGATTTCGGCTTCAAAAAAGTTGAACATTTTCATGAAAAGATTTCGGTTTCAAAAAGTTGAAAATTTTCATGAAAAGATCTCGGCTTCAAAAAAGTTGAACATTTTCATGAAAAGATTTCTGCTTCAAAAAAGTTGAAAATTTTCATGAAAAGATTTCGGCTTCAAAAAAGTTGAAAATTTTCATGAAGTATTTCGGCTTCAAAAAAGTCAAAAATTTTCATGAACTATTTCGGCATCAAAAAAGTTGAAAATTTTCATGAAAAGATTTTGGTTTCAAAAAGTTGAAAATTTTCATGAAAAGATTTCGGCTTCAAAAAAGTTGAACATTTTCATGAAAAGATTTCGGCTTCAAAAAATTTGACCATTTTCATGAAAAGATTTCGGCTTCAAAAAAGTTGAAAATTTTCATGAAAAAATTTCAGTTTCAAAAAGTTGAAAATTTTCATGAAAAGATCTCGGCTTCAAAAAAGTTGCACATTTTCATGAAAAGATTTCTGCTTCAAAAAAGTTGAAAATTTTCATGAAGTAGTTCGGCTTCAAAAAAGTTGACCATTTTCATGAAAAGATTTCGGCTTCAAAAAAGTTGACCATTTTCATGAAAAGATTTCGGCTTCAAAAAAGTTGAAAATTTTCATGAAAAGATTTCGGCTTCAAAAAAGTTGACCATTTTCATGAAAAGATTTCTGCTTCAAAAAAGTTGAAAATTTTCATGAAGTATTTCGGCTTCAAAAAAGTTGAACATTTTCATGAAAAGATTTCGGCTTCAAAAAAGTTGAACATTTTCATGAAAAGATTTCTGCTTCAAAAAAGTTGAAAATTTTCATGAAAAGATTTCGGCATCAAAAAGTTGAAAATTTTCATGAAAAGATTTCGGCTTCAAAAAGTTGACCATTTTCATGAAAAGATTTCGGCTTCAAAAAAGTTGAAAATTTTCATGAAAAGATTTCGGTTTCAAAAAGTTGAAAATTTTCATGAAAAGATCTCGGCTTCAAAAAAGTTGAACATTTTCATGAAAAGATTTCGGCTTCAAAAAAGTTGAAAATTTTCATGAAGTATTTTGGCTTCAAAAAAATGGAACATTTTTATGAAAAGATTTCGGCTTCAAAAAACATGAACATTTTCATGAAAAGATTTCGGCTTCAAAAAAGTTGAAAATTTTCATGAAAAGATTTCTGCTTCAAAAAAGGTGAAAATTTACATGAAAAGATTTCGACTTCAAAAAAGTCTAAGATTTTCATGAAAAGATTTCTGCTTCAAAAAAGGTGAAAATTTTTTAATGAAAAGATTTCGGCTTCAAAAAGTTGAAAATTTTCATGAAAAGATTTCGGCTTCAAAAAAGTTGAAAATTTTCATGAAAAGATTTCGTCTTCAAAAAAGTAGACCATTTTCATGAAAAGATTTCGGCTTCAAAAAAGTTGACCATTTTCATGAAAAGATTTCGGCTTCAAAAAAGTTGAAAATTTTCATGAAGTATTTCGGCTTCAAAAAAATTTAACATTTTCATGAAAAGATTTCGGCTTCAAAAAAGTTGACCATTTTCATGAAAAGATTTCGGCTTCAAAAAAGTTGAAAATTTTCATGAAAAGATTTCGGTTTCAAAAAGTTGAAAATTTTCATGAAAAGATCTCGGCTTCAAAAAAGTTGAACATTTTCATGAAAAGATTTCGGCTTCAAAAAAGTTGAAAATTTTCATGAAGTATTTCGGCTTCAAAAAAATGGAACATTTTCATAAAAAGATTTCGGCTTCAAAAAACATGAACATTTTCATGAAAAGATTTCGGCTTCAAAAAAGTTGAAAATTTTCATGAAAAGATTTCTGCTTCAAAAAAGTTGAAAATTTTCATGAAAAGATTTCTGCTTCAAAAAAGTTGAAAATTTACATGAAAAGATTTCGACTTCAAAAAAGTCTAAGATTTTCATGAAAAGATTTCTGCTTCAAAAAAGGTGAAAATTTTTTAATGAAAAGATTTCGGCTTCAAAAAGTTGAAAATTTTCATGAAAAGATTTCTGCTTCAAAAAAGTTGAAAATTTTCATGAAAAGATTTCTGCTTCAAAAAAGTTAAAAATTTTCATGAAAAGATTTAGGCTTCAAAAAATTTGAAAATTTTCATGAAGTATTTCGGCTTCAATAAAATGGAACATTTTCATGAAAAGATTTCGGCTTCAAAAAACATGAACATTTTCATGAAAAGATTTCGGCTTCAAAAAAGTTGAAAATTTTCATGAAAAGATTTCTGCTTCAAAAAAGTTGAAAATTTACATGAAAAGATTTCTGCTTCAAAAAAGTCTAAGATTTTCATGAAAATATTTCTGCTTCAAAAAAGGTGAAAATTTTTTAATGAAAAGATTTCGGCTTCAAAAAGTTGAAAATTTTCATGAAAAGATTTCGGCTTCAAAAAGTTGAAAATTTTCATGAAAAGATTTCGGCTTCAAAAAGTTGAAAATTTTCATGAAAAGATTTCGGCTTCAAAAAAGTTGAAAATTTTAATAAAAAGATTTCGTCTTAAAAAAAGTAGACCAATTTCATGAAAAGATTTCGGCTACAAAAAAGTTGAACATTTTCATGAAAAGATTTCGGCTTCAAAAAAGTTGACCATTTTCATGAAAAGATTTCGGCTTCAAAAAAGTTGAAAATTTTCATGAAGTATTTCGGCATCAAAAAAATTTAACATTTTCATGAAAAGATTTCGGCTTCAAAAAAGTTGACCATTTTCATGAAAAGATTTCGGCTTCAAAAAAGTTGAAAATTTTCATGAAAAGATTTCGGCTTCAAAAAAGTTGACCATTTTCATGAAAAGATTTCGGCTTCAAAAAAGTTGAACATTTTCATGAAAAGATTTCGGCTTCAAAAAAGTTGAAAATTTTCATGAAGTATTTTGGCTTCAAAAAAATGGAACATTTTTATGAAAAGATTTCGGCTTCAAAAAACATGAACATTTTCATGAAAAGATTTCGGCTTCAAAAAAGTTGAAAATTTTCATGAAAAGATTTCTGCTTCAAAAAAGGTGAAAATTTACATGAAAAGATTTCGACTTCAAAAAAGTCTAAGATTTTCATGAAAAGATTTCTGCTTCAAAAAAGGTGAAAATTTTTTAATGAAAAGATTTCGGCTTCAAAAAGTTGAAAATTTTCATGAAAAGATTTCGGCTTCAAAAAAGTTGAAAATTTTCATGAAAAGATTTCGTCTTCAAAAAAGTAGACCATTTTCATGAAAAGATTTCGGCTTCAAAAAAGTTGACCATTTTCATGAAAAGATTTCGGCTTCAAAAAAGTTGAAAATTTTCATGAAGTATTTCGGCTTCAAAAAAATTTAACATTTTCATGAAAAGATTTCGGCTTCAAAAAAGTTGACCATTTTCATGAAAAGATTTCGGCTTCAAAAAAGTTGAAAATTTTCATGAAAAGATTTCGGTTTCAAAAAGTTGAAAATTTTCATGAAAAGATCTCGGCTTCAAAAAAGTTGAACATTTTCATGAAAAGATTTCGGCTTCAAAAAAGTTGAAAATTTTCATGAAGTATTTCGGCTTCAAAAAAATGGAACATTTTCATAAAAAGATTTCGGCTTCAAAAAACATGAACATTTTCATGAAAAGATTTCGGCTTCAAAAAAGTTGAAAATTTTCATGAAAAGATTTCTGCTTCAAAAAAGTTGAAAATTTTCATGAAAAGATTTCTGCTTCAAAAAAGTTGAAAATTTACATGAAAAGATTTCGACTTCAAAAAAGTCTAAGATTTTCATGAAAAGATTTCTGCTTCAAAAAAGGTGAAAATTTTTTAATGAAAAGATTTCGGCTTCAAAAAGTTGAAAATTTTCATGAAAAGATTTCTGCTTCAAAAAAGTTGAAAATTTTCATGAAAAGATTTCTGCTTCAAAAAAGTTAAAAATTTTCATGAAAAGATTTAGGCTTCAAAAAATTTGAAAATTTTCATGAAGTATTTCGGCTTCAATAAAATGGAACATTTTCATGAAAAGATTTCGGCTTCAAAAAACATGAACATTTTCATGAAAAGATTTCGGCTTCAAAAAAGTTGAAAATTTTCATGAAAAGATTTCTGCTTCAAAAAAGTTGAAAATTTACATGAAAAGATTTCTGCTTCAAAAAAGTCTAAGATTTTCATGAAAATATTTCTGCTTCAAAAAAGGTGAAAATTTTTTAATGAAAAGATTTCGGCTTCAAAAAGTTGAAAATTTTCATGAAAAGATTTCGGCTTCAAAAAGTTGAAAATTTTCATGAAAAGATTTCGGCTTCAAAAAGTTGAAAATTTTCATGAAAAGATTTCGGCTTCAAAAAAGTTGAAAATTTTAATAAAAAGATTTCGTCTTAAAAAAAGTAGACCAATTTCATGAAAAGATTTCGGCTACAAAAAAGTTGAACATTTTCATGAAAAGATTTCGGCTTCAAAAAAGTTGACCATTTTCATGAAAAGATTTCGGCTTCAAAAAAGTTGAAAATTTTCATGAAGTATTTCGGCATCAAAAAAATTTAACATTTTCATGAAAAGATTTCGGCTTCAAAAAAGTTGACCATTTTCATGAAAAGATTTCGGCTTCAAAAAAGTTGAAAATTTTCATGAAAAGATTTCGGCTTCAAAAAAGTTGACCATTTTCATGAAAAGATTTCGGCTTCAAAAAAGTTGAACATTTTCATGAAAAGATTTCGGCTTCAAAAAAGTTGAAAATTTTCATGAAGTATTTTGGCTTCAAAAAAATGGAACATTTTTATGAAAAGATTTCGGCTTCAAAAAACATGAACATTTTCATGAAAAGATTTCGGCTTCAAAAAAGTTGAAAATTTTCATGAAAAGATTTCTGCTTCAAAAAAGGTGAAAATTTACATGAAAAGATTTCGACTTCAAAAAAGTCTAAGATTTTCATGAAAAGATTTCTGCTTCAAAAAAGGTGAAAATTTTTTAATGAAAAGATTTCGGCTTCAAAAAGTTGAAAATTTTCATGAAAAGATTTCGGCTTCAAAAAAGTTGAAAATTTTCATGAAAAGATTTCGTCTTCAAAAAAGTAGACCATTTTCATGAAAAGATTTCGGCTTCAAAAAAGTTGACCATTTTCATGAAAAGATTTCGGCTTCAAAAAAGTTGAAAATTTTCATGAAGTATTTCGGCTTCAAAAAAATTTAACATTTTCATGAAAAGATTTCGGCTTCAAAAAAGTTGACCATTTTCATGAAAAGATTTCGGCTTCAAAAAAGTTGAAAATTTTCATGAAAAGATTTCGGTTTCAAAAAGTTGAAAATTTTCATGAAAAGAACTCGGCTTCAAAAAAGTTGAACAATTTCATGAAAAGATTTCGGCTTCAAAAAAGTTGAAAATTTTCATGAAGTATTTCGGCTTCAAAAAAATGGAACATTTTCATAAAAAGATTTCGGCTTCAAAAAACATGAACATTTTCATGAAAAGATTTCGGCTTCAAAAAAGTTGAAAATTTTCATGAAAAGATTTCTGCTTCAAAAAAGTTGAAAATTTTCATGAAAAGATTTCTGCTTCAAAAAAGTTGAAAATTTACATGAAAAGATTTCGACTTCAAAAAAGTCTAAGATTTTCATGAAAAGATTTCTGCTTCAAAAAAGGTGAAAATTTTTTAATGAAAAGATTTCGGCTTCAAAAAGTTGAAAATTTTCATGAAAAGATTTCTGCTTCAAAAAAGTTGAAAATTTTCATGAAAAGATTTCTGCTTCAAAAAAGTTAAAAATTTTCATGAAAAGATCTCGGCTTCAAAAAGTTGAAAATTTTCATGAAAAGATCTCGGCTTCAAAAAAGTTGAACATTTTCATGAAAAGATTTCGGCTTCAAAAAATTTGAAAATTTTCATGAAGTATTTCTGCTTCAATAAAATGGAACATATTCATGAAAAGATTTCGGCTTCAAAAAACATGAACATTTTCATGAAAAGATTTCGGCTTCAAAAAAGTTGAAAATTTTCATGAAAAGATTTCGACTTCAAAAAAGTTGAAAATTTACATGAAAAGATTTCTGCTTCAAAAAAGTCTAAGATTTTCATGAAAATATTTCTGCTTCAAAAAAGGTGAAAATTTTTTAATGAAAAGATTTCGGCTTCAAAAAGTTGAAAATTTTCATGAAAAGATTTCGGCTTCAAAAAGTTGAAAATTTTCATGAAAAGATTTCGGCTTCAAAAAGTTGAAAATTTTCATGAAAAGATTTCGGCTTCAAAAAAGTTGAAACTTTTAATAAAAAGATTTCGTCTTAAAAAAAGTAGACCAATTTCATGAAAAGATTTCGGCTACAAAAAAGTTGAACATTTTCATGAAAAGATTTCGGCTTCAAAAAAGTTGACCATTTTCATGAAAAGATTTCGGCTTCAAAAAAGTTGAAAATTTTCATGAAGTATTTCGGCTTCAAAAAAATTTAACATTTTCATGAAAAGATTTCGGCTTCAAAAAAGTTGACCATTTTCATGAAAAGATTTCGGCTTCAAAAAAGTTGAAAATTTTCATGAAAAGATTTCGGCTTCAAAAAAGTTGACCATTTTCATGAAAAGATTTCGGCTTCAAAAAAGTTGAACATTTTCATGAAAAGATTTCTGCTTCAAAAAAGTTGAAAATTTTCATGAAAAGATTTCGGCATCAAAAAGTTGAAAATTTTCATGAAAAGATTTCGGCTTCAAAAAAGTTGAAAATTTTCATGAAAAGATTTCGGCTTCAAAAAGTTGACCATTTTCATGAAAAGATTTCGGCTTCAAAAAAGTTGAACATTTTCATGAAAAGATTTCTGCTTCAAAAAAGTTGAACATTTTCATGAAAAGATTTCTGCTTCAAAAAAGTTGAACATTTTCATGAAAAGATTTCTGCTTCAAAAAAGTTGAAAATTTTCATGAAAAGATTTCGGCATCAAAAAGTTGAAAATTTTCATGAAAAGATTTCTGCTTCAAAAAAGTTGAAAATTTACATGAAAAGATTTCGACTTCAAAAAAGTCTAAGATTTTCATGAAAAGATTTCGGCTTCAAAAAGTTGAAAATTTTCATGAAAAGATTTCTGCTTCAAAAAAGTTGAAAATTTTCATGACAGGATTTTGGCTTCAAAAAGGTTGAAAACTTTCATGAACTTTTTCGACTTCAAAAAAGTCGAAGATTTTCATGAAGTATTTCGGCTGCAAAAAAATGGAACATTTTCATGAAAAGATTTCGACTTCAAAAAAGTCGAAGATTTTCATGAAGTATTTCGGCTCCAAAAAAGTTGAACATTTTCATGAAAAGATTTCGGTTTCAAAAAGTTGAACATTTTCATGAAAAGATCTCGGCTTCAAAAAAGTTGAACATTTTCATGAAAAGATTTCGGCTTCAAAAAAGTTGACCATTTTCATGAAAAGATTTCAGCTTCAAAAAAGTTGAAAATTTTCATGTAAAGATTTCAGCTTCAAAAAGGTTGAAAACTTTCATGAACTATTTCGACTTCAAAAAAGTCGAAGATTTTCATGAAAAGATTTCGGCTTCAAAAAAGTTGAAAATTTTCATGAAAAGATTTCGGTTTCAAAAAGTTGAAAATTTTCATGAAAAGATCTCGGCTTCAAAAAAGTTGAACATTTTCATGAAAAGATTTCTGCTTCAAAAAAGTTGAAAATTTTCATGAAAAGATTTCGGCTTCAAACAGTTGACCATTTTCATGAAAAGATTTCGGCTTCAAAAAAGTCTAAAATTTTCATGAAAAGATTTATGCTTCAAAAAAGATGAAAATTTTCATGAAAAGATTTCGGATTCAAAAAGTTGAAAATTTTCATGAAAAGATTTCGGCTTCAAAAAAGTTGAACATTTTCATGAAAAGATTTCGGCTTCAAAAAAGTTGAACATTTTCATGAAAAGATTTCTGCTTCAAAAAAGTTGAAAATTTTCATGAAAAGATCTCGGCTTCAAAAAAGTTGAACATTTTCATGAAAAGATTTCGGCTTCAAAAAAGTTGAAAATTTTCATGAAAAGATTTCGGTTTCAAAAAGTTGAAAATTTTAATGAAAAGATCTCGGCTTCAAAAAAGTTGAACATTTTCATGAAGTATTTCGGCTTCAAAAAAATGGAACATTTTCATGAAAAGATTTCGGCTTCAAAAAACTTGAACATTTTCATGAAAAGATTTCGGCTTCAAAAAAGATGAACATTTTCATGAAAAGATTTCGGCTTCAAAAAAGTTGAAAATTTACATGAAAAGATTTCGACTTCAAAAAAGTCTAAGATTTTCATGAAAAGATTTCTGCTTCAAAAAAGTTGAAAATTTTCATGAAAAGATTTCGGCTTCAAAAAAGTTGAAAATTTTCATGAAAAGATTTCGGTTTCAAAAAGTTGAACATTTTCATGAAAAGATCTCGGCTTCAAAAAAGTTGAACATTTTCATGAAAAGATTTCGGCTTCAAAAAAGTTGACCATTTTCATGAAAAGATTTCAGCTTCAAAAAAGTTGAAAATTTTCATGTAAAGATTTCAGCTTCAAAAAGGTTGAAAACTTTCATGAACTATTTCGACTTCAAAAAAGTCGAAGATTTTCATGAAAAGATTTCGGCTTCAAAAAAGTTGAAAATTTTCATGAAAAGATTTCGGTTTCAAAAAGTTGAAAATTTTCATGAAAAGATCTCGGCTTCAAAAAAGTTGAACATTTTCATGAAAAGATTTCTGCTTCAAAAAAGTTGAAAATTTTCATGAAAAGATTTCGGCTTCAAACAGTTGACCATTTTCATGAAAAGATTTCGGCTTCAAAAAAGTCTAAAATTTTCATGAAAAGATTTATGCTTCAAAAAAGATGAAAATTTTCATGAAAAGATTTCGGATTCAAAAAGTTGAAAATTTTCATGAAAAGATTTCGGCTTCAAAAAAGTTGAACATTTTCATGAAAAGATTTCGGCTTCAAAAAAGTTGAACATTTTCATGAAAAAATTTCTGCTTCAAAAAAGTTGAAAATTTTCATGAAAAGATCTCGGCTTCAAAAAAGTTGAACATTTTCATGAAAAGATTTCGGCTTCAAAAAAGTTGAAAATTTTCATGAAAAGATTTCGGTTTCAAAAAGTTGAAAATTTTAATGAAAAGATCTCGGCTTCAAAAAAGTTGAACATTTTCATGAAAAGATTTCGGCTTCAAAAAAGATGAACATTTTCATGAAAAGATTTCGGCTTCAAAAAAGTTGAAAATTTACATGAAAAGATTTCGACTTCAAAAAAGTCTAAGATTTTCATGAAAAGATTTCTGCTTCAAAAAAGTTGAAAATTTTCATGAAAAGATTTCGGCTTCAAAAAAGTTGAAAATTTTCATGAAAAGATTTCCGTTTCAAAAAATTGAAAATTTTCATGAAAAGATTTCAGATTCAAAAAGGTTGAAAACTTTCATGAACTATTTCGACTTCAAAAAAGTCAAAGATTTTCATGAAAAGATTTCGGCTTCAAAAAAGTTGAAAATTTTCATGAAAAGATTTCGGCTTCAAAAATGTTGAAAATTTTCATGAAAAGATCTCGGCTTCAAAAAAGTTGTACATTTTCATGAAAAGATTTCTGCTTCAAAAAAGTTGACCATTTTCATGAAAAGATTTCTGCTTCAAAAAAGTTGAAAATTTACATGAAAAGATTTCGACTTCAAAAAAGTCTAAGATTTTCATGAAAAGATTTCTGCTTCAAAAAAGTTGAAAATGTTCATGAAAAGATTTCGGCTTCAAAAAAGTTGAAAATTTTCATGAAGTATTTCTGCTGCAAAAAAATGGAACATTTTCATGAAAAGATTTCGGCTTCAAAAAAGTTGAACATTTTCATGAAAAGATTTCGGCTTCAAAAAAGTTGAACATTTTCATGAAATGATTTCTGCTTCAAAAAAGTTGAAAATTTACATGAAAAGATTTCGACTTCAAAAAAGTCTAAGATTTTCATGAAAAGATTTCTGCTTCAAAAAAGTTGAAAATTTTCATGAAAAGATTTCGGCTTCAAAAAGTTGAAAATTTTCATGAAAAGATTTCGGCTTCAAAAAAGTTGACCATTTTCATGAAAAGATTTCGGCTTCAAAAAAGTTGAAAATTTTCATGAAAAGATTTCGGTTTCAAAAAGTTGAAAATTTTCATGAAAAGATCTCGTCTACAAAAAAGTTGAACATTTTCATGAAAAGATTTCGGCTTCAAAAAAGTTGACCATTTTCATGAAAAGATTTCAGCTTCAAAAAAGTTGAAAATTTTCATGAAAAGATTTCGGTTTCAAAAAGTTGAAAATTTTCATGAAAAGATTTCGGTTTCAAAAAGTTGAACATTTTCATGAAAAGATTTATGCTTCAAAAAAGATGAAAATTTTCATGAAAAGATTTCGGCTTTAAAAAATTGAAAATTTTCATGAAGTATTTCGACTACAAAAAAGTCTAAAATTTTCATGAAAAGATTTATGTTTCAAAAAATATGAAAATTTTCATGAAAAGATTTCGGCTTCAAAAAGTTGAAAATTTTCATGAAATGATTTCGGCATCAAAAAAGTTCAACATTTTCATGAAAAGATTTCGGCTTCAAAAAAGTTGAACATTTTCATGAAAAGATTTCGGCTTCAAAAAAGTTGAACATTTTCATGAAAAGATTTCTGCTTCAAAAAAGTTGAAAATTTTCATGAAAAGATCTCGGCTTCAAAAAAGTTGAACATTTTCATGAAAAGATTTCGGCTTCAAAAAAGTTGAACATTTTCATGAAAAGATTTCGGTTTCAAAAAGTTGAAAATTTTAATGAAAAGATCTCGGCTTCAAAAAAGTTGAACATTTTCATGAAGTATTTCGGCTTCAAAAAAATGGAACATTTTCATGAAAAGATTTCGGCTTCAAAAAACTTGAACATTTTCATGAAAAGATTTCGGCTTCAAAAAAGATGAACATTTTCATGAAAAGATTTCGGCTTCAAAAAAGTTGAAAATTTACATGAAAAGATTTCGACTTCAAAAAAGTCTAAGATTTTCATGAAAAGATTTCTGCTTCAAAAAAGTTGAAAATTTTCATGAAAAGATTTCGGCTTCAAAAAAGTTGAAAATTTTCATGAAAAGATTTCAGATTCAAAAAGGTTGAAAACTTTCATGAACTATTTCGACTTCAAAAAAGTCAAAGATTTTCATGAAAAGATTTCGGCTTCAAAAAAGTTGAAAATTTTCATGAAAAGATTTCGGCTTCAAAAATGTTGAAAATTTTCATGAAAAGATCTCGGCTTCAAAAAAGTTGTGCATTTTCATGAAAAGATTTCTGCTTCAAAAAAGTTGACCATTTTCATGAAAAGATTTCTGCTTCAAAAAAGTTGAAAATTTACATGAAAAGATTTCGACTTCAAAAAAGTCTAAGATTTTCATGAAAAGATTTCTGCTTCAAAAAAGTTGAAAATTTTCATGAAAAGATTTCGGCTTCAAAAAAGTTTAAAATTTTCATGAAGTATTTCTGCTGCAAAAAAATGGAACATTTTCATGAAAAGATTTCGGCTTCAAAAAAGTTGAACATTTTCATGAAAAGATTTCGGCTTCAAAAAAGTTGAACATTTTCATGAAATGATTTCTGCTTCAAAAAAGTTGAAAATTTACATGAAAAGATTTCGACTTCAAAAAAGTCTAAGATTTTCATGAAAAGATTTCTGCTTCAAAAAAGTTGAAAATTTTCATGAAAAGATCTCGGCTTCAAAAAAGTTGACCATTTTCATGAAAAGATTTCGGCTTCAAAAAAGTTGAAAATTTTCATGAAAAGATTTCGGCTTCAAAAAAGTTGAAAATTTTCATGAAAAGATTTCGGTTTCAAAAAGTTGAAAATTTTCATGAAAAGATCTCGTCTTCAAAAAAGTTGAACATTTTCATGAAAAGATTTTGGCTTCAAAAAATTTGACCATTTTCATGAAAAGATTTCAGCTTCAAAAAAGTTGAAAATTTTCATGAAAAGATTTCGGTTTCAAAAAGTTGAACATTTTCATGAAAAGATTTCGGCTTCAAAAAAATTGAACATTTTCATGAAAAGATTTCGGCTTCAAAAAAGTTGAAGATTTTCATGAAAAGATTTCTGCTTCAAAAAAGTTGAAAATTTACATGAAAAGATTTCTGCTTCAAAAAAGTCTAAGATTTTCATGAAAAGATTTCTGCTTCAAAAAAGTTGAAAATTTTCATGAAAAGATTTCGCTTTCAAAAAGTTGAAAATTTTCATGAAAAGATTTCGGCTTCAAAAAAGTTGAAAATTTTCATGAAAAGATTTTGGTTTCAAAAAGTTGAAAATTTTCATGAAAAGATTTCAGCTTCAAAAAGGTTGAAAACTTTCATGAACTATTTCGACTTCAAAAAAGTCGAAGATTTTCATGAAAAGATTTCGGCTTCAAAAAAGTTGAAAATTTTCATGAAGTATTTCGGCTGCAAAAAAGTCTAAAATTTTCATGAAAAGATTTATGCTTCAAAAAAGATGAAAATTTTCATGAAAAGATTTCGGCTTCAAAAAGTTTAAAATTTTCATGAAAAGATTTCGGCATCAAAAAAGTTGAACATTTTCATGAAAAGATTTGGGCTTCAAAAAAGTTGAAAATTTTCATGAAAAGATTTAGGTTTCAAAAAAGTTGAAAATTTTCATGAAAAGATTTCGGCTTCAAAAAAGTTGAAAATTTTCATGAAAAGATTTAGACTTCAAAAAAGTTGAATATTTTCATCAAGTATTTCGGCTTCAAAAAAGTCGAAGATTTTCATGAAAAGATTTCTGCTTCAAAAAAGTTGAAAATTTTCATGACAGGATTTTAGCTTCAAAAAAGTTGAAGATTTTCATGAAAAGATTTTGTTTTCAAAAAGTTGAAAATTTTAATGAAAAGATTTCGGCTTCAAAAAAGTTGAACATTTTCATGAAAAGATTTCTGCTTCAAAAAAGTTGAAAATTTTCATGAAGTATTTCGGCTTCAAAAAAATGGAACATTTTCATGAAAAGATTTCGGCTTCAAAAAAGTCTAAGATTTTCATGAAAAGATTTCTGCTTCAAAAAAGTTGAAAATTTTCATGAAAAGATTTCGGCTTCAAAAAAGTTGAAAATTTTCATGAAAAGATTTCGGCTTCAAAAAAGTTGAAAATTTTCATGAAAAGATTTCGGCTTCAAAAAGGTTGAAAACTTTCATGAAAAGATTTCGGTTTCAAAAAGTTGAAAATTTTCATGAAAAGATTTCTGCTTCAAAAAAGTTGAAAATTTTCATTAACTATTTCGGCATCAAAAAAGTTGAAAATTTTCATGAAAAGATTTCGTTTTCAAAAAGTTGAAAATTTTCATGAAAAGATTAATGCTTCAAAAAAGTTGAAAACTTTCATGAACTATTTCGACTTCAAAAAAGTCGAAGATTTTCATGAAAAGATTTCGGCTTCAAAAAAGTTGAAAATTTTCATGAAGTATTTCGGCTGCAAAAAAGTCTAAAATTTTCATGAAAAGATTTATGCTTCAAAAAAGATGAAAATTTTCATGAAAAGATTTCGGCTTCAAAAAGTTGAAAATTTTCATGAAAAGATTTCGGCTTCAAAAAAGTTGACCATTTTCATGAAAAGATTTCGGCTTCAAAAAATTTGAAAATTTTCATGAAAAGATTTCGGTTTCAAAAAGTTGAAAATTTTCATGAAAAGATTAATGCTTCAAAAAAGTTGAAAACTTTCATGAACTATTTCGACTTCAAAAAAGTCGAAGATTTTCATGAAAAGATTTCGGCTTCAAAAAAGTTGAAAATTTTCATGAAGTATTTCTGCTGCAAAAAAGTTGAACATTTTCATGAAAAGATTTCTGCTTCAAAAAAGTTGAACATTTTCATGAAAAGATTTCGGCTTCAAAAAAGTTGAAAATTTTCATGAAGTATTTCGGCTTCAAAAAAATGGAACATTTTCATGAAAAGATTTCGGCTTCAAAAAAGTTGAACATTTTCATGAAAAGATTTCGGCTTCAAAAAAGTTGAAGATTTTCATGAAAAGATTTCTGCTTCAAAAAAGTTGAAAATTTTCATGAAAAGATTTCGGCTTCAAAAAGTTGAAAATTTTCATGAAAAGATTTTGGTTTCAAAAAGTGGAAAATTTTCATGAAAAGATTTATGCTTCAGAAAAGATGAAAATTTTCATGAAAAGATTTTGGCTTTAAAAAATTGAAAATTTTCATGAAGTATTTCGACTACAAAAAAGTCTAAAATTTTCATGAAAAGATTTATGTTTCAAAAAAAATGAAAATTTTCATGAAAAGATTTAGGCTTCAAAAAGTTGAAAATTTTCATGAAATGATTTCGGCATCAAAAAAGTTCAACATTTTCATGAAAAGATTTCGGCTTCAAAAAAGTCGAAAATTTTCATGAACTATTTCGGCATCAAAAAAGTTGAAAATTTTCATGAAAAGATTTCGGCTTCAAAAACGTTGAAAATTTTCATGAAAAGATTTCGGTTTCAAAAAAGTTGAATATTTTCATCAAGTATTTCGGCTTCAAAAAAGTCGAAAATTTTCATGAACTATTTTGGCATCAAAAAAGTTGAAAATTTTCATGAAAAGATTTCTGTTTCAAAAAAGTTGAAAATTTTCATGAAAAGATTTCGGCTTCAAAAAAGTTGAAAATTTTCATGAAAAGATTTAGACTTCAAAAAAGTTGAATATTTTCATCAAGTATTTCGGCTTCAAAAAAGTCGAAGATTTTCATGAAAAGATTTCTGCATCAAAAAAGTTGAAAATTTTCATGACAGGATTTTGTTTTCAAAAAAGTTGAAAATTTTCATGAAAAGATTTCGGCTTCAAAAAAGTTGACCATTTTCATGAAAAGATTTCTGCTTCAAAAAAGTTGAAAATTTTCATGAAAAGATTTTGTTTTCAAAAAGTTGAAAATTTTAATGAAAAGATTTCGGCTTCAAAAAAGTTGAACATTTTCATGAAAAGATTTCGGCTTCAAAAAAGTTGAAAATTTTCATGAAGTATTTCGGCTTCAAAAAAATGGAACATTTTCATGAAAAGATTTCGGCTTCAAAAAAGTCTAAGATTTTCATGAAAAGATTTCTGCTTCAAAAAAGTTGAAAATTTTCATGAAAAGATTTCGGCTTCAAAAAGTTGAAAATTTTCATGAAAAGATTTCGGCTTCAAAAAAGTTGACCATTTTCATAAAAAGATTTAGGCTTCAAAAAAGTTGAAAATTTTCATGAAAAGATTTCGGTTTCAAAAAGTTGAAAATTTTCATGAAAAGATTTCTGCTTCAAAAAAGCTGAAAATTTACATGAAAAGATTTCTGCTTCAAAAAAGTCTAAGATTTTCATGAAAAGATTTCTGCTTCCAAAAAGTTGAAAATTTTCATGAAAAGATTTCGGCTTCAAAAAAGTTGACCATTTTCATGAAAAGATTTCGGCTTCAAAAAAGTTGAAAATTTTCATGAAAAGATTTCGGTTTCAAAAAGTTGAAAATTTTCATGAAAAGATCTCGGCTTCAAAAAAGTTGAACATTTTCATGAAAAGATTTCGGCTTCAAAAAAGTTGAAAATTTACATGAAAAGATTTCGACTTCAAAAAAGTCTAAGATTTTCATGAAAAGATCTCGGCTTCAAAAAAGTTGAACATTTTCATGAAAAGATTTCGTCATCAAAAAAGTTGAAAATTTTCATGAAAAGATTTCGGTTTCAAAAAAGTTGAACATTTTCATGAAAAGATTTCGGATTCAAAAAAGTTGAAAATTTTCATGAAAAGATTTCGGTTTCAAAAAGTTGAAAATTTTCATGAAAAGATCTCGGCTTCAAAAAAGTTGAACATTTTCATGAAAAGATTTCGGCTTCAAAAAAGTTGAAAATTTTCATGAAAAGATTTCGCTTTCAAAAAGTTGAAGATTTTCATGAAAAGATTTCGGCTTCAAAAAAGTTGAAAATTTTCATGAACTATTTCTTCTGCAAAAAAGTTGAACATTTTCATGAAAAGATTTCTGCTTCAAAAAAGTTTAACATTTTCATGAAAAGATTTCGGCTTCAAAAAAGTTGAAAATTTTCATGAAAAGATCTCGTCTTCAAAAAAGTTGAACATTTTCATGAAAAGATTTCGGCTTCAAAAAAGTTGACCATTTTCATGAAAAGATTTCGGCTTCAAAAAAATTGAAAATTTTCATGAAAAGATTTTGGTTTCAAAAAGTGGAAAATTTTCATGAAAAGATTTTGGCTTCAAAAAGTTGAAAATTTTCATGAATTATTTCGGCTTCAAAAAAGTTGAACATTTTCATGAAAAGATTTCGGTTTCAAAAAGTTGAGAATTTTCATGAAAAGATTTCGGCTTCAAAAAAGTTGAACATTTTCATGAAAAGATTTCTTCTTCAAAAAAGTTGAAAATTTTCATGAAAAGATTTTGGTTTCAAAAAGTTGAAAATTTTCATGAATTATTTCGGCTTCAAAAAAATGAAACATTTTCATGAACATTTTCAAAAAGTCGAAAATTTTATGAAAAGGTTTCGGCTTCAAAAAAGTTGAAAATTTTCATGAAAAGATTTCGGCTTCAAAAAAGTTGAAAATTTTCATGAAAAGATTTCGGGTTCAAAAAAGTTGAAAATTTTCATGAACTATTTCGGCATCAAAAAAGTTGAAAATTTTCATGAAAAGATTTAGGTTTCAAAAAAGTTGAATATTTTCATCAAGTATTTCGGCTTCAAAAAAGTCGAAGATTTTCATGAAAAGATTTCTGCTTCAAAAAAGTTGAAAATTTTCATGACAGGATTTTGGCTTCAAAAAAGTTGAAAATTTTCATGAAAAGATTTCGGCTTCAAAAAAGTTGAACATTTTCATGAAAAGATTTCTGCTTCAAAAAAGTTGAAAAATTACATGAAAAGATTTTGGTTTCAAAAAGTTGAAAATTTTCATGAAAAGATTTCGGCTTCAAAAAAGTTGAACATTTTCATGAAAAGATTTCTGCTTCAAAAAAGTTGAACATTTTCATGAAAAGATTTCGGCTTCAAAAAAGTTGAAAATTTATATTAAAAGATTTCGGCTTCAAAAAAGTCAAAAATTTTCATGAAGAATTTCGGCTTCAAAAAAGTCAACGATTTTCATGAAAAGATTTCTGCTTCAAAAAAGTTGAAAATTTTCATGAAAAGATTTCTGCTTCAAAAAAGTTGAAAATTTTCATGAAAAGATTTTGGTTTCAAAAAGTTGAAAATTTTCATGAATTATTTCGGCTTCAAAAAAATGAAACATTTTCATGAACATTTTCAAAAAGTCGAAAATTTTATGAAAAGATTTCGGCTTCAAAAAAGTTGAAAATTTTCATGAAAAGATTTCGGCTTCAAAAAAGTTGAAAATTTTCATGAAAAGATTTCGGGTTCAAAAAAGTTGAAAATTTTCATGAACTATTTCGGCATCAAAAAAGTTGAAAATTTTCATGAAAAGATTTAGGTTTCAAAAAAGTTGAATATTTTCATCAAGTATTTCGGCTTCAAAAAAGTCGAAGATTTTCATGAAAAGATTTCTGCTTCAAAAAAGTTGAAAATTTTCATGACAGGATTTTGGCTTCAAAAAAGTTGAAAATTTTCATGAAAAGATTTCGGCTTCAAAAAAGTTGAACATTTTCATGAAAAGATTTCTGCTTCAAAAAAGTTGAAAAATTACATGAAAAGATTTTGGTTTCAAAAAGTTGAAAATTTTCATGAAAAGATTTCGGCTTCAAAAAAGTTGAACATTTTCATGAAAAGATTTCTGCTTCAAAAAAGTTGAACATTTTCATGAAAAGATTTCGGCTTCAAAAAAGTTGAAAATTTATATTAAAAGATTTCGGCTTCAAAAAAGTCAAAAATTTTCATGAAGAATTTCGGCTTCAAAAAAGTCAACGATTTTCATGAAAAGATTTCTGCTTCAAAAAAGTTGAAAATTTTCATGAAGTTTTTCAGCTTCAAAAAAGTTGAAAATTTTCATGAAGTATTTCGGCTTCAAAAAAATCAACGATTTTCATGAAAAGAATTCGGCTTCAAAAAAGTTGAAAATTTTCATGAAGTTTTGCGTCATCAAAAAAGTTGAAAATTTACATGAAAAGATTTCGACTTCAAAAAAGTCTAAGATTTTCATGAAAAGATTTCTGCTTCAAAAAAGTTGAAAATTTTCATGAAAAGATTTCAGCTTCAAAAAAGTTGAAAATTTTCATGAAAAGATTTTGGTTTCAAAAAGTTGAAAATTTTCATGAATTATTTCGGCTTCAAAAAAATGGAACATTTTCATGAAAAGATTTAGGCTTTAAAAAAGTTGACCATTTTCATGAAAAGATTTCTGCTTCAAAAAAGTTTAAAATTTACATGAAAAGATTTCGACTTCAAAAAAGTCTAAGGTTTTCATGAAAAGATTTCTGCTTCAAAAAAGTTGAAAATTTTCATGAAAAGATTTCGGCTTCAAAAAGTTGAAAATTTTCATGAAAAGATTTCGGCTTCAAAAAAGTTGACCATTTTCATGAAAATATTTCGGCTTCAAAAAAGTTGAAAATTTTCATGAAAAGATCTCGGCTTCAAAAAAGTTGCAGATTTTCATGAAAAGATTTCTGCTTCAAAAAAGTTGAAAATTTTCATGACAGGATTTTAGCTTTAAAAAAGTTGAAAATTTTCATGAAGTATTTCGGCTTCAAAAAGGTTGAAAACTTTCATGAAGTATTTCAGCTTCAAAAAAGTCGAAGATTTTCATGAAAAGATTTCTGCTTCAAAAAAGTTGAACATTTTCATGACAGGATTTTGGCTTTAAAAAAAGTAGAAATTTTCATAAAGTGTTTCGGCTTCAAAAAGGTTGAAATCTTTCATGAACTATTTCGACTTCAAAAAAGTTGAAGATTTTCATGAAAAGATTTCTGCTTCAAAAAAGTTGAACATTTTCATGAAAAGATTTCTGCTTCAAAAAAGTTGAAAATTTACATGAAAAGATTTCGACTTCAAAAAAGTCTAAGATTTTCATGAAAAGATTTCGGCTTCAAAAGAGTTGAAAATTTACATGAAAAGATTTCGACTTCAAAAAAGTTGAAAATTTTCATGAAGTATTTCGGCTTCAAAAAAATGGAACATTTTCATGAAAAGATTTCTGCTTCAAAAAAGTTGAAAATTTACATGAAAAGATTTCGGCTTTAAAAAAGTTGAAAATTTTCATGAAAAGATTTTGGCTTCAAAAAAGTTAAACATTTTCATGAAAAGATTTCTGCTTCAAAAAAGTTTAAAATTTACATGAAAAGATTTCGGCTTCAAAAAAGTTGAAAATTTTCATGAAAGAATTTCGGCTTCAAAAAAGTTGAAGATTTTCATGAAAAGATTTCTGCTTCAAAAAAGTTGAAAATTTTCATGAAAAGATTTCTGCTTCAAAAAAGTTGAAAATTTTTCATGACAGGATTATGGCTTCAAAAAAGTTGAAAATTTTCATGAAAAGATTTCGGCTTCAAAAAAGTTGAAAATTTTCATGAAAAGATTTAGACTTCAAAAAAGTTGAAAATTTTCATGAACTATTTCGGCTTCAAAAAAGTTGAAAATTTTCATGAACAGATTTCGGCTTCAAAAAAGTTGAAAATTTTCATGAAGAGATTTAGACTTCAAAAAAGTCTAAGATTTTCACGAAAAGATTTCGGCTTCAAAAAACTTGAAAATGTTCATGAATTTTTTCGCCTTCAAAAAAGTCTAAAATTTTCATGAAAAGATTTCGGCTTCAAAAAACTTGAAAATTTTCATGAACTATTTCGGCATCAAAAAAGTTGAAAATTTTCATGAAAAGATTTAGGTTTCAAAAAAGTTGAACATTTTCATGAAGTAATTCGGCTTCAAAAAAGTCGAAAATTTTCATGAACTATTTCGGCTTCAAAAAACTTGAAAATTTTCATGAAAAGATTTCTGCTTCAAAAAAGTTGAAAATTTTCATGAAAAGATTTCGGCTACAAAAAAGTTGAAAATTTTCATGAAAAGATTTAGACTTCAAAAAAGTTGAATATTTTCATCAAGTATTTCGGCTTCAAAAAAGTCGAAAATTTTCATGAAAAGATTTCTGCTTCAAAAAAGTTGAAAATTTTCATGACAGGATTTTTGCTCCAAAAAAGTTGAAAATTTTCATGAAAAGATTTCTGCTTCAAAAAAGTTGAACATTTTCATGACAGGATTTTGGCTTTAAGAAAGTTGAACATTTTCATGAAAAGATTTCGGCTTCAAAAAAGTTGAAAATTTTCATGAAAAGATTTAGACTTCAAAAGAGTTGAATATTTTCATCAAGTATTTCGGCTTCAAAAAAGTCGAACATTTTCATGAAAAGATTTCTGCTTCAAAAATGTTGAAAAATTACATGAAAAGATTTTGGTTTCAAAAAAGTTGACCATTTTCATGAAAAGATTTCTGCTTCAAAAAAGTTGAAAATTTTCATGACAGGATTTTAGCTTTAAAAAAGTTGAAAATTTTCATGAAGTATTTCGGCTTCAAAAAGGTTGAAAACTTTCATGAAGTATTTCAGCTTCAAAAAAGTCGAAGATTTTCATGAAAAGATTTCTGCTTCAAAAAAGTTGAACATTTTCATGACAGGATTTTGGCTTTAAAAAAAGTAGAAATTTTCATAAAGTGTTTCGGCTTCAAAAAGGTTGAAATCTTTCATGAACTATTTCGACTTCAAAAAAGTTGAAGATTTTCATGAAAAGATTTCTGCTTCAAAAAAGTTGAACATTTTCATGAAAAGATTTCTGCTTCAAAAAAGTTGAAAATTTACATGAAAAGATTTCGACTTCAAAAAAGTCTAAGATTTTCATGAAAAGATTTCGGCTTCAAAAGAGTTGAAAATTTACATGAAAAGATTTCAACTTCAAAAAAGTTGAAAATTTTCATGAAGTATTTCGGCTTCAAAAAAATGGAACATTTTCATGAAAAGATTTCTGCTTCAAAAAAGTTGAAAATTTACATGAAAAGATTTCGGCTTTAAAAAAGTTGAAAATTTTCATGAAAAGATTTCGGCTTCAAAAAGTTGAAAATTTTCATGAAAAGATTTTGGCTTCAAAAAAGTTAAACATTTTCATGAAAAGATTTCTGCTTCAAAAAAGTTTGAAATTTACATGAAAAGATTTCGGCTTCAAAAAAGTTGAAAATTTTCATGAAAAGATTTCGGTTTCAAAAAGTTGAAAATGTTCATGAAAAGATCTCGGCTTCAAAAAAGTTGAACATTTTCATGAAAAGATTTCGGCTTCAAAAAAGTTGAACATTTTCATGAAAAGATTTCGACTTCAAAAAAGTTGAAAATTTTCATGAAAAGATTTCTGCTTCAAAAAAGTTGAAAATTTTCATGAAAAGATTTCGGCTTCAAAAAGTTGAAAATTTTCATGAAAAGATTTTGGCTTCAAAAAGTTGACCATTTTCATGAAAAGATTTTGGCTTCAAAAAAGTTGAAAATTTTCATGAAAAGATTTCGGTTTCAAAAAGTTGAAAATTTTCATGAAAAGATTTCTGCTTCAAAAAAGTTGAAAATTTTCATGACAGGATTTTAGCTTTAAAAAAGGTAATAATTTTCATGAAGTATTTCGGCTTCAAAAAGGTTGAAAACTTTCATGAAGTATTTCAGCTTCAAAAAAGTCGAAGATTTTCATGAAAAGATTTCTGCTTCAAAAAAGTTGAAAATTTTCATGAAAAGATTTCGGCTTCAAAAAAGTTTAAAATTTTCATGAAAAGATTTCGGCTTGAAAAAAGTTAAACATTTTCATGAAGTATTTCGGCTTGAAAAAAGTTGAAAATTTACATTAAAAGATTTCGGCTTCAAAAAAGTTGAAAACTTTCATGAAGTATTTCGGCTTCAAAAAAGTTGAAAATTTTCATGAAAAGATTTCTACTTCAAAAAGTTGGAAATTTTCATGAAAAGATTTCGGCTTCAAAAAAGTTGAAGATTTTCATGAAAAGATTTCTGCTTCAAAAAAGTTGAAAATTTTCATGACAGGATTTTAGCTTTAAAAAAGTTAAAAATTTTCATGAAGTATTTCGGCTTCAAAAAGGTTGAAAACTTTCATGAAAAGATTTCAGCTTCAAAAAAGTCGAAGATTTTCATGAAAAGATTTAGCCTTCAAAAAAGTTGAAAATTTACATGAAAATATTTCGGCTTCAAAAAAGTTGAAAATTTTCATGAAAAGATTTTGGTTTCAAAAAGTTGAAAATTTTCATGAAAAGATTTCGGCTTCAAAAAAGTTGAACATTTTCATGAAAAGATTTTGGTTTCAAAAAGTTGAAAATTTTCATGAAAAGATTTCAGCTTCAAAAAGGTTGAAAACTTTCATGAACTATTTCGACTTCAAAAAAGTCGAAGATTTTCATGAAAAGATTTCGGCTTCAAAAAAGTTGAACATTTTCATGAAAAGATTTCGGCTTCAAAAAAGTTGAACATTTTCATGAAAAGATTTCTGCTTCAAAAAAGTTGAACATTTTCATGAAGTATTTCGGCTTGAAAAAAGTTGAAAATTTACATTAAAAGATTTCGGCTTCAAAAAAGTCAAAAACTTTCATGAAGTATTTCGGATTCAAAAAAGTTGAAAATTTTCATGAAAAGATTTCTACTTCAAAAAGTTGAAAATTATCATGAAAAGATTTCGGCTTCAAAAAAGTTGAAAATTTTCATGAAAAGAATTCGGCTTCAAAAAAGATGAACATTTTCATGAAGTATTTAAGTATCAAAAAAGTTGAAGATTTTCATGAAAAGATTTCGGGTTCAAAAAAGTTGAAAGTTTTCATGAAGTTTTTCGTGATTAAAAAAGTTGAAAATTTTCATGAAAAAATTTCGGCTTCAAAAAAGTCGAAAATTTTCATGAAAAGATTCAGACTTCAAAAAAGTTGAAAATTTTCATGAAAAGATTTAGGCTTCAAAAAAGTTGAAAATTTTCATCAAGTATTTCGGCTTCAAAAAGGTCGAAGTATTTCATGAAAAGATTTCTGCTTCAAAAAAGTTGAAAATTTACATGAAAAGATTTCGGCTTCAAAAAAGTTGAAAAATTTCATGAAAAGATTTCGGCTTCAAAAAAGTTGAACATTTTCATGAAGTATTTCGGCTTGAAAAAAGTTGAAAATTTACATTAAAAGATTTCGGCTTCAAAAAAGTCAAAAACTTTCATGAAGTATTTCGGCTTCAAAAAAGTTGAAAATTTTCGTGAAAAGATTTCTACTTCAAAAAGTTGAAAATTATCATGAAAAGATTTCGACTTCAAAAAAGTTACACATTTTCATGAAAAGATTTCTGCTTCAAAAAAGTGTAACATTTTCATGAAGTATTTCGGTTGCAAAAAAATGGAACATTTTCATGAAAAGATTTCGGCTTCAAAAAGTTGAAAATTTTCATGAAAAGATTTCGGCTTCAAAAAAGTTGAAAATTTTCATGAAAAGATTTCGGCTTCAAAAAAGTTGAAAATTTTCATGAAAAGATTTCGGCTTCAAAAAAGTTGAACATTTACATTAAAAGATTTCGGCTTCAAAAAAGTCAAAAACTTTCATGAAGTATTTCGGCTTCAAAAAAGTTGAAAATTTTCATGAAAAGATTTCTACTTCAAAAAGTTGAAAATTTTCATGAAAAGATTTCGGCTTCAAAAAAGTTGAAGATTTTCATGAAAAGATTTCTGCTTCAAAAAAGTTGAAAATTTTCATGAAAAGATTTCGGCTTCAAAAAAGTTGAACATTTTCATGAAGTATTTCGGCTTGAAAAAAGTTGAAAATTTACATGAAAAGATTTCGGCTGCAAAAAGTTGAATATTTTCATGAAGTATTTCGGTTGAAAAAAATGGAACATTTTCATGAAAAGATTTCGACTTCAAAAAAGTTGAACATTTTCATGAAAAGATTTCTGCTTCAAAAAAGTTGAAAATTTACATGAAAAGATTTCAACTTCAAAAAAGTCTAAGATTTTCATGAAAAGATTTCGGCTTCAAAAAAGTTGAAAATTTTCATGAAGTATTTCGGCTTCAAAAAAGTTGAAAATTTTCATGAAAAGATTTCTACTTCAAAAAGTTGGAAATTTTCATGAAAAGATTTCGGCTTCAAAAAAGTTGAAGATTTTCATGAAAAGATTTCTGCTTCAAAAAAGTTGAAAATTTTCATGACAGGATTTTAGCTTTAAAAAAGGTAAAAATTTTCATGAAGTATTTCGGCTTCAAAAAGGTTGAAAACTTTCATGAAAAGATTTCAGCTTCAAAAAGGTTGAAAACTTTCATGAACTATTTCGACGTCAAAAAAGTTGAAGATTTTCATGAAAAGATTTAGCCTTCAAAAAAGTTGAATATTTTCATGAAGTATTTCGGTTGCAAAAAAATGGAACATTTTCATGAAAATATTTCGGCTTCAAAAAAGTTGAACATTTTCATGAAAAGATTTCTGCTTCAAAAAAGTTGAAAATTTACATGAAAAGATTTCAACTTCAAAAAAGTCTAAGATTTTCATGAAAAGATTTCTACTTCAAAAAGTTGAAAATTATCATGAAAAGATTTCGGCTTCAAAAAAGTTGAAAATTTTCATGAAAAGATTTCTGCTTCAAAAAAGTTGAACATTCTCATGAAAAGATTTCTGCTTCAAAAAAGTTGAAAATTTTCATGAAAAGATTTCGGCTTCAAAAAAGTTGAACATTTTCATGAAGTATTTCAGCTTCAAAAAAGTCGAAGATTTTCATGAAAAGATTTCGGGTTCAAAAAAGTTGAAAGTTTTCATGAATTTTTTCGTCATCAAAAAAGTTGAAAATTTACATGAAAAAATTTCGGCTTCAAATAAGTCGAAAATTTTCATGAAAAGATTCAGACTTCAAAAAAGTTGAAAATTTTCATGAAAAGATTAAGGCTTCAAAAAAGTTGAAAATTATCATGAAAAGATTTCGGCTTTAAAAAAGTTACAAATTTTCATGAAAAGATTTCTGCTTCAAAAAAGTTGAACATTCTCATGAAAAGATTTCGGCTTCAAAAAAGTTGAAAATTTTCATGAAAAGATTTCGGCTTCAAAAAAGTTGAACATTTTCATGAAAAGATTTCGGCTTCAAAAAAGTTGAAAATTTTCATGAAAAGATTTCGGTTTCAAAAAGTTGAAAATTTTCATAAAAAGATTTCAGCTTCAAAAAAGTCAAAGATTTTCATGGAATGATTTCTGCTTCAAAAAAGTTTAAAATTTTCATGAAAATATTTCGGCTTCAAAAAAGTTGAACATTTTCATGAAGTATTTCGGCTTGAAAAAAGTTGAAAATTTAAATTAAAAGATTTCGGCTTCAAAAAAGTTGAAAACTTTCATGAAGTATTTCGGCTTCAAAAAAGTTGAAAATTTTCATGAAAAGATTTCTACTTCAAAAAGTTGGAAATTTTCATGAAAAGATTTCGGCTTCAAAAAATTTAAAGATTTTCATGAAAAGATTTCTGCTTCAAAAAAGTTGAAAATTTTCATGACAGGAGTTTAGCTTTAAAAAAGGTAAAAATTTTCATGAAGTATTTCGGCTTCAAAAAGGTTGAAAACTTTCATGAAAAGATTTCAGCTTCAAAAAAGTTGAAAATTTTCATGACAGGATTTTGGCTTTACAAAAAGTAAAAATTTTCATAAAGTATTTCAGCTTCAAAAAGGTTGAAAACTTTCATGAACTATTTCGACGTCGAAAAAGTTGAAGATTTTCATGAAAAGATTTAGCCTTCAAAAAAGTTGAATATTTTCATGAAGTATTTCGGTTGCAAAAAAATGGAACATTTTCATGAAAAGATTTCGGCTTCAAAAAAGTTGAACATTTTCATGAAAAGATTTCTGCTTCAAAAAAGTTGAAAATTTACATGAAAAGATTTCAACTTCAAAAAAGTCGAAGTATTTCATGAAAAGATTTCTGCTTCAAAAAGTTGAAAATTTACATGAAAAGATTTCGGCTTCAAAAAAGTTGAAAAATTTCATGAAAAGATTTCGGCTTCAAAAAAGTTGAACATTTTCATGAAGTATTTCGGCTTGAAAAAAGTTGAAAATTTACATTAAAAGATTTCGGCTTCAAAAAAGTCAAAAACTTTCATGAAGTATTTCTGCTTCAAAAAAGTTGAAAATTTTCATGAAAAGATTTCGACTTCAAAAAAGTTACAAATTTTCATGAAAAGATTTCTGCTTCAAAAAAGTTGAACATTCTCATGAAAAGATTTCGGCTTCAAAAAAGTTGAAAATTTTCATGAAAAGATTTCGGCTTCAAAAAAGTTGAACATTTTCATGAAGTATTTCAGCTTCAAAAAAGTCGAAGATTTTCATGAAAAGATTTCGGGTTCAAAAAAGTTGAAAGTTTTCATGAAGTTTTTCGTCATCAAAAAAGTTGAAAATTTACATGAAAAAATTTCGGCTTCAAAAAAGTCGAAAATTTTCATGAAAAGATTCAGACTTCAAAAAAGTTGAAAATTTTCATGAAAAGATTTAGGCTTCAAAAAAGTTGAAAATTTTCATGAAAAGATTTCTGCTTCAAAAAAGTTGAAAATTTTCATGAAAAGATTTCGGCTTCAAAAAAGTTGAAAATTTTCATCAAGTATTTCGGCTTCAAAAAAGTCGAAGTATTTCATGAAAAGATTTCTGCTTCAAAAAAGTTGAAAATTTACATAAAAAGATTTCGGCTTCAAAAAAGTTGAAAAATTTCATGAAAAGATTTCTGCTTCAAAAAAGTTGAAAATTTTCATGACAGGATTATGGCTTTAAAAAAGGTAAACATTTTCATGAAGTATTTCGGCTTCAAAAAAGTTGAAAATTTTCATGAAAAGATTTCGGTTTCAAAAAAGTTGAAAATTTACATGAAAAGATTTCGGCTTTAAAAAAGTTGAAAATTTTCATGAATTAATTTCAGCTTCAAAAAAGTTGAAAATTTTCATGAAAAGATTTCGGCTTCAAAAAAGTTGAAAATTTTCATGAAATAATTTCAGCTTCAAAAAAGTTGAAAATTTTCATGACAGGATTATGGCTTTAAAAAAGTTGAAAATTTTCATGAAGTTTTTCGTCATCAAAAAAGTTGAAAATTTTCATGAAGTATTTCGGCTTCAAAAAAGTCGACGATTTTCATGAAAAGATTTCGGCTTCAAAAAAGTTGAAAATTTTCATGACAGGATTATGGCTTTAAAAAAAGTAAAAATTTTCATGACAGGACTTTGGCTTCAAAAAAGTCGAAGATTTTCAAGAAAAGATTTCTGCTTCAAAAAAGTCGAAAATTTTCATGAAAGTATTTCAGCTTCGAAAAGGTTGAAAACTTTCATGAAGTATTTCGGCTTAAAAAAAGTTGAAAATTTTCATGAAAAGATTTCTGCTTCAAAAAAGTTGAAAATTTTCATGAAAAGATTTAGGCTTCAAAAAAGTTGAAAATTTTTCATGACAGGATTTTGGCTTTAAAAAAAGTAAAAATTTTCATGACAGGACTTTGGCTTCAAAAAAGTCGAAGATTTTCAAGAAAAGATTTCTGCTTCAAAAAAGTCGAAAATTTTCATGAAAGTTTTTCGTCATCGAAAAGGTTGAAAACTTTCATGAACTATTTCGGCTTCAAAAAAGTCGACGATTTTCATGAAAAGATTTCGGCTTCAAAAAAGTTGAAAATTTTCATGACAGGATTATGGCTTTAAAAAAGGTAAAAATTTTCATGAAGTATTTCGGCTTCAAATATTTGAAAATTTACATTAAGAGATTTCGGCTTCAGAAAAGTTGAAAATTGACATTAAAAGATTTCTGCTTCAAAAAAGTTGAAAATTTTCATGAAAAGATTTCGGCTTCAAAAAAGTCGAAGATTTTCATTAAAAGATTTCTGCTTCAATAAAGTTGAAGATTTTCATGAAGTATTTCGGCTTCAAAAAAGTTGAAAATTTACATGAAAGAATTTCGGCTTCAAAAAAGTCGACGATTTTCATGAAAAGATTTAGGCTTCAAAAAAGTTGAACATTTTTCATGACAGGATTTTGGCTTTAAAAAAAGTAAAAATTTTCATGACAGGACTTTGGCTTCAAAAAAGTCGAAGATTTTCAAGAAAAGATTTCTGCTTCAAAAAAGTCGAAAATTTTCATGAAAGTATTTCGGCTTCGAAAAGGTTGAAAACTTTCATGAACTATTTCGGCTTCAAAAAAGTTGAAAATTTTCATGAAAAGATTTCTGCTTCAAAAAAGTTGAAAATTTTCATGAAAAGATTTCGGTTTCAAAAAAGTTGAAAATTTACATAAAAAGATTTCGGCTTTAAAAAAGTTGAAAATTTTCATGAATTAATTTCAGCTTCAAAAAAGTTGAAAATTTTCATGAAAAGATTTCGGCTTCAAAAAAGTTGAAAATTTTCATGAAATAATTTCAGCTTCAAAAAAGTTGAAAATTTTCATGACAGGATTATGGCTTTAAAAAAGGGAAGAATTTTCATGAAGTATTTCGGCTTCAAAAAAGTTGAAAATTTTCATGAAAAGATTTCGGTTTCAAAAAAGTTGAAAATGTTCATGAAGTATTTCGGCTTCAAAAAGGTTGAAGATTTTCATGAAAAGATTTCGGTTTCAAAAAAGTTGAAAATGTTCATGAAGTCTTTCGGCTTCAAAAAAGTCGAAGATTTTCATGAAAAGATTTCTGGGTCAAAAAAGTTGAAAATTTTCATGAAGTTTTTCGTCATCAAAAAAGTTGAAAATTTTCATGAAGTATTTCGGCTTCAAAAAAGTCGACGATTTTCATGAAAAGATTTCTGCTTCAATAAAGTTGAAGATTTTCATGAAGTATTTCGGCATCAAACAAGTTGAAAATTTACATGAAAGAATTTTGGCTTCAAAAAAGTCGACGATTTTCATGAAAAGATTTAGGCTTCAAAAAAGTTGAAAATTTTTCATGACAGGATTTTGGCTTTAAAAAAAGTTGAAAATTTTCATGAAAAGATCTCGGCTTCAAAAAAGTTGAAAATTTTCATGAAAAGATTTCGGCTTCAAAAAAGTTGAACATTTTCATGAAAAGATTTCTGCTTCAAAAAAGTTGAAAATTTTCATGAAAAGATTTCTGCTTCAAAAAAGTTGAAAATTTTCATGAAAAGATTTCTGCTTCAAAAAAGTTGAACATTTTCATGAAAAGATTTCGGCTTCAAAAAAGTTGACCAATTTCATGAAAAGATTTCGGATTCAAAAAAGTTGACCATTTTCATGAAAAGATTTCGGCTTCAAAAAAGTTGAAAATTTTCATGAAAAGATTTCGGTTTCAAAAAGTTGAAAATTTTCATGAAAAGATTTCTGCTTCAAAAAAGTTGAAAATTTTCATGAAAAGATTTCTGCTTAAAAAAAGTTGAAAATTTTCATGAAAAGATTTCGACTTCAAAAAAGTTGAAAATTTTCATGAAAAGATTTTGGCTTTACAAAAAGTAAAAATTTTCATAAAGTATTTTGGCTTCAAAAAGGTTGAAAACTTTCATGAAAAGATTTCAGCTTCAAAAAAGTTGAA
The DNA here is from genome assembly GCF_963930695.1 of Labrus bergylta. Lineage (NCBI taxonomy): Eukaryota > Metazoa > Chordata > Actinopteri > Labriformes > Labridae > Labrus > Labrus bergylta. The sequence continues at coordinate 27,073,797 of NC_089210.1, read as the reverse complement.
AATTTTCATGACAGGATTTTGGCTTTACAAAAAGTAAAAATTTTCATAAAGTATTTTGGCTTTACAAAAAGTAAAAATTTTCATAAAGTATTTCAGCTTCAAAAAGGTTGAAAACTTTCATGAACTATTTCGACGTCAAAAAAGTTGAAGATTTTCATGAAAAGATATAGCCTTCAAAAAAGTTGAATATTTTCATGAAGTATTTCGGTTGCAAAAAAATGGAACATTTTCATGAAAAGATTTCGGCTTCAAAAAAGTTGAACATTTTCATGAAAAGATTTCTGCTTCAAAAAAGTTGAAAATTTACATGAAAAGATTTCAACTTCAAAAAAGTCTAAGATTTTCATGAAATGATTTCTACTTCAAAAAGTTGAAAATTATCATGAAAAGATTTCGGCTTCAAAAAAGTTGAAAATTTTCATGAAAAGATTTCTGCTTCAAAAAAGTTGAACATTCTCATGAAAAGATTTCTGCTTCAAAAAAGTTGAAAATTTTCATGAAAAGATTTCGGCTTCAAAAAAGTTGAACATTTTCATGAAGTATTTCAGCTTCAAAAAAGTCGAAGATTTTCATGAAAAGATTTCGGGTTCAAAAAAGTTGAAAGTTTTCATGAAGTTTTTCGTCATCAAAAAAGTTGAAAATTTACATGAAAAAATTTCGGCTTCAAAAAAGTCGAAAATTTTCATGAAAAGATTCAGACTTCAAAAAAGTTGAACATTTTCATGAAAAGATTAAGGCTTCAAAAAAGTTGAAAATTTTCATGAAAAGATTTCTGCTTCAAAAAAGTTGAAAATTTTCATGAAAAGATTTCGGCTTCAAAAAAGTTGACCAATTTCATGAAAAGATTTCGGATTCAAAAAAGTTGACCATTTTCATGAAAAGATTTCGGCTTCAAAAAAGTTGAAAATTTTCATGAAAAGATTTCGGTTTCAAAAAGTTGAAAATTTTCATGAAAAGATTTCTGCTTCAAAAAAGTTGAAAATTTTCATGAAAAGATTTCTGCTTAAAAAAAGTTGAAAATTTTCATGAAAAGATTTCGACTTCAAAAAAGTTGAAAATTTTCATGAAAAGATTTTGGCTTTACAAAAAGTAAAAATTTTCATAAAGTATTTTGGCTTCAAAAAGGTTGAAAACTTACATGAAAAGATTTCAGCTTCAAAAAAGTTGAAAATTTTCATGACAGGATTTTGGCTTTACAAAAAGTAAAAATTTTCATAAAGTATTTTGGCTTTACAAAAAGTAAAAATTTTCATAAAGTATTTCAGCTTCAAAAAGGTTGAAAACTTTCATGAACTATTTCGACGTCAAAAAAGTTGAAGATTTTCATGAAAAGATATAGCCTTCAAAAAAGTTGAATATTTTCATGAAGTATTTCGGTTGCAAAAAAATGGAACATTTTCATGAAAAGATTTCGGCTTCAAAAAAGTTGAACATTTTCATGAAAAGATTTCTGCTTCAAAAAAGTTGAAAATTTACATGAAAAGATTTCAACTTCAAAAAAGTCTAAGATTTTCATGAAAAGATTTCTACTTCAAAAAGTTGAAAATTATCATGAAAAGATTTCGGCTTCAAAAAAGTTGAAAATTTTCATGAAAAGATTTCTGCTTCAAAAAAGTTGAACATTCTCATGAAAAGATTTCTGCTTCAAAAAAGTTGAAAATTTTCATGAAAAGATTTCGGCTTCAAAAAAGTTGAACATTTTCATGAAGTATTTCAGCTTCAAAAAAGTCGAAGATTTTCATGAAAAGATTTCGGGTTCAAAAAAGTTGAAAGTTTTCATGAAGTTTTTCGTCATCAAAAAAGTTGAAAATTTACATGAAAAAATTTCGGCTTCAAAAAAGTCGAAAATTTTCATGAAAAGATTCAGACTTCAAAAAAGTTGAACATTTTCATGAAAAGATTAAGGCTTCAAAAAAGTTGAAAATTTTCATGAAAAGATTTCTGCTTCAAAAAAGTTGAAAATTTTCATGAAAAGATTTAGGCTTCAAAAAAGTTGAAAATTTTCATCAAGTATTTCGGCTTCAAAAAAGTCGAAGTATTTCATGAAAAGATTTCTGCTTCAAAAAAGTTGAAAATTTACATGAAAAGATTTCGGCTTCAAAAAAGTTGAAAAATTTCATGAAAAGATTTCGGCTTCAAAAAAGTTGAACATTTTCATGAAGTATTTCGGCTTGAAAAAAGTTGAAAATTTACATTAAAAGATTTCGGTTTCAAAAAAGTCAAAAACTTTCATGAAGTATTTCGGCTTCAAAAAAGTTGAAAATTTTCATCAACTATTTCTTCTTCAAAAAGTTGAAAATTATCATGAAAAGATTTCGACTTCAAAAAAGTTACAAATTTTCATGAAAAGATTTCTGCTTCAAAAAAGTTGAACATTTTCATGAAAAGATTTCGGCTTCAAAAAAGTTGAAGATTTTCATGAAAAGATTTTGGTTTCAAAAAGTTGAAAATTTTCATGAAGTATTTCGGCTTCAAAAAAATGGAACATTTTCATGAAAAGATTTCGGCTTCAAAAAAGTTGAAGATTTTCATGAAAAGATTTCTGCTTCAAAAAGTTGAAAATTTTCATGAAAAGATTTCGGCTTCAAAAAAATGTAACATTTTCATGAAAAGATTTCGGCTTCAAAAAAGTTGACCATTTTCATGAAAAGATCTCGGCTTCAAAAAAGTTGAACATTTTCATGAAAAGATTTCGGCTTCAAAAAAGTTGAAAATTTTCATGAAAAGATTTTGGTTTCAAAAAGTTGAAAATTTTCATGAAGTATTTCTGCTTCAAAAAAATGGAACATTTTCATGAAAAGATTTCGGCTTCAAAAAAGTTGAACATTTTCATGAAAAGATTTCGGCTTCAAAAAAGTTGAAAATTTTCATGAAAAGATCTCGGCTTCAAAAAAGTTGAAAATTTTCATGAAAAGATCTCGGCTTCAAAAAAGTTGAACATTTTCATGAAAAGAATTCGGCTTAAAAAAAGTTGAACATTTTCATGAAAAGATTTCGGCTTCAAAAAAGTCTAAAATTTTCATGAAAAGATTTCGGCTTTAAAAAAGTTGAAAATTTTCATGAAAAGATTTCTGCTTCAAAAAAGTTGAAAAAATACATGAAAAGATTTTGGTTTCAAAAAGTTGAAAATTTTCATGAAAAGATTTCGGCTTCAAAAAAATGTAACATTTTCATGAAAAGATTTCGGCATCAAAAAAGTTGAACATTTTCATGAAAAAATCTCGGCTTCAAAAAAGTTGAAAATTTTCATGAAAAGATTTCGGCTTCAAAAAAGTTGAAAATTTTCATGAAAAGATTTCTGCTTCAAAAAAGTTGAAAATTTTCATGAAAAGATTTAGACTTCAAAAAAGTTGAATATTTTCATCAAGTATTTCGGCTTCAAAAAAGTTGAAGATTTTCATGAAGTATTTCGGCTTCAAAAAAGTCAATAATTTTTATTAAAGGATTTTGGCTCAAAAAAAAGTAAAAATTTTCATGAAAAGATTTCGGCTTCAAAAAAGTTTAAAATTTTCATGAAGTATTTCGGCTTCAAAAAAATGTAACATTTTCATGAAAAGATTTTGGCTTCAAAAAAGTTGAACATTTTCATGAAAAGATCTCGGCTTCAAAAAAGTTGAACATTTTCATGAAAAGATTTCGGCTTCAAAAAAGTTGAAAATTTTAATGAAAAGATTTCGGGTTCAAAAAAGTTGAAAATTTTCATGAAAAGATTTAGACTTCAAAAAAGTTGATTATTTTCATCAAGTATTTCGGCTTCAAAAAAGTCGAAGATTTTCATGAAGTATTTCGGCTTCAAAAAAGTCAATAATTTTTATGACAGGATTTTGGCTCTAAAAAAAGTAAAAATTTTCATGAAAAGATTTCGGCTCCAAAAAAGTTGAAAATTTTCATGAAGTATTTCGGCTTCAAAAAAATGTAACATTTTCATGAAAAGATTTCGGCTTCAAAAAAGTTGAACATTTTCATGAAAAGATCTCGGCTTCAAAAAAGTTGAACATTTTCATGAAAAGATTTCGGCTTCAAAAAAGTTGACCATTTTCATGAAAAGATCTCGGCTTCAAAAAAGTTGAAAATTTTCATGAAAAGATTTCGGCTTCAAAAAAGTTGAAGATTTTCATGAAAAGATTTTGGTTTCAAAAAGTTGAAAATTTTCATGAAGTATTTCGGCTTCAAAAAAATGGAACATTTTCATGAAAAGATTTCGGCTTCAAAAAAGTTGAAGATTTTCATGAAAAGATTTCTGCTTCAAAAAAGTTGAAAAATTACATGAAAAGATTTTGGTTTCAAAAAGTTGAAAATTTTCATGAAAAGATTTCGGCTTCAAAAAAATGTAACATTTTCATGAAAAGATTTCGGCTTCAAAAAAGTTGAACATTTTCATGAAAAGATCTCGGCTTCAAAAAAGTTGAACATTTTCATGAAAAGATTTCGGCTTCAAAAAAGTTGAAAATTTTCATGAAAAGATTTTGGTTTCATAAAGTTGAAAATTTTCATGAAGTATTTCGGGTTCAAAAAAATGGAACATTTTCATGGAAAGATTTCGGCTTCAAAAAAGTTGAAAATTTTCATGAACTATTTCGGCATCAAAAAAGTTGAAAATTTTCATGAAAAGATTTAGGTTTCAAAAAAGTTGAACATTTTCATGAAACGATTTCGGCTTAAAAAAAGTTGAACATTTTCATGAAAAGATTTCTGCTTCAAAAAAGTTGAACATTTTCATGAAAAGATTTCGGCTTAAAAAAAGTTGACCATTTTCATGAAAAGATCTCGGCTTCAAAAAAGTTGAACATTTTCATGAAACGATTTCGGCTTAAAAAAAGTTGAAAATTTTCATGAAAAGATTTCTGCTTCAAAAAAGTTGAACATTTTCATGAAAAGATTTCGGCTTAAAAAAAGTTGACCATTTTCATGAAAAGATCTCGGCTTCAAAAAAGTTGAACATTTTCATGAAAAGATTTCGGCTTCAAAAAAATGGAACATTTTCATGAAAAGATTTAGGTTTCAAAAAAGTTGGAAATTTTCATGAAGTATTTCGGCTTAAAAAAAGTCTAAAATTTTCATGAACTATTTCGGCTTCAAAAAAGTTGAAAATTTTCATGAAAAGATTTAGGTTTCAAAAAAATTGAACATTTTCATGAAAAGATTTCGGCTTAAAAAAAGTTGAACATTTTCATGAAAAGATTTCTGCTTCAAAAAAGTTGAAAATTTTCATGAAAAGATTTCGGCTTCAAAAAAGTTGAAAATTTTCATGAAAAGATTTTGGTTTCAAAAAGTCTAAAATTTTCATGAAAAGATCTCGGCTTCAAAAAAGTTGAACATTTTCATGAAAAGATTTGGGGTTCAAAAAAGTTGAAAATTTTCATGAACTATTTCGGCATCAAAAAAGTTGAAAATTTTCATGAAAAGATTTAGGTTTCAAAAAAGTTGGAAATTTTCATGAAGTATTTCGGCTTCAAAAAAGTCTAAAATTTTCATGAACTATTTCGGCTTCAAAAAAGTTGAAAATTTTCATGAAAAGATTTCTGCTTCAAAAAAGTTGAAAATTTTCATGAAAAGATTTCGGCTTCAAAAAAGTTGAAAATTTTCATGAAAAGATTTCGGGTTCAAAAAAGTTGAAAATTTTCATGAACTATTTCGGCATCAAAAAAGTTGAAAATTTTCATGAAAAGATTTAGGTTTCAAAAAAGTCTAACATTTTCATGAAAAGATTTTGGTTTCAAAAAGTTGAAAATTTTCATGAAGTATTTCGGCTTCAAAAAAATGGAACATTTTCATGAAAAGATTTTGGCTTCAAAAAAGTTGAACATTTTCATGAAAAGATTTCGGCTTCAAAAAAGTTGAAAATTTTCATGAACTATTTCGGCATCAAAAAAGTTGAAAATTTTCATGAAAAGATGTAGGTTTCAAAAAAGTTGAACATTTTCATGAAAAGAATTCGGCTTAAAAAAAGTTGAACATTTTCATGAAAAGATTTCGGCTTCAAAAAAGTCTAAAATTTTCATGAAAAGATTTCGGCTTTAAAAAAGTTGAAAATTTTCATGAAAAGATTTCGGGTTCAAAAAAGTTGAAAATTTTCATGAACTATTTCGGCATCAAAAAAGTTGAAAATTTTCATGAAAAGATTTCGGCTTCAAAAAAATGTAACATTTTCATGAAAAGATTTCGGCATCAAAAAAGTTGAACATTTTCATGAAAAAATCTCGGCTTCAAAAAAGTTGAAAATTTTCATGAAAAGATTTCGGCTTCAAAAAAGTTGAAAATTTTCATGAAAAGATTTCTGCTTCAAAAAAGTTGAAAATTTTCATGAAAAGATTTAGACTTCAAAAAAGTTGAATATTTTCATCAAGTATTTCGGCTTCAAAAAAGTTGAAGATTTTCATGAAGTATTTCGGCTTCAAAAAAGTCAATAATTTTTATGAAAGGATTTTGGCTCAAAAAAAAGTAAAAATTTTCATGAAAAGATTTCGGCTTCAAAAAAGTTTAAAATTTTCATGAAGTATTTCGGCTTCAAAAAAATGTAACATTTTCATGAAAAGATTTTGGCTTCAAAAAAGTTGAACATTTTCATGAAAAGATCTCGGCTTCAAAAAAGTTGAAAATTTTCATGAAAAGATTTCGGGTTCAAAAAAGTTGAAAATTTTCATGAACTATGTCGGCATCAAAAAAGTTGAAAATTTTCATGAACTATGTCGGCATCAAAAAAGTTGAAAATTTTCATGAACTATGTCGGCATCAAAAAAATGTAACATTTTCATGAAAAGATTTCGGCTTCAAAAAAGTTGAACATTTTCATGAAAAGATCTCGGCTTCAAAAAAGTTGAACATTTTCATGAAAAGATTTCGGCTTCAAAAAAGTTGAAAATTTTCATGAAAAGATTTCGGGTTCAAAAAAGTTGAAAATTTTCATGAACTATTTCGGCATCAAAAAAGTTGAAAATTTTCATGAAAAGATTTAGGTTTCAAAAGTTGAAAATTTTCATGAAGTATTTCGGCTTCAAAAAAATGGAACATTTTCATGAAAAGATTTCTGCTTCAAAAAAGTTGAAAATTTTCATGAAAAGATTTTGGTTTCAAAAGTTGAAAATTTTCATGAAAAGATTTCAGCTTCAAAAAAGTTGAACATTTTCATGTAAAGATTTCTGCTTCAAAAAAGTTGAAAATTTACGTGAAAAGATTTCGACTTCAAAAAAGTCTAAGATTTTCATGAAAAGATTTCTGCTTCAAAAAAGTTGAACATTTTCATGAAAAGATTTCGGCTTCAAAAAGTTGAAAATTTTCATGAAAAGATTTCGGCTTCAAAAAAGTTGAAAATTTTCATGAAAAGATTTCGGTTTCAAAAAGTTGAAAATTTTCATGAAAAGATCTCGGCTTCAAAAAAGTTGAACATTTTCATGAAAAGATTTCTGCTTCAAAAAAGTTGAACATTTTCATGAAAAGATCTCGGCTTCAAAAAAGTTTACCATTTTCATGAAAAGATCTCGGCTTCAAAAAAGTTGAACATTTTCATGAAAAGATTTCGGCTTCAAAAAAGTTTAAAATTTTCATGAAAAGATTTTGGTTTCAAAAAGTTGAAAATTTTCATGAAGTATTTCGGCTTCAAAAAAATGGAACATTTTCATGAAAAGATTTCGGCTTCAAAAAAGTTGAAAATTTTCATGAAAAGATTTCGGGTTCAAAAAAGTTGAAAATTTTCATGAACTATTTCGGCATCAAAAAAGTTGAAAATTTTCATGAAAAGATTTGAGTTTCAAAAAAGTTGAAAATTTTCATGAAAAGATCTCGGCTTCAAAAAAGTTGAACATTTTCATGAAAAGATTTCGGCTTCAAAAAAGTCTAAAATTTTCATGAAAAGATTTCGGCTTCAAAAAAGTTGAAAATTTTCATGAAAAGATTTCGGCTTCAAAAAAGTTGAAAATTTTCATGAAGTATTTCGGCTTCAAAAAAATGGAACATTTTCATGAAAAGATTTCGGCTTCAAAAAAGTTGAAAATTTTCATGAAAAGATTTCGGGTTCAAAAAAGTTGAAAATTTTCATGAACTATTTCGGCATCAAAAAAGTTGAAAATTTTCATGAAAAGATTTGAGTTTCAAAAAAGTTGAAAATTTTCATGAAAAGATCTCGGCTTCAAAAAAGTTGAACATTTTCATGAAAAGATTTCGGCTTCAAAAAAGTCTAAAATTTTCATGAAAAGATTTCGGCTTCAAAAAAGTTGAAAAATTACATGAAAAGATTTTGGTTTCAAAAAGTTGAAAATTTTCATGAAAAGATTTAGACTTCAAAAAAGTTGAATATTTTCATCAAGTATTTCGGCTTCAAAAAAGTTGAAGATTTTCATGAAGTATTTCGGCTTCAAAAAAGTCGACGATTTTCATGAACTATTTCGGCTTCAAAAAAGTTGAAAATTTTCATGAAAAGATTTCTGCTTCAAAAAAGTTGTAAATTTTCATGAAAAGATTTCTGCTTCAAAAAGTTGAAAATTTTCATGAAAAGATTTCTGCTTCAAAAAAGTTGAAAATTTACATGAAAAGATTTCGACTTCAAAAAAGTCTAAGATTTTCATGAAAAGATTTCTGCTTCAAAAAAGATGAAAATTTTCATGAAAAGATTTTGGTTTCAAAAGTTGAAAATTTTCATGAAAAGATTTCGGCTTCAAAAAAGTTGAACATTTTCATGAAAAGATTTCGGCTTCAAAAAAGTTGAAAATTTTCATGAAGTATTTCTGCTTCAAAAAAATGGAACATTTTCATGAAAAGATTTCTGTTTCAAAAAAGTTGAACATTTTCATGAAAAGATTTTGGTTTCAAAAAAATGGAACATTTTCATGTAAAGATTTCTGCTTCAAAAAAGTTGAAAATTTACATGAAAAGATTTCGGGTTAAAAAAAGTTGAAAATTTTCATGAAAAGATTTCGGTTTCAAAAAAGTTGAACATTTTCATGAAAAGATTTTGGTTTCAAAAAAGTTGAACATTTTCATGAAAAGATTTCTGCTTCAAAAAAATGGAACATTTTCATGTAAAGATTTCTGCTTCAAAAAAGTTGAAAATTTACATGAAAAGATTTCGGGTTAAAAAAAGTTGAAAATTTTCATGAACTATTTCGGCATCAAAAAAGTTGAAAATTTTCATGAAAAGATTTCTACTTCAAAAAAGTTGAAAAATTACATGAAAAGATTTTGGTTTCAAAAAGTTGAAAATTTTCATGAAAAGATTTAGACTTCAAAAAGGTTGAATATTTTCATCAAGTATTTCGGCTTCAAAAAAGTCAATAATTTTTATGACAGGATTTTGGCTCTAAAAAAAGTAAAAATTTTCATGAAAAGATTTCGGCTTCAAAAAAGTTGAACATTTTCATGAAAAGATCTCGGCTTCAAAAAAGTTGAACATTTTCATGAAAAGATTTAGGTTTCAAAAAAGTTGAAAATTTTCATGAACTATTTCGGCATCAAAAAAGTTGAAAATTTTCATGAAAAGATTTCTGCTTCAAAAAAGTTGAAAATTTACATGAAAAGATTTCGACTTCAAAAAAGTTGAAAATTTTCATGAAGTATTTCGGCTTCAAAAAAATGGAACATTTTCATGAAAAGATTTCGGCTTCAAAAAAGTTGACCATTTTCATGAAAAGATTTCGGCTTCAAAAAAGTTGAACATTTTCATGAAAAGATTTTGGTTTCAAAAGTTGAAAATTTTCATGAAAAGATTTCGGCTTCAAAAAAATTGAACATTTTCATGTAAAGATTTCTGCTTCAAAAAAGTTAAAAATTTACATGAAAAGATTTCGGGTTAAAAAAAGTTGAAAATTTTCATGAACTATTTCGGCATCAAAAAAGTTGACAATTTTCATGAAAAGATTTCTACTTCAAAAAAGTTGAAAAATTACATGAAAAGATTTTGGTTTCAAAAAGTTGAAAATTTTCATGAAAAGATTTAGACTTCAAAAAAGTTGAATATTTTCATCAAGTATTTCGGCTTCAAAAAAGTTGAAGATTTTCATGAAGTATTTCGGCTTCAAAAAAGTCAATAATTTTTATGACAGGATTTTGGCTCTAAAAAAGTAAAAATTTTCATGAAAAGATTTCGGCTTCAAAAAAATGTAACATTTTCATGAAAAGATTTCGGCTTCAAAAAAGTTGAACATTTTCATGAAAAGATCTCGGCTTCAAAAAAGTTGAACATTTTCATGAAAAGATTTCGGCTTCAAAAAAGTTGAAAATTTTCATGAAAAGATTTCGGGTTCAAAAAAGTTGAAAATTTTCATGAACTATTTCGGCATCAAAAAAGTTGAAAATTTTCATGAAAACATTTAGGTTTCAAAAAAGTTGAAAATTTTCATGAACTATTTCGGCATCAAAAAAGTTGAAAATTTTCATGAAAAGATTTCTGCTTCAAAAAAGTTGAAAATTTACATGAAAAGATTTCGACTTCAAAAAAGTTGAAAATTTTCATGAAGTATTTCGGCTTCAAAAAAATGGAACATTTTCATGAAAAGATTTCGGCTTCAAAAAAGTTGACCATTTTCATGAAAAGATTTCGGCTTCAAAAAAGTTGAAAATTTTCATGAAAAGATTTCGGTTTCAAAAATTTGAAAATTTTCATGAAAAGATCTCGGCTTCAAAAAAGTTGAAAATTTTCATGAATTAGATTTCGGGTTCAAAAAAGTTGAAAATTTTCATGAACTATTTCGGCATCAAAAAAGTTGAACATTTTCATGAAAAGATTTCTACTTCAAAAAAGTTGAAAAATTACATGAAAAGATTTTGGTTTCAAAAAGTTGAAAATTTTCATGAAAAGATTTAGACTTCAAAAAAGTTGAATATTTTCATCAAGTATTTCGGCTTCAAAAAAGTTGAAGATTTTTATGAAGTATTTCGGCTTCAAAAAAGTCAATAATTTTTATGACAGGATTTTGGCTCTAAAAAAAGTAAAAATTTTCATGAAAAGATTTCGGCTTCAAAAAAATGTAACATTTTCATGAAAAGATTTCGGCTTCAAAAAAGTTGAACATTTTCATGAAAAGATCTCGGCTTCAAAAAAGTTGAACATTTTCATGAAAAGATTTCGGCTTCAAAAAAGTTGAAAATTTTCATGAAAAGATTTCGGGTTCAAAAAAGTTGAAAATTTTCATGAACTATTTCGGCATCAAAAAAGTTGAAAATTTTCATGAAAAGATTTAGGTTTCAAAAAAGTTGAAAATTTTCATGAACTATTTCGGCATCAAAAAAGTTGAAAATTTTCATGAAAAGATTTCTGCTTCAAAAAAGTTGAAAATTTACATGAAAAGATTTCGACTTCAAAAAAGTTGAAAATTTTCATGAAGTATTTCGGCTTCAAAAAAATGGAACATTTTCATGAAAAGATTTCGGCTTTAAAAAAGTTGACCATTTTCATGAAAAGATTTCGGCTTCAAAAAAGTTGAAAATTTTCATGAAAAGATTTCGGTTTCAAAAATTTGAAAATTTTCATGAAAAGATCTCGGCTTCAAAAAAGTTGAAAATTTTCATGAATTAGATTTCGGGTTCAAAAAAGTTGAAAATTTTCATGAACTATTTCGGCATCAAAAAAGTTGAATATTTTCATCAAGTATTTCGGCATCAAAAAAGTCGAACATTTTCATGAAAAGATTTCGGCTTCAAAAAAGTTGAACATTTTCATGAAAAGATTTCTGCTTCAAAAAAGTTGAAAAATTACATGAAAAGATTTTGGTTTCAAAAGTTGAAAATTTTCATGAAAAGATTTCGGCTTCAAAAAAGTTGAACATTTTCATGAAAAGATTTCTGCTTCAAAAAAGTTGAAAATTTTCATGAAAAGATTTCGGTTTCAAAAAGTTGACAATTTTCATGAAAAGATTTCTACTTCAAAAAAGTTGAAAAATTACATGAAAAGATTTTGGTTTCAAAAAGTTGAAAATTTTCATGAAAAGATTTAGACTTCAAAAAAGTTGAATATTTTCATCAAGTATTTCGGCTTCAAAAAAGTTGAAGATTTTTATGAAGTATTTCGGCTTCAAAAAAGTCTGTAATTTTTATGACAGGATTTTGGCTCTAAAAAAAGTAAAAATTTTCATGAAAAGATTTCGGCTTCAAAAAAGTTGAACATTTTCATGAAAAGATTTCGGCTTCAAAAAAGTTGAACATTTTCATGAAAAGATCTCGGCTTCAAAAAAGTTGAACATTTTCATGAAAAGATTTCGGCTTCAAAAAAGTTGAAGATTTTTATGAAGTATTTCGGCTTCAAAAAAGTCAATAATTTTTATGACAGGATTTTGGCTCTAAAAAAAGTAAAAATTTTCATGAAAAGATTTCGGCTTCAAAAAAATGTAACATTTTCATGAAAAGATTTCGGCTTCAAAAAAGTTGAACATTTTCATGAAAAGATCTCGGCTTCAAAAAAGTTGAACATTTTCATGAAAAGATTTCGGCTTCAAAAAAGTTGAACATTTTCATGAAAAGATTTCGGCTTCAAAAAAGTTGAAAATTTTCATGAACTATTTCGGCATCAAAAAAGTTGAAAATTTTCATGAAAAGATTTAGGTTTCAAAAAAGTTGAAAATTTTCATGAACTATTTCGGCATCAAAAAAGTTGAAAATTTTCATGAAAAGATTTCTGCTTCAAAAAAGTTGAAAATTTACATGAAAAGATTTCGACTTCAAAAAAGTTGAAAATTTTCATGAAGTATTTCGGCTTCAAAAAAATGGAACATTTTCATGAAAAGATTTCGGCTTCAAAAAAGTTGACCATTTTCATGAAAAGATTTCGGCTTCAAAAAAGTTGAAAATTTTCATGAAAAGATTTCGGTTTCAAAAATTTGAAAATTTTCATGAAAAGATCTCGGCTTCAAAAAAGTTGAAAATTTTCATGAATTAGATTTCGGGTTCAAAAAAGTTGAAAATTTTCATGAACTATTTCGGCATCAAAAAAGTTGAACATTTTCATGAAAAGATTTCTACTTCAAAAAAGTTGAAAAATTACATGAAAAGATTTTGGTTTCAAAAAGTTGAAAATTTTCATGAAAAGATTTAGACTTCAAAAAAGTTGAATATTTTCATCAAGTATTTCGGCTTCAAAAAAGTTGAAGATTTTTATGAAGTATTTCGGCTTCAAAAAAGTCAATAATTTTTATGACAGGATTTTGGCTCTAAAAAAAGTAAAAATTTTCATGAAAAGATTTCGGCTTCAAAAAAATGTTACATTTTCATGAAAAGATTTCTGCTTCAAAAAAGTTGAACATTTTCATGAAAAGATCTCGGCTTCAAAAAAGTTGAACATTTTCATGAAAAGATTTCGGCTTCAAAAAAGTTGAAAATTTTCATGAAAAGATTTCGGGTTCAAAAAAGTTGAAAATTTTCATGAACTATTTCGGCATCAAAAAAGTTGAAAATTTTCATGAAAAGATTTAGGTTTCAAAAAAGTTGAAAATTTTCATGAACTATTTCGGCATCAAAAAAGTTGAAAATTTTCATGAAAAGATTTCTGCTTCAAAAAAGTTGAAAATTTACATGAAAAGATTTCGACTTCAAAAAAGTTGAAAATTTTCATGAAGTATTTCGGCTTCAAAAAAATGGAACATTTTCATGAAAAGATTTCGGCTTCAAAAAAGTTGACCATTTTCATGAAAAGATTTCGGCTTCAAAAAAGTTGAAAATTTTCATGAAAAGATTTCGGTTTCAAAAATTTGAAAATTTTCATGAAAAGATCTCGGCTTCAAAAAAGTTGAAAATTTTCATGAATTAGATTTCGGGTTCAAAAAAGTTGAAAATTTTCATGAACTATTTCGGCATCAAAAAAGTTGAATATTTTCATCAAGTATTTCGGCTTCAAAAAAGTCAAACATTTTCATGAAAAGATTTCGGCTTCAAAAAAGTTGAACATTTTCATGAAAAGATTTCTGCTTCAAAAAAGTTGAAAAATTACATGAAAAGATTTTGGTTTCAAAAGTTGAAAATTTTCATGAAAAGATTTCGGCTTCAAAAAAGTTGAACATTTTCATGAAAAGATTTCTGCTTCAAAAAAGTTGAAAATTTTCATGAAAAGATTTCGGTTTCAAAAAGTTGAAAATTTTCATGAAAAGATTTCGGCTTCAAAAAAGTTGAACATTTTCATGAAAAGATTTCGGCTTCAAAAAAGTTGAAAATTTTCAAGAAGTATTTTGGCTTCAAAACAAGGTATCATTTTCATGAAAAGATCTCGGCTTCAAAAAAGTTGAACATTTTCATGAAAAGATTTCGGCTTCAAAAAAGTTGAAAATTTTCATGAAAAGATTTCGGGTTCAAAAAAGTTGAAAATTTTCATGAACTATTTCGGCATCAAAAAAGTTGAAAATTTTCATGAAAAGATTTCGGCTTCAAAAAAGTTGAATATTTTCATGAACTATTTCGGCATCAAAAAAGTTGAAAATTTTCATGAAAAGATTTCGGCATCAAAAAAGTTGAAAATTTTCATGAAAAGATTTCGGCTTCAAAAAGTTGAAAATTTTCATGAAAAGATTTCGGCTTCAAAAAAGTTGAACATTTTCATGAAAAGATTTCTGCTTCAAAAAAGTTGAAAATTTTCATGACAGGATTTTGGCTTCAAAAAGGTTGAAAACTTTCATGAACTATTTCGACTTCAAAAAAGTCGAAGATTTTCATGAAAAGATTTCTGCTTCAAAAAAGTTGAAAATTTACATGAAAAGATTTCGACTTCAAAAAAGTCTAAGATTTTCATGAAAAGATTTCTGCTTCAAAAAAGTTGAAAATTTTTATGACAGGAATTTGGCTTCAAAAAAGTTGAACATTTTCATGAAAAGATTTCGGCTTCAAAAAAATGGAACATTTTCATGAAAAGATTTCGGCTTCAAAAAAGTTGAACATTTTCATGAAAAGATTTCGGTTTCAAAAAGTTGAAAATTTTCATGAAAAGATCTCGGCTTCAAAAAAGTTGAACATTTTCATGAAAAGATTTCGGCTTCAAAAAAGTTGAAAATTTTCATGAAAAGATTTTGGTTTCAAAAAAGTTGAACATTTTCATGAAAAGATTTCTGCTTCAAAAAAGTTGAAAATTTTCACGAAGTATTTCGGCTTCAAAAAACTTGAACATTTTCATGAAAAGATTTCGGCTTCAAAAAAGTTGAACATTTTCATGAAACGATTTCTGCTTCAAAAAAGTTGAAAATTTACATGAAAAGATTTTGGTTTCATAAAGTTGAAAATTTTCATAAAAGGATTTCGGCTTCAAAAAAGTTGAACATTTTCATGAAAAGATTTCTGCTTCAAAAAAGTTGAACATTTTCATGAAAAGATTTCGGTTTCAAAAAGTTGAAAATTTTCATGAAAAGATTTCGGCTTCAAAAAAGTTGAACATTTTCATGAAAAGATTTCTGCTTCAAAAAAGTTGAAAATTTTCACGAAGTATTTCGGCTTCAAAAAACTTGAACATTTTCATGAAAAGATTTCGGCTTCAAAAAAGTTGAACATTTTCATGAAACGATTTCTGCTTCAAAAAAGTTGAAAATTTACATGAAAAGATTTTGGTTTCATAAAGTTGAAAATTTTCATAAAAGGATTTCGGCTTCAAAAAAGTTGAACATTTTCATGAAAAGATTTCGGCTTCAAAAAAGTTGAACATTTTCATGAAAAGATTTCTGCTTCAAAAAAGTTGAAAATTTACATGAAAAGATTTCGGCTTAAAAAGTTGAAAATTTTCATGAAAAGATTTCGGCTTCAAAAAAGTTGACCATTTTCATGAAAAGATTTCGGTTTCAAAAAGTTGAAAATTTTCATGAAAAGATTTCGGCTTCAAAAAAGTTGAAAATTTTCATGAAGTATTTCGGCTTCAAAAAAATGGAACATTTTCATGAAAAGATTTCGGCTTCAAAAAAGTTGAACATTTTCATGAAAAGATTTCGGCTTCAAAAAAGTTGAACATTTTCATGAAAAGATTTCGGCTTCAAAAAAGTTGAAAATTTTCATGAAAAGATTTTGGTTTCAAAAAAGTTGAACATTTTCATGAAAAGATTTCGGCTTCAAAAAAGTTGAAAATTTTCATGAAGTATTTCGGCTTCAAAAAACTTGAACATTTTCATGAAAAGATTTCTGCTTCAAAAAAGTTGAAAATTTTCATGAAAAGATTTCGGTTTCAAAAAGTTGAAAATTTTCATGAAGTATTTTGGCTTCAAAAAAATGTATCATTTTCATGAAAAGATTTCGGCTTCAAAAAGTTGAACATTTTCATGAAAAGATTTCGGCTTCAAAAAAGTTGACCATTTTCATGAAAAGATTTATGCTTCAAAAAAGCTGGAAATGTTCATGAAAAGATTTCGGCTTCAAAAAGTTGAAAATTTTCATGAAAAGATTTCGGCTTCAAAAAAGTTGACCATTTTCATGAAAAGATTTCTGCTTCAAAAAATTTGAAAATTTTCATGACAGGATTTTGGCTTCAAAAAAGTTGAACATTTTCATGAAAAGATTTCGGCTTCAAAAAAGTTGAAAATTTACATGAAAAGATTTCGACTTCAAAAAAGTTGAAGATTTTCATGAAAAGATTTCTGCTTCAAAAAAGTTGAAAAATTACATGAAAAGATTTTGGTTTCAAAAGTTGAAAATTTTCATGAAAAGATTTCGGCTTCAAAAAAATGGAACATTTTCATGAAAAGATTTCGGCTTCAAAAAAGTTGAACATTTTCATGAAAAGATTTCGGTTTCAAAAAGTTGAAAATTTTCATGAAAAGATCTCGGCTTCAAAAAAGTTGAACATTTTCATGAAAAGATTTCGGCTTCAAAAAAGTTGAAAATTTTCATGAAAAGATTTTGGTTTCAAAAAAGTTGAACATTTTCATGAAAAGATTTCTGCTTCAAAAAAGTTGAAAATTTTCACGAAGTATTTCGGCTTCAAAAAACTTGAACATTTTCATGAAAAGATTTCGGCTTCAAAAAAGTTGACCATTTTCATGAAAAGATTTATGCTTCAAAAAAGCTGAAAATTTTCATGAAAAGATTTCGGCTTCAAAAAAGTTGAACATTTTCATGAAAAGATTTCGGCTTCAAAAAAGTTGAACATTTTCATGAAAAGATTTCGGCTTCAAAAAAGTTGAAAATTTTCATGAAAAGATTTTGGTTTCAAAAAAGTTGAACATTTTCATGAAAAGATTTCGGCTTCAAAAAAGTTGAAAATTTTCATGAAGTATTTCGGCTTCAAAAAACTTGAACATTTTCATGAAAAGATTTCGGCTTCCAAAAAGTTGAACATTTTCATGAAAAGATTTCTGCTTCAAAAAAGTTGAAAATTTACATGAAAAGATTTTGGTTTCAAAAAGTTGAAAAATTTCATGAAAAGATTTCGGCTTCAAAAAAGTTGAACATTTTCATGAAAAGATTTCTGCTTCAAAAAAGTTGAAAATTTTCATGAAAAGATTTCGGTTTCAAAAAGTTGAAAATTTTCATGAAGTATTTTGGCTTCAAAAAAATGTATCATTTTCATGAAAAGATTTCGGCTTCAAAAAGTTGAACATTTTCATGAAAAGATTTCGGCTTCAAAAAAGTTGACCATTTTCATGAAAAGATTTATGCTTCAAAAAAGCTGAAAATTTTCATGAAAAGATTTCGGCTTCAAAAAGTTGAAAATTTTCATGAAAAGATTTCGGCTTCAAAAAAGTTGACCATTTTCATGAAAAGATTTCTGCTTCAAAAAATTTGAAAATTTTCATGACAGGATTTTGGCTTCAAAAAAGTTGAACATTTTCATGAAAAGATTTCGTCTTCAAAAAAGTTGAAAATTTACATGAAAAGATTTCGACTTCAAAAAAGTTGAACATTTTCATGAAAAGATTTCTGCTTCAAAAAAGTTGAAAATTTTCATGAAAAGATTTCGGTTTCAAAAAGTTGAAAATTTTCATGAAAAGATTTCGGCTTCAAAAAAGTTGAACATTTTCATGAAAAGATTTCGGCTTCAAAAAAGTTGAAAATTTTCATGAAGTATTTTCGCTTCAAAAAAATGGAACATTTTCATGAAAAGATTTCGGCTTCAAAAAAGTTGAACATTTTCATGAAAAGATTTCGGCTTCAAAAAAGTTGAACATTTTCATGAATTATTTCGGCTTCAAAAAAATGGAACATTTTCATGAAAAGATTTCGGCTTCAAAAAAGTTGAACATTTTCATGAAAAGATTTCTGCTTCAAAAAAGTTGAAAATTTTCATGAAAAGATTTCGACTTCAAAAAAGTTGAAAATTTTCATGAAGTATTTCGGCTTCAAAAAAATTGAACATTTTCATGAAAAGATTTCGGCTTCAAAAAGTTGAAGATTTTCATGAAAAGATTTCGGCTTCAAAAAAGTTGACCATTTTCATGAAAAGATTTCGGCTTCAAAAAGTTGAAAATTTTCATGAAAAGATTTCGGCTTCAAAAAAGTTGACCATTTTCATGAAAAGATTTCTGCTTCAAAAAAGTTGAAAATTTTCATGACAGGATTTTGGCTTCAAAAAGGTTGAAAACTTTCATGAACTATTTCGACTTCAAAAAAGTTGAAGATTTTCATGAAAAGATTTCTGCTTCAAAAAAGTTGAAAATTTACATGAAAAGATTTTGACTTCAAAAAAGTCTAAGAGTTTCATGAAAAGATTTCGGCTTCAAAAAAGTTGAAAATTTTCATGAAAAGATTTCGGTTTCAAAAAGTTGAAAATTTTCATGAAAAGATTTCGGCTTCAAAAAAGTTGAAAATTTTCATGAAGTATTTCGGCTTCAAAAAAATGGAACATTTTCATGAAAAGATTTCGGCTTCAAAAAAGTTGAACATTTTCATGAAAAGATTTCGGTTTCAAAAAGTTGAAAATTTTCATGAAACGATCTCGGCTTCAAAAAAGTTGAACATTTTCATGAAAAGATTTCGGCTTCAAAAAAGTTGAAAATTTTCATGAAAAGATTTTGGTTTCAAAAAAGTTGACCATTTTCATGAAAAGATTTCTGCTTCAAAAAAGTTGAAAAATTACATGAAAAGATTTTGGTTTCAAAAGTTGAAAATTTTCATGAAAAGATTTCGGCTTCAAAAAAATGGAACATTTTCATGAAAAGATTTCGGCTTCAAAAAAGTTGAAAATTTTCATGAAAAGATTTCGGTTTCAAAAAGTTGAAAATTTTCATGAAAAGATCTCGGCTTCAAAAAAGTTGAACATTTTCATGAAAAGATTTCGGCTTCAAAAAAGTTGAACATTTTCATGAAAAGATTTCGGTTTCAAAAAGTTGAAAATTTTCATGAAAAGATCTCGGCTTCAAAAAAGTTGAACATTTTCACGAAGTATTTCGGCTTCAAAAAACTTGAACATTTTCATGAAAAGATTTCGGCTTCAAAAAAGTTGACCATTTTCATGAAAAGATTTATGCTTCAAAAAAGCTGAAAATTTTCATGAAAAGATTTCGGCTTCAAAAAAGTTGAACATTTTCATGAAAAGATTTCGGCTTCAAAAAAGTTGAACATTTTCATGAAAAGATTTCGGCTTCAAAAAAGTTGAAAATTTTCATGAAAAGATTTTGGTTTCAAAAAAGTTGAACATTTTCATGAAAAGATTTCGGCTTCAAAAAAGTTGAAAATTTTCATGAAGTATTTCGGCTTCAAAAAACTTGAACATTTTCATGAAAAGATTTCGGCTTCCAAAAAGTTGAACATTTTCATGAAAAGATTTCTGCTTCAAAAAAGTTGAAAATTTACATGAAAAGATTTTGGTTTCAAAAAGTTGAAAAATTTCATGAAAAGATTTCGGCTTCAAAAAAGTTGAACATTTTCATGAAAAGATTTCTGCTTCAAAAAAGTTGAAAATTTTCATGAAAAGATTTCGGTTTCAAAAAGTTGAAAATTTTCATGAAGTATTTTGGCTTCAAAAAAATGTATCATTTTCATGAAAAGATTTCGGCTTCAAAAAGTTGAACATTTTCATGAAAAGATTTCGGCTTCAAAAAAGTTGACCATTTTCATGAAAAGATTTATGCTTCAAAAAAGCTGAAAATTTTCATGAAAAGATTTCGGCTTCAAAAAGTTGAAAATTTTCATGAAAAGATTTCGGCTTCAAAAAAGTTGACCATTTTCATGAAAAGATTTCTGCTTCAAAAAATTTGAAAATTTTCATGACAGGATTTTGGCTTCAAAAAAGTTGAACATTTTCATGAAAAGATTTCGTCTTCAAAAAAGTTGAAAATTTACATGAAAAGATTTCGACTTCAAAAAAGTTGAACATTTTCATGAAAAGATTTCTGCTTCAAAAAAGTTGAAAATTTTCATGAAAAGATTTCGGTTTCAAAAAGTTGAAAATTTTCATGAAAAGATTTCGGCTTCAAAAAAGTTGAACATTTTCATGAAAAGATTTCGGCTTCAAAAAAGTTGAAAATTTTCATGAAGTATTTTCGCTTCAAAAAAGTTGACCATTTTCATGAAAAGATTTCTGCTTCAAAAAAGTTGAAAATTTTCATGACAGGATTTTGGCTTCAAAAAGGTTGAAAACTTTCATGAACTATTTCGACTTCAAAAAAGTTGAAGATTTTCATGAAAAGATTTCTGCTTCAAAAAAGTTGAAAATTTACATGAAAAGATTTTGACTTCAAAAAAGTCTAAGAGTTTCATGAAAAGATTTCGGCTTCAAAAAAGTTGAAAATTTTCATGAAAAGATTTCGGTTTCAAAAAGTTGAAAATTTTCATGAAAAGATTTCGGCTTCAAAAAAGTTGAAAATTTTCATGAAGTATTTCGGCTTCAAAAAAATGGAACATTTTCATGAAAAGATTTCGGCTTCAAAAAAGTTGAACATTTTCATGAAAAGATTTCGGTTTCAAAAAGTTGAAAATTTTCATGAAACGATCTCGGCTTCAAAAAAGTTGAACATTTTCATGAAAAGATTTCGGCTTCAAAAAAGTTGAAAATTTTCATGAAAAGATTTTGGTTTCAAAAAAGTTGACCATTTTCATGAAAAGATTTCTGCTTCAAAAAAGTTGAAAATTTTCATGAAGTATTTCGGCTTCAAAAAACTTGAACATATTCATGAAAAGATTTCGGCTTCAAAAAAGTTGAACATTTTCATGAAAAGATTTCTGCTTCAAAAAAGTTGACCATTTTCATGAAAAGATTTCGGTTTCAAAAAGTTGAAAATTTTCATGAAAAGATTTCGGCTTCAAAAAAGTTGAAAATTTTCATGAAAAGATTTCGGCATCAAAAAAGTTGAACATTTTCATGAAGTATTTCGGCTTCAAAAAAGTCGAAGATTTTCATGAAAAGATTACTGCTTCAAAAAAGTTGAAAATTTTCATGACAGGATTTTGGCTTCAAAAAAGTTGAACATTTTCATGAAAAGATTTCGGCTTCAAAAAAGTTGAACATTTTCATGAAAAGATTTCTGCTTCAAAAAAGTTGAAAAATTACATGAAAAGATTTTGGTTTCAAAAAGTTGAAAATTTTCATGAAAAGATTTCGGCTTCAAAAAAATGGAACATTTTCATGAAAAGATTTCGGCTTCAAAAAAGTTGAACATTTTCATGAAAAGATTTCGGTTTCAAAAAGTTGAAAATTTTCATGAAAAGATCTCGGCTTCAAAAAAGTTGAACATTTTCATGAAAAGATTTCGGCTTCAAAAAAGTTGAAAATTTTCATGAAAAGATTTTGTTTTCAAAAAAGTTGAACATTTTCATGAAAAGATTTCTGCTTCAAAAAAGTTGAAAATTTTCACGAAGTATTTCGGCTTCAAAAAACTTGAACATTTTCATGAAAAGATTTCGGCTTCAAAAAAGTTGAACATTTTCATGAAACGATTTCTGCTTCAAAAAAGTTGAAAATTTACATGAAAAGATTTTGGTTTCATAAAGTTGAAAATTTTCATAAAAGGATTTCGGCTTCAAAAAAGTTGAACATTTTCATGAAAAGATTTCTGCTTCAAAAAAGTTGAACATTTTCATGAAAAGATTTCGGTTTCAAAAAGTTGAAAATTTTCATGAAAAGATTTCGGCTTCAAAAAAGTTGACCATTTTCATGAAAAGATTTATGCTTCAAAAAAGCTGAAAATTTTCATGAAAAGATTTCGGCTTCAAAAAGTTGAAAATTTTCATGAAAAGATTTCGGCTTCAAAAAAGTTGACCATTTTCATGAAAAGATTTCTGCTTCAAAAAATTTGAAAATTTTCATGACAGGATTTTGGCTTCAAAAAAGTTGAACATTTTCATGAAAAGATTTCGTCTTCAAAAAAGTTGAAAATTTACATGAAAAGATTTCGACTTCAAAAAAGTTGAACATTTTCATGAAAAGATTTCTGCTTCAAAAAAGTTGAAAATTTTCATGAAAAGATTTCGGTTTCAAAAAGTTGAAAATTTTCATGAAAAGATTTCGGCTTCAAAAAAGTTGAACATTTTCATGAAAAGATTTCGGCTTCAAAAAAGTTGAAAATTTTCATGAAGTATTTTCGCTTCAAAAAAATGGAACATTTTCATGAAAAGATTTCGGCTTCAAAAAAGTTGAACATTTTCATGAAAAGATTTCGGCTTCAAAAAAGTTGAACATTTTCATGAAGTATTTCGGCTTCAAAAAAATGGAACATTTTCATGAAAAGATTTCGGCTTCAAAAAAGTTGAACATTTTCATGAAAAGATTTCTGCTTCAAAAAAGTTGAAAATTTACATGAAAAGATTTCGACTTCAAAAAAGTTGAAAATTTTCATGAAGTATTTCGGCTTCAAAAAAATTGAACATTTTCATGAAAAGATTTCGGCTTCAAAAAGTTGAAGATTTTCATGAAAAGATTTCGGCTTCAAAAAAGTTGACCATTTTCATGAAAAGATTTCGGCTTCAAAAAGTTGAAAATTTTCATGAAAAGATTTCGGCTTCAAAAAAATTGACCATTTTCATGAAAAGATTTCTGCTTCAAAAAAGTTGAAAATTTTCATGACAGGATTTTGGCTTCAAAAAGGTTGAAAACTTTCATGAACTATTTCGACTTCAAAAAAGTTGAAGATTTTCATGAAAAGATTTCTGCTTCAAAAAAGTTGAAAATTTACATGAAAAGATTTTGACTTCAAAAAAGTCTAAGAGTTTCATGAAAAGATTTCGGCTTCAAAAAAGTTGAAAATTTTCATGAAAAGATTTCGGTTTCAAAAAGTTGAAAATTTTCATGAAAAGATTTCGGCTTCAAAAAAGTTGAAAATTTTCATGAAGTATTTCGGCTTCAAAAAAATGGAACATTTTCATGAAAAGATTTCGGCTTCAAAAAAGTTGAACATTTTCACGAAGTATTTCGGCTTCAAAAAACTTGAACATTTTCATGAAAAGATTTCTGCTTCAAAAAAGTTGAACATTTTCATGAAAAGATTTCGGTTTCAAAAAGTTGAAAATTTTCATGAAAAGATTTCGGCTTCAAAAAAGTTGAACATTTTCATGAAAAGATTTCTGCTTCAAAAAAGTTGAAAATTTTCACGAAGTATTTCGGCTTCAAAAAACTTGAACATTTTCATGAAAAGATTTCGGCTTCAAAAAAGTTGAACATTTTCATGAAACGATTTCTGCTTCAAAAAAGTTGAAAATTTACATGAAAAGATTTTGGTTTCATAAAGTTGAAAATTTTCATAAAAGGATTTCGGCTTCAAAAAAGTTGAACATTTTCATGAAAAGATTTCTGCTTCAAAAAAGTTGAACATTTTCATGAAAAGATTTCTGCTTCAAAAAAGTTGAAAATTTACATGAAAAGATTTCGGCTTAAAAAGTTGAAAATTTTCATGAAAAGATTTCGGCTTCAAAAAAGTTGACCATTTTCATGAAAAGATTTCGGTTTCAAAAAGTTGAAAATTTTCATGAAAAGATTTCGGCTTCAAAAAAGTTGAAAATTTTCATGAAGTATTTCGGCTTCAAAAAAATGGAACATTTTCATGAAAAGATTTCGGCTTCAAAAAAGTTGAACATTTTCATGAAAAGATTTCGGCTTCAAAAAAGTTGAACATTTTCATGAAAAGATTTCGGCTTCAAAAAAGTTGAAAATTTTCATGAAAAGATTTTGGTTTCAAAAAAGTTGAACATTTTCATGAAAAGATTTCGGCTTCAAAAAAGTTGAAAATTTTCATGAAGTATTTCGGCTTCAAAAAACTTGAACATTTTCATGAAAAGATTTCTGCTTCAAAAAAGTTGAAAATTTTCATGAAAAGATTTCGGTTTCAAAAAGTTGAAAATTTTCATGAAGTATTTTGGCTTCAAAAAAATGTATCATTTTCATGAAAAGATTTCGGCTTCAAAAAGTTGAAAATTTTCATGAAAAGATTTCGGCTTCAAAAAAGTTGAACATTTTCATGAAAAGATTTCGGCTTCAAAAAAGTTGAACATTTTCATGAAAAGATTTCTGCTTCAAAAAAGTTGAAAATTTACATGAAAAGATTTCGACTTCAAAAAAGTTGAAAATTTTCATGAAGTATTTCGGCTTCAAAAAAGTTGAACATTTTCATGAAAAGATTTCGGCTTCAAAAAGTTGAACATTTTCATGAAAAGATTTCGGCTTCAAAAAAGTTGACCATTTTCATGAAAAGATTTCGGCTTCAAAAAGTTGAAAATTTTCATGAAAAGATTTCTGCTTCAAAAAAGTTGACCATTTTCATGAAAAGATTTCTGCTTCAAAAAAGTTGAAAATTTTCATGACAGGATTTTGGCTTCAAAAAGGTTGAAAACTTTCATGAACTATTTCGACTTCAAAAAAGTCGAAGATTTTCATGAAAAGATTTCTGCTTCAAAAAAGTTGAAAATTTACATGAAAAGATTTTGACTTCAAAAAAGTCTAAGATTTTCATGAAAAGATTTCGGCTTCAAAAAAGTTGAAAATTTTCATGAAAAGATTTCGGTTTCAAAAAGTTGAAAATTTTCATGAAAAGATTTCGGCTTCAAAAAAGTTGAAAATTTTCATGAACTATTTCGGCTTCAAAAAAATGTAACATTTTCATGAAAAGATTTCGGCTTCAAAAAAGTTGAACATTTTCATGAAAAGATTTCGGCTTCAAAAAAGTTGAAAATTTTCATGAAAAGATTTCGGCTTCAAAAAAGTTGAAAATTTTCATGAAGTATTTCGGCTTCAAAAAAATGGAACATTTTCATGAAAAGATTTCGGCTTCAAAAAAGTTGAACATTTTCATGAAAAGATTTCGGCTTCAAAAAAGTTGAACATTTTCATGAAAAGATTTCGGCTTCAAAAAAGTTGAAAATTTTCATGAAAAGATTTTGGTTTCAAAAAAGTTGAACATTTTCATGAAAAGATTTCGGCTTCAAAAAAGTTGAAAATTTTCATGAAGTATTTCGGCTTCAAAAAACTTGAACATTTTCATGAAAAGATTTCTGCTTCAAAAAAGTTGAAAATTTTCATGAAAAGATTTCGGTTTCAAAAAGTTGAAAATTTTCATGAAGTATTTTGGCTTCAAAAAAATGTATCATTTTCATGAAAAGATTTCGGCTTCAAAAAGTTGAAAATTTTCATGAAAAGATTTCGGCTTCAAAAAAGTTGAACATTTTCATGAAAAGATTTCGGCTTCAAAAAAGTTGAACATTTTCATGAAAAGATTTCTGCTTCAAAAAAGTTGAAAATTTACATGAAAAGATTTCGACTTCAAAAAAGTTGAAAATTTTCATGAAGTATTTCGGCTTCAAAAAAGTTGAACATTTTCATGAAAAGATTTCGGCTTCAAAAAGTTGAACATTTTCATGAAAAGATTTCGGCTTCAAAAAAGTTGACCATTTTCATGAAAAGATTTCGGCTTCAAAAAGTTGAAAATTTTCATGAAAAGATTTCTGCTTCAAAAAAGTTGACCATTTTCATGAAAAGATTTCTGCTTCAAAAAAGTTGAAAATTTTCATGACAGGATTTTGGCTTCAAAAAGGTTGAAAACTTTCATGAACTATTTCGACTTCAAAAAAGTCGAAGATTTTCATGAAAAGATTTCTGCTTCAAAAAAGTTGAAAATTTACATGAAAAGATTTTGACTTCAAAAAAGTCTAAGATTTTCATGAAAAGATTTCGGCTTCAAAAAAGTTGAAAATTTTCATGAAAAGATTTCGGTTTCAAAAAGTTGAAAATTTTCATGAAAAGATTTCGGCTTCAAAAAAGTTGAAAATTTTCATGAACTATTTCGGCTTCAAAAAAATGTAACATTTTCATGAAAAGATTTCGGCTTCAAAAAAGTTGAACATTTTCATGAAAAGATTTCGGCTTCAAAAAAGTTGAAAATTTTCATGAAAAGATTTCGGCTTCAAAAAAGTTGAAAATTTTCATGAAGTATTTCGGCTTCAAAAAAATGGAACATTTTCATGAAAAGATTTCGGCTTCAAAAAAGTTGAACATTTTCATGAAAAGATTTCGGCTTCAAAAAAGTTGAAAATTTTCATGAAAAGATTTTGGTTTCAAAAAAGTTGAACATTTTCATGAAAAGATTTCGGCTTCAAAAAAGTTGAAAATTTTCATGAAGTATTTCGGCTTCAAAAAACTTGAACATTTTCATGAAAAGATTTCTGCTTCAAAAAAGTTGAAAATTTTCATGAAAAGATTTCGGTTTCAAAAAGTTGAAAATTTTCATGAAGTATTTTGGCTTCAAAAAAATGTATCATTTTCATGAAAAGATTTCGGCTTCAAAAAGTTGAAAATTTTCATGAAAAGATTTCGGCTTCAAAAAAGTTGAACATTTTCATGAAAAGATTTCGGCTTCAAAAAAGTTGAACATTTTCATGAAAAGATTTCTGCTTCAAAAAAGTTGAAAATTTACATGAAAAGATTTCGACTTCAAAAAAGTTGAAAATTTTCATGAAGTATTTCGGCTTCAAAAAAGTTGAACATTTTCATGAAAAGATTTCGGCTTCAAAAAGTTGAACATTTTCATGAAAAGATTTCGGCTTCAAAAAAGTTGACCATTTTCATGAAAAGATTTCGGCTTCAAAAAGTTGAAAATTTTCATGAAAAGATTTCTGCTTCAAAAAAGTTGACCATTTTCATGAAAAGATTTCTGCTTCAAAAAAGTTGAAAATTTTCATGACAGGATTTTGGCTTCAAAAAGGTTGAAAACTTTCATGAACTATTTCGACTTCAAAAAAGTCGAAGATTTTCATGAAAAGATTTCTGCTTCAAAAAAGTTGAAAATTTACATGAAAAGATTTTGACTTCAAAAAAGTCTAAGATTTTCATGAAAAGATTTCGGCTTCAAAAAAGTTGAAAATTTTCATGAAAAGATTTCGGTTTCAAAAAGTTGAAAATTTTCATGAAAAGATTTCGGCTTCAAAAAAGTTGAAAATTTTCATGAACTATTTCGGCTTCAAAAAAATGTAACATTTTCATGAAAAGATTTCGGCTTCAAAAAAGTTGAACATTTTCATGAAAAGATTTCGGCTTCAAAAAAGTTGAACATTTTCATGAAAAGATTTCGGTTTCAAAAAGTTGAAAATTTTCATGAAACGATCTCGGCTTCAAAAAAGTTGAACATTTTCATGAAAAGATTTCGGCTTCAAAAAAGTTGAAAATTTTCATGAAAAGATTTTGGTTTCAAAAAAGTTGACCATTTTCATGAAAAGATTTCTGCTTCAAAAAAGTTGAAAATTTTTATGAAGTATTTCGGCTTCAAAAAACTTGAACATATTCATGAAAAGATTTCGGCTTCAAAAAAGTTGAACATTTTCATGAAAAGATTTCTGCTTCAAAAAAGTTGAAAATTTACATGAAAAGATTTCTGTTTCAAAAAGTTGAAAATTTTCATGAAAAGATTTCGGCTTCAAAAAAGTTGAACATTTTCATGAAAAGATTTCTGTTTCAAAAAAGTTTACCATTTTCATGAAAAGATTTCGGTTTCAAAAAGTTGAAAATTTTCATGAAAAGATTTCGGCTTCAAAAAAGTTGAAAATTTTCATGAAGTATTTCGGCTTCAAAAAAATGGAACATTTTCATGAAAAGATTTCGGCTTCAAAAAAGTTGAACATTTTCATGAAAAGATTTCGGTTTCAAAAAGTTGAAAATTTTCATGAAAAGATTTCGGCTTCAAAAAAGTTGAAAATTTTCATGAAGTATTTCGGCTTCAAAAAAATGGAACATTTTCATGAAAAGATTTCGGCTTCAAAAAAGTTGAACATTTTCATGAAAAGATTTCGGCTTCAAAAAAGTTGAACATTTTCATGAAAAGATTTCGGCTTCAAAAAAGTTGAACATTTTCATGAAAAGATTTCGGTTTCAAAAAGTTGAAAATTTTCATGAAAAGATCTCGGCTTCAAAAAAGTTGAACATTTTCATGAAAAGATTTCGGCTTCAAAAAAGTTGAAAATTTTCATGAAAAGATTTTGGTTTCAAAAAAGTTGAACATTTTCATGAAAAGATTTCGGCTTCAAAAAAGTTGAAAATTTTCATGAAGTATTTCGGCTTCAAAAAACTTGAACATTTTCATGAAAAGATTTCGGCTTCAAAAAAGTTGAACATTTTCATGAAAAGATTTCTGCATCAAAAAAGTTGAAAAATTACATGAAAAGATTTTGGTTTCAAAAAGTTGAAAATTTTCATGAAAAGATTTCGGCTTCAAAAAAGTTGAACATTTTCATGAAAAGATTTCTGCTTCAAAAAAGTTGAAAATTTTCATGAAAAGATTTCGGCTTAAAAAAAGTTGAAAATTTTCATGACAGGATTATGGCTTCAAAAAGGTTGAAAACTTTCATGAACTATTTCGACTTCAAAAAAGTCGAAGATTTTCATGAAAAGATTTCGGCTTCAAAAAAGTTGAAAATTTACATGAAAAGATTTCGACTTCAAAAAAGTCTAAGATTTTCATGAAAAGATTTCTGCTTCAAAAAAGTTGAACATTTTCATGACAGGATTTTGGCTTCAAAAAGGTTGAAAACTTTCATGAACTATTTCGACTTCAAAAAAGTCGAAGATTTTCATGAAAAGATTTCTGCTTCAAAAAAGTTGAAAATTTACATGAAAAGATTTCGACTTCAAAAAAGTCTAAGATTTTCATGAAAAGATTTCGGCTTTAAAAAAGTTGACCATTTTCATGAAAAGATTTCAGCTTCAAAAAAGTTGAAAATTTTCATGAAAAGATTTCGGTTTCAAAAAGTTGAAAATTTTCATGAAAAGATTTCGGCTTCAAAAAAGTTGAAAATTTTCATGAAAAGATTTTGGTTTCAAAAAGTTGAAAATTTTCATGAAAAGATTTCAGCTTCAAAAAGGTTGAAAACTTTCATGAACAATTTCGACTTCAAAAAAGTCGAAGATTTTCATGAAAAGATTTCGGCTTCAAAAAAGTTGAAAATTTTCATGAAATATTTCGGCTGCAAAAAAGTCTAAGATTTTCATGAAAAGATTTCTGCTTCAAAAAAGTTGAAAATTTACATGAAAAGATTTCGGCTTCAAAAAAGTTGACCATTTTCATGAAAAGATTTCTGCTTCAAAAAAGTTGAAAATTTTCATGAAAAGATTTCGGCTTAAAAAGTTGAAAATCTTCATGAAAAGATTTCGGCTTCAAAAAAGTTGACCATTTTCATGAAAAGATTTTGGTTTCAAAAAGTTGAAAATTTTCATGAAGTATTTCGGCTTCAAAAAAATGGAACATTTTCATGAAAAGATTTCGGCTTCAAAAAAGTTGAAAATTTTCATGAAAAGATTTCGGGTTCAAAAAAGTTGAAAATTTTCATGAACTATTAAGGCATCAAAAAAGTTGAAAATTTTCATGAAAAGATTTAGGTTTCAAAAAAGTTGAAAATTTTCATGAAGTATTTCGGCTTCAAAAAAGTCTAAAATTTTCATGAACTATTTTGGCTTCAAAAAAGTTGAAAATTTTCATGAAAAGATTTCTGCTTCAAAAAAGTTGAAAATTTTCATGAAAAGTTTTCGGCTTCAAAAAAGTTGAACATTTTCATGAAAAAATTTCGGCTTCAAAAAAGTTGAACATTTTCATGAAAAGATTTCGGCTTCAAAAAAGTTGAAAATTTTCATGAAAAGATTTCGGTTTCAAAAAGTTGAACATTTTCATGAAAAGATCTCGGCTTCAAAAAAGTTGAACATTTTCATGAAAAGATTTCGGCTTCAAAAAAGTTGAACATTTTCATGAAAAGATTTCTGCTTCAAAAAAGTTGAAAATTTACATGAAAAGATTTCGACTTCAAAAAAGTCTAAGATTTTCATGAAAAGATTTCTGCTTCAAAAAAGTTGAAAATTTTCATGAAAAGATTTCGGCTTCAAAAAAGTTGAACATTTTCATGAAAAGATTTCGGCTTCAAAAAAGTTGAAAATTTACATGAAAAGATTTCGACTTCAAAAAAGTCTAAGATTTTCATGAAAAGATTTCTGCTTCAAAAAAGTTGAAAATTTTCATGAAAAGATTTCGGCTTAAAAAGTTGAAAATTTTCATGAAAAGATTTCGGCTTCAAAAAAGTTGACCATTTTCATGAAAAGATTTCGGTTTCAAAAAGTTGAAAATTTTCATGAAAAGATTTCGGCTTCAAAAAAGTTGAAAATTTTCATGAAGTATTTCGGCTTCAAAAAAATGGAACATTTTCATGAAAAGATCTCGGCTTCAAAAAAGTTGAACATTTTCATGAAAAGATTTCGGCTTCAAAAAAGTTGACCATTTTCATGAAAAGATTTCAGCTTCAAAAAAGTTGAAAATTTTCATGAAAAGATTTAGGTTTCAAAAAAGTTGAAAATTGTCATGAAGTATTTCGGCTTCAAAAAAGTCTAAAATTTTCATGAACTATTTCGGCTTCAAAAAAGTTGAACATTTTCATGAAAAGATTTCTGCTTCAAAAAAGTTGAAAATTTTCATGAAAAGATTTCGGCTTCAAAAAGTTGAAAATTTTCATGAAAAGATTTCGGCTTCAAAAAAGTTGACCATTTTCATGAAAAGATTTCGGCTTCAAAAAGTTGAAAATTTTCATGAAAAGATCTCGGCTTCAAAAAAGTTGAAAATTTTCATGAAAAGATTTCGGCTTCAAAAAAGTTGACCATTTTCATGAAAAGATTTCGGCTTCAAAAAAGTTGACCATTTTCATGAAAAGATTTCAGCTTCAAAAAAGTTGAAAATTTTCATGAAAAGATTTCGGTTTCAAAAAGTTGAAAATTTTCATGAAAAGATTTCGGCTTCAAAAAAGTTGAAAATTTTCATGAACTATTTCGGCATCAAAAAAGTTGAAAATTTTCATGAAAAGATTTAGGTTTCAAAAAAGTTGAAAATTTTCATGAAGTATTTCGGCTTCAAAAAAGTCTAAGATTTTCATGAAAAGATTTCTGCTTCAAAAAAGTTGAAAATTTTCAAGAAAAGATTTCGGCTTAAAAAGTTGAACATTTTCATGAAAAGATTTCGGCTTCAAAAAAGTTGACCATTTTCATGAAAAGATTTCGGCTTCAAAAAAGTTGAACATTTTCATGAAAAGATTTCGGTTTCAAAAAGTTGAAAATTTTCATGAAAAGATCTCGGCTTCAAAAAAGTTGAACATTTTCATGAAAAGATTTCGGCTTCAAAAAAGTCTAAAATTTTCATGAACTATTTCGGCTTCAAAAAAGTTGAAAATTTTCATGAAAAGATTTCTGCTTCAAAAAAGTTGAAAATTTTCATGAAAAGTTTTCGGCTTCAAAAAAGTTGAACATTTTCATGAAAAAATTTCGGCTTCAAAAAGTTGAAAATTTTCATGAAAAGATTTCGGCTTCAAAAAAGTTGACCATTTTCATGAAAAGATTTCGGCTTCAAAAAGTTGAAAATTTTCATGAAAAGATCTCGGCTTCAAAAAAGTTGACCATTTTCATGAAAAGATTTCAGCTTCAAAAAAGTTGAAAATTTTCATGAAAAGATTTCGGTTTCAAAAAGTTGAAAATTTTCATGAAAAGATTTCGGCTTCAAAAAAGTTGAAAATTTTCATGAACTATTTCGGCATCAAAAAAGTTGAAAATTTTCATGAAAAGATTTAGGTTTCAAAAAAGTTGAAAATTTTCATGAAGTATTTCGGCTTCAAAAAAGTTTAAAATTTTCATGAACTATTTCGGCTTCAAAAAAGTTGAAAATTTTCATGAAAAGATTTCTGCTTCAAAAAAGTTGAAAATTTTCATGAAAAGTTTTCGGCTTCAAAAAAGTTGAACATTTTCATGAAAAAATTTCAGCTTCAAAAAAGTTGAAAATTTTCATGAAGTATTTCGGCTTCAAAAAAATGTAACATTTTCATGAAAAGATTTCGGCTTCAAAAAAGTTGAACATTTTCATGAAAAGATTTCGGCTTCAAAAAAGTTGAACATTTTCATGAAAAGATTTCGGTTTCAAAAAGTTGAAAATTTTCATGAAAAGATCTCGGCTTCAAAAAAGTTGACCATTTTCATGAAAAGATTTCTGCTTCAAAAAAGTTGAAAATTTTCATGAGAGGATTATGGCTTCAAAAAGGTTGAAAACTTTCATGAACTATTTCGACTTCAAAAAAGTCGAAGATTTTCATGAAAAGATTTCGGCTTCAAAAAAGTTGAAAATTTACATGAAAAGATTTCGACTTCAAAAAAGTCTAAGATTTTCATGAAAAGATTTCTGCTTCAAAAAAGTTGAAAGTTTACATGAAAAGATTTCGGCTTCAAAAAAGTTGACCATTTTCATGAAAAGATTTCTGCTTCAAAAAAGTTGAAAATTTACATGAAAAGATTTCGGCTTCAAAAAAGTTGAAAATTTTCATGAAAAGATTTCGGTTTCAAAAAGTTGAAAATTTTCATGAAAAGATCTCGGCTTCAAAAAAGTTGAACATTTTCATGAAAAGATTTCGGCTTTAAAAAAGTTGAAAATTTTCTTGAAAAGATTTCGGCTTCAAAAAAGTTGACCATTTTCATGAAAAGATTTCTGCTTCAAAAAAGTTGAAAATTTTCATGACAGGATTATGGCTTCAAAAAGGTTGAAAACTTTCATGAACTATTTCGACTTCAAAAAAGTTGAAGATTTTCATGAAAAGATTTCGGCTTCAAAAAAGTTGAAAATTTACATGAAAAGATTTCGACTTCAAAAAAGTCTAAGATTTTCATGAAAAGATTTCTGCTTCAAAAAAGTTGAAAATTTACATGAAAAGATTTCGGCTTCAAAAAAGTTGACCATTTTCATGAAAAGATTTCTGCTTCAAAAAAGTTGAAAATTTACATGAAAAGATTTCGACTTCAAAAAAGTTGAAAATTTACATGAAAAGATTTCGACTTCAAAAAAGTTGAAAATTTTCATGAAGTATTTCGGCTTCAAAAAAGTTTAAAATTTTCATGAACTATTTCGGCTTCAAAAAAGTTGAAAATTTTCATGAAAAGATTTCTGCTTCAAAAAAGTTGAAAATTTTCATGAAAAGTTTTCGGCTTCAAAAAAGTTGAACATTTTCATGAAAAAATTTCAGCTTCAAAAAAGTTGAAAATTTTCATGAAGTATTTCGGCTTCAAAAAAATGTAACATTTTCATGAAAAGATTTCGGCTTCAAAAAAGTTGAACATTTTCATGAAAAGATTTCGGCTTCAAAAAAGTTGAACATTTTCATGAAAAGATTTCGGTTTCAAAAAGTTGAAAATTTTCATGAAAAGATCTCGGCTTCAAAAAAGTTGACCATTTTCATGAAAAGATTTCTGCTTCAAAAAAGTTGAAAATTTTCATGAGAGGATTATGGCTTCAAAAAGGTTGAAAACTTTCATGAACTATTTCGACTTCAAAAAAGTCGAAGATTTTCATGAAAAGATTTCGGCTTCAAAAAAGTTGAAAATTTACATGAAAAGATTTCGACTTCAAAAAAGTCTAAGATTTTCATGAAAAGATTTCTGCTTCAAAAAAGTTGAAAATTTACATGAAAAGATTTCGGCTTCAAAAAAGTTGACCATTTTCATGAAAAGATTTCTGCTTCAAAAAAGTTGAAAATTTACATGAAAAGATTTCGGCTTCAAAAAAGTTGAAAATTTTCATGAAAAGATTTCGGTTTCAAAAAGTTGAAAATTTTCATGAAAAGATCTCGGCTTCAAAAAAGTTGAACATTTTCATGAAAAGATTTCGGCTTTAAAAAAGTTGAAAATTTTCTTGAAAAGATTTCGGCTTCAAAAAAGTTGACCATTTTCATGAAAAGATTTCTGCTTCAAAAAAGTTGAAAATTTTCATGACAGGATTATGGCTTCAAAAAGGTTGAAAACTTTCATGAACTATTTCGACTTCAAAAAAGTTGAAGATTTTCATGAAAAGATTTCGGCTTCAAAAAAGTTGAAAATTTACATGAAAAGATTTCGACTTCAAAAAAGTCTAAGATTTTCATGAAAAGATTTCTGCTTCAAAAAAGTTGAAAATTTACATGAAAAGATTTCGGCTTCAAAAAAGTTGACCATTTTCATGAAAAGATTTCTGCTTCAAAAAAGTTGAAAATTTACATGAAAAGATTTCGACTTCAAAAAAGTCTAAGATTTTCATGAAAAGATTTCAGCTTCAAAAAAGTTGACCATTTTCATGAAAAGATTTCGGCTTCAAAAAAGTTGAAAATTTTCATGAAAAGATTTCGGTTTCAAAAAGTTGAAAATTTTCATGAAAAGATCTCGGCTTCAAAAAACTTGAGCATTTTCATGAAAAGATTTCGGCTTCAAAAAAGTGGAAAATTTTCATGAAAAGATTTAGACTTCAAAAAAGTCTAAGATTTTCATGAAAAGATTTCGGCTTCAAAAAAGTTGACCATTTTCATGAAAAGATTTCAGCTTCAAAAAAGTTGAAAATTTTCATGAAAAGATTTCTGCTTCAAAAAAGTTGAAAATTTACATGAAAAGATTTCGGCTTCAAAAAAGTTGACCATTTTCATGAAAAGATTTCTGCTTCAAAAAAGTTGAAAATTTACATGAAAAGATTTCGACTTCAAAAAAGTTGAAAATTTACATGAAAAGATTTCGACTTCAAAAAAGTTGAAAATTTTCATGAAGTATTTCGGCTTCAAAAAAGTTTAAAATTTTCATGAACTATTTCGGCTTCAAAAAAGTTGAAAATTTTCATGAAAAGATTTCTGCTTCAAAAAAGTTGAAAATTTTCATGAAAAGTTTTCGGCTTCAAAAAAGTTGAACATTTTCATGAAAAAATTTCAGCTTCAAAAAAGTTGAAAATTTTCATGAAGTATTTCGGCTTCAAAAAAATGTAACATTTTCATGAAAAGATTTCGGCTTCAAAAAAGTTGAACATTTTCATGAAAAGATTTCGGCTTCAAAAAAGTTGAACATTTTCATGAAAAGATTTCGGTTTCAAAAAGTTGAAAATTTTCATGAAAAGATCTCGGCTTCAAAAAAGTTGACCATTTTCATGAAAAGATTTCTGCTTCAAAAAAGTTGAAAATTTTCATGAGAGGATTATGGCTTCAAAAAGGTTGAAAACTTTCATGAACTATTTCGACTTCAAAAAAGTCGAAGATTTTCATGAAAAGATTTCGGCTTCAAAAAAGTTGAAAATTTACATGAAAAGATTTCGGCTTAAAAAAAGTTGACCATTTTCATGAAAAGATTTCTGCTTCAAAAAAGTTGAAAATTTACATGAAAAGATTTCGGCTTCAAAAAAGTTGAAAATTTTCATGAAAAGATTTCGGTTTCAAAAAGTTGAAAATTTTCATGAAAAGATCTCGGCTTCAAAAAAGTTGAACATTTTCATGAAAAGATTTCGGCTTTAAAAAAGTTGAAAATTTTCTTGAAAAGATTTCGGCTTCAAAAAAGTTGACCATTTTCATGAAAAGATTTCTGCTTCAAAAAAGTTGAAAATTTTCATGAGAGGATTATGGCTTCAAAAAGGTTGAAAACTTTCATGAACTATTTCGACTTCAAAAAAGTCGAAGATTTTCATGAAAAGATTTCGGCTTCAAAAAAGTTGAAAATTTACATGAAAAGATTTCGACTTCAAAAAAGTCTAAGATTTTCATGAAAAGATTTCTGCTTCAAAAAAGTTGAAAATTTACATGAAAAGATTTCGGCTTCAAAAAAGTTGACCATTTTCATGAAAAGATTTCTGCTTCAAAAAAGTTGAAAATTTACATGAAAAGATTTCGGCTTCAAAAAAGTTGAAAATTTTCATGAAAAGATTTCGGTTTCAAAAAGTTGAAAATTTTCATGAAAAGATCTCGGCTTCAAAAAAGTTGAACATTTTCATGAAAAGATTTCGGCTTTAAAAAAGTTGAAAATTTTCTTGAAAAGATTTCGGCTTCAAAAAAGTTGACCATTTTCATGAAAAGATTTCTGCTTCAAAAAAGTTGAAAATTTTCATGACAGGATTATGGCTTCAAAAAGGTTGAAAACTTTCATGAACTATTTCGACTTCAAAAAAGTTGAAGATTTTCATGAAAAGATTTCGGCTTCAAAAAAGTTGAAAATTTACATGAAAAGATTTCGACTTCAAAAAAGTCTAAGATTTTCATGAAAAGATTTCTGCTTCAAAAAAGTTGAAAATTTACATGAAAAGATTTCGGCTTCAAAAAAGTTGACCATTTTCATGAAAAGATTTCTGCTTCAAAAAAGTTGAAAATTTACATGAAAAGATTTCGACTTCAAAAAAGTTGAAAATTTACATGAAAAGATTTCGACTTCAAAAAAGTTGAAAATTTTCATGAAGTATTTCGGCTTCAAAAAAGTTTAAAATTTTCATGAACTATTTCGGCTTCAAAAAAGTTGAAAATTTTCATGAAAAGATTTCTGCTTCAAAAAAGTTGAAAATTTTCATGAAAAGTTTTCGGCTTCAAAAAAGTTGAACATTTTCATGAAAAAATTTCAGCTTCAAAAAAGTTGAAAATTTTCATGAAGTATTTCGGCTTCAAAAAAATGTAACATTTTCATGAAAAGATTTCGGCTTCAAAAAAGTTGAACATTTTCATGAAAAGATTTCGGCTTCAAAAAAGTTGAACATTTTCATGAAAAGATTTCGGTTTCAAAAAGTTGAAAATTTTCATGAAAAGATCTCGGCTTCAAAAAAGTTGACCATTTTCATGAAAAGATTTCTGCTTCAAAAAAGTTGAAAATTTTCATGAGAGGATTATGGCTTCAAAAAGGTTGAAAACTTTCATGAACTATTTCGACTTCAAAAAAGTCGAAGATTTTCATGAAAAGATTTCGGCTTCAAAAAAGTTGAAAATTTACATGAAAAGATTTCGACTTCAAAAAAGTCTAAGATTTTCATGAAAAGATTTCTGCTTCAAAAAAGTTGAAAATTTACATGAAAAGATTTCGGCTTCAAAAAAGTTGACCATTTTCATGAAAAGATTTCTGCTTCAAAAAAGTTGAAAATTTACATGAAAAGATTTCGGCTTCAAAAAAGTTGAAAATTTTCATGAAAAGATTTCGGTTTCAAAAAGTTGAAAATTTTCATGAAAAGATCTCGGCTTCAAAAAAGTTGAACATTTTCATGAAAAGATTTCGGCTTTAAAAAAGTTGAAAATTTTCTTGAAAAGATTTCGGCTTCAAAAAAGTTGACCATTTTCATGAAAAGATTTCTGCTTCAAAAAAGTTGAAAATTTTCATGACAGGATTATGGCTTCAAAAAGGTTGAAAACTTTCATGAACTATTTCGACTTCAAAAAAGTTGAAGATTTTCATGAAAAGATTTCGGCTTCAAAAAAGTTGAAAATTTACATGAAAAGATTTCGACTTCAAAAAAGTCTAAGATTTTCATGAAAAGATTTCTGCTTCAAAAAAGTTGAAAATTTACATGAAAAGATTTCGGCTTCAAAAAAGTTGACCATTTTCATGAAAAGATTTCTGCTTCAAAAAAGTTGAAAATTTACATGAAAAGATTATGGCTTCAAAAAGGTTGAAAACTTTCATGAACTATTTCGACTTCAAAAAAGTTGAAGATTTTCATGAAAAGATTTCGGCTTCAAAAAAGTTGAAAATTTACATGAAAAGATTTCGACTTCAAAAAAGTCTAAGATTTTCATGAAAAGATTTCTGCTTCAAAAAAGTTGAAAATTTACATGAAAAGATTTCGGCTTCAAAAAAGTTGACCATTTTCATGAAAAGATTTCTGCTTCAAAAAAGTTGAAAATTTACATGAAAAGATTTCGACTTCAAAAAAGTTGAAAATTTACATGAAAAGATTTCGACTTCAAAAAAGTTGAAAATTTTCATGAAGTATTTCGGCTTCAAAAAAGTTTAAAATTTTCATGAACTATTTCGGCTTCAAAAAAGTTGAAAATTTTCATGAAAAGATTTCTGCTTCAAAAAAGTTGAAAATTTTCATGAAAAGTTTTCGGCTTCAAAAAAGTTGAACATTTTCATGAAAAAATTTCAGCTTCAAAAAAGTTGAAAATTTTCATGAAGTATTTCGGCTTCAAAAAAATGTAACATTTTCATGAAAAGATTTCGGCTTCAAAAAAGTTGAACATTTTCATGAAAAGATTTCGGCTTCAAAAAAGTTGAACATTTTCATGAAAAGATTTCGGTTTCAAAAAGTTGAAAATTTTCATGAAAAGATCTCGGCTTCAAAAAAGTTGACCATTTTCATGAAAAGATTTCTGCTTCAAAAAAGTTGAAAATTTTCATGAGAGGATTATGGCTTCAAAAAGGTTGAAAACTTTCATGAACTATTTCGACTTCAAAAAAGTCGAAGATTTTCATGAAAAGATTTCGGCTTCAAAAAAGTTGAAAATTTACATGAAAAGATTTCGACTTCAAAAAAGTCTAAGATTTTCATGAAAAGATTTCTGCTTCAAAAAAGTTGAAAATTTTCATGACAGGATTTTGGCTTCAAAAAGGTTGAAAACTTTCATGAACTATTTCGACTTCAAAAAAGTCGAAGATTTTCATGAAAAGATTTCTGCTTCAAAAAAGTTGAAAATTTACATGAAAAGATTTCGACTTCAAAAAAGTCTAAGATTTTCATGAAAAGATTTCTGCTTCAAAAAAGTTGAAAATTTTCATGAAAAGATTTCGGCTTCAAAAAGTTGAAAATTTTCATGAAAAGATTTCGGCTTCAAAAAAGTTGACCATTTTCATGAAAAGATTTCAGCTTCAAAAAAGTTGAAAATTTTCATAAAAAGATTTCGGTTTCAAAAAGTTGAAAATTTTCATGAAAAGATTTTGGCTTCAAAAAAGTTGAAAATTTTCATGAAAAGATTTTGGTTTCAAAAAGTTGAAAATTTTCATGAAAAGATTTCAGCTTCAAAAAGGTTGAAAACTTTCATGAACAATTTCGACTTCAAAAAAGTCGAAGATTTTCATGAAAAGATTTCGGCTTCAAAAAAGTTGAAAATTTTCATGAAGTATTTCGGCTGCAAAAAAGTCTAAAATTTTCATGAAAAGATTTATGCTTCAAAAACGATGAAAATTTTCATGAAAAGATTTCTGCTTCAAAAAGTTGAAAATTTTCTTGAAAAGATTTCGGCTTCAAAAAAGTTGACCATTTTCATGAAAAGATTTCTGCTTCAAAAAAGTTGAAAATTTTCATGACAGGATTATGGCTTCAAAACGGTTGAAAACTTTCATGAACTATTTCGACTTCAAAAAAGTCGAAGATTTTCATGAAAAGATTTCGGCTTCAAAAAAGTTGAACATTTACATGAAAAGATTTCGACTTCAAAAAAGTCTAAGATTTTCATGAAAAGATTTCTGCTTCAAAAAAGTTGAAAATTTACATGAAAAGATTTCGGCTTCAAAAAAGTTGACCATTTTCATGAAAAGATTTCTGCTTCAAAAAAGTTGAAAATTTACATGAAAAGATTTCGGCTTCAAAAAAGTTGAAAATTTTCATGAAAAGATTTCGGTTTCAAAAAGTTGAAAATTTTCATGAAAAGATCTCGGCTTCAAAAAAGTTGAACATTTTCATGAAAAGATTTCTGCATCAAAAAAGTTGAAAATTTTCATGACAGGATTATGGCTTCAAAAAGGTTGAAAACTTTCATGAACTATTTCGACTTCAAAAAAGTTGAAGATTTTCATGAAAAGATTTCGGCTTCAAAAAAGTTGAAAATTTACATGAAAAGATTTCGACTTCAAAAAAGTCTAAGATTTTCATGAAAAGATTTCTGCTTCAAAAAAGTTGAAAATTTACATGAAAAGATTTCGGCTTCAAAAAAGTTGACCATTTTCATGAAAAGATTTCGGCTTCAAAAAAGTTGAAAATTTACATGAAAAGATTTCGACTTCAAAAAAGTCTAAGATTTTCATGAAAAGATTTCGGCTTCAAAAAAGTTGACCATTTTCATGAAAAGATTTCTGCTTCAAAAAAGTTGAAAATTTTCATGAAAAGATTTCGGCTTCAAAAAGTTGAAAATTTTCATGAAAAGATTTCGGCTTCAAAAAAGTTGAAAATTTTCATGAAGTATTTCGGCTTCAAAAAAATGGAACATTTTCATGAAAAGATCTCGGCTTCAAAAAAGTTGAAAATTTTCATGAAAAGATTTCGGCTTCAAAAAAGTTGACCATTTTCATGAAAAGATTTCAGCTTCAAAAAAGTTGAAAATTTTCATGAAAAGATTTCGGTTTCAAAAAGTTGAAAATTTTCATGAAAAGATTTCGGCTTCAAAAAAGTTGAAAATTTTCATGAAAAGATTTTGGTTTCAAAAAGTTGAAAATTTTCATGAAAAGATTTCAGCTTCAAAAAGGTTGAAAACTTTCATGAACAATTTCGACTTCAAAAAAGTCAAAGATTTTCATGAAAAGATTTCGGCTTCAAAAAAGTTGAAAATTTTCATGAAAAGATTTCGGCTTCAAAAAAGTTGACCATTTTCATGAAAAGATTTCGGCTTCAAAAAAGTTGAACATTTTCATGAAAAGATTTCTGCTTCAAAAAAGTTGAAAATTTACATGAAAAGATTTCGGCTTCAAAAAAGTTGACCATTTTCATGAAAAGATTTCTGCTTCAAAAAAGTTGAAAATTGACATGAACTATTTCGACTTCAAAAAAGTCTAAGATTTTCATGAAAAGATTTCGGCTTCAAAAAAGTTGACCATTTTCATGAAAAGATTTCGGCTTCAAAAAAGTTGAAAATTTTCATGAAAAGATTTCGGTTTCAAAAAGTTGAAAATTTTCATGAAAAGATCTCGGCTTCAAAAAAGTTGAACATTTTCATGAAAAGATTTCGGCTTCAAAAAAGTTGAAAATTTTCATGAAAAGATTTAGACTTCAAAAAAGTTGAATATTTTCATCAAGTATTTCTGCTTCAAAAAAGTTGAAAATTTTCATGACAGGATTTTGGCTTCAAAAAAGTTGAACATTTTCATGAAAAGATTTCGGCTTCAAAAAAGTTGAACATTTTCATGAAAAGATTTATGCTTCAAAAAAGTTGAAAATTTTCATGAAAAGATTTTGACTTCAAAAAAGTCTAAGATTTTCATGAAAAGATTTCGGCTTCAAAAAAGTTGAAAATTTTCATGAAAAGATTTCGACTTCAAAAAAGTCTAAGATTTTCATGAAAAGATTTCTGCTTCAAAAAAGTTGAAAATTTACATGAAAAGATTTCGGCTTCAAAAAAGTTGAACATTTTCATGAAAAGATTTCGGCTTCAAAAAAGTTGAAAATTTTCATGAAAAGATTTAGACTTCAAAAAAGTTGAATATTTTCATCAAGTATTTCGGCTTCAAAAAAGTCGAAGATTTTCATGAAAAGATTTCTGCTTCAAAAAAGTTGAAAATTTTCATGACAGGATTATGGCTTCAAAAAGGTTGAAAACTTTCATGAACTATTTCGACTTCAAAAAAGTTGAAGATTTTCATGAAAAGATTTCGGCTTCAAAAAAGTTGAAAATTTACATGAAAAGATTTCGACTTCAAAAAAGTCTAAGATTTTCATGAAAAGATTTCTGCTTCAAAAAAGTCTAAGATTTTCATGAAAAGATTTCTGCTTCAAAAAAGTTGAAAATTTTCATGAAAAGATTTCGGCTTCAAAAAAGTTGAACATTTTCATGAAAAGATTTATGCTTCAAAAAAGTTGAAAATTTTCATGAAAAGATTTTGACTTCAAAAAAGTCTAAGATTTTCATGAAAAGATTTCGGCTTCAAAAAAGTTGAAAATTTACATGAAAAGATTTCGACTTCAAAAAAGTCTAAGATTTTCATGAAAAGATTTCTGCTTCAAAAAAGTTGAAAATTTACATGAAAAGATTTCGGCTTCAAAAAAGTTGAACATTTTCATGAAAAGATTTCGGCTTCAAAAAAGTTGAAAATTTTCATGAAAAGATTTAGACTTCAAAAAAGTTGAATATTTTCATCAAGTATTTCGGCTTCAAAAAAGTCGAAGATTTTCATGAAAAGATTTCTGCTTCAAAAAAGTTGAAAATTTTCATGACAGGATTATGGCTTCAAAAAGGTTGAAAACTTTCATGAACTATTTCGACTTCAAAAAAGTTGAAGATTTTCATGAAAAGATTTCGGCTTCAAAAAAGTTGAAAATTTACATGAAAAGATTTCGACTTCAAAAAAGTCTAAGATTTTCATGAAAAGATTTCTGCTTCAAAAAAGTCTAAGATTTTCATGAAAAGATTTCTGCTTCAAAAAAGTTGAAAATTTACATGAAAAGATTTCGGCTTCAAAAAAGTTGACCATTTTCATGAAAAGATTTCTGCTTCAAAAAAGTTGAAAATTTACATGAAAAGATTTCGACTTCAAAAAAGTCTAAGATTTTCATGAAAAGATTTCGGCTTCAAAAAAGTTGACCATTTTCATGAAAAGATTTCGGCTTCAAAAAAGTTGAAAATTTTCATGAAAAGATTTCGGTTTCAAAAAGTTGAAAATTTTCATGAAAAGATCTCGGCTTCAAAAGAGTTGAACATTTTCATGAAAAGATTTCGGCTTCAAAAAAGTTGAAAATTTTCATGAAAAGATTTAGACTTCAAAAAAGTTGAATATTTTCATCAAGTATTTCGGCTTCAAAAAAGTCGAAGATTTTCATGAAAAGATTTCTGCTTCAAAAAGTTGAAAATTTTCATGACAGGATTTTGGCTTCAAAAAAGTTGAACATTTTCATGAAAAGATTTCGGCTTCAAAAAAGTTGAACATTTTCATGAAAAGATTTCGGCTTAAAAAAAGTTGAAAATTTTCATGACAGGATTATGGCTTCAAAAAGGTTGAAAACTTTCATGAACTATTTCGACTTCAAAAAAGTCGAAGATTTTCATGAAAAGATTTCGGCTTCAAAAAAGTTGAAAATTTACATGAAAAGATTTCGACTTCAAAAAAGTCTAAGATTTTCATGAAAAGATTTCTGCTTCAAAAAAGTTGAAAATTTTCATGACAGGATTTTGGCTTCAAAAAGGTTGAAAATTTTCATGAACTATTTCGACTTCAAAAAAGTCGAAGATTTTCATGAAAAGATTTCTGCTTCAAAAAAGTTGAAAATTTACATGAAAAGATTTCGACTTCAAAAAAGTCTAAGATTTTCATGAAAAGATTTCTGCTTCAAAAAAGTTGAAAATTTACATGAAAAGATTTCGGCTTCAAAAAAGTTGACCATTTTCATGAAAAGATTTCTGCTTCAAAAAAGTTGAAAATTTACATGAAAAGATTTCGGCTTCAAAAAAGTTGAAAATTTTCATGAAAAGATTTCGGTTTCAAAAAGTTGAAAATTTTCATGAAAAGATCTCGGCTTCAAAAAAGTTGAACATTTTCATGAAAAGATTTCGGCTTTAAAAAAGTTGAAAATTTTCTTGAAAAGATTTCGGCTTCAAAAAAGTTGACCATTTTCATGAAAAGATTTCTGCATCAAAAAAGTTGAAAATTTTCATGACAGGATTATGGCTTCAAAAAGGTTG
This sequence comes from Labrus bergylta, assembly GCF_963930695.1. Lineage (NCBI taxonomy): Eukaryota > Metazoa > Chordata > Actinopteri > Labriformes > Labridae > Labrus > Labrus bergylta. The sequence goes on along the minus strand of NC_089210.1, from coordinate 27,030,141 downwards.
AAAACTTTCATGAACTATTTCGACTTCAAAAAAGTTGAAGATTTTCATGAAAAGATTTCGGCTTCAAAAAAGTTGAAAATTTACATGAAAAGATTTCGACTTCAAAAAAGTCTAAGATTTTCATGAAAAGATTTCTTCTTCAAAAAAGTTGAAAATTTACATGAAAAGATTTCGGCTTCAAAAAAGTTGACCATTTTCATGAAAAGATTTCGGCTTCAAAAAAGTTGAAAATTTACATGAAAAGATTTCGACTTCAAAAAAGTCTAAGATTTTCATGAAAAGATTTCGGCTTCAAAAAAGTTGACCATTTTCATGAAAAGATTTCTGCTTCAAAAAAGTTGAAAATTTTCATGAAAAGATTTCGGCTTCAAAAAGTTGAAAATTTTCATGAAAAGATTTCGGCTTCAAAAAAGTTGAAAATTTTCATGAAGTATTTCGGCTTCAAAAAAATGGAACATTTTCATGAAAAGATCTCGGCTTCAAAAAAGTTGAAAATTTTCATGAAAAGATTTCGGCTTCAAAAAAGTTGACCATTTTCATGAAAAGATTTCAGCTTCAAAAAAGTTGAAAATTTTCATGAAAAGATTTCGGTTTCAAAAAGTTGAAAATTTTCATGAAAAGATTTCGGCTTCAAAAAAGTTGAAAATTTTCATGAAAAGATTTTGGTTTCAAAAAGTTGAAAATTTTCATGAAAAGATTTCAGCTTCAAAAAGGTTGAAAACTTTCATGAACAATTTCGACTTCAAAAAAGTCTAAGATTTTCATGAAAAGATTTCGGCTTCAAAAAAGTTGAAAATTTTCATGAAAAGATTTCGGCTTCAAAAAAGTTGAAAATTTTCATGAAAAGATTTCGGTTTCAAAAAGTTGAAAATTTTCATGAAAAGATCTCGGCTTCAAAAAAGTTGAACATTTTCATGAAAAGATTTCGGCTTCAAAAAAGTTGAAAATTTTCATGAAAAGATTTAGACTTCAAAAAAGTTGAATATTTTCATCAAGAATTTCTGCTTCAAAAAAGTTGAAAATTTTCATGACAGGATTTTGGCTTCAAAAAAGTTGAACATTTTCATGAAAAGATTTCGGCTTCAAAAAAGTTGAACATTTTCATGAAAAGATTTATGCTTCAAAAAAGTTGAAAATTTTCATGAAAAGATTTTGACTTCAAAAAAGTCTAAAATTTTCATGAAAAGATTTCGGCTTCAAAAAAGTTGAAAATTTACATGAAAAGATTTCGGCTTCAAAAAAGTTGACCATTTTCATGAAAAGATTTCGGCTTCAAAAAAGTTGAAAATTTTCATGAAAAGATTTTGGTTTCAAAAAGTTGAAAATTTTCATGAAAAGATTTCAGCTTCAAAAAGGTTGAAAACTTTCATGAACAATTTCGACTTCAAAAAAGTCGAAGATTTTCATGAAAAGATTTCGGCTTCAAAAAAGTTGAACATTTTCATGAAAAGATTTCGGCTTCAAAAAAGTTGACCATTTTCATGAAAAGATTTCGGCTTCAAAAAAGTTGAACATTTTCATGAAAAGATTTCTGCTTCAAAAAAGTTGAAAATTTACATGAAAAGATTTCGGCTTCAAAAAAGTTGACCATTTTCATGAAAAGATTTCTGCTTCAAAAAAGTTGAAAATTGACATGAACTATTTCGACTTCAAAAAAGTCTAAGATTTTCATGAAAAGATTTCGGCTTCAAAAAAGTTGACCATTTTCATGAAAAGATTTCGGCTTCAAAAAAGTTGAAAATTTTCATGAAAAGATTTCGGTTTCAAAAAGTTGAAAATTTTCATGAAAAGATCTCGGCTTCAAAAAAGTTGAACATTTTCATGAAAAGATTTCGGCTTCAAAAAAGTTGAAAATTTTCATGAAAAGATTTAGACTTCAAAAAAGTTGAATATTTTCATCAAGTATTTCTGCTTCAAAAAAGTTGAAAATTTTCATGACAGGATTTTGGCTTCAAAAAAGTTGAACATTTTCATGAAAAGATTTCGGCTTCAAAAAAGTTGAACATTTTCATGAAAAGATTTATGCTTCAAAAAAGTTGAAAATTTTCATGAAAAGATTTTGACTTCAAAAAAGTCTAAGATTTTCATGAAAAGATTTCGGCTTCAAAAAAGTTGAAAATTTACATGAAAAGATTTCGACTTCAAAAAAGTCTAAGATTTTCATGAAAAGATTTCTGCTTCAAAAAAGTTGAAAATTTACATGAAAAGATTTCGGCTTCAAAAAAGTTGAACATTTTCATGAAAAGATTTCGGCTTCAAAAAAGTTGAAAATTTTCATGAAAAGATTTAGACTTCAAAAAAGTTGAATATTTTCATCAAGTATTTCGGCTTCAAAAAAGTCGAAGATTTTCATGAAAAGATTTCTGCTTCAAAAAAGTTGAAAATTTTCATGACAGGATTATGGCTTCAAAAAGGTTGAAAACTTTCATGAACTATTTCGACTTCAAAAAAGTTGAAGATTTTCATGAAAAGATTTCGGCTTCAAAAAAGTTGAAAATTTACATGAAAAGATTTCGACTTCAAAAAAGTCTAAGATTTTCATGAAAAGATTTCTGCTTCAAAAAAGTCTAAGATTTTCATGAAAAGATTTCTGCTTCAAAAAAGTTGAAAATTTACATGAAAAGATTTCAGCTTCAAAAAAGTTGAACATTTTCATGAAAAGATTTATGCTTCAAAAAAGTTGAAAATTTTCATGAAAAGATTTTGACTTCAAAAAAGTCTAAGATTTTCATGAAAAGATTTCGGCTTCAAAAAAGTTGAAAATTTACATGAAAAGATTTCGACTTCAAAAAAGTCTAAGATTTTCATGAAAAGATTTCTGCTTCAAAAAAGTTGAAAATTTACATGAAAAGATTTCGGCTTCAAAAAAGTTGAACATTTTCATGAAAAGATTTCGGCTTCAAAAAAGTTGAAAATTTTCATGAAAAGATTTAGACTTCAAAAAAGTTGAATATTTTCATCAAGTATTTCGGCTTCAAAAAAGTCGAAGATTTTCATGAAAAGATTTCTGCTTCAAAAAAGTTGAAAATTTTCATGACAGGATTATGGCTTCAAAAAGGTTGAAAACTTTCATGAACTATTTCGACTTCAAAAAAGTTGAAGATTTTCATGAAAAGATTTCGGCTTCAAAAAAGTTGAAAATTTACATGAAAAGATTTCGACTTCAAAAAAGTCTAAGATTTTCATGAAAAGATTTCTGCTTCAAAAAAGTCTAAGATTTTCATGAAAAGATTTCTGCTTCAAAAAAGTTGAAAATTTACATGAAAAGATTTCGGCTTCAAAAAAGTTGACCATTTTCATGAAAAGATTTCTGCTTCAAAAAAGTTGAAAATTTACATGAAAAGATTTCGACTTCAAAAAAGTCTAAGATTTTCATGAAAAGATTTCGGCTTCAAAAAAGTTGACCATTTTCATGAAAAGATTTCGGCTTCAAAAAAGTTGAAAATTTTCATGAAAAGATTTCGGTTTCAAAAAGTTGAAAATTTTCATGAAAAGATCTCGGCTTCAAAAGAGTTGAACATTTTCATGAAAAGATTTCGGCTTCAAAAAAGTTGAAAATTTTCATGAAAAGATTTCTGCTTCAAAAAAGTTGAAAATTTTCATGACAGGATTATGGCTTCAAAAAGGTTGAAAACTTTCATGAACTATTTCGACTTCAAAAAAGTTGAAGATTTTCATGAAAAGATTTCGGCTTCAAAAAAGTTGAAAATTTACATGAAAAGATTTCGACTTCAAAAAAGTCTAAGATTTTCATGAAAAGATTTCTGCTTCAAAAAAGTCTAAGATTTTCATGAAAAGATTTCTGCTTCAAAAAAGTTGAAAATTTACATGAAAAGATTTCAGCTTCAAAAAAGTTGAACATTTTCATGAAAAGATTTATGCTTCAAAAAAGTTGAAAATTTTCATGAAAAGATTTTGACTTCAAAAAAGTCTAAGATTTTCATGAAAAGATTTCGGCTTCAAAAAAGTTGAAAATTTACATGAAAAGATTTCGACTTCAAAAAAGTCTAAGATTTTCATGAAAAGATTTCTGCTTCAAAAAAGTTGAAAATTTACATGAAAAGATTTCGGCTTCAAAAAAGTTGAACATTTTCATGAAAAGATTTCGGCTTCAAAAAAGTTGAAAATTTTCATGAAAAGATTTAGACTTCAAAAAAGTTGAATATTTTCATCAAGTATTTCGGCTTCAAAAAAGTCGAAGATTTTCATGAAAAGATTTCTGCTTCAAAAAAGTTGAAAATTTTCATGACAGGATTATGGCTTCAAAAAGGTTGAAAACTTTCATGAACTATTTCGACTTCAAAAAAGTTGAAGATTTTCATGAAAAGATTTCGGCTTCAAAAAAGTTGAAAATTTACATGAAAAGATTTCGACTTCAAAAAAGTCTAAGATTTTCATGAAAAGATTTCTGCTTCAAAAAAGTCTAAGATTTTCATGAAAAGATTTCTGCTTCAAAAAAGTTGAAAATTTACATGAAAAGATTTCGGCTTCAAAAAAGTTGACCATTTTCATGAAAAGATTTCTGCTTCAAAAAAGTTGAAAATTTACATGAAAAGATTTCGACTTCAAAAAAGTCTAAGATTTTCATGAAAAGATTTCGGCTTCAAAAAAGTTGACCATTTTCATGAAAAGATTTCGGCTTCAAAAAAGTTGAAAATTTTCATGAAAAGATTTCGGTTTCAAAAAGTTGAAAATTTTCATGAAAAGATCTCGGCTTCAAAAGAGTTGAACATTTTCATGAAAAGATTTCGGCTTCAAAAAAGTTGAAAATTTTCATGAAAAGATTTAGACTTCAAAAAAGTTGAATATTTTCATCAAGTATTTCGGCTTCAAAAAAGTCGAAGATTTTCATGAAAAGATTTCTGCTTCAAAAAGTTGAAAATTTTCATGACAGGATTTTGGCTTCAAAAAAGTTGAACATTTTCATGAAAAGATTTCGGCTTCAAAAAAGTTGAACATTTTCATGAAAAGATTTTGGCTTAAAAAAAGTTGAAAATTTTCATGACAGGATTATGGCTTCAAAAAGGTTGAAAACTTTCATGAACTATTTCGACTTCAAAAAAGTCGAAGATTTTCATGAAAAGATTTCGGCTTCAAAAAAGTTGAAAATTTACATGAAAAGATTTCGACTTCAAAAAAGTCTAAGATTTTCATGAAAAGATTTCTGCTTCAAAAAAGTTGAAAATTTTCATGACAGGATTTTGGCTTCAAAAAGGTTGAAAATTTTCATGAACTATTTCGACTTCAAAAAAGTCGAAGATTTTCATGAAAAGATTTCTGCTTCAAAAAAGTTGAAAATTTACATGAAAAGATTTCGACTTCAAAAAAGTCTAAGATTTTCATGAAAAGATTTCTGCTTCAAAAAAGTTGAAAATTTTCATGAAAAGATTTCGGCTTCAAAAAGTTGAAAATTTTCATGAAAAGATTTCGGCTTCAAAAAAGTTGAAAATTTTCATGAAGTATTTCGGCTTCAAAAAAATGGAACATTTTCATGAAAAGATCTCGGCTTCAAAAAAGTTGAAAATTTTCATGAAAAGATTTCGGCTTCAAAAAAGTTGACCATTTTCATGAAAAGATTTCAGCTTCAAAAAAGTTGAAAATTTTCATGAAAAGATTTCGGTTTCAAAAAGTTGAAAATTTTCATGAAAAGATTTCGGCTTCAAAAAAGTTGAAAATTTTCATGAAAAGATTTTGGTTTCAAAAAGTTGAAAATTTTCATGAAAAGATTTCAGCTTCAAAAAGGTTGAAAACTTTCATGAACAATTTCGACTTCAAAAAAGTCGAAGATTTTCATGAAAAGATTTCGGCTTCAAAAAAGTTGAAAATTTTCATGAAAAGATTTCGGCTTCAAAAAAGTTGACCATTTTCATGAAAAGATTTCGGCTTCAAAAAAGTTGAACATTTTCATGAAAAGATTTCTGCTTCAAAAAAGTTGAAAATTTACATGAAAAGATTTCGGCTTCAAAAAAGTTGACCATTTTCATGAAAAGATTTCTGCTTCAAAAAAGTTGAAAATTGACATGAACTATTTCGACTTCAAAAAAGTCTAAGATTTTCATGAAAAGATTTCGGCTTCAAAAAAGTTGACCATTTTCATGAAAAGATTTCGGCTTCAAAAAAGTTGAAAATTTTCATGAAAAGATTTCGGTTTCAAAAAGTTGAAAATTTTCATGAAAAGATCTTGGCTTCAAAAAAGTTGAACATTTTCATGAAAAGATTTCGGCTTCAAAAAAGTTGAAAATTTTCATGAAAAGATTTAGACTTCAAAAAAGTTGAATATTTTCATCAAGTATTTCTGCTTCAAAAAAGTTGAAAATTTTCATGACAGGATTTTGGCTTCAAAAAAGTTGAACATTTTCATGAAAAGATTTCGGCTTCAAAAAAGTTGAACATTTTCATGAAAAGATTTATGCTTCAAAAAAGTTGAAAATTTTCATGAAAAGATTTTGACTTCAAAAAAGTCTAAGAGTTTCATGAAAAGATTTCGGCTTCAAAAAAGTTGAAAATTTTCATGAAAAGATTTAGACTTCAAAAAAGTTGAATATTTTCATCAAGTATTTCGGCTTCAAAAAAGTCGAAGATTTTCATGAAAAGATTTCTGCTTCAAAAAAGTTGAAAATTTTCATGACAGGATTATGGCTTCAAAAAGGTTGAAAACTTTCATGAACTATTTCGACTTCAAAAAAGTTGAAGATTTTCATGAAAAGATTTCGGCTTCAAAAAAGTTGAAAATTTACATGAAAAGATTTCGACTTCAAAAAAGTCTAAGATTTTCATGAAAAGATTTCTGCTTCAAAAAAGTTGAAAATTTACATGAAAAGATTTCGGCTTCAAAAAAGTTGACCATTTTCATGAAAAGATTTCTGCTTCAAAAAAGTTGAAAATTTACATGAAAAGATTTCGACTTCAAAAAAGTCTAAGATTTTCATGAAAAGATTTCGGCTTCAAAAAAGTTGACCATTTTCATGAAAAGATTTCGGCTTCAAAAAAGTTGAAAATTTTCATGAAAAGATTTCGGTTTCAAAAAGTTGAAAATTTTCATGAAAAGATCTCGGCTTCAAAAAAGTTGAACATTTTCATGAAAAGATTTCGGCTTCAAAAAAGTTGAAAATTTTCATGAAAAGATTTAGACTTCAGAAAAGTTGAATATTTTCATCAAGTATTTCGGCTTCAAAAAAGTCGAAGATTTTCATGAAAAGATTTCAGCTTCAAAAAAGTTGAAAATTTTCATGACAGGATTTTGGCTTCAAAAAAGTTGAACATTTTCATGAAAAGATTTCGGCTTCAAAAAAGTTGAACATTTTCATGAAAAGATTTATGCTTCAAAAAAGTTGAAAATTTTCATGACAGGATTATGGCTTCAAAAAGGTTGAAAACTTTCATGAACTATTTCGACTTCAAAAAAGTCGAAGATTTTCATGAAAAGATTTCGGCTTCAAAAAAGTTGAAAATTTACATGAAAAGATTTCGACTTCAAAAAAGTCTAAGATTTTCATGAAAAGATTTCTGCTTCAAAAAAGTTGAAAATTTTCATGACAGGATTTTGGCTTCAAAAAGGTTGAAAATTTTCATGAACTATTTCGACTTCAAAAAAGTCGAAGATTTTCATGAAAAGATTTCTGCTTCAAAAAAGTTGAAAATTTTCATGAAAAGATTTCGGCTTCAAAAAGTTGAAAATTTTCATGAAAAGATTTCAGCTTCAAAAAGGTTGAAAACTTTCATGAACAATTTCGACTTCAAAAAAGTCGAAGATTTTCATGAAAAGATTTCGGCTTCAAAAAAGTTGAAAATTTTCATGAAGTATTTCGGCTGCAAAAAAGTCTAAAATTTTCATGAAAAGATTTATGCTTCAAAAACGATGAAAATTTTCATGAAAAGATTTCGGCTTCAAAAAGTTGAAAATTTTCTTGAAAAGATTTCGGCTTCAAAAAAGTTGACCATTTTCATGAAAAGATTTCTGCTTCAAAAAAGTTGAAAATTTTCATGACAGGATTATGGCTTCAAAAAGGTTGAAAACTTTCATGAACTATTTCGACTTCAAAAAAGTCGAAGATTTTCATGAAAAGATTTCGGCTTCAAAAAAGTTGAAAATTTACATGAAAAGATTTCGACTTCAAAAAAGTCTAAGATTTTCATGAAAAGATTTCTGCTTCAAAAAAGTTGAAAATTTACATGAAAAGATTTCTGCTTCAAAAAAGTTGACCATTTTCATGAAAAGATTTCTGCTTCAAAAAAGTTGAAAATTTACATGAACTATTTCGACTTCAAAAAAGTCGAAGATTTTCATGAAAAGATTTCGGCTTCAAAAAAGTTGAAAATTTACATGAAAAGATTTCGACTTCAAAAAAGTTTAACATTTTCATGAAAAGATTTCGGCTTTAAAAAAGTTGAAAATTTTCTTGAAAAGATTTCGGCTTCAAAAAAGTTGACCATTTTCATGAAAAGTTTTCTGCTTCAAAAAAGTTGAAAATTTTCATGACAGGATTTTGGCTTCAAAAAGGTTGAAAACTTTCATGAACTATTTCGACTTCAAAAAAGTCGAAGATTTTCATGAAAAGATTTCTGCTTCCAAAAAGTTGAAAATTTACATGAAAAGATTTCGACTTCAAAAAAGTCTAAGATTTTCATGAAAAGATTTTTGCTTCAAAAAAGTTGAACATTTTCATGAAAAGATTTCGGCTTTAAAAAGTTGAAAATTTTCATGAAAAGATTTCGGCTTCAAAAAAGTTGACCATTTTCATGAAAAGATTTCAGCTTCAAAAAAGTTGAAAATTTTCATGGAAAGATTTCGGTTTCAAAAAGTTGAAAATTTTCATGAAAAGATTTCGGCTTCAAAAAAGTTGAAAATTTTCATGAAAAGATTTTGGTTTCAAAAAGTTGAAAATTTTCATGAAAAGATTTCAGCTTCAAAAAGGTTGAAAACTTTCATGAACAATTTCGACTTCAAAAAAGTCGAAGATTTTCATGAAAAGATTTCGGCTTCAAAAAAGTTGAAAATTTTCATGAAAAGATTTCGGTTTCAAAAAGTTGAAAATTTTCATGAAAAGATCTCGGCTTCAAAAAAGTTGACCATTTTCATGAAAAGATTTTGGTTTCAAAAAGTTGAAAATTTTCATGAAGTATTTCGGCTTCAAAAAAATGGAATATTTTCATGAAAAGATTCCGGCTTCAAAAAAGTTGAAAATTTTCATGAAAAGATTTCGGGTTCAAAAAAGTTGAAAATTTTCATGAACTATTTCGGCATCAAAAAAGTTGAAAATTTACATGAAAAGATTTCGGCTTCAAAAAAGTTGACCATTTTCATGAAAAGATTTTGGTTTCAAAAAAGTTGACCATTTTCATGAAAAGATTTCTGCTTCAAAAAAGTTGAAAATTTTCATGAAGTATTTCGGCTTCAAAAAAATGGAACATTTTCATGAAAAGATTTCGGCTTCAAAAAACTTGAACATTTTCATGAAAAGATTTCGGCTTCAAAAAAGTCTAAGATTTTCATGAAAAGATTTCTGCTTCAAAAAAGTTGAAAATTTTCATGAAAAGATCTCGGCTTCAAAAAAATGGAACATTTTCATGAAAAGATTTCGGCTTCAAAAAAGTTGAAAATTTACATGAAAAGATTTCGGCTTCAAAAAAGTTGACCATTTTCATGAAAAGATTTCTGCTTCAAAAAAGTTGAAAATATACATGAAAAGATTTCGACTTCAAAAAAGTCTAAGATTTTCATGAAAAGATTTCGGCTTCAAAAAAGTTGACCATTTTCATGAAAAGATTTCGGCTTCAAAAAAGTTGAAAATTTTCATGAAAAGATTTCGGTTTCAAAAAGTTGAAAATTTTCATGAAAAGATCTCGGCTTCAAAAAAGTTGAACATTTTCATGAAAAGATTTCGGCTTCAAAAAAGTTGAAAATTTTCATGAAAAGATTTAGACTTCAGAAAAGTTGAATATTTTCATCAAGTATTTCGGCTTCAAAAAAGTCGAAGATTTTCATGAAAAGATTTCAGCTTCAAAAAAGTTGAAAATTTTCATGACAGGATTTTGGCTTCAAAAAAGTTGAACATTTTCATGAAAAGATTTCGGCTTCAAAAAAGTTGAACATTTTCATGAAAAGATTTATGCTTCAAAAAAGTTGAAAATTTTCATGAAAAGATTTCGGCTTAAAAAAAGTTGAAAATTTTCATGACAGGATTATGGCTTCAAAAAGGTTGAAAACTTTCATGAACTATTTCGACTTCAAAAAAGTCGAAGATTTTCATGAAAAGATTTCGGCTTCAAAAAAGTTGAAAATTTACATGAAAAGATTTCGACTTCAAAAAAGTCTAAGATTTTCATGAAAAGATTTCTGCTTCAAAAAAGTTGAAAATTTTCATGACAGGATTTTGGCTTCAAAAAGGTTGAAAATTTTCATGAACTATTTCGACTTCAAAAAAGTCGAAGATTTTCATGAAAAGATTTCTGCTTCAAAAAAGTTGAAAATTTTCATGAAAAGATTTCGGCTTCAAAAAGTTGAAAATTTTCATGAAAAGATTTCGGCTTCAAAAAAGTTGACCATTTTCATGAAAAGATTTCAGCTTCAAAAAAGTTGAAAATTTTCATGAAAAGATTTCGGTTTCAAAAAGTTGAAAATTTTCATGAAAAGATTTCGGCTTCAAAAAAGTTGAAAATTTTCATGAAAAGATTTTGATTTCAAAAAAGTTGACCATTTTCATGAAAAGATTTTGGTTTCAAAAAGTTGAACATTTTCATGAAGTATTTCGGCTTCAAAAAAATGGAATATTTTCATGAAAAGATTTCGGCTTCAAAAAAGTTGAAAATTTTCATGAAAAGATTTCGGGTTCAAAAAAGTTGAAAATTTTCATGAACTATTTCGGCATCAAAAAAGTTGAAAATTTACATGAAAAGATTTAGGTTTCAAAAAAGTTGAAAATTTTCATGAAGTATTTCGGCTTCAAAAAAGTCTAAAATTTTCATGAAAAGATTTCGGTTTCAAAAAGTTGAAAATTTTCATGAAAAGATTTCGGCTTCAAAAAAGTTGAAAATTTTCATGAACTATTTCGGCTTCAAAAAAGTTGAAAATTTTCATGAAAAGATTTCGGGTTCAAAAAAGTTGAAAATTTTCATGAACTATTTCGGCATCAAAAAAGTTGAAAATTTACATGAAAAGATTTCGGCTTCAAAAAAGTTGACCATTTTCATGAAAAGATTTCAGCTTCAAAAAAATGGAACATTTTCATGAAAAGATTTCGGCTTCAAAAAAGTTGAAAATTTTCATGAAAAGATTTCGTTTTCAAAAAAGTTGAAAATTTTCATGAAGTATTTCGGCTTCAAAAAAATGGAACATTTTCATGAAAAGATTTCGGCTTCAAAAAAGTTGAAAATTTTCATGAAAAGATTTCGGCTTCAAAAAAGTTGAAAATTTTCATGAACTATTTCGGCTTCAAAAAAGTTGAAAATTTTCATGAAAAGATTTAGGTTTCAAAAAAGTTGAAAATTTTCATGAAGTATTTCGGCTTCAAAAAAATGGAACATTTTCATGAAAAGATTTCGGCTTCAAAAAAGTTGAAAATTTTCATGAAGTATTTCGGCTTCAAAAAAGTTGAAAATTTTCATGAACTATTTCGGCATCAAAAAAGTTGAAAATTTTCATGAAAAGGTTTAGGGTTCAAAAAAGTTGAAAATTTTCATGAAAAGATTTCGGCTTCAAAAAAGTTGAAAATTTTCATGAAAAGATTTAGACTTCAAAAAAGTTGAATATTTTCATCAAGTATTTCGGCTTCAAAAAAGTCGAAGATTTTCATGAAAAGATTTCGGCTTCAAAAAAGTTGAAAATTTTCATGAAGTATTTCGGCTGCAAAAAAGTCTAAAATTTTCATGAAAAGATTTATGCTTCAAAAACGATGAAAATTTTCATGAAAAGATTTCGGCTTCAAAAAGTTGAAAATTTTCTTGAAAAGATTTCGGCTTCAAAAAAGTTGACCATTTTCATGAAAAGATTTCTGCTTCAAAAAAGTTGAAAATTTTCATGACAGGATTATGGCTTCAAAAAGGTTGAAAACTTTCATGAACTATTTCGACTTCAAAAAAGTCGAAGATTTTCATGAAAAGATTTCGGCTTCAAAAAAGTTGAAAATTTACATGAAAAGATTTCGACTTCAAAAAAGTCTAAGATTTTCATGAAAAGATTTCTGCTTCAAAAAAGTTGAAAATTTACATGAAAAGATTTCTGCTTCAAAAAAGTTGACCATTTTCATGAAAAGATTTCTGCTTCAAAAAAGTTGAAAATTTACATGAACTATTTCGACTTCAAAAAAGTCGAAGATTTTCATGAAAAGATTTCGGCTTCAAAAAAGTTGAAAATTTACATGAAAAGATTTCGACTTCAAAAAAGTTGAACATTTTCATGAAAAGATTTCGGCTTTAAAAAAGTTGAAAATTTTCTTGAAAAGATTTCGGCTTCAAAAAAGTTGACCATTTTCATGAAAAGATTTCTGCTTCAAAAAAGTTGAAAATTTTCATGACAGGATTTTGGCTTCAAAAAGGTTGAAAACTTTCATGAACTATTTCGACTTCAAAAAAGTCGAAGATTTTCATGAAAAGATTTCTGCTTCCAAAAAGTTGAAAATTTACATGAAAAGATTTCGACTTCAAAAAAGTCTAAGATTTTCATGAAAAGATTTCTGCTTCAAAAAAGTTGAACATTTTCATGAAAAGATTTCGGCTTTAAAAAGTTGAAAATTTTCATGAAAAGATTTCGGCTTCAAAAAAGTTGACCATTTTCATGAAAAGATTTCAGCTTCAAAAAAGTTGAAAATTTCCATGGAAAGATTTCGGTTTCAAAAAGTTGAAAATTTTCATGAAAAGATTTCGGCTTCAAAAAAGTTGAAAATTTTCATGAAAAGATTTTGGTTTCAAAAAGTTGAAAATTTTCATGAAAAGATTTCAGCTTCAAAAAGGTTGAAAACTTTCATGAACAATTTCGACTTCAAAAAAGTCGAAGATTTTCATGAAAAGATTTCGGCTTCAAAAAAGTTGAAAATTTTCATGAAAAGATTTCGGTTTCAAAAAGTTGAAAATTTTCATGAAAAGATCTCGGCTTCAAAAAAGTTGACCATTTTCATGAAAAGATTTTGGTTTCAAAAAGTTGAAAATTTTCATGAAGTATTTCGGCTTCAAAAAAATGGAATATTTTCATGAAAAGATTCCGGCTTCAAAAAAGTTGAAAATTTTCATGAAAAGATTTCGGGTTCAAAAAAGTTGAAAATTTTCATGAACTATTTCGGCATCAAAAAAGTTGAAAATTTACATGAAAAGATTTCGGCTTCAAAAAAGTTGACCATTTTCATGAAAAGATTTTGGTTTCAAAAAAGTTGACCATTTTCATGAAAAGATTTCTGCTTCAAAAAAGTTGAAAATTTTCATGAAGTATTTCGGCTTCAAAAAAATGGAACATTTTCATGAAAAGATTTCGGCTTCAAAAAACTTGAACATTTTCATGAAAAGATTTCGGCTTCAAAAAAGTCTAAGATTTTCATGAAAAGATTTCTGCTTCAAAAAAGTTGAAAATTTTCATGAAAAGATCTCGGCTTCAAAAAAGTTGAACATTTTCATGAAAAGATTTCGGCTTCAAAAAAGTTGAAAATTTTCATGAAAAGATTTAGACTTCAGAAAAGTTGAATATTTTCATCAAGTATTTCGGCTTCAAAAAAGTCGAAGATTTTCATGAAAAGATTTCAGCTTCAAAAAAGTTGAAAATTTTCATGACAGGATTTTGGCTTCAAAAAAGTTGAACATTTTCATGAAAAGATTTCGGCTTCAAAAAAGTTGAACATTTTCATGAAAAGATTTATGCTTCAAAAAAGTTGAAAATTTTCATGAAAAGATTTCGGCTTAAAAAAAGTTGAAAATTTTCATTACAGGATTATGGCTTCAAAAAGGTTGAAAACTTTCATGAACTATTTCGACTTCAAAAAAGTCGAAGATTTTCATGAAAAGATTTCGGCTTCAAAAAGTTGAAAATTTACATGAAAAGATTTCGACTTCAAAAAAGTCTAAGATTTTCATGAAAAGATTTCTGCTTCAAAAAAGTTGAAAATTTTCATGACAGGATTTTGGCTTCAAAAAGGTTGAAAATTTTCATGAACTATTTCGACTTCAAAAAAGTCGAAGATTTTCATGAAAAGATTTCTGCTTCAAAAAAGTTGAAAATTTTCATGAAAAGATTTCGGCTTCAAAAAGTTGAAAATTTTCATGAAAAGATTTCGGCTTCAAAAAAGTTGACCATTTTCATGAAAAGATTTCAGCTTCAAAAAAGTTGAAAATTTTCATGAAAAGATTTCGGTTTCAAAAAGTTGAAAATTTTCATGAAAATTTTTTGGTTTCAAAAAAGTTGACCATTTTCATGAAAAGATTTTGGTTTCAAAAAGTTGAACATTTTCATGAAGTATTTCGGCTTCAAAAAAATGGAATATTTTCATGAAAAGATTTCGGCTTCAAAAAAGTTGAAAATTTTCATGAAAAGATTTCGGGTTCAAAAAAGTTGAAAATTTTCATGAACTATTTCGGCATCAAAAAAGTTGAACATTTTCATGAAAAGATTTTGGTTTCAAAAAAGTTGACCATTTTCATGAAAAGATTTCTGCTTCAAAAAAGTTGAAAATTTTCATGAAGTATTTCGGCTTCAAAAAAATGGAACATTTTCATGAAAAGATTTCGGCTTCAAAAAAGTTGAAAAATTTCATCAAGTATTTCGGCTTCAAAAAAGTCGAAGATTTTCATGAAAAGATTTCTGCTTCAAAAAAGTTGAAAATTTTCATGAAGTATTTCGGCTTCAAAAAACTTGAACATTTTCATGAAAAGATTTCGGTTTCAAAAAGTTGAAAATTTTCATGAAAAGATTTCGGCTTCAAAAAAGTTGAAAATTTTCATGAAGTATTTCGGCTTCAAAAAAATGGAATATTTTCATGAAAAGATCTCGGCTTCAAAAAAGTTGAACATTTTCATGAAAAGATTTCGGCTTCAAAAAAGTTGAACATTTTCATGAAAAGATTTCGGCTTCAAAAAAGTTGAACATTTTCATGAAAAGATTTTGGTTTCAAAAAAGTTGACCATTTTCATGAAAAGATTTCTGCTTCAAAAAAGTTGAAAATTTTCATGAAGTATTTCGGCTTCAAAAAAATGGAACATTTTCATGAAAAGATTTCGGCTTCAAAAAACTTGAAAATTTTCATGAAAAGATTTCGGCTTCAAAAAAGTTGAAAATTTTCATGAAAAGATTTCGGGTTCAAAAAAGTTGAAAATTTTCATGAACTATTTCGGCATCAAAAAAGTTGAAAATTTACATGAAAAGATTTAGGTTTCAAAAAAGTTGAAAATTTTCATGAAGTACTTCGGCTTCAAAAAAGTCTAAAATTTTCATGAACTATTTCGGCTTCAAAAAAGTTGAACATTTTCATGAAAAGATTTCGGTTTCAAAAAGTTGAAAATTTTCATGAAAAGTTTTCGGCTTCAAAAAAGTTGAACATTTTCATGAAAAAATTTCAGCTTCAAAAAAGTTGAACATTTTCATGAAAAGATTTCGGCTTCAAAAAAGTTGAACATTTTCATGAAAAGATTTCGGTTTCAAAAAGTTGAACATTTTCATGAAAAGATCTCGGCTTCAAAAAAGTTGAACATTTTCATGAAAAGATTTCGGCTTCAAAAAAGTTGAAAATTTTCATGAAAAGATTTTGGTTTCAAAAAAGTTGACCATTTTCATGAAAAGATTTCGGCTTCAAAAAAGTTGAAAATTTTCATGAAGTATTTCGGCTTCAAAAAAATGGAACATTTTCATGAAAAGATTTCGGCTTCAAAAAACTTGAACATGTTCATGAAAAGATTTCTGCTTCAAAAAAGTTGAAAATTTTCATGAAAAGATTTCTGCTTCAAAAAAGTTGAAAATTTACATGAAAAGATTTCGACTTCAAAAAAGTGTAAGATTTTCATGAAAAGATTTCTGCTTCAAAAAAGTTGAAAATTTTTATGAAAAAATTTCAGCTTCAAAAAAGTTGAACATTTTCATGAAAAGATTTCGGCTTCAAAAAAGTTGAACATTTTCATGAAAAGATTTTGGTTTCAAAAAAGTTGACCATTTTCATGAAAAGATTTCTGCTTCAAAAAAGTTGAAAATTTTCATGAACTATTTCGGCTTCAAAAAAGTTGAACATTTTCATGAAAAGATTTCGGCTTCAAAAAACTTGAACATTTTCATGAAAAGATTTCGGCTTCAAAAAAGTCTAAGATTTTCATGAAAAGATTTCTGCTTCAAAAAAGTTGAAAATTTTCATGAAAAGATTTCGGCTTAAAAAGTTGAAAATTTTCATGAAAAGATTTCGGCTTCAAAAAAATGGAACATTTTCATGAAAAGATTTCGGCTTCAAAAAAGTTGAAAATTTTCATGAAAAGATTTCGTTTTCAAAAAAGTTGAAAATTTTCATGAAGTATTTCGGCTTCAAAAAAATGGAACATTTTCATGAAAAGATTTCGGCTTCAAAAAAGTTGAAAATTTTCATGAAAAGATTTCGGCTTCAAAAAAGTTGAAAATTTTCATGAACTATTTCGGCATCAAAAAAGTTGAAAATTTTCATGAAAGGATTTAGGTTTCAAAAAAGTTGAAAATTTTCATGAAGTATTTCGGCTTCAAAAAAATGGAACATTTTCATGAAAAGATTTCGGCTTCAAAAAAGTTGAAAATTTTCATGAAAAGATTTCGGGTTCCAAAAAGTTGAAAATTTTCATGAACTATTTCGGCATCAAAAAAGTTGAAAATTTTCATGAAAAGGTTTAGGGTTCAAAAAAGTTGAAAATTTTCATGAAAAGATTTCGGCTTGAAAAAAGTTGAAAATTTTCATGAAAAGATTTAGACTTCAAAAAAGTTGAATATTTTCATCAAGTATTTCGGCTTCAAAAAAGTCGAAGATTTTCATGAAAAGATTTCGGCTTCAAAAAGTTGAAAATTTTCATGAAAAGATTTCGGCTTCAAAAAAGTTGACCATTTTCATGAAAAGATTTCTGCTTCAAAAAAGTTGAAAATTTTCATGAAAAGATTTCGGCTTAAAAAGTTGAAAATCTTCATGAAAAGATTTCTGCTTCAAAAAAGTTGACCATTTTCATGAAAAGATTTTGGTTTCAAAAAGTTGAACATTTTCATGAAGTATTTCGGCTTCAAAAAAATGGAATATTTTCATGAAAAGATTTCGGCTTCAAAAAAGTTGAAAATTTTCATGAACTATTTCGGCATCAAAAAAGTTGAAAATTTACATGAAAAGATTTAGGTTTCAAAAAAGTTGAAAATTTTCATGAAGTATTTCGGCTTCAAAAAAGTCTAAAATTTTCATGAAAAGATTTCGGTTTCAAAAAGTTGAAAATTTTCATGAAAAGATTTCGGCTTCAAAAAAGTTGAAAATTTTCATGAACTATTTCGGCTTCAAAAAAGTTGAAAATTTTCATGAAAAGATTTCGGGTTCAAAAAAGTTGAAAATTTTCATGAACTATTTCGGCATCAAAAAAGTTGAAAATTTACATGAAAAGATTTCGGCTTCAAAAAAGTTGACCATTTTCATGAAAAGATTTCAGCTTCAAAAAAATGGAACATTTTCATGAAAAGATTTCGGCTTCAAAAAAGTTGAAAATTTTCATGAAAAGATTTCGGCTTCAAAAAAGTTGAAAATTTTCATGAAGTATTTCGGCTTCAAAAAAATGGAACATTTTCATGAAAAGATTTCGGCTTCAAAAAAGTGTAAGATTTTCATGAAAAGATTTCTGCTTCAAAAAAGTTGAAAATTTTCATGAAAAAATTTCAGCTTCAAAAAAGTTGAACATTTTCATGAAGTATTTCGGCTTCAAAAAAAAGGAACATTTTCATGAAAAGATTTCGGCTTCAAAAAACTTGAACATTTTCATGAAAAGATTTCGGCTTCAAAAAAGTCTAAGATTTTCATGAAAAGATTTCTGCTTCAAAAAAGTTGAAAATTTTCATGAAAAGATTTCGGCTTAAAAAGTTGAACATTTTCATGAAAAGATTTCTGCTTCAAAAAAGTTGAAAATTTTCATGAAGTATTTCGGCTTCAAAAAAATGGAACATTTTCATGAAAAGATTTCGGCTTCAAAAAAGTTGAACATTTTCATGAAAAGATTTCGGTTTCAAAAAGTGGAAAATTTTCATGAAAAGAATTTGGTTTCAAAAAAGTTGAACATTTTCATGAAAAGATTTCTGCTTCAAAAAAGTTGAAAATTTTCATGAAGTATTTCGGCTTCAAAAAAATGGAACATTTTCATGAAAAGATTTCTGCTTCAAAAAACTTGAACATTTTCATGAAAAGATTTCGGCTTCAAAAAAGTTGAAAATTTTCATGAAAAGATTTCTGCTTCAAAAAAGTTGAAAATTTACATGAAAAGATTTCGACTTCAAAAAAGTCTAAGATTTTCATGAAAAGATTTCTGCTTCAAAAAAGTTGAAAATTTTCATGAAAAGATTTCGGCTTCAAAAAGTTGAAAATTTTCATGAAAAGATTTCGGCTTCAAAAAAGTTGACCATTTTCATGAAAAGATTTCGGCTTCAAAAAGTTGAAAATTTTCATGAAAAGATCTCGGCTTCAAAAAAGTTGAACATTTTCATGAAAAGATTTCGGCTTCAAAAAAGTTGACCATTTTCATGAAAAGATTTCGGCTTCAAAAAAGTTGACCATTTTCATGAAAAGATTTCAGCTTCAAAAAAGTTGAAAATTTTCATGAAAAGTTTTCGGCTTCAAAAAAGTTGACCATTTTCATGAAAAGATTTCAGCTTCAAAAAAGTTGAAAATTTTCATGAAAAGATTTCGGCTTCAAAAAAGTTGAAAATTTTCATGAAAAGATTTCGGGTTCAAAAAAGTTGAAAATTTTCATGAACTATTTCGGGATCAAAAAAGTTGAAAATTTTCATGAAAAGGTTTAGACTTCAAAAAAGTTGAATATTTTCATCAAGTATTTCGGCTTCAAAAAAGTCGAAGATTTTCATGAAAAGATTTCGGCTTCAAAAAAGTTGACCATTTTCATGAAAAGATTTCGGCTTCAAAAAAGTTGACCATTTTCATGAAAAGATTTCTGCTTCAAAAAAGTTGAAAATTTTCATGAAAAGATTTCGGCTTAAAAAGTTGAAAATCTTCATGAAAAGATTTCGGCTTCAAAAAAGTTGACCATTTTCATGAAAAGATTTTGGTTTCAAAAAAGTTGAAAATTTTCATGAAAAGATTTCGGGTTCAAAAAAGTTGAAAATTTTCATGAACTATTTCGGCATCAAAAAAGTTGAAAATTTTCATGAAGTATTTCGGCTTCAAAAAAGTCTAAAATTTTCATGAAAAGATTTCGGTTTCAAAAAGTTGAAAATTTTCATGAAAAGATTTCGGCTTCAAAAAAGTTGAAAATTTTCATGAAAAGATTTCGGGTTCAAAAAAGTTGAAAATTTTCATGAACTATTTCGGCATCAAAAAAGTTGAAAATTTACATGAAAAGATTTCGCCTTCAAAAAAGTTGACCATTTTCATGAAAAGATTTCAGCTTCAAAAAAGTTGAAAATTTTCATGAAAAGATTTCGGTTTCAAAAAGTTGAAAATTTTCATGAAAAGATTTCGGCTTCAAAAAAGTTGAAAATTTTCATGAACTATTTCGGCATCAAAAAAGTTGAAAATTTTCATGAAAAGATTTAGGTTTCAAAAAAGTTGAAAATTTTCATGAAGTATTTCGGCTTCAAAAAAGTTGAAAATTTTCATGAAAAGATTTCTGCTTCAAAAAAGTTGAAAATTTTCATGAAGTATTTCGGCTTCAAAAAAATGGAACATTTTCATGAAAAGATTTCGGCTTCAAAAAAGTTGAACATTTTCATGAAAAGATTTCGGTTTCAAAAAGTGGAAAATTTTCATGAAAAGATCTCGGCTTCAAAAAAGTTGAACATTTTCATGAAAAGATTTCGGCTTCAAAAAAGTTGAAAATTTTCATGAAAAGAATTTGGTTTCAAAAAAGTTGAACATTTTCATGAAAAGATTTCTGCTTCAAAAAAGTTGAAAATTTTCATGAAGTATTTCGGCTTCAAAAAAATGGAACATTTTCATGAAAAGATTTCTGCTTCAAAAAACTTGAACATTTTCATGAAAAGATTTCGGCTTCAAAAAAGTTGAAAATTTTCATGAAAAGATTTCGGCTTCAAAAAAGTTGAAAATTTTCATGAACTATTTCGGCATCAAAAAAGTTGAAAATTTTCATGAAAAGATTTAGGTTTCAAAAAAGTTGAAAATTTTCATGAAGTATTTCGGCTTCAAAAAAGTTTAAAATTTTCATGAACTATTTCGGCTTCAAAAAAGTTGAAAATTTTCATGAAAAGATTTCTGCTTCAAAAAAGTTGAAAATTTTCATGAACTATTTCGGCATCAAAAAAGTTGAAAATTTTCATGAAAAGATTTCGGCTTCAAAAAAGTTGAACATTTTCATGAAAAGATTTCGGTTTCAAAAAGTTGAACATTTTCATGAAAAGATCTCGGCTTCAAAAAAGTTGAACATTTTCATGAAAAAATTTCAGCTTCAAAAAAGTTGAACATTTTCATGAAAAGATTTCGGCTTCAAAAAAGTTGAACATTTTCATGAAAAGATTCCGGTTTCAAAAAGTTGAACATTTTCATGAAAAGATCTCGGCTTCAAAAAAGTTGAACATTTTCATGAAAAGATTTCGGCTTCAAAAAAGTTGAAAATTTTCATGAAAAGATTTTGGTTTCAAAAAAGTTGACCATTTTCATGAAAAGATTTCGGCTTCAAAAAAGTTGAAAATTTTCATGAAGTATTTCGGCTTCAAAAAAATGGAACATTTTCATGAAAAGATTTCGGCTTCAAAAAACTTGAACATGTTCATGAAAAGATTTCTGCTTCAAAAAAGTTGAACATTTTCATGAAAAGATTTCGGCTTCAAAAAGTTGAAAATTTTCATGAAAAGATTTTGGTTTCAAAAAAGTTGACCATTTTCATGAAAAGATTTCGGCTTCAAAAAAGTTGAACATTTTCATGAAAAGATTTCTGCTTCAAAAAAGTTGAACATTTTCATGATCTATTTCGGCATCAAAAAAGTTGAAAATTTTCATGAAAAGATTTAGGTTTCAAAAAAGTTGAAAATTTTCATGAAGTATTTCGGCTTCAAAAAAGTTTAAAATTTTCATGAACTATTTCGGCTTCAAAAAAGTTGAAAATTTTCATGAAAAGATTTCTGCTTCAAAAAAGTTGAAAATTTTCATGAACTATTTCGGCATCAAAAAAGTTGAAAATTTTCATGAAAAGATTTCGGCTTCAAAAAAGTTGAACATTTTCATGAAAAGATTTCGGTTTCAAAAAGTTGAACATTTTCATGAAAAGATCTCGGCTTCAAAAAAGTTGAACATTTTCATGAAAAAATTTCAGCTTCAAAAAAGTTGAACATTTTCATGAAAAGATTTCGGCTTCAAAAAAGTTGAACATTTTCATGAAAAGATTTCGGTTTCAAAAAGTTGAACATTTTCATGAAAAGATCTCGGCTTCAAAAAAGTTGAACATTTTCATGAAAAGATTTCGGCTTCAAAAAAGTTGAAAATTTTCATGAAAAGATTTTGGTTTCAAAAAAGTTGACCATTTTCATGAAAAGATTTCGGCTTCAAAAAAGTTGAAAATTTTCATGAAGTATTTCGGCTTCAAAAAAATGGAACATTTTCATGAAAAGATTTCGGCTTCAAAAAACTTGAACATGTTCATGAAAAGATTTCTGCTTCAAAAAAGTTGAACATTTTCATGAAAAGATTTCGGCTTCAAAAAGTTGAAAATTTTCATGAAAAGATTTTGGTTTCAAAAAAGTTGACCATTTTCATGAAAAGATTTCGGCTTCAAAAAAGTTGAACATTTTCATGAAAAGATTTCTGCTTCAAAAAAGTTGAACATTTTCATGAAGTATTTCGGCTTCAAAAAAATGGAACATTTTCATGAAAAGATTTCGGCTTCAAAAAACTTGAACATTTTCATGAAAAGATTTCGGCTTCAAAAAAGTTGAAAATTTTCATGAAAAGATTTCGGCTTCAAAAAAGTTGAAAATTTTCATGAACTATTTCGGCATCAAAAAAGTTGAAAATTTTCATGAAAAGATTTAGGTTTCAAAAAAGTTGAAAATTTTCATGAAGTATTTCGGCTTCAAAAAAGTTTAAAATTTTCATGAACTATTTCGGCTTCAAAAAAGTTGAAAATTTTCATGAAAAGATTTCTGCTTCAAAAACGTTGAAAATTTTCATGAACTATTTCGGCATCAAAAAAGTTGAAAATTTTCATGAAAAGATTTCGGCTTCAAAAAAGTTGAACATTTTCATGAAAAGATTTCGGTTTCAAAAAGTTGAACATTTTCATGAAAAGATCTCGGCTTCAAAAAAGTTGAACATTTTCATGAAAAAATTTCAGCTTCAAAAAAGTTGAACATTTTCATGAAAAGATTTCGGCTTCAAAAAAGTTGAACATTTTCATGAAAAGATTTCGGTTTCAAAAAGTTGAACATTTTCATGAAAAGATCTCGGCTTCAAAAAAGTTGAACATTTTCATGAAAAGATTTCGGCTTCAAAAAAGTTGAAAATTTTCATGAAAAGATTTTGGTTTCAAAAAAGTTGACCATTTTCATGAAAAGATTTCGGCTTCAAAAAAGTTGAAAATTTTCATGAAGTATTTCGGCTTCAAAAAAATGGAACATTTTCATGAAAAGATTTCGGCTTCAAAAAACTTGAACATGTTCATGAAAAGATTTCGGCTTCAAAAAAGTTGAAAATTTTCATGAAAAGATTTCGGGTTCCAAAAAGTTGAAAATTTTCATGAACTATTTCGGCATCAAAAAAGTTGAAAATTTTCATGAAAAGGTTTAGGGTTCAAAAAAGTTGAAAATTTTCATGAAAAGATTTCGGCTTGAAAAAAGTTGAAAATTTTCATGAAAAGATTTAGACTTCAAAAAAGTTGAATATTTTCATCAAGTATTTCGGCTTCAAAAAAGTCGAAGATTTTCATGAAAAGATTTCGGCTTCAAAAAGTTGAAAATTTTCATGAAAAGATTTCGGCTTCAAAAAAGTTGACCATTTTCATGAAAAGATTTCTGCTTCAAAAAAGTTGAAAATTTTCATGAAAAGATTTCGGCTTAAAAAGTTGAAAATCTTCATGAAAAGATTTCTGCTTCAAAAAAGTTGACCATTTTCATGAAAAGATTTTGGTTTCAAAAAGTTGAACATTTTCATGAAGTATTTCGGCTTCAAAAAAATGGAATATTTTCATGAAAAGATTTCGGCTTCAAAAAAGTTGAAAATTTTCATGAAAAGATTTCGGGTTCAAAAAAGTTGAAAATTTTCATGAACTATTTCGGCATCAAAAAAGTTGAAAATTTACATGAAAAGATTTAGGTTTCAAAAAAGTTGAAAATTTTCATGAAGTATTTCGGCTTCAAAAAAGTCTAAAATTTTCATGAAAAGATTTCGGTTTCAAAAAGTTGAAAATTTTCATGAAAAGATTTCGGCTTCAAAAAAGTTGAAAATTTTCATGAACTATTTCGGCTTCAAAAAAGTTGAAAATTTTCATGAAAAGATTTCGGGTTCAAAAAAGTTGAAAATTTTCATGAACTATTTCGGCATCAAAAAAGTTGAAAATTTACATGAAAAGATTTCGGCTTCAAAAAAGTTGACCATTTTCATGAAAAGATTTCAGCTTCAAAAAAATGGAACATTTTCATGAAAAGATTTCGGCTTCAAAAAAGTTGAAAATTTTCATGAAAAGATTTCGGCTTCAAAAAAGTTGAAAATTTTCATGAAGTATTTCGGCTTCAAAAAAATGGAACATTTTCATGAAAAGATTTCGGCTTCAAAAAAGTGTAAGATTTTCATGAAAAGATTTCTGCTTCAAAAAAGTTGAAAATTTTCATGAAAAAATTTCAGCTTCAAAAAAGTTGAACATTTTCATGAAGTATTTCGGCTTCAAAAAAATGGAACATTTTCATGAAAAGATTTCGGCTTCAAAAAACTTGAACATTTTCATGAAAAGATTTCGGCTTCAAAAAAGTCTAAGATTTTCATGAAAAGATTTCTGCTTCAAAAAAGTTGAAAATTTTCATGAAAAGATTTCGGCTTAAAAAGTTGAACATTTTCATGAAAAGATTTCTGCTTCAAAAAAGTTGAAAATTTTCATGAAGTATTTCGGCTTCAAAAAAATGGAACATTTTCATGAAAAGATTTCGGCTTCAAAAAAGTTGAACATTTTCATGAAAAGATTTCGGTTTCAAAAAGTGGAAAATTTTCATGAAAAGAATTTGGTTTCAAAAAAGTTGAACATTTTCATGAAAAGATTTCTGCTTCAAAAAAGTTGAAAATTTTCATGAAGTATTTCGGCTTCAAAAAAATGGAACATTTTCATGAAAAGATTTCTGCTTCAAAAAACTTGAACATTTTCATGAAAAGATTTCTGCTTCAAAAAAGTTGAAAATTTTCATGAAAAGATTTAGACTTCAAAAAAGTTGAATATTTTCATCAAGTATTTCGGCTTCAAAAAAGTCGAAGATTTTCATGAAAAGATTTCGGCTTCAAAAAGTTGAAAATTTTCATGAAAAGATTTCGGCTTCAAAAAAGTTGACCATTTTCATGAAAAGATTTCTGCTTCAAAAAAGTTGAAAATTTTCATGAAAAGATTTCGGCTTAAAAAGTTGAAAATCTTCATGAAAAGATTTCTGCTTCAAAAAAGTTGACCATTTTCATGAAAAGATTTTGGTTTCAAAAAGTTGAACATTTTCATGAAGTATTTCGGCTTCAAAAAAATGGAATATTTTCATGAAAAGATTTCGGCTTCAAAAAAGTTGAAAATTTTCATGAAAAGATTTCGGGTTCAAAAAAGTTGAAAATTTTCATGAACTATTTCGGCATCAAAAAAGTTGAAAATTTACATGAAAAGATTTAGGTTTCAAAAAAGTTGAAAATTTTCATGAAGTATTTCGGCTTCAAAAAAGTCTAAAATTTTCATGAAAAGATTTCGGTTTCAAAAAGTTGAAAATTTTCATGAAAAGATTTCGGCTTCAAAAAAGTTGAAAATTTTCATGAACTATTTCGGCTTCAAAAAAGTTGAAAATTTTCATGAAAAGATTTCGGGTTCAAAAAAGTTGAAAATTTTCATGAACTATTTCGGCATCAAAAAAGTTGAAAATTTACATGAAAAGATTTCGGCTTCAAAAAAGTTGACCATTTTCATGAAAAGATTTCAGCTTCAAAAAAATGGAACATTTTCATGAAAAGATTTCGGCTTCAAAAAAGTTGAAAATTTTCATG
The DNA here is from genome assembly GCF_963930695.1 of Labrus bergylta. Taxonomy (NCBI): domain Eukaryota; kingdom Metazoa; phylum Chordata; class Actinopteri; order Labriformes; family Labridae; genus Labrus; species Labrus bergylta. The sequence goes on along the minus strand of NC_089210.1, from coordinate 27,004,798 downwards.
AAAAGATTTCGGCTTCAAAAAAGTTGAAAATTTTCATGAAGTATTTCGGCTTCAAAAAAATGGAACATTTTCATGAAAAGATTTCGGCTTCAAAAAAGTGTAAGATTTTCATGAAAAGATTTCTGCTTCAAAAAAGTTGAAAATTTTCATGAAAAAATTTCAGCTTCAAAAAAGTTGAACATTTTCATGAAGTATTTCGGCTTCAAAAAAATGGAACATTTTCATGAAAAGATTTCTGCTTCAAAAAACTTGAACATTTTCATGAAAAGATTTCGGCTTCAAAAAAGTTGAAAATTTACATGAAAAGATTTCGACTTCAAAAAAGTCTAAGATTTTCATGAAAAGATTTCTGCTTCAAAAAAGTTGAAAATTTTCATGAAAAGATTTCGGCTTCAAAAAGTTGAAAATTTTCATGAAAAGATTTCGGCTTCAAAAAAGTTGACCATTTTCATGAAAAGATTTCGGCTTCAAAAAGTTGAAAATTTTCATGAAAAGATCTCGGCTTCAAAAAAGTTGAACATTTTCATGAAAAGATTTCGGCTTCAAAAAAGTTGACCATTTTCATGAAAAGATTTCGGCTTCAAAAAAGTTGACCATTTTCATGAAAAGATTTCAGCTTCAAAAAAGTTGAAAATTTTCATGAAAAGTTTTCGGCTTCAAAAAAGTTGACCATTTTCATGAAAAGATTTCAGCTTCAAAAAAGTTGAAAATTTTCATGAAAAGATTTCGGCTTCAAAAAAGTTGACCATTTTCATGAAAAGATTTCGGCTTCAAAAAGTTGAAAATTTTCATGAAAAGATCTCGGCTTCAAAAAAGTTGAACATTTTCATGAAAAGATTTCGGCTTCAAAAAAGTTGACCATTTTCATGAAAAGATTTCGGCTTCAAAAAAGTTGACCATTTTCATGAAAAGATTTCAGCTTCAAAAAAGTTGAACATTTTCATGAAAAGATTTCGGCTTCAAAAAAGTTGACCATTTTCATGAAAAGATTTCAGCTTCAAAAAAATGGAACATTTTCATGAAAAGATTTCGGCTTCAAAAAAGTTGAAAATTTTCATGAAAAGATTTCGGCTTCAAAAAAGTTGAAAATTTTCATGAAGTATTTCGGCTTCAAAAAAATGGAACATTTTCATGAAAAGATTTCGGCTTCAAAAAAGTGTAAGATTTTCATGAAAAGATTTCTGCTTCAAAAAAGTTGAAAATTTTCATGAAAAAATTTCAGCTTCAAAAAAGTTGAACATTTTCATGAAGTATTTCGGCTTCAAAAAAATGGAACATTTTCATGAAAAGATTTCGGCTTCAAAAAACTTGAACATTTTCATGAAAAGATTTCGGCTTCAAAAAAGTCTAAGATTTTCATGAAAAGATTTCTGCTTCAAAAAAGTTGAAAATTTTCATGAAAAGATTTCGGCTTAAAAAGTTGAACATTTTCATGAAAAGATTTCTGCTTCAAAAAAGTTGAAAATTTTCATGAAGTATTTCGGCTTCAAAAAAATGGAACATTTTCATGAAAAGATTTCGGCTTCAAAAAAGTTGAACATTTTCATGAAAAGATTTCGGTTTCAAAAAGTGGAAAATTTTCATGAAAAGAATTTGGTTTCAAAAAAGTTGAACATTTTCATGAAAAGATTTCTGCTTCAAAAAAGTTGAAAATTTTCATGAAGTATTTCGGCTTCAAAAAAATGGAACATTTTCATGAAAAGATTTCTGCTTCAAAAAACTTGAACATTTTCATGAAAAGATTTCTGCTTCAAAAAAGTTGAAAATTTTCATGAAAAGATTTAGACTTCAAAAAAGTTGAATATTTTCATCAAGTATTTCGGCTTCAAAAAAGTCGAAGATTTTCATGAAAAGATTTCGGCTTCAAAAAGTTGAAAATTTTCATGAAAAGATTTCGGCTTCAAAAAAGTTGACCATTTTCATGAAAAGATTTCTGCTTCAAAAAAGTTGAAAATTTTCATGAAAAGATTTCGGCTTAAAAAGTTGAAAATCTTCATGAAAAGATTTCTGCTTCAAAAAAGTTGACCATTTTCATGAAAAGATTTTGGTTTCAAAAAGTTGAACATTTTCATGAAGTATTTCGGCTTCAAAAAAATGGAATATTTTCATGAAAAGATTTCGGCTTCAAAAAAGTTGAAAATTTTCATGAAAAGATTTCGGGTTCAAAAAAGTTGAAAATTTTCATGAACTATTTCGGCATCAAAAAAGTTGAAAATTTACATGAAAAGATTTAGGTTTCAAAAAAGTTGAAAATTTTCATGAAGTATTTCGGCTTCAAAAAAGTCTAAAATTTTCATGAAAAGATTTCGGTTTCAAAAAGTTGAAAATTTTCATGAAAAGATTTCGGCTTCAAAAAAGTTGAAAATTTTCATGAACTATTTCGGCTTCAAAAAAGTTGAAAATTTTCATGAAAAGATTTCGGGTTCAAAAAAGTTGAAAATTTTCATGAACTATTTCGGCATCAAAAAAGTTGAAAATTTACATGAAAAGATTTCGGCTTCAAAAAAGTTGACCATTTTCATGAAAAGATTTCAGCTTCAAAAAAATGGAACATTTTCATGAAAAGATTTCGGCTTCAAAAAAGTTGAAAATTTTCATGAAAAGATTTCGGCTTCAAAAAAGTTGAAAATTTTCATGAAGTATTTCGGCTTCAAAAAAATGGAACATTTTCATGAAAAGATTTCGGCTTCAAAAAAGTGTAAGATTTTCATGAAAAGATTTCTGCTTCAAAAAAGTTGAAAATTTTCATGAAAAAATTTCAGCTTCAAAAAAGTTGAACATTTTCATGAAGTATTTCGGCTTCAAAAAAATGGAACATTTTCATGAAAAGATTTCTGCTTCAAAAAACTTGAACATTTTCATGAAAAGATTTCGGCTTCAAAAAAGTTGAAAATTTACATGAAAAGATTTCGACTTCAAAAAAGTCTAAGATTTTCATGAAAAGATTTCTGCTTCAAAAAAGTTGAAAATTTTCATGAAAAGATTTCGGCTTCAAAAAGTTGAAAATTTTCATGAAAAGATTTCGGCTTCAAAAAAGTTGACCATTTTCATGAAAAGATTTCGGCTTCAAAAAGTTGAAAATTTTCATGAAAAGATCTCGGCTTCAAAAAAGTTGAACATTTTCATGAAAAGATTTCGGCTTCAAAAAAGTTGACCATTTTCATGAAAAGATTTCGGCTTCAAAAAAGTTGACCATTTTCATGAAAAGATTTCAGCTTCAAAAAAGTTGAAAATTTTCATGAAAAGTTTTCGGCTTCAAAAAAGTTGACCATTTTCATGAAAAGATTTCAGCTTCAAAAAAGTTGAAAATTTTCATGAAAAGATTTCGGCTTCAAAAAAGTTGAAAATTTTCATGAAAAGATTTCGGGTTCAAAAAAGTTGAAAATTTTCATGAACTATTTCGGGATCAAAAAAGTTGAAAATTTTCATGAAAAGGTTTAGACTTCAAAAAAGTTGAATATTTTCATCAAGTATTTCGGCTTCAAAAAAGTCGAAGATTTTCATGAAAAGATTTCGGCTTCAAAAAGTTGAAAATTTTCATGAAAAGATTTCGGCTTCAAAAAAGTTGACCATTTTCATGAAAAGATTTCTGCTTCAAAAAAGTTGAAAATTTTCATGAAAAGATTTCGGCTTAAAAAGTTGAAAATCTTCATGAAAAGATTTCGGCTTCAAAAAAGTTGACCATTTTCATGAAAAGATTTTGGTTTCAAAAAAGTTGAAAATTTTCATGAAAAGATTTCGGGTTCAAAAAAGTTGAAAATTTTCATGAACTATTTCGGCATCAAAAAAGTTGAAAATTTTCATGAAGTATTTCGGCTTCAAAAAAGTCTAAAATTTTCATGAAAAGATTTCGGTTTCAAAAAGTTGAAAATTTTCATGAAAAGATTTCGGCTTCAAAAAAGTTGAAAATTTTCATGAACTATTTCGGCTTCAAAAAAGTTGAAAATTTTCATGAAAAGATTTCGGGTTCAAAAAAGTTGAAAATTTTCATGAACTATTTCGGCATCAAAAAAGTTGAAAATTTACATGAAAAGATTTCTGCTTCAAAAAAGTTGACCATTTTCATGAAAAGATTTCAGCTTCAAAAAAGTTGAAAATTTTCATGAAAAGATTTCGGTTTCAAAAAGTTGAAAATTTTCATGAAAAGATTTCGGCTTCAAAAAAGTTGAAAATTTTCATGAACTATTTCGGCATCAAAAAAGTTGAAAATTTTCATGAAAAGATTTAGGTTTCAAAAAAGTTGAAAATTTTCATGAAGTATTTCGGCTTCAAAAAAGTTTAAAATTTTCATGAACTATTTCGGCTTCAAAAAAGTTGAAAATTTTCATGAAAAGATTTCTGCTTCAAAAAAGTTGAAAATTTTCATGAAGTATTTCGGCTTCAAAAAAATGGAACATTTTCATGAAAAGATTTCGGCTTCAAAAAAGTTGAACATTTTCATGAAAAGATTTCGGTTTCAAAAAGTGGAAAATTTTCATGAAAAGATCTCGGCTTCAAAAAAGTTGAACATTTTCATGAAAAGATTTCGGCTTCAAAAAAGTTGAAAATTTTCATGAAAAGAATTTGGTTTCAAAAAAGTTGAACATTTTCATGAAAAGATTTCTGCTTCAAAAAAGTTGAAAATTTTCATGAAGTATTTCGGCTTCAAAAAAATGGAACATTTTCATGAAAAGATTTCTGCTTCAAAAAACTTGAACATTTTCATGAAAAGATTTCGGCTTCAAAAAAGTTGAAAATTTTCATGAAAAGATTTCGGCTTCAAAAAAGTTGAAAATTTTCATGAACTATTTCGGCATCAAAAAAGTTGAAAATTTTCATGAAAAGATTTAGGTTTCAAAAAAGTTGAAAATTTTCATGAAGTATTTCGGCTTCAAAAAAGTTTAAAATTTTCATGAACTATTTCGGCTTCAAAAAAGTTGAAAATTTTCATGAAAAGATTTCTGCTTCAAAAAAGTTGAAAATTTTCATGAACTATTTCGGCATCAAAAAAGTTGAAAATTTTCATGAAAAGATTTCGGCTTCAAAAAAGTTGAACATTTTCATGAAAAGATTTCGGTTTCAAAAAGTTGAACATTTTCATGAAAAGATCTCGGCTTCAAAAAAGTTGAACATTTTCATGAAAAAATTTCAGCTTCAAAAAAGTTGAACATTTTCATGAAAAGATTTCGGCTTCAAAAAAGTTGAACATTTTCATGAAAAGATTTCGGTTTCAAAAAGTTGAACATTTTCATGAAAAGATCTCGGCTTCAAAAAAGTTGAACATTTTCATGAAAAGATTTCGGCTTCAAAAAAGTTGAAAATTTTCATGAAAAGATTTTGGTTTCAAAAAAGTTGACCATTTTCATGAAAAGATTTCGGCTTCAAAAAAGTTGAAAATTTTCATGAAGTATTTCGGCTTCAAAAAAATGGAACATTTTCATGAAAAGATTTCGGCTTCAAAAAACTTGAACATGTTCATGAAAAGATTTCTGCTTCAAAAAAGTTGAACATTTTCATGAAAAGATTTCGGCTTCAAAAAGTTGAAAATTTTCATGAAAAGATTTTGGTTTCAAAAAAGTTGACCATTTTCATGAAAAGATTTCGGCTTCAAAAAAGTTGAACATTTTCATGAAAAGATTTCTGCTTCAAAAAAGTTGAACATTTTCATGATCTATTTCGGCATCAAAAAAGTTGAAAATTTTCATGAAAAGATTTAGGTTTCAAAAAAGTTGAAAATTTTCATGAAGTATTTCGGCTTCAAAAAAGTTTAAAATTTTCATGAACTATTTCGGCTTCAAAAAAGTTGAAAATTTTCATGAAAAGATTTCTGCTTCAAAAAAGTTGAAAATTTTCATGAACTATTTCGGCATCAAAAAAGTTGAAAATTTTCATGAAAAGATTTCGGCTTCAAAAAAGTTGAACATTTTCATGAAAAGATTTCGGTTTCAAAAAGTTGAACATTTTCATGAAAAGATCTCGGCTTCAAAAAAGTTGAACATTTTCATGAAAAAATTTCAGCTTCAAAAAAGTTGAACATTTTCATGAAAAGATTTCGGCTTCAAAAAAGTTGAACATTTTCATGAAAAGATTTCGGTTTCAAAAAGTTGAACATTTTCATGAAAAGATCTCGGCTTCAAAAAAGTTGAACATTTTCATGAAAAGATTTCGGCTTCAAAAAAGTTGAAAATTTTCATGAAAAGATTTTGGTTTCAAAAAAGTTGACCATTTTCATGAAAAGATTTCGGCTTCAAAAAAGTTGAAAATTTTCATGAAGTATTTCGGCTTCAAAAAAATGGAACATTTTCATGAAAAGATTTCGGCTTCAAAAAACTTGAACATGTTCATGAAAAGATTTCTGCTTCAAAAAAGTTGAACATTTTCATGAAAAGATTTCGGCTTCAAAAAGTTGAAAATTTTCATGAAAAGATTTTGGTTTCAAAAAAGTTGACCATTTTCATGAAAAGATTTCGGCTTCAAAAAAGTTGAACATTTTCATGAAAAGATTTCTGCTTCAAAAAAGTTGAACATTTTCATGAAGTATTTCGGCTTCAAAAAAATGGAACATTTTCATGAAAAGATTTCGGCTTCAAAAAACTTGAACATTTTCATGAAAAGATTTCGGCTTCAAAAAAGTCTAAGATTTTCATGAAAAGATTTCTGCTTCAAAAAAGTTGAAAATTTTCATGAAAAGATTTCGGCTTAAAAAGTTGAACATTTTCATGAAAAGATTTCTGCTTCAAAAAAGTTGAAAATTTTCATGAAGTATTTCGGCTTCAAAAAAATGGAACATTTTCATGAAAAGATTTCTGCTTCAAAAAACTTGAACATTTTCATGAAAAGATTTCGGCTTCAAAAAAGTTGAAAATTTTCATGAAAAGATTTCTGCTTCAAAAAAGTTGAAAATTTACATGAAAAGATTTCGACTTCAAAAAAGTCTAAGATTTTCATGAAAAGATTTCTGCTTCAAAAAAGTTGAAAATTTTCATGAAAAGATTTCGGCTTCAAAAAGTTGAAAATTTTCATGAAAAGATTTCGGCTTCAAAAAAGTTGACCATTTTCATGAAAAGATTTCGGCTTCAAAAAGTTGAAAATTTTCATGAAAAGATCTCGGCTTCAAAAAAGTTGAACATTTTCATGAAAAGATTTCGGCTTCAAAAAAGTTGACCATTTTCATGAAAAGATTTCGGCTTCAAAAAAGTTGACCATTTTCATGAAAAGATTTCAGCTTCAAAAAAGTTGAAAATTTTCATGAAAAGTTTTCGACTTCAAAAAAGTTGAACATTTTCATGAAAAAATTTCAGCTTCAAAAAAGTTGACCATTTTCATGAAGTATTTCGGCTTCAAAAAAATGTAAAATTTTCATGAAAACATTTCGGCTTAAAAAGTTGATAATTTTCATGAAAAGATTTCGGCTTCAAAAAAGTTGACCATTTTCATGAAAAGATTTCGGTTTCAAAAAGTTGAAAATTTTCATGAAAAGATTTCGGCTTCAAAAAAGTTGAACATTTTCATGAAGTATTTCGGCTTCAAAAAAATGGAACATTTTCATGAAAAGATCTCGGCTTCAAAAAAGTTGAACATTTTCATGAAAAGATTTCGGCTTCAAAAAAGTTGAACATTTTCATGAAAAGATTTCGGTTTCAAAAAGTTGAAAATTTTCATGAAAAGATCTCGGCTTCAAAAAAGTTGAACATTTTCATGAAAAGATTTCGGCTTCAAAAAAGTTGAAAATTTTCATGAAAAGATTTCTGCTTCAAAAAGTTAAAAATTTTCATGAAAAGATTTCTGCTTCAAAAAAGTTGAACATTTTCATGAAAAGATTTCGGCTTCAAAAAAGTTGAAAATTTTCATGAAAAGATTTTGGTTTCAAAAAAGTTGACCATTTTCATGAAAAGATTTCTGCTTCAAAAAAGTTGAAAATTTTCATGAAGTATTTCGGCTTCAAAAAAATGGAACATTTTCATGAAAAGATTTCGGCTTCAAAAAACTTGAACATTTTCATGAAAAGATTTCGGCTTCAAAAAAGTCTAAGATTTTCATGAAAAGATTTCTGCTTCAAAAAAGTTGAAAATTTTCATGAAAAGATTTCGGCTTAAAAAGTTGAAAATTTTCATGAAAAGATTTCGGCTTCAAAAAAGTTGAAAATTTTCATGAAAAGATTTTGGTTTCAAAAAGTTGAAAATTTTCATGAAGTATTTCGGCTTCAAAAAAATGGAACATTTTCATGAAAAGATTTCGGCTTCAAAAAAGTTGAAAATTTTCATGAAAAGGTTTCGTTTTCAAAAAAGTTGAAAATTTTCATGAAGTATTTCGGCTTCAAAAAAATGGAACATTTTCATGAAAAGATTTCTGCTTCAAAAAAGTTGAAAATTTTCATGAAAAGATTTCGGCTTCAAAAAAGTTGAAAATTTTCATGAACTATTTCGGCATCAAAAAAGTTGAAAATTTTCATGAAAAGATTTCGGTTTCAAAAAGTGGAAAATTTTCATGAAAAGATCTCGGCTTCAAAAAAGTTGAACATTTTCATGAAAAGATTTCGGCTTCAAAAAAGTTGAAAATTTTCATGAAAAGAATTTGGTTTCAAAAAAGTTGAACATTTTCATGAAAAGATTTCTGCTTCAAAAAAGTTGAAAATTTTCATGAAGTATTTCGGCTTCAAAAAAATGGAACATTTTCATGAAAAGATTTCTGCTTCAAAAAACTTGAACATTTTCATGAAAAGATTTCGGCTTCAAAAAAGTTGAAAATTTTCATGAAAAGATTTCTGCTTCAAAAAAGTTGAAAATTTACATGAAAAGATTTCGACTTCAAAAAAGTCTAAGATTTTCATGAAAAGATTTCTGCTTCAAAAAAGTTGAAAATTTTCATGAAAAGATTTCGGCTTCAAAAAGTTGAAAATTTTCATGAAAAGATTTCGGCTTCAAAAAAGTTGACCATTTTCATGAAAAGATTTCGGCTTCAAAAAAGTTGACCATTTTCATGAAAAGATTTCGGCTTCAAAAAAGTTGACCATTTTCATGAAAAGATTTCAGCTTCAAAAAAGTTGAAAATTTTCATGAAAAGTTTTCGGCTTCAAAAAAGTTGAACATTTTCATGAAAAAATTTCAGCTTCAAAAAAGTTGACCATTTTCATGAAGTATTTCGGCTTCAAAAAAATGTAAAATTTTCATGAAAACATTTCGGCTTAAAAAGTTGATAATTTTCATGAAAAGATTTCGGCTTCAAAAAAGTTGACCATTTTCATGAAAAGATTTCGGTTTCAAAAAGTTGAAAATTTTCATGAAAAGATTTCGGCTTCAAAAAAGTTGAACATTTTCATGAAGTATTTCGGCTTCAAAAAAATGGAACATTTTCATGAAAAGATCTCGGCTTCAAAAAAGTTGAACATTTTCATGAAAAGATTTCGGCTTCAAAAAAGTTGAACATTTTCATGAAAAGATTTCGGTTTCAAAAAGTTGAAAATTTTCATGAAAAGATCTCGGCTTCAAAAAAGTTGAACATTTTCAAGAAAAGATTTCGGCTTCAAAAAAGTTGAAAATTTTCATGAAAAGATTTCTGCTTCAAAAAGTTAAAAATTTTCATGAAAAGATTTTGGTTTCAAAAAAGTTGACCATTTTCATGAAAAGATTTCTGCTTCAAAAAACTTGAACATTTTCATGAAAAGATTTCGGCTTCAAAAAAGTCTAAGATTTTCATGAAAAGATTTCTGCTTCAAAAAAGTTGAAAATTTTCATGAAAAGATTTCGGCTTAAAAAGTTGAAAATTTTCATGAAAAGATTTCGGCTTCAAAAAAGTTGAAAATTTTCATGAAAAGATTTTGGTTTCAAAAAGTTGAAAATTTACATGATGTATTTCGGCTTCAAAAAAAATGGAACATTTTCATGAAAAGATTTCGGCTTCAAAAAAGTTGAAAATTTTCATGAAAAGGTTTCGTTTTCAAAAAAGTTGAAAATTTTCATGAAGTATTTCGGCTTCAAAAAAATGGAACATTTTCATGAAAAGATTTCGGCTTCAAAAAAGTTGAAAATTTTCATGAAAAGATTTCGGCTTCAAAAAAGTTGAAAATTTTCATGAACTATTTCGGCTTCAAAAAAGTTGACCATTTTCATGAAAAGATTTCAGCTTCAAAAAAGTTGACCATTTTCATGAAGTATTTCGGCTTCAAAAAAATGTAACATTTTCATGAAAAGATTTCGGGTTCAAAAAAGTTGAAAATTTTCATGAACTATTTCGGCATCAAAAAAGTTGAAAATTTTCATGAAAAGGTTTAGGGTTCAAAAAAGTTGAAAATTTTCATGATAAGATTTCGACTTCAAAAAAGTTGAAAATTTTCATGAAAAGATTTAGACTTCAAAAAAGTTGAATATTTTCATCAAGTATTTCGGCTTCAAAAAAGTCGAAAATTTTCATGAAAAGATTTCTGCTTCAAAAAAGTTGAAAATTTTCATGAAAAGATTTCGGCTTCAAAAAAGTTGACCATTTTCATGAAAAAATTTCAGCTTCAAAAAAGTTGAACATTTTCATGAAAAGATTTCGGCTTCAAAAAAGTTGAACATTTTCATGAAAAGATTTCGGTTTCAAAAAGTTGAACATTTTCATGAAAAGATCTCGGCTTCAAAAAAGTTGAACATTTTCATGAAAAGATTTCGGCTTCAAAAAAGTTGAACATTTTCATGAAAAGATTTCGGTTTCAAAAAGTTGAAGATTTTCATGAAAAGATCTCGGCTTCAAAAAAGTTGAACATTTTCATGAAAAGATTTCGGCTTCAAAAAAGTTGAAAATTTTCATGAAAAGATTTAGACTTCAAAAAAGTTGAATATTTTCATCAAGTATTTCGGCTTCAAAAAAGTCGAAGATTTTCATGAAAAGATTTCTGCTTCAAAAAAGTTGAAAATTTTCATGAAAAGATTTCGGCTTACAAAGTTGAAAATCTTCATGAAAAGATTTCGGCTTCAAAAAAGTTGACCATTTTCATGAAAAGATTTTGGTTTCAAAAAGTTGAGAATTTTCATGAAGTATTTCGGCTTCAAAAAAATGGAACATTTTCATGAAAAGATTTCGGCTTCAAAAAAGTTGAAAATTTTCATGAAAAGATTTCGGGTTCAAAAAAGTTGAAAATTTTCATGAACTATTTCGGCATCAAAAAAGTTGAAAATTTTCATGAAAAGATTTAGGTTTCAAAAAAGTTGAAAATTTTCATGAAAAGTTTTCGGCTTCAAAAAAGTTGAACATTTTCATGAAAAAATTTCAGCTTCAAAAAAGTTGAACATTTTCATGAAAAGATTTCGGCTTCAAAAAAGTTGAACATTTTCATGAAAAGATTTCGGTTTCAAAAAGTTGAACATTTTCATGAAAAGATCTCGGCTTCAAAAAAGTTGAACATTTTCATGAAAAGATTTCGGCTTCAAAAAAGTTGAAAATTTTCATGAAAAGATTTTGGTTTCAAAAAAGTTGACCATTTTCATGAAAAGATTTCTGCTTCAAAAAAGTTGAAAATTTTCATGAAGTATTTCGGCTTCAAAAAAATGGAACATTTTCATGAAAAGATTTCGGCTTCAAAAAACTTGAACATTTTCATGAAAAGATTTCGGCTTAAAAAGTTGAAAATTTTCATGAAAAGATTTCGGCTTCAAAAAAGTTGACCATTTTCATGAAAAGATTTCGGTTTCAAAAAGTTGAAAATTTTCATGAAAAGATTTCGGCTTCAAAAAAGTTGAAAATTTTCATGAAGTATTTCGGCTTCAAAAAAATGGAACATTTTCATGAAAAGATCTCGGCTTCAAAAAAGTTGAACATTTTCATGAAAAGATTTCGGCTTCAAAAAAGTTGAACATTTTCATGAAAAGATTTCGGTTTCAAAAAGTGGAAAATTTTCATGAAAAGATCTCGGCTTCAAAAAAGTTGAAAATTTTCATGAAGTATTTCGGCTTCAAAAAAATGGAACATTTTCATGAAAAGATTTCGGCTTCAAAAAACTTGAACATTTTCATGAAAAGATTTCGGCTTCAAAAAACTTGAACATTTTCATGAAAAGATTTCTGCTTCAAAAAAGTTGAAAATTTACATGAAAAGATTTCGACTTCAAAAAAGTCTAAGATTTTCATGAAAAGATTTCTGCTTCAAAAAAGTTGAAAATTTTCATGAAAAGATTTCGGCTTCAAAAAGTTGAAAATTTTCATGAAAAGATTTCGGCTTCAAAAAAGTTGACCATTTTCATGAAAAGATTTCGGCTTCAAAAAGTTGAAAATTTTCATGAAAAGATCTCGGCTTCAAAAAAGTTGAACATTTTCATGAAAAGATTTCGGCTTCAAAAAAGTTGACCATTTTCATGAAAAGATTTAGACTTCAAAAAAGTTGAATATTTTCATCAATTATTTCGGCTTCAAAAAAGTCGAAGATTTTCATGAAAAGATTTCGGCTTCAAAAAGTTGAAAATTTTCATGAAAAGATTTCGGCTTCAAAAAAGTTGACCATTTTCATGAAAAGATTTCTGCTTCAAAAAAGTTGAAAATTTTCATGAAAAGATTTCGGCTTAAAAAGTTGAAAATCTTCATGAAAAGATTTCGGCTTAAAAAGTTGAACATTTTCATGAAAAGATTTCGGCTTCAAAAAAGTTGACCATTTTCATGAAAAGATTTAGACTTCAAAAAAGTTGAATATTTTCATCAATTATTTCGGCTTCAAAAAAGTCGAAGATTTTCATGAAAAGATTTCGGCTTCAAAAAGTTGAAAATTTTCATGAAAAGATTTCGGCTTCAAAAAAGTTGACCATTTTCATGAAAAGATTTCTGCTTCAAAAAAGTTGAAAATTTTCATGAAAAGATTTCGGCTTAAAAAGTTGAAAATCTTCATGAAAAGATTTCGGCTTCAAAAAAGTTGACCATTTTCATGAAAAGATTTTGGTTTCAAAAAGTTGAAAATTTTCATGAAGTATTTCGGCTTCAAAAAAATGGAATATTTTCATGAAAAGATTTCGGCTTCAAAAAAGTTGAAAATTTTCATGAAAAGATTTCGGGTTCAAAAAAGTTGAAAATTTTCATGAACTATTTCGGCATCAAAAAAGTTGAAAATTTACATGAAAAGATTTAGGTTTCAAAAAAGTTGAAAATTTTCATGAAGTATTTCGGCTTCAAAAAAGTCTAAAATTTTCATGAAAAGATTTCGGTTTCAAAAAGTTTAAAATTTTCATGAAAAGATTTCGGCTTCAAAAAAGTTGAAAATTTTCATGAACTATTTCGGCTTCAAAAAAGTTGAAAATTTACATGAAAAGATTTCGGCTTCAAAAAAGTTGACCATTTTCATGAAAAGATTTCAGCTTCAAAAAAGTTGAAAATTTTCATGAAAAGATTTCGGTTTCAAAAAGTTGAAAATTTTCATGAAAAGATTTCGGCTTCAAAAAAGTTGAAAATTTTCATGAACTATTTCGGCATCAAAAAAGTTGAAAATTTTCATGAAAAGATTTAGGTTTCAAAAAAGTTGAAAATTTTCATGAAGTATTTCGGCTTCAAAAAAGTTTAAAATTTTCATGAACTATTTCGGCTTCAAAAAAGTTGAAAATTTTCATGAAAAGATTTCTGCTTCAAAAAAGTTGAAAATTTTCATGAAAAGTTTTCGGCTTCAAAAAAGTTTAACATTTTCATGAAAAGATTTCGGCTTCAAAAAAGTTGAACATTTTCATGAAAAGATTTCGGTTTCAAAAAGTTGAACATTTTCATGAAAAGATCTCGGCTTCAAAAAAGTTGAACATTTTCATGAAAAAATTTCAGCTTCAAAAAAGTTGAACATTTTCATGAAAAGATTTCGGCTTCAAAAAAGTTGAACATTTTCATGAAAAGATTTCGGTTTCAAAAAGTTGAACATTTTCATGAAAAGATCTCGGCTTCAAAAAAGTTGAACATTTTCATGAAAAGATTTCGGCTTCAAAAAAGTTGAAAATTTACATGAAAAGATTTTGGTTTCAAAAAAGTTGACCATTTTCATGAAAAGATTTCGGCTTCAAAAAAGTTGAAAATTTTCATGAAGTATTTCGGCTTCAAAAAAATGGAACATTTTCATGAAAAGATTTCGGCTTCAAAAAACTTGAACATGTTCATGAAAAGATTTCTGCTTCAAAAAAGTTGAACATTTTCATGAAAAGATTTCGGCTTCAAAAAAGTTGAACATTTTCATGAAAAGATTTCGGTTTCAAAAAGTTGAACATTTTCATGAAAAGATCTCGGCTTCAAAAAAGTTGAACATTTTCATGAAAAGATTTCGGCTTCAAAAAAGTTGAAAATTTACATGAAAAGATTTTGGTTTCAAAAAAGTTGACCATTTTCATGAAAAGATTTCGGCTTCAAAAAAGTTGAAAATTTTCATGAAGTATTTCGGCTTCAAAAAAATGGAACATTTTCATGAAAAGATTTCGGCTTCAAAAAACTTGAACATGTTCATGAAAAGATTTCTGCTTCAAAAAAGTTGAACATTTTCATGAAAAGATTTCGGCTTCAAAAAGTTGAAAATTTTCATGAAAAGATTTTGGTTTCAAAAAAGTTGACCATTTTCATGAAAAGATTTCGGCTTCAAAAAAGTTGAACATTTTCATGAAAAGATTTCTGCTTCAAAAAAGTTGAACATTTTCATGAAGTATTTCGGCTTCAAAAAAGTTGAACATTTTCATGAAAAGATTTCGGTTTCAAAAAGTTGAACATTTTCATGAAAAGATCTCGGCTTCAAAAAAGTTGAACATTTTCATGAAAAGATTTCGGCTTCAAAAAAGTTGAAAATTTTCATGAAAAGATTTTGGTTTCAAAAAAGTTGACCATTTTCATGAAAAGATTTCAGCTTCAAAAAAGTTGAAAATTTTCATGAAGTATTTCGGCTTCAAAAAAATGGAACATTTTCATGAAAAGATTTCGGCTTCAAAAAACTTGAACATTTTCATGAAAAGATTTCGGCTTCAAAAAAGTTGAACATTTTCATGAAAAGATTTCTGCTTCAAAAAAGTTGAAAATTTACATGAAAAGATTTCGACTTCAAAAAAGTCTAAGATTTTCATGAAAAGATTTCTGCTTCAAAAAAGTTGAAAATTTTCATGAAAAGATTTCGGCTTAAAAAGTTGAAAATTTTCATGAAAAGATTTCGGCTTCAAAAAAGTTGACCATTTTCATGAAAAGATTTCGGTTTCAAAAAGTTGAAAATTTTCACATGAAAAGATTTCGGCTTCAAAAAAGTTGAAAATTTTCATGAAGTATTTCGGCTTCAAAAAAATGGAACATTTTCATGAAAAGATCTCGGCTTCAAAAAAGTTGAACATTTTCATGAAGTATTTCGGCTTCAAAAAAATGTAACATTTTCATGAAAAGATTTCAGCTTCAAAAAACTTGAACATTTTCATGAAAAGATTTCGGCTTCAAAAAAGTTGAACATTTTCATGAAAAGATTTCGGTTTCAAAAAGTTGAAAATTTTCATGAAAAGATCTCGGCTTCAAAAAAGTTGAACATTTTCATGAAAAGATTTCGGCTTCAAAAAAGTTGACCATTTTCATGAAAAGATTTCAGCTTCAAAAAAGTTGAAAATTTTCATGAAAAGATTTCGGTTTCAAAAAGTTGAAAATTTTCATGAAAAGATTTCGGCTTCAAAAAAGTTGAAAATTTTCATGAACTATTTCGGCATCAAAAAAGTTGAAAATTTTCATGAAAAGATTTAGGTTTCAAAAAAGTTGAAAATTTTCATGAAGTATTTCGGCTTCAAAAAAGTTGAAAATTTTCATGAACTATTTCGGCTTCAAAAAAGTTGAAAATTTTCATGAAAAGATTTCTGCTTCAAAAAAGTTGAAAATTTTCATGAAAAGTTTTCGGCTTCAAAAAAGTTGAACATTTTCATGAAAAAATTTCAGCTTCAAAAAAGTTGAAAATTTTCATGAAGTATTTCGGCTTCAAAAAAATGTAACATTTTCATGAAAAGATTTCGGCTTCAAAAAAGTTGAACATTTTCATGAAAAGATTTCAGCTTCAAAAAAGTTGAACATTTTCATGAAAAGATTTCGGTTTCAAAAAGTTGAAAATTTTCATGAAAAGATCTCGGCTTCAAAAAAGTTGAACATTTTCATGAAAAGATTTCGGCTTCAAAAAAGTTGAACATTTTCATGAAAAGATTTCGGCTTCAAAAAAGTTGAACATTTACATGAAAAGATTTCGACTTCAAAAAAATGTAACATTTTCATGAAAAGATTTCGGCTTAAAAAGTTGAAAATTTTCATGAAAAGATTTCGGCTTAAAAAGTTGATAATTTTCATGAAAAGATTTCGGCTTCAAAAAAGTTGACCATTTTCATGAAAAGATTTCGGCTTCAAAAAAGTTGAACATTTTCATGAAAAGATTTCGGCTTCAAAAAAGTTGACCATTTTCATGAAAAGATCTCGGCTTCAAAAAAGTTGAAAATTTTCATGAAAAGATTTCGGCTTCAAAAAAGTTGAAAATTTTCATGAAGTATTTCGGCTTCAAAAAAATGGAACATTTTCATGAAAAGATCTCGGCTTCAAAAAAGTTGAAAATTTTCATGAAGTATTTCGGCTTCAAAAAAATGGAACATTTTCATGAAAAGATCTCGGCTTCAAAAAAGTTGAACATTTTCATGAAAAGATTTCGGCTTCAAAAAAGTTGAACATTTTCATGAAGTATTTCGGCTTCAAAAAAATGGAACATTTTCATGAAAAGATTTCGGCTTCAAAAAAGTTGAAAATTTTCATGAAAAGAATTTGGTTTCAAAAAAGTTGAACATTTTCATGAAAAGATTTCTGCTTCAAAAAAGTTGAAAATTTACATGAAAAGATTTCGACTTCAAAAAAGTCTAAGATTTTCATGAAAAGATTTCTGCTTCAAAAAAGTTGAAAATTTTCATGAAAAGATTTCGTCTTAAAAAGTTGAAAATTTTCATGAAAAGATTTCGGCTTCAAAAAAGTTGACCATTTTCATGAAAAGATTTCGGTTTCAAAAAGTTGAAAATTTTCATGAAAAGATTTCGGCTTCAAAAAAGTTGAAAATTTTCATGAAGTATTTCGGCTTCAAAAAAATGGAACATTTTCATGAAAAGATCTCGGCTTCAAAAAAGTTGAACATTTTCATGAAAAGATTTCGGCTTCAAAAAAGTTGAACATTTTCATGAAGTATTTCGGCTTCAAAAAAATGGAACATTTTCATGAAAAGATTTCGGCTTCAAAAAAGTTGAAAATTTTCATGAAAAGAAATTGGTTTCAAAAAAATTGAACATTTTCATGAAAAGATTTCTGCTTCAAAAAAGTTGAAAATTTTCATGAAGTATTTCGGCTTCAAAAAAATGGAACATTTTCATGAAAAGATTTCGGCTTCAAAAAACTTGAACATTTTCATGAAAAGATTTCGGCTTCAAAAAGTTGAAAATTTTCATGAAAAGATCTCAGCTTCAAAAAAGTTGAACATTTTCATGAAAAGATTTCGGCTTCAAAAAAGTTGACCATTTTCATGAAAAGATTTCAGCTTCAAAAAAGTTGAAAATTTTCATGAACTATTTCGGCATCAAAAAAGTTGAACATTTTCATGAAAAGATTTAGGTTTCAAAAAAGTTGAAAATTTTCATGAAGTATTTCGGCTTCAAAAAAATGGAACATTTTCATAAAAAGATTTCGGCTTCAAAAAAGTTGAAAATTTTCATGAAAAGATTTCGGGTTCAAAAAAGTTGAAAATTTTCATGAACTATTTCGGCATCAAAAAAGTTGAAAATTTTCATGAAAAGGTTTAGGGTTCAAAAAAGTTGAAAATTTTCATGAAAAGATTTCGGCTTCAAAAAAGTTGAAAATTTTCATGAAAAGATTTAGACTTCAAAAAAGTTGAATATTTTCATCAAGTATTTCGGCTTCAAAAAAGTCGAAGATTTACATGAAAAGATTTCGGCTTCAAAAAGTTGAAAATTTTCATGAAAAGATTTCGGCTTCAAAAAAGTTGACCATTTTCATGAAAAGATTTCTGCTTCAAAAAAGTTGAAAATTTTCATGAAAAGATTTCGGCTTAAAAAGTTGAAAATCTTCATGAAAAGATTTCGGCTTCAAAAAAGTTGACCATTTTCATGAAAAGATTTTGGTTTCACAAAAGTTGAAAATTTTCATGAAGTATTTCGGCTTCAAAAAAGTCTAAGATTTTCATGAACTATTTCGGCTTCAAAAAAGTGGAAAATTTTCATGAAAAGATTTCTGCTTCAAAAAAGTTGAAAATTTTCATGAAAAGTTTTCGGCTTCAAAAAAGTTGAACATTTTCATGAAAAAATTTCAGCTTCAAAAAAGTTGAACATTTTCATGAAAAGATTTCGGCTTCAAAAAAGTTGAACATTTTCATGAAAAGATTTCGGTTTCAAAAAGTTGAACATTTTCATGAAAAGATCTCGGCTTCAAAAAAGTTGAACATTTTCATGAAAAGATTTCGGCTTCAAAAAAGTTGAAAATTTTCATGAAAAGATTTTGGTTTCAAAAAAGTTGACCATTTTCATGAAAAGATTTCTGCTTCAAAAAAGTTGAAAATTTTCATGAAGTATTTCGGCTTCAAAAAAATGGAACATTTTCATGAAAAGATTTCGGCTTCAAAAAACTTGAACATTTTCATGAAAAGATTTCGGCTTCAAAAAAGTTGAACATTTTCATGAAAAGATTTCTGCTTCAAAAAAGTTGAAAATTTACATGAAAAGATTTCGACTTCAAAAAAGTCTAAGATTTTCATGAAAAGATTTCTGCTTCAAAAAAGTTGAACATTTTCATGAAAAGATTTCGGCTTAAAAAGTTGAAAATTTTCATGAAAAGATTTCGGCTTCAAAAAAGTTGACCATTTTCATGAAAAGATTTCGGTTTCAAAAAGTTGAAAATTTTCATGAAAAGATTTCGGCTTCAAAAAAGTTGAAAATTTTCATGAAGTATTTCGGCTTCAAAAAAATGGAACATTTTCATGAAAAGATCTCGGCTTCAAAAAAGTTGAAC
Organism: Labrus bergylta; assembly: GCF_963930695.1. Lineage (NCBI taxonomy): Eukaryota > Metazoa > Chordata > Actinopteri > Labriformes > Labridae > Labrus > Labrus bergylta. The sequence continues at coordinate 26,985,839 of NC_089210.1, read as the reverse complement.
ATTTTCATGAAAAGATTTCGGTTTCAAAAAGTTGAACATTTTCATGAAAAGATTTCGGCTTCAAAAAAGTTGACCATTTTCATGAAAAGATTTCAGCTTCAAAAAAGTTGACCATTTTCATGAAAAGATTTCGGTTTCAAAAAGTTGAAAATTTTCATGAAAAGATTTCGGCTTCAAAAAAGTTGAAAATTTTCATGAAGTATTTCGGCTTCAAAAAAATGGAACATTTTCATGAAAAGATCTCGGCTTCAAAAAAGTTGAACATTTTCATGAAAAGATTTCGGTTTCAAAAAGTTGAACATTTTCATGAAAAGATTTCGGCTTCAAAAAAGTTGACCATTTTCATGAAAAGATTTCAGCTTCAAAAAAGTTGAAAATTTTCATGAAAAGATTTCGGCTTCAAAAAGTTGAAAATTTTCATGAAAAGATTTCGGCTTCAAAAAAGTTGAAAATTTTCATGAACTATTTCGGCATCAAAAAAGTTGAAAATTTTCATGAAAAGATTTAGGTTTCAAAAAAGTTGAAAATTTTCATGAAGTATTTCGGCTTCAAAAAAGTCTAAAATTTTCATGAACTATTTCGGCTTCAAAAAAGTTGAAAATTTTCATGAAAAGATTTCTGCTTCAAAAAAGTTAAAAATTTTCATGAAGTATTTCGGCTTCAAAAAAATGGAACATTTTCATGAAAAGATCTCGGCTTCAAAAAAGTTGAACATTTTCATGAAAAGATTTCGGCTTCAAAAAAGTTGAACATTTTCATGAAAAGATTTTGGTTTCAAAAAGTGGAAAATTTTCATGAAAAGATCTCGGCTTCAAAAAAGTTGAACATTTTCATGAAAAGATTTCGGCTTCAAAAAAGTTGAAAATTTTCATGAAAAGATTTCGGTTTCAAAAAGTTGAACATTTTCATGAAAAGATTTCTGCTTCAAAAAAGTTGAACATTTTCATGAAAAGATTTCGGCTTCAAAAAAGTTGAAAATTTTCATGAAAAGATTTTGGTTTCAAAAAAGTTGACCATTTTCATGAAAAGATTTCTGCTTCAAAAAAGTTGAAAATTTTCATGAAGTATTTCGGCTTCAAAAAAGTTGAACATTTTCATGAAAAGATTTCGGCTTCAAAAAACTTGAACATTTTCATGAAAAGATTTCGGCTTCAAAAAACTTGAACATTTTCATGAAAAGATTTCTGCTTCAAAAAAGTTGAAAATTTACATGAAAAGATTTCGACTTCAAAAAAGTCTAAGATTTTCATGAAAAGATTTCGGCTTCAAAAAGTTGAAAATTTTCATGAAAAGATTTCGGCTTCAAAAAAGTTGACCATTTTCATGAAAAGATTTCAGCTTCAAAAAAGTTGAAAATTTTCATGAAAAGATTTCGGCTTAAAAAGTTGAAAATCTTCATGAAAAGATTTCGGCTTCAAAAAAGTTGACCATTTTCATGAAAAGATTTTGGTTTCAAAAAGTTGAAAATTTTCATGAAGTATTTCGGCATCAAAAAAGTTGAAAATTTTCATGAAAAGATTTAGGTTTCACAAAAGTTGAAAATTTTCATGAAGTATTTCGGCTTCAAAAAAGTCTAAGATTTTCATGAACTATTTCGGCTTCAAAAAAGTGGAAAATTTTCATGAAAAGATTTCGGCTTCAAAAAAGTTGAAAATTTTCATGAAAAGTTTTCGGCTTCAAAAAAGTTGAAAATTTTCATGAAAAGATTTCGGCTTAGAAAGTTGAAAATCTTCATGAAAAGATTTCGGCTTCAAAAAAGTTGACCATTTTCATGAAAAGATTTTGGTTTCAAAAAGTTGAAAATTTTCATGAAGTATTTCGGCATCAAAAAAGTTGAAAATTTTCATGAAAAGATTTAGGTTTCACAAAAGTTGAAAATTTTCATGAAGTATTTCGGCTTCAAAAAAGTCTAAGATTTTCATGAACTATTTCGGCTTCAAAAAAGTGGAAAATTTTCATGAAAAGATTTCGGCTTCAAAAAAGTTGAAAATTTTCATGAAAAGTTTTCGGCTTCAAAAAAGTTGAACATTTTCATGAAAAAATTTCAGCTTCAAAAAAGTTGAACATTTTCATGAAAAGATTTCGGCTTCAAAAAAGTTGAAAATTTTCATGAAAAGATTTCTGCTTCAAAAAAGTTGAAAATTTTCATGAAAAGTTTTCGGCTTCAAAAAAGTTGAACATTTTCATGAAAAAATTTCAGCTTCAAAAAAGTTGAAAATTTTCATGAAGTATTTCGGCTTCAAAAAAATGTAACATTTTCATGAAAAGATTTCGGCTTCAAAAAAGTTGAACATTTTCATGAAAAGATTTCGGCTTCAAAAAACTTGAACATTTTCATGAAAAGATTTCGGCTTCAAAAAACTTGAACATTTTCATGAAAAGATTTCTGCTTCAAAAAAGTTGAAAATTTACATGAAAAGATTTCGACTTCAAAAAAGTCTAAGATTTTCATGAAAAGATTTCGGCTTCAAAAAGTTGAAAATTTTCATGAAAAGATTTCGGCTTCAAAAAAGTTGACCATTTTCATGAAAAGATTTCAGCTTCAAAAAAGTTGAAAATTTTCATGAAAAGATTTCGGCTTAAAAAGTTGAAAATCTTCATGAAAAGATTTCGGCTTCAAAAAAGTTGACCATTTTCATGAAAAGATTTTGGTTTCAAAAAGTTGAAAATTTTCATGAAGTATTTCGGCATCAAAAAAGTTGAAAATTTTCATGAAAAGATTTACGTTTCACAAAAGTTGAAAATTTTCATGAAGTATTTCGGCTTCAAAAAAGTCTAAGATTTTCATGAACTATTTCGGCTTCAAAAAAGTGGAACATTTTCATGAAAAGATTTCGGCTTCAAAAAAGTTGAAAATTTTCATGAAAAGTTTTCGGCTTCAAAAAAGTTGAACATTTTCATGAAAAAATTTCAGCTTCAAAAAAGTTGAACATTTTCATGAAAAGATTTCGGCTTCAAAAAAGTTGAAAATTTTCATGAAAAGATTTCTGCTTCAAAAAGTTGAAAATTTTCATGAAAAGTTTTCGGCTTCAAAAAAGTTGAACATTTTCATGAAAAAATTTCAGCTTCAAAAAAGTTGAAAATTTTCATGAAGTATTTCGGCTTCAAAAAAATGTAACATTTTCATGAAAAGATTTCGGCTTCAAAAAAGTTGAACATTTTCATGAAAAGATTTCAGCTTCAAAAAAGTTGAACATTTTCATGAAAAGATTTCGGTTTCAAAAAGTTGAAAATTTTCATGAAAAGATCTCGGCTTCAAAAAAGTTGAACATTTTCATGAAAAGATTTCGGCTTCAAAAAAGTTGAAAATTTTCATGAAAAGATTTTGGTTTCAAAAAAGTTGACCATTTTCATGAAAAGATTTCGGCTTCAAAAAACTTGAACATTTTCATGAAAAGATTTCGGCTTCAAAAAAGTTGAACATTTACATGAAAAGATTTCGACTTCAAAAAAGTCTAAGATTTTCATGAAAAGATTTCTGCTTCAAAAAAGTTGAAAATTTTCATGAAGTATTTCGGCTTCAAAAAAATGTAACATTTTCATGAAAAGATTTCGGCTTAAAAAGTTGATAATTTTCATGAAAAGATTTCGGTTTAAAAAGTTGATAATTTTCATGAAAAGATTTCGGCTTCAAAAAAGTTGAACATTTTCATGAAAAGATTTCGGCTTCAAAAAAGTTGACCATTTTCATGAAAAGATCTCGGCTTCAAAAAAGTTGAACATTTTCATGAAGATTTCGGCTTCAAAAAAGTTGAACATTTTCATGAAGTATTTCGGCTTCAAAAAAATGGAACATTTTCATGAAAAGATTTCGGCTTCAAAAAAGTTGACCATTTTCATGAAAAGATTTTGGTTTCAAAAAAGTTGAACATTTTCATGAAAAAATTTCAGCTTCAAAAAAGTTGAAAATTTTCATGAAGTATTTCGGCTTCAAAAAAATGTAACATTTTCATGAAAAGATTTCGGCTTAAAAAGTTGAAAATTTTCATGAAAAGATTTCGGCTTAAAAAGTTGATAATTTTCATGAAAAGATTTCGGCTTCAAAAAAGTTGAACATTTTCATGAAAAGATTTCGGCTTCAAAAAAGTTGACCATTTTCATGAAAAGATCTCGGCTTCAAAAAAGTTGAACATTTTCATGAAAAGATTTCGGCTTCAAAAAAGTTGAACATTTTCATGAAGTATTTCGGCTTCAAAAAAATGGAACATTTTCATGAAAAGATTTCGGCTTCAAAAAACTTGAAAATTTTCATGAAAAGAATTTGGTTTCAAAAAAGTTGAACATTTTCATGAAAAGATTTCGGCTTCAAAAAAGTTGAAAATTTACATGAAAAGATTTCGACTTCAAAAAAGTCTAAGATTTTCATGAAAAGATTTCTGCTTCAAAAAAGTTGAAAATTTTCATGAAAAGATTTCGGCTTAAAAAGTTGAAAATTTTCATGAAAAGATTTCGGCTTCAAAAAAGTTGACCATTTTCATGAAAAGATTTCGGTTTCAAAAAGTTGAAAATTTTCATGAAAAGATTTCGGCTTCAAAAAAGTTGAAAATTTTCATGAAGTATTTCGGCTTCAAAAAAATGGAACATTTTCATGAAAAGATCTCGGCTTCAAAAAAGTTGAACATTTTCATGAAAAGATTTCGGCTTCAAAAAAGTTGAACATTTTCATGAAGTATTTCGGCTTCAAAAAAATGGAACATTTTCATGAAAAGATTTCGGCTTCAAAAAAGTTGAAAATTTTCATGAAAAGAAATTGGTTTCAAAAAAATTGAACATTTTCATGAAAAGATTTCGGCTTCAAAAAACTTGAACATTTTCATGAAAAGATTTCGGCTTCAAAAAAGTTGAACATTTACATGAAAAGATTTCGACTTCAAAAAAGTCTAAGATTTTCATGAAAAGATTTCTGCTTCAAAAAAGTTGAAAATTTTCATGAAAAGTTTTCGGCTTCAAAAAAGTTGAACATTTTCATGAAAAAATTTCAGCTTCAAAAAAGTTGAAAATTTTCATGAAGTATTTCGGCTTCAAAAAAATGTAACATTTTCATGAAAAGATTTCGGCTTAAAAATTTGAAAATTTTCATGAAAAGATTTCTGCTTAAAAAGTTGATAATTTTCATGAAAAGATTTCGGCTTCAAAAAAGTTGAACATTTTCATGAAAAGATTTCGGCTTCAAAAAAGTTGACCATTTTCATGAAAAGATCTCGGCTTCAAAAAAGTTGAACATTTTCATGAAAAGATTTCGGCTTCAAAAAAGTTGAACATTTTCATGAAGTATTTCGGCTTCAAAAAAATGGAACATTTTCATGAAAAGATTTCGGCTTCAAAAAAGTTGAAAATTTTCATGAAAAGAATTTGGTTTCAAAAAAGTTGAACATTTTCATGAAAAGATTTCTGCTTCAAAAAAGTTGAAAATTTACATGAAAAGATTTCGACTTCAAAAAAGTCTAAGATTTTCATGAAAAGATTTCTGCTTCAAAAAAGTTGAAAATTTTCATGAAAAGATTTCGGCTTAAAAAGTTGAAAATTTTCATGAAAAGATTTCGGCTTCAAAAAAGTTGACCATTTTCATGAAAAGATTTCGGTTTCAAAAAGTTGAAAATTTTCATGAAAAGATTTCGGCTTCAAAAAAGTTGAAAATTTTCATGAAGTATTTCGGCTTCAAAAAAATGGAACATTTTCATGAAAAGATCTCGGCTTCAAAAAAGTTGAACATTTTCATGAAAAGATTTCGGCTTCAAAAAAGTTGAACATTTTCATGAAGTATTTCGGCTTCAAAAAAATGGAACATTTTCATGAAAAGATTTCGGCTTCAAAAAAGTTGAAAATTTTCATGAAAAGAAATTGGTTTCAAAAAAATTGAACATTTTCATGAAAAGATTTCTGCTTCAAAAAAGTTGAAAATTTTCATGAAGTATTTCGGCTTCAAAAAAATGGAACATTTTCATGAAAAGATTTCGGCTTCAAAAAACTTGAACATTTTCATGAAAAGATTTCGGCTTCAAAAAAGTTGAACATTTTCATGAAAAGATTTCGGTTTCAAAAAGTTGAACATTTTCATGAAAAGATCTCGGCTTCAAAAAAGTTGAACATTTTCATGAAAAGATTTCGGCTTCAAAAAAGTTGACCATTTTCATGAAAAGATTTCAGCTTCAAAAAAGTTGAAAATTTTCATGAACTATTTCGGCATCAAAAAAGTTGAAAATTTTGATGAAAAGATTTAGGTCTCAAAAAAGTTGAAAATTTTCATGAAGTATTTCGGCTTCAAAAAAATGGAACATTTTCATGAAAAGATTTCGGCTTCAAAAAAGTTGAAAATTTTCATGAAAAGATTTCGGGTTCAAAAAAGTTGAAAATTTTCATGAACTATTTCGGCATCAAAAAAGTTGAAAATTTTCATGAAAAGGTTTAGGGTTCAAAAAAGTTGAAAATTTTCATGAAAAGATTTCGGCTTCAAAAAAGTTGAAAATTTTCATGAAAAGATTTAGACTTCAAAAAAGTTGAATATTTTCATCAAGTATTTCGGCTTCAAAAAAGTCGAAGATTTTCATGAAAAGATTTCGGCTTCAAAAAGTTGAAAATTTTCATGAAAAGATTTCGGCTTCAAAAAAGTTGACCATTTTCATGAAAAGATTTTTGCTTCAAAAAAGTTGAAAATTTTCATGAAAAGATTTCGGCTTAAAAAGTTGAAAATCTTCATGAAAAGATTTCGGCTTCAAAAAAGTTGACCATTTTCATGAAAAGATTTTGGTTTCAAAAAGTTGAAAATTTTCATGAAGTATTTCGGCATCAAAAAAGTTGAAAATTTTCATGAAAAGATTTAGGTTTCACAAAAGTTGAAAATTTTCATGAAGTATTTCGGCTTCAAAAAAGTCTAAGATTTTCATGAACTATTTCGGCTTCAAAAAAATGGAACATTTTCATGAAAAGATTTCGGCTTCAAAAAACTTGAACATTTTCATGAAAAGATTTCGGCTTCAAAAAAGTTGAACATTTTCATGAAAAGATTTCTGCTTCAAAAAAGTTGAAAATTTACATGAAAAGATTTCGACTTCAAAAAAGTCTAAGATTTTCATGAAAAGATTTCTGCTTCAAAAAAGTTGAAAATTTTCATGAAAAGATTTCGGCTTAAAAAGTTGAAAATTTTCATGAAAAGATTTCGGCTTCAAAAAAGTTGACCATTTTCATGAAAAGATTTCGGTTTCAAAAAGTTGAAAATTTTCATGAAAAGATTTCGGCTTCAAAAAAGTTGAAAATTTTCATGAAGTATTTCGGCTTCAAAAAAATGGAACATTTTCATGAAAAGATCTCGGCTTCAAAAAAGTTGAACATTTTCATGAAAAGATTTCGGCTTCAAAAAAGTTGAACATTTTCATGAAAAGATTTCGGTTTCAAAAAGTTGAACATTTTCATGAAAAGATTTCGGCTTCAAAAAAGTTGACCATTTTCATGAAAAGATTTCAGCTTCAAAAAAGTTGAAAATTTTCATGAAAAGATTTCGGCTTCAAAAAGTTGAAAATTTTCATGAAAAGATTTCGGCTTCAAAAAAGTTGAAAATTTTCATGAACTATTTCGGCATCAAAAAAGTTGAAAATTTTCATGAAAAGATTTAGGTTTCAAAAAAGTTGAAAATTTTCATGAAGTATTTCGGCTTCAAAAAAGTCTAAAATTTTCATGAACTATTTCGGCTTCAAAAAAGTTGAAAATTTTCATGAAAAGATTTCTGCTTCAAAAAAGTTGAAAATTTTCATGAAGTATTTCGGCTTCAAAAAAATGGAACATTTTCATGAAAAGATCTCGGCTTCAAAAAAGTTGAACATTTTCATGAAAAGATTTCGGCTTCAAAAAAGTTGAACATTTTCATGAAAAGATTTCGGTTTCAAAAAGTGGAAAATTTTCATGAAAAGATCTCGGCTTCAAAAAAGTTGAACATTTTCATGAAAAGATTTCGGCTTCAAAAAACTTGAACATTTTCATGAAAAGATTTCGGCTTCAAAAAACTTGAACATTTTCATGAAAAGATTTCTGCTTCAAAAAAGTTGAAAATTTACATGAAAAGATTTCGACTTCAAAAAAGTCTAAGATTTTCATGAAAAGATTTCGGCTTCAAAAAGTTGAAAATTTTCATGAAAAGATTTCGGCTTCAAAAAAGTTGACCATTTTCATGAAGTATTTCGGCATCAAAAAAGTTGAAAATTTTCATGAAAAGATTTAGGTTTCACAAAAGTTGAAAATTTTCATGAAGTATTTCGGCTTCAAAAAAGTCTAAGATTTTCATGAACTATTTCGGCTTCAAAAAAGTGGAAAATTTTCATGAAAAGATTTCGGCTTCAAAAAAGTTGAAAATTTTCATGAAAAGTTTTCGGCTTCAAAAAAGTTGAACATTTTCATGAAAAAATTTCAGCTTCAAAAAAGTTGAACATTTTCATGAAAAGATTTCGGCTTCAAAAAAGTTGAAAATTTTCATGAAAAGATTTCTGCTTCAAAAAAGTTGAAAATTTTCATGAAAAGTTTTCGGCTTCAAAAAAGTTGAACATTTTCATGAAAAAATTTCAGCTTCAAAAAAGTTGAAAATTTTCATGAAGTATTTCGGCTTCAAAAAAATGTAACATTTTCATGAAAAGATTTCGGCTTCAAAAAAGTTGAACATTTTCATGAAAAGATTTCAGCTTCAAAAAAGTTGAACATTTTCATGAAAAGATTTCGGTTTCAAAAAGTTGAAAATTTTCATGAAAAGATCTCGGCTTCAAAAAAGTTGAACATTTTCATGAAAAGATTTCGGCTTCAAAAAAGTTGAAAATTTTCATGAAAAGATTTTGGTTTCAAAAAATTTGACCATTTTCATGAAAAGATTTCGGCTTCAAAAAACTTGAACATTTTCATGAAAAGATTTCGGCTTCAAAAAAGTTGAACATTTACATGAAAAGATTTCGACTTCAAAAAAGTCTAAGATTTTCATGAAAAGATTTCTGCTTCAAAAAAGTTGAAAATTTTCATGAAGTATTTCGGCTTCAAAAAAATGTAACATTTTCATGAAAAGATTTCGGCTTAAAAAGTTGAAAATTTTCATGAAAAGATTTCGGCTTAAAAAGTTGATAATTTTCATGAAAAGATTTCGGCTTCAAAAAAGTTGACCATTTTCATGAAAAGATCTCGGCTTCAAAAAAGTTGATAATTTTCATGAAAAGATTTCGGCTTCAAAAAAGTTGAACATTTTCATGAAAAGATTTCGGCTTCAAAAAAGTTGAACATTTTCATGAAGTATTTCGGCTTCAAAAAAATGGAACATTTTCATGAAAAGATTTCGGCTTCAAAAAAGTTGAAAATTTTCATGAAAAGAATTTGGTTTCAAAAAAATTGAACATTTTCATGAAAAGATTTCTGCTTCAAAAAAGTTGAAAATTTACATGAAAAGATTTCGACTTCAAAAAAGTCTAAGATTTTCATGAAAAGATTTCTGCTTCAAAAAAGTTGAAAATTTTCATGAAAAGATTTCGGCTTAAAAAGTTGAAAATTTTCATGAAAAGATTTCGGCTTCAAAAAAGTTGACCATTTTCATGAAAAGATTTCGGTTTCAAAAAGTTGAAAATTTTCATGAAAAGATTTCGGCTTCAAAAAAGTTGAAAATTTTCATGAAGTATTTCGGCTTCAAAAAAATGGAACATTTTCATGAAAAGATCTCGGCTTCAAAAAAGTTGAACATTTTCATGAAAAGATTTCGGCTTCAAAAAAGTTGAACATTTTCATGAAGTATTTCGGCTTCAAAAAAATGGAACATTTTCATGAAAAGATTTCGGCTTCAAAAAAGTTGAAAATTTTCATGAAAAGAAATTGGTTTCAAAAAAATTGAACATTTTCATGAAAAGATTTCTGCTTCAAAAAAGTTGAAAATTTTCATGAAGTATTTCGGCTTCAAAAAAATGGAACATTTTCATGAAAAGATTTCGGCTTCAAAAAACTTGAACATTTTCATGAAAAGATTTCGGCTTCAAAAAAGTTGAACATTTTCATGAAAAGATTTCGGTTTCAAAAAGTTGAAAATTTTCATGAAAAGATCTCGGCTTCAAAAAAGTTGAACATTTTCATGAAAAGATTTCGGCTTCAAAAAAGTTGACCATTTTCATGAAAAGATTTCAGCTTCAAAAAAGTTGAAAATTTTCATGAACTATTTCGGCATCAAAAAAGTTGAAAATTTTCATGAAAAGATTTAGGTTTCAAAAAAGTTGAAAATTTTCATGAAGTATTTCGGCTTCAAAAAAATGGAACATTTTCATGAAAAGATTTCGGCTTCAAAAAAGTTGAAAATTTTCATGAAAAGATTTCGGGTTCAAAAAAGTTGAAAATTTTCATGAACTATTTCGGCATCAAAAAAGTTGAAAATTTTCATGAAAAGGTTTAGGGTTCAAAAAAGTTGAAAATTTTCATGAAAAGATTTCGGCTTCAAAAAAGTTGAAAATTTTCATGAAAAGATTTAGACTTCAAAAAAGTTGAATATTTTCATCAAGTATTTCGGCTTCAAAAAAGTCTAAGATTTTCATGAAAAGATTTCGGCTTCAAAAAGTTGAAAATTTTCATGAAAAGATTTCGGCTTCAAAAAAGTTGACCATTTTCATGAAAAGATTTCTGCTTCAAAAAAGTTGAAAATTTTCATGAAAAGATTTCGGCTTAAAAAGTTGAAAATCTTCATGAAAAGATTTCGGCTTCAAAAAAGTTGACCATTTTCATGAAAAGATTTTGGTTTCAAAAAGTTGAAAATTTTCATGAAGTATTTCGGCATCAAAAAAGTTGAAAATTTTCATGAAAAGATTTTGGTTTCAAAAAAGTTGACCATTTTCATGAAAAGATTTTGGTTTCAAAAAGTTGAAAATTTTCATGAAGTATTTCGGCATCAAAAAAGTTGAAAATTTTCATGAAAAGATTTTGGTTTCAAAAAAGTTGACCATTTTCATGAAAAGATTTCTGCTTCAAAAAAGTTGAAAATTTTCATGAAAAGATTTCGGCTTCAAAAAGTTGAAAATTTTCATGAAAAGATTTCGGCTTCAAAAAAGTTGACCATTTTCATGAAAAGATTTCTGCTTCAAAAAAGTTGAAAATTTTCATGAAAAGATTTCGGCTTAAAAAGTTGAAAATCTTCATGAAAAGATTTCGGCTTCAAAAAAGTTGACCATTTTCATGAAAAGATTTTGGTTTCAAAAAGTTGAAAATTTTCATGAAGTATTTCGGCATCAAAAAAGTTGAAAATTTTCATGAAAAGATTTAGGTTTCAAAAAAGTTGAAAATTTTCATGAAGTATTTCGGCTTCAAAAAAATGGAACATTTTCATGAAAAGATTTCGGCTTCAAAAAAGTTGAAAATTTTCATGAAAAGATTTCGGCTTCAAAAAAGTTGACCATTTTCATGAAAAGATTTCGGGTTCAAAAAAGTTGAAAATTTTCATGAACTATTTCGGCATCAAAAAAGTTGAAAATTTTCATGAAAAGATTTAGGTTTCAAAAAAGTTGAAAATTTTCATGAAGTATTTCGGCTTCAAAAAAGTCTAAAATTTTCATGAACTATTTCGGCTTCAAAAAAGTTGAAAATTTTCATGAAAAGATTTCTGCTTCAAAAAAGTTGAAAATTTTCATGAAAAGTTTTCGGCTTCAAAAAAGTTGAACATTTTCATGAAAAAATTTCGGCTTCAAAAAAATGGAACATTTTCATGAAAAGATTTCGGCTTCAAAAAACTTGAACATTTTCATGAAAAGATTTCTGCTTCAAAAAAGTTGAAAATTTACATGAAAAGATTTCGACTTCAAAAAAGTCTAAGATTTTCATGAAAAGATTTCTGCTTCAAAAAAGTTGAAAATTTTCATGAAAAGATTTCGGCTTCAAAAAAGTTGAACATTTTCATGAAAAGATTTCTGCTTCAAAAAAGTTGAAAATTTACATGAAAAGATTTCGACTTCAAAAAAGTCTAAGATTTTCATGAAAAGATTTCTGCTTCAAAAAAGTTGAAAATTTTCATGAAAAGATTTCGGCTTAAAAAGTTGAAAATTTTCATGAAAAGATTTCGGCTTCAAAAAAGTTGACCATTTTCATGAAAAGATTTCGGTTTCAAAAAGTTGAAAATTTTCATGAAAAGATTTCGGCTTCAAAAAAGTTGAAAATTTTCATGAAGTATTTCGGCTTCAAAAAAATGGAACATTTTCATGAAAAGATCTCGGCTTCAAAAAAGTTGAACATTTTCATGAAAAGATTTCGGCTTCAAAAAAGTTGAACATTTTCATGAAAAGATTTCGGTTTCAAAAAGTGGAAAATTTTCATGAAAAGATCTCGGCTTCAAAAAAGTTGAAAATTTTCATGAAGTATTTCGGCTTCAAAAAAATGGAACATTTTCATGAAAAGATTTCGGCTTCAAAAAACTTGAACATTTTCATGAAAAGATTTCTGCTTCAAAAAAGTTGAAAATTTTCATGAAAAGATTTCGGCTTCAAAAAAGTTGAACATTTTCATGAAAAGATTTCGGCTTCAAAAAAGTTGAACATTTTCATGAAAAGATTTCTGCTTCAAAAAAGTTGAAAATTTACATGAAAAGATTTCTGCTTCAAAAAAGTTGAAAATTTTCATGAAAAGATTTCTGCTTCAAAAAAGTTGAAAATTTTCATGAAAAGATTTCGGCTTAAAAAGTTAAAAATTTTCATGAAAAGATTTCGGCTTCAAAAAAGTTGACCATTTTCATGAAAAGATTTCGGTTTCAAAAAGTTGAAAATTTTCATGAAAAGATTTCGGCTTCAAAAAACTTGAACATTTTCATGAAAAGATTTCGGCTTCAAAAAAGTTGAACATTTTCATGAAAAGATTTCTGCTTCAAAAAAATTGAAAATTTACATGAAAAGATTTCGACTTCAAAAAAGTCTAAGATTTTCATGAAAAGATTTCTGCTTCAAAAAAGTTGAAAATTTTCATGAAAAGATTTCGGCTTCAAAAAGTTGAAAATTTTCATGAAAAGATTTCGGCTTCAAAAAAGTTGACCATTTTCATGAAAAGATTTCGGCTTCAAAAAGTTGAAAATTTTCATGAAAAGATCTCGGCTTCAAAAAAGTTGAACATTTTCATGAAAAGATTTCGGCTTCAAAAAAGTTGACCATTTTCATGAAAAGATTTCGGCTTAAAAAAAGTTGAACATTTTCATGAAAAGATTTCAGCTTCAAAAAAGTTGAAAATTTTCATGAAAAGATTTCGGTTTCAAAAAGTTGAAAATTTTCATGAAAAGATTTCGGCTTCAAAAAAGTTGAAAATTTTCATGAACTATTTCGGCATCAAAAAAGTTGAAAATTTTCATGAAAAGATTTAGGTTTCAAAAAGTTGAAAATTTTCATGAAGTATTTCGGCTTCAAAAAAGTCTAAAATTTTCATGAACTATTTCGGCTTCAAAAAAGTTGAACATTTTCATGAAAAGATTTCTGCTTCAAAAAAGTTGAAAATTTACATGAAAAGATTTCGACTTCAAAAAAGTCTAAGATTTTCATGAAAAGATTTCTGCTTCAAAAAAGTTGAAAATTTTCATGAAAAGATTTCGGCTTCAAAAAGTTGAAAATTTTCATGAAAAGATTTCGGCTTCAAAAAAGTTGACCATTTTCATGAAAAGATTTCTGCTTCAAAAAAGTTGAAAATTTTCATGAAGTATTTCGGCTTCAAAAAAATGGAACATTTTTATGAAAAGATTTCGGCTTCAAAAAACTTGAACATTTTCATGAAAAGATCTCGGCTTCAAAAAAGTTGAACATTTTCATGAAAAGATTTCGGTTTCAAAAAGTTGAAAATTTTTATGAAAAGATCTCGGCTTCAAAAAAGTTGAACATTTTCATGAAAAGATTTCGGCTTCAAAAAATTTGAACATTTTCATGAAAAGATTTCAGCTTCAAAAAAGTTGAAAATTTTCATGAACTATTTCGGCATCAAAAAAGTTGAAAATTTTCATGAAAAGATTTAGGTTTCAAAAAAGTTGAAAATTTTCATGAAGTATTTCGGCTTCAAAAAAATGGAACATTTTCATGAAAAGATTTCGGCTTCAAAAAAGTTGAAAATTTTCATGAAAAGATTTCGGGTTCAAAAAAGTTGAAAATTTTCATGAACTATTTCGGCATCAAAAAAGTTGAAAATTTTCATGAAAAGGTTTAGGGTTCAAAAAAGTTGAAAATTTTCATGAAAAGATTTCGGCTTCAAAAAAGTTGAAAATTTTCATGAAAAGATTTAGACTTCAAAAAAGTTGAATATTTTCATCAAGTATTTCGGCTTCAAAAAAGTCGAAGATTTTCATGAAAAGATTTCGGCTTCAAAAAGTTGAAAATTTTCATGAAAAGATTTCGGCTTCAAAAAAGTTGACCATTTTCATGAAAAGATTTCTGCTTCAAAAAAGTTGAAAATTTTCATGAAAAGATTTCGGCTTAAAAAGTTGAAAATCTTCATGAAAAGATTTCGGCTTCAAAAAAGTTGACCATTTTCATGAAAAGATTTTGGTTTCAAAAAGTTGAAAATTTTCATGAAGTATTTCGGCTTCAAAAAAATGGAACATTTTCATGAAAAGATTTCGGCTTCAAAAAAGTTGAAAATTTTCATGAAAAGATTTCGGGTTCAAAAAAGTTGAAAATTTTCATGAACTATTTCGGCATCAAAAAAGTTGAAAATTTTCATGAAAAGATTTAGGTTTCAAAAAAGTTGAAAATTTTCATGAAGTATTTCGGCTTCAAAAAAGTCTAAAATTTTCATGAACTATTTCGGCTTCAAAAAAGTTGAAAATTTTCATGAAAAGATTTCTGCTTCAAAAAAGTTGAAAATTTTCATGAAAAGTTTTCGGCTTCAAAAAAGTTGAACATTTTCATGAAAAAATTTCGGCTTCAAAAAGTTGAACATTTTCATGAAAAGATTTCGGTTTCAAAAAGTTGAACATTTTCATGAAAAGATCTCGGCTTCAAAAAAGTTGAACATTTTCATGAAAAGATTTCGGCTTCAAAAAAGTTGAAAATTTTCATGAAAAGATTTTGGTTTCAAAAAAGTTGACCATTTTCATGAAAAGATTTCTGCTTCAAAAAAGTTGAAAATTTTCATGAAGTATTTCGGCTTCAAAAAAATGGAACATTTTCATGAAAAGACTTCGGCTTCAAAAAAGTTGAAAATTTACATGAAAAGATTTCGACTTCAAAAAAGTCTAAGATTTTCATGAAAAGATTTCTGCTTCAAAAAAGTTGAAAATTTTCATGAAAAGATTTCGGCTTCAAAAAAGTTGAACATTTTCATGAAAAGATTTCTGCTTCAAAAAAGTTGAAAATTTACATGAAAAGATTTCGACTTCAAAAAAGTCTAAGATTTTCATGAAAAGATTTCTGCTTCAAAAAAGTTGACCATTTTCATGAAAAGATTTCGGCTTCAAAAAGTTGAAAATTTTCATGAAAAGATCTCGGCTTCAAAAAAGTTGAAAATTTTCATGAAAAGATTTCGGCTTCAAGAAAGTTGACCATTTTCATGAAAAGATTTCGGCTTCAAAAAAGTTGACCATTTTCATGAAAAGATTTCAGCTTCAAAAAAGTTGAAAATTTTCATGAAAAGATTTCGGTTTCAAAAAGTTGAAAATTTTCATGAAAAGATTTCGGCTTCAAAAAAGTTGAAAATTTTCATGAACTATTTCGGCATCAAAAAAGTTGAAAATTTTCATGAAAAGATTTAGGTTTCAAAAAAGTTGAAAATTTTCATGAAGTATTTCGGCTTCAAAAAAGTCTAAAATTTTCATGAACTATTTCGGCTTCAAAAAAGTTGAAAATTTTCATGAAAAGATTTCTGCTTCAAAAAAGTTGAAAATTTTCATGAAAAGTTTTCGGCTTCAAAAAAGTTGAACATTTTCATGAAAAAATTTCGGCTTCAAAAAGTTGAAAATTTTCATGAAAAGATTTCGGCTTCAAAAAAGTTGACCATTTTCATGAAAAGATTTCGGCTTCAAAAAGTTGAAAATTTTCATGAAAAGTTTTCGGCTTCAAAAAAGTTGAACATTTTCATGAAAAAATTTCAGCTTCAAAAAAGTTGAAAATTTTCATGAAGTATTTCGGCTTCAAAAAAATGTAACATTTTCATGAAAAGATTTCGGCTTAAAAAGTTGAAAATTTTCATGAAAAGATTTCGGCTTAAAAAGTTGATAATTTTCATGAAAAGATTTCGGCTTCAAAAAAGTTGACCATTTTCATGAAAAGATTTCGGTTTCAAAAAGTTGAAAATTTTCATGAAAAGATTTCGGCTTCAAAAAAGTTGAAAATTTTCATGAAGTATTTCGGCTTCAAAAAAATGGAACATTTTCATGAAAAGATCTCGGCTTCAAAAAAGTTGAACATTTTCATGAAAAGATTTCGGCTTCAAAAAAGTTGAACATTTTCATGAAAAGATTTCGGTTTCAAAAAGTGGAAAATTTTCATGAAAAGATCTCGGCTTCAAAAAAGTTGAACATTTTCATGAAAAGATTTCGGCTTCAAAAAAGTTGAAAATTTTCATGAAAAAATTTCGGTTTCAAAAAGTTGAACATTTTCATGAAAAGATTTCTGCTTCAAAAAAGTTGAACATTTTCATGAAAAGATTTCGGCTTCAAAAAAGTTGAAAATTTTCATGAAAAGATTTTGGTTTCAAAAAAGTTGACCATTTTCATGAAAAGATTTCTGCTTCAAAAAAGTTGAAAATTTTCATGAAGTATTTCGGCTTCAAAAAAATGGAACATTTTCATGAAAAGATTTCGGCTTCAAAAAACTTGAACATTTTCATGAAAAGATTTCGGCTTCAAAAAAGTTGAACATTTTCATGAAAAGATTTCTGCTTCAAAAAAGTTGAAAATTTACATGAAAAGATTTCGACTTCAAAAAAGTCTAAGATTTTCATGAAAAGATTTCTGCTTCAAAAAAGTTGAAAATTTTCATGAAAAGATTTCGGCTTCAAAAAGTTGAAAATTTTCATGAAAAGATTTCGGCTTCAAAAAAGTTGACCATTTTCATGAAAAGATTTCGACTTCAAAAAAGTCTAAGATTTTCATGAAAAGATTTCTGCTTCAAAAAAGTTGAAAATTTTCATGAAAAGATTTCGGCTTCAAAAAGTTGAAAATTTTCATGAAAAGATTTCGGCTTCAAAAAAGTTGACCATTTTCATGAAAAGATTTCGGCTTCAAAAAGTTGAAAATTTTCATGAAAAGATCTCGGCTTCAAAAAAGTTGAAAATTTTCATGAAAAGATCTCGGCTTCAAAAAAGTTGAAAATTTTCATGAAAAGATTTCGGCTTCAAAAAAGTTGACCATTTTCATGAAAAGATTTCGGCTTCAAAAAAGTTGACCATTTTCATGAAAAGATTTCAGCTTCAAAAAAGTTGAAAATTTTCATGAAAAGATTTCGGTTTCAAAAAGTTGAAAATTTTCATGAAAAGATTTCGGCTTCAAAAAAGTTGAAAATTTTCATGAACTATTTCGGCATCAAAAAAGTTGAAAATTTTCATGAAAAGAATTTGGTTTCAAAAAAATTGAACATTTTCATGAAAAGATTTCTGCTTCAAAAAAGTTGAAAATTTTCATGAAGTATTTCGGCTTCAAAAAAATGGAACATTTTTATGAAAAGATTTCGGCTTCAAAAAACTTGAACATTTTCATGAAAAGATTTCGGCTTCAAAAAAGTTGAACATTTTCATGAAAAGATTTCGGTTTCAAAAAGTTGAAAATTTTTATGAAAAGATCTCGGCTTCAAAAAAGTTGAACATTTTCATGAAAAGATTTCGGCTTCAAAAAATTTGACCATTTTCATGAAAAGATTTCAGCTTCAAAAAAGTTGAAAATTTTCATGAACTATTTCGGCATCAAAAAAGTTGAAAATTTTCATGAAAAGATTTAGGTTTCAAAAAAGTTGAAAATTTTCATGAAGTATTTCGGCTTCAAAAAAATGGAACATTTTCATGAAAAGATTTCGGCTTCAAAAAAGTTGAAAATTTTCATGAAAAGATTTCGGGTTCAAAAAAGTTGAAAATTTTCATGAACTATTTCGGCATCAAAAAAGTTGAAAATTTTCATGAAAAGGTTTAGGGTTCAAAAAAGTTGAAAATTTTCATGAAAAGATTTCGGCTTCAAAAAAGTTGAAAATTTTCATGAAAAGATTTAGACTTCAAAAAAGTTGAATATTTTCATCAAGTATTTCGGCTTCAAAAAAGTCGAAGATTTTCATGAAAAGATTTCGGCTTCAAAAAGTTGAAAATTTTCATGAAAAGATTTCGGCTTCAAAAAAGTTGACCATTTTCATGAAAAGATTTCTGCTTCAAAAAAGTTGAAAATTTTCATGAAAAGATTTCGGCTTAAAAAGTTGAAAATCTTCATGAAAAGATTTCGGCTTCAAAAAAGTTGACCATTTTCATGAAAAGATTTTGGTTTCAAAAAGTTGAAAATTTTCATGAAGTATTTCGGCTTCAAAAAAATGGAACATTTTCATGAAAAGATTTCGGCTTCAAAAAAGTTGAAAATTTTCATGAAAAGATTTCGGGTTCAAAAAAGTTGAAAATTTTCATGAACTATTTCGGCATCAAAAAAGTTGAAAATTTACATGAAAAGATTTCGACTTCAAAAAAGTTGAACATTTTCATGAAAAGATTTCGGCTTCAAAAAAGTTGAACATTTTCATGAAAAGATTTCTGCTTCAAAAAAGTTGAAAATTTACATGAAAAGATTTCGACTTCAAAAAAGTCTAAGATTTTCATGAAAAGATTTCTGCTTCAAAAAAGTTGAAAATTTTCATGAAAAGATTTCGGCTTCAAAAAAGTTGAAAATTTTCATGAAGTATTTCGGCTTCAAAAAAATGGAACATTTTCATGAAAAGATCTCGGCTTCAAAAAAGTTGAACATTTTCATGAAAAGATTTCGGCTTCAAAAAAGTTGAACATTTTCAAAAAAGTTGAACATTTTCATGAAAAGATTTATGAAAAGTTGAAAATTTTCATGAAGTATTTCGGCTTCAAAAAAATGGAACATTTTCATGAAAAGATTTCGGCTTCAAAAAACTTGAACATTTTCATGAAAAGATTTCGGCTTCAAAAAAGTTGAACATTTTCATGAAAAGATTTCTGCTTCAAAAAAGTTGAAAATTTACATGAAAAGATTTCGACTTCAAAAAAGTCTAAGATTTTCATGAAAAGATTTCTGCTTCAAAAAAGTTGAAAATTTTCATGAAAAGATTTCGGCTTCAAAAAAGTTGAACATTTTCATGAAAAGATTTCTGCTTCAAAAAAGTTGAAAATTTACATGAAAAGATTTCGACTTCAAAAAAGTCTAAGATTTTCATGAAAAGATTTCTGCTTCAAAAAAGTTGAAAATTTTCATGAAAAGATTTTGGCTTAAAAAGTTGAAAATTTTCATGAAAAGATTTCGGCTTCAAAAAAGTTGACCATTTTCATGAAAAGATTTCGGTTTCAAAAAGTTGAAAATTTTCATGAAAAGATTTCGGCTTCAAAAAAGTTGAAAATTTTCATGAAGTATTTCGGCTTCAAAAAAATGGAACATTTTCATGAAAAGATCTCGGCTTCAAAAAAGTTGAACATTTTCATGAAAAGATTTCGGCTTCAAAAAAGTTGACCATTTTCATGAAAAGATTTCAGCTTCAAAAAAGTTGAAAATTTTCATGAAAAGATTTCGGTTTCAAAAAGTTGAAAATTTTCATGAAAAGATTTCGGCTTCAAAAAAGTTGAAAATTTTCATGAACTATTTCGGCATCAAAAAAGTTGAAAATTTTCATGAAAAGATTTAGGTTTCAAAAAAGTTGAAAATTTTCATGAAGTATTTCGGCTTCAAAAAAGTCTAAAATTTTCATGAACTATTTCGGCTTCAAAAAAGTTGAACATTTTCATGAAAAGATTTCTGCTTCAAAAAAGTTGAAAATTTTCATGAAAAGATTTCGGCTTCAAAAAGTTGAAAATTTTCATGAAAAGATTTCGGCTTCAAAAAAGTTGACCATTTTCATGAAAAGATTTCGGCTTCAAAAAGTTGAAAATTTTCATGAAAAGATCTCGGCTTCAAAAAAGTTGAAAATTTTCATGAAAAGATTTCGGCTTCAAAAAAGTTGACCATTTTCATGAAAAGATTTCGGCTTCAAAAAAGTTGACCATTTTCATGAAAAGATTTCGGCTTCAAAAAAGTTGAAAATTTTCATGAAAAGATTTCGGTTTCAAAAAGTTGAAAATTTTCATGAAAAGATTTCGGCTTCAAAAAAGTTGAAAATTTTCATGAACTATTTCGGCATCAAAAAAGTTGAAAATTTTCATGAAAAGATTTAGGTTTCAAAAAAGTTGAAAATTTTCATGAAGTATTTCGGCTTCAAAAAAGTCTAAAATTTTCATGAACTATTTCGGCTTCAAAAAAGTTGAACATTTTCATGAAAAAATTTCAGCTTCAAAAAAGTTGAAAATTTTCATGAAGTATTTCGGCTTCAAAAAAATGTAACATTTTCATGAAAAGATTTCGGCTTAAAAAGTTGAAAATTTTCATGAAAAGATTTCGGCTTAAAAAGTTGATAATTTTCATGAAAAGATTTCGGCTTCAAAAAAGTTGACCATTTTCATGAAAAGATTTCGGTTTCAAAAAGTTGAAAATTTTCATGAAAAGATTTCGGCTTAAAAAGTTGAAAATTTTCATGAAGTATTTCGGCTTCAAAAAAATGGAACATTTTCATGAAAAGATCTCGGCTTCAAAAAAGTTGAACATTTTCATGAAAAGATTTCGGCTTCAAAAAAGTTGAAAATTTTCATGAAAAGATTTCGGTTTCAAAAAGTTGAACATTTTCATGAAAAGATTTCTGCTTCAAAAAAGTTGAACATTTTCATGAAAAGATTTCGGCTTCAAAAAAGTTGAAAATTTTCATGAAAAGATTTTGGTTTCAAAAAAGTTGACCATTTTCATGAAAAGATTTCTGCTTCAAAAAATTTGAAAATTTTCATGAAGTATTTCGGCTTCAAAAAAATGGAACATTTTCATGAAAAGATTTCGGCTTCAAAAAACTTGAACATTTTCATGAAAAGATTTCGGCTTCAAAAAAGTTGAACATTTTCATGAAAAGATTTCTGCTTCAAAAAAGTTGAAAATTTACATGAAAAGATTTCGACTTCAAAAAAGTCTAAGATTTTCATGAAAAGATTTCTGCTTCAAAGAAGTTGAAAATTTTCATGAAAAGATTTCGGCTTCAAAAAGTTGAAAATTTTCATGAAAAGATTTCGGCTTCAAAAAAGTTGACCATTTTCATGAAAAGATTTCAGCTTCAAAAAAGTTGAAAATTTTCATGAAAAGATTTCGGTTTCAAAAAGTTGAAAATTTTCATGAAAAGATTTCGGCTTCAAAAAAGTTGAAAATTTTCATGAACTATTTCGGCATCAAAAAAGTTGAAAATTTTCATGAAAAGAATTTGGTTTCAAAAAAATTGAACATTTTCATGAAGTATTTCGGCTTCAAAAAAATGGAACATTTTTATGAAAAGATTTCGGCTTCAAAAAACTTGAACATTTTCATGAAAAGATTTCGGCTTCAAAAAAGTTGAACATTTTCATGAAAAGATTTCGGTTTCAAAAAGTTGAAAATTTTTATGAAAAGATCTCGGCTTCAAAAAAGTTGAACATTTTCATGAAAAGATTTCGGCTTCAAAAAATTTGAACATTTTCATGAAAAGATTTCAGCTTCAAAAAAGTTGAAAATTTTCATGAACTATTTCGGCATCAAAAAAGTTGAAAATTTTCATGAAAAGATTTAGGTTTCAAAAAAGTTGAAAATTTTCATGAAGTATTTCGGCTTCAAAAAAATGGAACATTTTCATGAAAAGATTTCGGCTTCAAAAAAATTGAAAATTTTCATGAAAAGATTTCGGGTTCAAAAAAGTTGAAAATTTTCATGAACTATTTCGGCATCAAAAAAGTTGAAAATTTTCATGAAAAGGTTTAGGGTTCAAAAAAGTTGAAAATTTTCATGAAAAGATTTCGGCTTCAAAAAAGTTGAAAATTTTCATGAAAAGATTTAGACTTCAAAAAAGTTGAATATTTTCATCAAGTATTTCGGCTTCAAAAAAGTCGAAGATTTTCATGAAAAGATTTCGGCTTCAAAAAGTTGAAAATTTTCATGAAAAGATTTCGGCTTCAAAAAAGTTGACCATTTTCATGAAAAGATTTCTGCTTCAAAAAAGTTGAAAATTTTCATGAAAAGATTTCGGCTTAAAAAGTTGAAAATCTTCATGAAAAGATTTCGGCTTCAAAAAAGTTGACCATTTTCATGAAAAGATTTTGGTTTCAAAAAGTTGAAAATTTTCATGAAGTATTTCGGCTTCAAAAAAATGGAACATTTTCATGAAAAGATTTCGGCTTCAAAAAAGTTGAAAATTTTCATGAAAAGATTTCGGGTTCAAAAAAGTTGAAAATTTTCATGAACTATTTCGGCATCAAAAAAGTTGAAAATTTTCATGAAAAGATTTAGGTTTCAAAAAAGTTGAAAATTTTCATGAAGTATTTCGGCTTCAAAAAAGTTTAAAATTTTCATGAACTATTTCGGCTTCAAAAAAGTTGAAAATTTTCATGAAAAGATTTCTGCTTCAAAAAAGTTGAAAATTTTCATGAAAAGTTTTCGGCTTCAAAAAAGTTGAACATTTTCATGAAAAAATTTCGGCTTCAAAAAAGTTGAACATTTTCATGAAAAGATTTCGGCTTCAAAAAAGTTGAACATTTTCATGAAAAGATTTCGGTTTCAAAAAGTTGAACATTTTCATGAAAAGATCTCGGCTTCAAAAAAGTTGAACATTTTCATGAAAAGATTTCGGCTTCAAAAAAGTTGAAAATTTTCATGAAAAGATTTTGGTTTCAAAAAAGTTGACCATTTTCATGAAAAGATTTCTGCTTCAAAAAAGTTGAAAATTTTCATGAAGTATTTCGGCTTCAAAAAAATGGAACATTTTCATGAAAAGATTTCGGCTTCAAAAAAGTTGAACATTTTCATGAAAAGATTTCTGCTTCAAAAAAGTTGAAAATTTACATGAAAAGATTTCGACTTCAAAAAAGTCTAAGATTTTCATGAAAAGATTTCTGCTTCAAAAAAGTTGAAAATTTTCATGAAAAGATTTCGGCTTCAAAAAAGTTGAAAATTTACATGAAAAGATTTCGACTTCAAAAAAGTCTAAGATTTTCATGAAAAGATTTCTGCTTCAAAAAAGTTGAAAATTTTCATGAAAAGATTTCGGCTTCAAAAAAGTTGAACATTTTCATGAAAAGATTTCTGCTTCAAAAAAGTTGAAAATTTACATGAAAAGATTTCGACTTCAAAAAAGTCTAAGATTTTCATGAAAAGATTTCTGCTTCAAAAAAGTTGAAAATTTTCATGAAAAGATTTCGGCTTAAAAAGTTGAAAATTTTCATGAAAAGATTTCGGCTTCAAAAAAGTTGACCATTTTCATGAAAAGATTTCGGTTTCAAAAAGTTGAAAATTTTCATGAAAAGATTTCGGCTTCAAAAAAGTTGAAAATTTTCATGAAGTATTTCGGCTTCAAAAAAATGGAACATTTTCATGAAAAGATCTCGGCTTCAAAAAAGTTGAACATTTTCATGAAAAGATTTCGGCTTCAAAAAAGTTGACCATTTTCATGAAAAGATTTCAGCTTCAAAAAAGTTGAAAATTTTCATGAAAAGATTTCGGCTTCAAAAAAGTTGAACATTTTCATGAAAAGATTTCTGCTTCAAAAAAGTTGAAAATTTTCATGAACTATTTCGGCATCAAAAAAGTTGAAAATTTTCATGAAAAGATTTAGGTTTCAAAAAAGTTGAAAATTTTCATGAAGTATTTCGGCTTCAAAAAAATGGAACATTTTCATGAAAAGATTTCGGCTTCAAAAAAATTGAAAATTTTCATGAAAAGATTTCGGGTTCAAAAAAGTTGAAAATTTTCATGAACTATTTCGGCATCAAAAAAGTTGAAAATTTTCATGAAAAGGTTTAGGGTTCAAAAAAGTTGAAAATTTTCATGAAAAGATTTCGGCTTCAAAAAAGTTGAAAATTTTCATGAAAAGATTTAGACTTCAAAAAAGTTGAATATTTTCATCAAGTATTTCGGCTTCAAAAAAGTCGAAGATTTTCATGAAAAGATTTCGGCTTCAAAAAGTTGAAAATTTTCATGAAAAGATTTCGGCTTCAAAAAAGTTGACCATTTTCATGAAAAGATTTCTGCTTCAAAAAAGTTGAAAATTTTCATGAAAAGATTTCGGCTTAAAAAGTTGAAAATCTTCATGAAAAGATTTCGGCTTCAAAAAAGTTGACCATTTTCATGAAAAGATTTTGGTTTCAAAAAGTTGAAAATTTTCATGAAGTATTTCGGCTTCAAAAAAATGGAACATTTTCATGAAAAGATTTCGGCTTCAAAAAAGTTGAAAATTTTCATGAAAAGATTTCGGGTTCAAAAAAGTTGAAAATTTTCATGAACTATTTCGGCATCAAAAAAGTTGAAAATTTTCATGAAAAGATTTAGGTTTCAAAAAAGTTGAAAATTTTCATGAAGTATTTCGGCTTCAAAAAAGTTTAAAATTTTCATGAACTATTTCGGCTTCAAAAAAGTTGAAAATTTTCATGAAAAGATTTCTGCTTCAAAAAAGTTGAAAATTTTCATGAAAAGTTTTCGGCTTCAAAAAAGTTGAACATTTTCATGAAAAAATTTCGGCTTCAAAAAAGTTGAACATTTTCATGAAAAGATTTCGGCTTCAAAAAAGTTGAACATTTTCATGAAAAGATTTCGGTTTCAAAAAGTTGAACATTTTCATGAAAAGATCTCGGCTTCAAAAAAGTTGAACATTTTCATGAAAAGATTTCGGCTTCAAAAAAGTTGAAAATTTACATGAAAAGATTTCGACTTCAAAAAAGTCTAAGATTTTCATGAAAAGATTTCTGCTTCAAAAAAGTTGAAAATTTTCATGAAAAGATTTCGGCTTCAAAAAAGTTGAACATTTTCATGAAAAGATTTCTGCTTCAAAAAAGTTGAAAATTTACATGAAAAGATTTCGACTTCAAAAAAGTCTAAGATTTTCATGAAAAGATTTCTGCTTCAAAAAAGTTGAAAATTTTCATGAAAAGATTTCGGCTTAAAAAGTTGAAAATTTTCATGAAAAGATTTCGGCTTCAAAAAAGTTGACCATTTTCATGAAAAGATTTCGGTTTCAAAAAGTTGAAAATTTTCATGAAAAGATTTCGGCTTCAAAAAAGTTGAAAATTTTCATGAAGTATTTCGGCTTCAAAAAAATGGAACATTTTCATGAAAAGATCTCGGCTTCAAAAAAGTTGAACATTTTCATGAAAAGATTTCGGCTTCAAAAAAGTTGACCATTTTCATGAAAAGATTTCAGCTTCAAAAAAGTTGAAAATTTTCATGAAAAGATTTCGGCTTCAAAAAAGTTGAACATTTTCATGAAAAGATTTCTGCTTCAAAAAAGTTGAAAATTTTCATGAACTATTTCGGCATCAAAAAAGTTGAAAATTTTCATGAAAAGATTTAGGTTTCAAAAAAGTTGAAAATTTTCATGAAGTATTTCGGCTTCAAAAAAATGGAACATTTTCATGAAAAGATTTCGGCTTCAAAAAAATTGAAAATTTTCATGAAAAGATTTCGGCTTCAAAAAAGTTGAAAATTTTCATGAACTATTTCGGCATCAAAAAAGTTGAAAATTTTCATGAAAAGGTTTAGGGTTCAAAAAAGTTGAAAATTTTCATGAAAAGATTTCGGCTTCAAAAAAGTTGAAAATTTTCATGAAAAGATTTAGACTTCAAAAAAGTTGAATATTTTCATCAAGTATTTCGGCTTCAAAAAAGTCGAAGATTTTCATGAAAAGATTTCGGCTTCAAAAAGTTGAAAATTTTCATGAAAAGATTTCGGCTTCAAAAAAGTTGACCATTTTCATGAAAAGATTTCTGCTTCAAAAAAGTTGAAAATTTTCATGAAAAGATTTCGGCTTAAAAAGTTGAAAATCTTCATGAAAAGATTTCGGCTTCAAAAAAGTTGACCATTTTCATGAAAAGATTTTGGTTTCAAAAAGTTGAAAATTTTCATGAAGTATTTCGGCTTCAAAAAAATGGAACATTTTCATGAAAAGATTTCGGCTTCAAAAAAGTTGAAAATTTTCATGAAAAGATTTCGGGTTCAAAAAAGTTGAAAATTTTCATGAACTATTTCGGCATCAAAAAAGTTGAAAATTTTCATGAAAAGATTTAGGTTTCAAAAAAGTTGAAAATTTTCATGAAGTATTTCGGCTTCAAAAAAGTTTAAAATTTTCATGAACTATTTCGGCTTCAAAAAAGTTGAAAATTTTCATGAAAAGATTTCTGCTTCAAAAAAGTTGAAAATTTTCATGAAAAGTTTTCGGCTTCAAAAAAGTTGAACATTTTCATGAAAAAATTTCGGCTTCAAAAAAGTTGAACATTTTCATGAAAAGATTTCGGCTTCAAAAAAGTTGAACATTTTCATGAAAAGATTTCGGTTTCAAAAAGTTGAACATTTTCATGAAAAGATCTCGGCTTCAAAAAAGTTGAACATTTTCATGAAAAGATTTCGGCTTCAAAAAAGTTGAAAATTTTCATGAAAAGATTTTGGTTTCAAAAAAGTTGACCATTTTCATGAAAAGATTTCTGCTTCAAAAAAGTTGAAAATTTTCATGAAGTATTTCGGCTTCAAAAAAATGGAACATTTTCATGAAAAGATTTCGGCTTCAAAAAAGTTGAACATTTTCATGAAAAGATTTCTGCTTCAAAAAAGTTGAAAATTTACATGAAAAGATTTCGACTTCAAAAAAGTCTAAGATTTTCATGAAAAGATTTCTGCTTCAAAAAAGTTGAAAATTTTCATGAAAAGATTTCGGCTTCAAAAAAGTTGAAAATTTACATGAAAAGATTTCGACTTCAAAAAAGTCTAAGATTTTCATGAAAAGATTTCTGCTTCAAAAAAGTTGAAAATTTTCATGAAAAGATTTCGGCTTCAAAAAAGTTGAACATTTTCATGAAAAGATTTCTGCTTCAAAAAAGTTGAAAATTTACATGAAAAGATTTCGACTTCAAAAAAGTCTAAGATTTTCATGAAAAGATTTCTGCTTCAAAAAAGTTGAAAATTTTCATGAAAAGATTTCGGCTTAAAAAGTTGAAAATTTTCATGAAAAGATTTCGGCTTCAAAAAAGTTGACCATTTTCATGAAAAGATTTCGGTTTCAAAAAGTTGAAAATTTTCATGAAAAGATTTCGGCTTCAAAAAAGTTGAAAATTTTCATGAAGTATTTCGGCTTCAAAAAAATGGAACATTTTCATGAAAAGATCTCGGCTTCAAAAAAGTTGAACATTTTCATGAAAAGATTTCGGCTTCAAAAAAGTTGACCATTTTCATGAAAAGATTTCAGCTTCAAAAAAGTTGAAAATTTTCATGAAAAGATTTCGGCTTCAAAAAAGTTGAACATTTTCATGAAAAGATTTCTGCTTCAAAAAAGTTGAAAATTTACATGAAAAGATTTCGACTTCAAAAAAGTCTAAGATTTTCATGAAAAGATTTCTGCTTCAAAAAAGTTGAAAATTTTCATGAAAAGATTTCGGCTTAAAAAGTTGAAAATTTTCATGAAAAGATTTCGGCTTCAAAAAAGTTGACCATTTTCATGAAAAGATTTCGGTTTCAAAAAGTTGAAAATTTTCATGAAAAGATTTCGGCTTCAAAAAAGTTGAAAATTTTCATGAAGTATTTCGGCTTCAAAAAAATGGAACATTTTCATGAAAAGATCTCGGCTTCAAAAAACTTGAACATTTTCATGAAAAGATTTCGGCTTCAAAAAAGTTGAAAATTTTCATGAAAAGATTTCGGTTTCAAAAAGTTGAAAATTTTTATGAAAAGATCTCGGCTTCAAAAAAGTTGAACATTTTCATGAAAAGATTTCGGCTTCAAAAAATTTGAACATTTTCATGAAAAGATTTCAGCTTCAAAAAAGTTGAAAATTTTCATGAACTATTTCGGCATCAAAAAAGTTGAAAATTTTCATGAAAAGATTTAGGTTTCAAAAAAGTTGAAAATTTTCATGAAGTATTTCGGCTTCAAAAAAATGGAACATTTTCATGAAAAGATTTCGGCTTCAAAAAAGTTGAAAATTTTCATGAAAAGATTTCGGCTTCAAAAAAGTTGAAAATTTTCATGAACTATTTCGGCATCAAAAAAGTTGAAAATTTTCATGAAAAGGTTTAGGGTTCAAAAAAGTTGAAAATTTTCATGAAAAGATTTCGGCTTCAAAAAAGTTGAAAATTTTCATGAAAAGATTTAGACTTCAAAAAAGTTGAATATTTTCATCAAGTATTTCGGCTTCAAAAAAGTCGAAGATTTTCATGAAAAGATTTCGGCTTCAAAAAGTTGAAAATTTTCATGAAAAGATTTCGGCTTCAAAAAAGTTGACCATTTTCATGAAAAGATTTCTGCTTCAAAAAAGTTGAAAATTTTCATGAAAAGATTTCGGCTTAAAAAGTTGAAAATTTTCATGAAAAGATTTCGGCTTCAAAAAAGTTGACCATTTTCATGAAAAGATTTCGGTTTCAAAAAGTTGAAAATTTTCATGAAAAGATTTCGGCTTCAAAAAAGTTGAAAATTTTCATGAAGTATTTCGGCTTCAAAAAAATGGAACATTTTCATGAAAAGATTTCTGCTTCAAAAAAGTTGAAAATTTTCATGAAAAGATTTCGGCTTCAAAAAAGTTGAAAATTTTCATGAAAAGATTTCTGCTTCAAAAAAGTTGAAAATTTACATGAAAAGATTTCGACTTCAAAAAAGTCTAAGATTTTCATGAAAAGATTTCTGCTTCAAAAAAGTTGAAAATTTTCATGAAAAGATTTCGGCTTAAAAAGTTGAAAATTTTCATGAAAAGATTTCGGCTTCAAAAAAGTTGACCATTTTCATGAAAAGATTTCGGTTTCAAAAAGTTGAAAATTTTCATGAAAAGATTTCGGCTTCAAAAAAGTTGAAAATTTTCATGAAGTATTTCGGCTTCAAAAAAATGGAACATTTTCATGAAAAGATCTCGGCTTCAAAAAAGTTGAACATTTTCATGAAAAGATTTCGGCTTCAAAAAAGTTGACCATTTTCATGAAAAGATTTCAGCTTCAAAAAAGTTGAAAATTTTCATGAAAAGATTTCGGTTTCAAAAGTTGAAAATTTTCATGAAAAGATTTCGGCTTCAAAAAAGTTGAAAATTTTCATGAACTATTTCGGCATCAAAAAAGTTGAAAATTTTCATGAAAAGATTTAGGTTTCAAAAAAGTTGAAAATTTTCATGAAGTATTTCGGCTTCAAAAAAGTCTAAAATTTTCATGAACTATTTCGGCTTCAAAAAAGTTGAACATTTTCATGAAAAGATTTCTGCTTCAAAAAAGTTGAAAATTTTCATGAAAAGATTTCGGCTTCAAAAAGTTGAAAATTTTCATGAAAAGATTTCGGCTTCAAAAAAGTTGACCATTTTCATGAAAAGATTTCGGCTTCAAAAAGTTGAAAATTTTCATGAAAAGATCTCGGCTTCAAAAAAGTTGAAAATTTTCATGAAAAGATTTCGGCTTCAAAAAAGTTGACCATTTTCATGAAAAGATTTCGGCTTCAAAAAAGTTGACCATTTTCATGAAAAGATTTCAGCTTCAAAAAAGTTGAAAATTTTCATGAAAAGATTTCGGTTTCAAAAAGTTGAAAATTTTCATGAAAAGATTTCGGCTTCAAAAAAGTTGAAAATTTTCATGAACTATTTCGGCATCAAAAAAGTTGAAAATTTTCATGAAAAGATTTAGGTTTCAAAAAAGTTGAAAATTTTCATGAAGTATTTCGGCTTCAAAAAAGTCTAAAATTTTCATGAACTATTTCGGCTTCAAAAAAGTTGAAAATTTTCATGAAAAGATTTCTGCTTCAAAAAAGTTGAAAATTTTCATGAAAAGTTTTCGGCTTCAAAAAAGTTGAACATTTTCATGAAAAAATTTCGGCTTCAAAAAGTTGAAAATTTTCATGAAAAGATTTCGGCTTCAAAAAAGTTGACCATTTTCATGAAAAGATTTCGGCTTCAAAAAGTTGAACATTTTCATGAAAAGATCTCGGCTTCAAAATAGTTGACCATTTTCATGAAAAGATTTCAGCTTCAAAAAAGTTGAAAATTTTCATGAAAAGATTTCGGCTTCAAAAAGTTGAAAATTTTCATGAAAAGAGCTCGGCTTCAAAATAGTTGACCATTTTCATGAAAAGATTTCGGCTTCAAAAAAGTTGAACATTTTCATGAAAAGATTTCGGTTTCAAAAAGTTGAACATTTTCATGAAAAGATCTCGGCTTCAAAAAAGTTGAACATTTTCATGAAAAGATTTCGGCTTCAAAAAAGTTGAAAATTTTCATGAAAAGATTTTGGTTTCAAAAAAGTTGACCATTTTCATGAAAAGATTTCTGCTTCAAAAAAGTTGAAAATTTTCATGAAGTATTTCGGCTTCAAAAAAATGGAACATTTTCATGAAAAGATTTCGGCTTCAAAAAACTTGAACATTTTCATGAAAAGATTTCTGCTTCAAAAAAGTTGAAAATTTTCATGAAAAGATTTCTGCTTCAAAAAAGTTGAAAATTTTCATGAAAAGTTTTCGGCTTCAAAAAAGTTGAACATTTTCATGAAAAAATTTCAGCTTCAAAAAAGTTGAAAATTTTCATGAAGTATTTCGGCTTCAAAAAAATGTAACATTTTCATGAAAAGATTTCGGCTTAAAAAGTTGAAAATTTTCATGAAAAGATTTCGGCTTAAAAAGTTGATAATTTTCATGAAAAGATTTCGGCTTCAAAAAAGTTGACCATTTTCATGAAAAGATTTCGGTTTCAAAAAGTTGAAAATTTTCATGAAAAGATTTCGGCTTCAAAAAAGTTGAAAATTTTCATGAAGTATTTCGGCTTCAAAAAAATGGAACATTTTCATGAAAAGATCTCGGCTTCAAAAAAGTTGAACATTTTCATGAAAAGATTTCGGCTTCAAAAAAGTTGAACATTTTCATGAAAAGATTTCGGTTTCAAAAAGTGGAAAATTTTCATGAAAAGATCTCGGCTTCAAAAAAGTTGAACATTTTCATGAAAAGATTTCGGCTTCAAAAAAGTTGAAAATTTTCATGAAAAAATTTCGGTTTCAAAAAGTTGAACATTTTCATGAAAAGATTTCTGCTTCAAAAAAGTTGAACATTTTCATGAAAAGATTTCGGCTTCAAAAAAGTTGAAAATTTTCATGAAAAGATTTTGGTTTCAAAAAAGTTGACCATTTTCATGAAAAGATTTCTGCTTCAAAAAAGTTGAAAATTTTCATGAAGTATTTCGGCTTCAAAAAAATGGAACATTTTCATGAAAAGATTTCGGCTTCAAAAAACTTGAACATTTTCATGAAAAGATTTCGGCTTCAAAAAAGTTGAACATTTTCATGAAAAGATTTCTGCTTCAAAAAAGTTGAAAATTTACATGAAAAGATTTCGACTTCAAAAAAGTCTAAGATTTTCATGAAAAGATTTCTGCTTCAAAAAAGTTGAAAATTTTCATGAAAAGATTTCGGCTTCAAAAAGTTGAAAATTTTCATGAAAAGATTTCGGCTTCAAAAAAGTTGACCATTTTCATGAAAAGATTTCGGCTTCAAAAAGTTGAAAATTTTCATGAAAAGATCTCGGCTTCAAAAAAGTTGAAAATTTTCATGAAAAGATTTCGGCTTCAAAAAAGTTGACCATTTTCATGAAAAGATTTCGGCTTCAAAAAAGTTGACCATTTTCATGAAAAGATTTCAGCTTCAAAAAAGTTGAAAATTTTCATGAAAAGATTTCGGTTTCAAAAAGTTGAAAATTTTCATGAAAAGATTTCGGCTTCAAAAAAGTTGAAAATTTTCATGAACTATTTCGGCATCAAAAAAGTTGAAAATTTTCATGAAAAGAATTTGGTTTCAAAAAAATTGAACATTTTCATGAAAAGATTTCTGCTTCAAAAAAGTTGAAAATTTTCATGAAGTATTTCGGCTTCAAAAAAATGGAACATTTTTATGAAAAGATTTCGGCTTCAAAAAACTTGAACATTTTCATGAAAAGATTTCGGCTTCAAAAAAGTTGAACATTTTCATGAAAAGATTTCGGTTTCAAAAAGTTGAAAATTTTTATGAAAAGATCTCGGCTTCAAAAAAGTTGAACATTTTCATGAAAAGATTTCGGCTTCAAAAAATTTGAACATTTTCATGAAAAGATTTCAGCTTCAAAAAAGTTGAAAATTTTCATGAACTATTTCGGCATCAAAAAAGTTGAAAATTTTCATGAAAAGATTTAGGTTTCAAAAAAGTTGAAAATTTTCATGAAGTATTTCGGCTTCAAAAAAATGGAACATTTTCATGAAAAGATTTCGGCTTCAAAAAAGTTGAAAATTTTCATGAAAAGATTTCGGGTTCAAAAAAGTTGAAAATTTTCATGAACTATTTCGGCATCAAAAAAGTTGAAAATTTTCATGAAAAGGTTTAGGGTTCAAAAAAGTTGAAAATTTTCATGAAAAGATTTCGGCTTCAAAAAAGTTGAAAATTTTCATGAAAAGATTTAGACTTCAAAAAAGTTGAATATTTTCATCAAGTATTTCGGCTTCAAAAAAGTCGAAGATTTTCATGAAAAGATTTCGGCTTCAAAAAGTTGAAAATTTTCATGAAAAGATTTCGGCTTCAAAAAAGTTGACCATTTTCATGAAAAGATTTCTGCTTCAAAAAAGTTGAAAATTTTCATGAAAAGATTTCGGCTTAAAAAGTTGAAAATCTTCATGAAAAGATTTCGGCTTCAAAAAAGTTGACCATTTTCATGAAAAGATTTTGGTTTCAAAAAGTTGAAAATTTTCATGAAGTATTTCGGCTTCAAAAAAATGGAACATTTTCATGAAAAGATTTCGGCTTCAAAAAAGTTGAAAATTTTCATGAAAAGATTTCGGGTTCAAAAAAGTTGAAAATTTTCATGAACTATTTCGGCATCAAAAAAGTTGAAAATTTTCATGAAAAGGTTTAGGGTTCAAAAAAGTTGAAAATTTTCATGAAAAGATTTCGGCTTCAAAAAAGTTGAAAATTTTCATGAAAAGATTTAGACTTCAAAAAAGTTGAATATTTTCATCAAGTATTTCGGCTTCAAAAAAGTCGAAGATTTTCATGAAAAGATTTCGGCTTCAAAAAGTTGAAAATTTTCATGAAAAGATTTCGGCTTCAAAAAAGTTGACCATTTTCATGAAAAGATTTCTGCTTCAAAAAAGTTGAAAATTTTCATGAAAAGATTTCGGCTTAAAAAGTTGAAAATCTTCATGAAAAGATTTCGGCTTCAAAAAAGTTGACCATTTTCATGAAAAGATTTTGGTTTCAAAAAGTTGAAAATTTTCATGAAGTATTTCGGCTTCAAAAAAATGGAACATTTTCATGAAAAGATTTCGGCTTCAAAAAAGTTGAAAATTTTCATGAAAAGATTTCGGCATCAAAAAAGTTGAAAATTTTCATGAAAAGATTTTGGTTTCAAAAAAGTTGACCATTTTCATGAAAAGATTTCTGCTTCAAAAAAGTTGAAAATTTTCATGAAGTATTTCGGCTTCAAAAAAATGGAACATTTTCATGAAAAGATTTCGGCTTCAAAAAAGTTGAACATTTTCATGAAAAGATTTCTGCTTCAAAAAAGTTGAAAATTTACATGAAAAGATTTCGACTTCAAAAAAGTCTAAGATTTTCATGAAAAGATTTCTGCTTCAAAAAAGTTGAAAATTTTCATGAAATGATTTCGGCTTAAAAAGTTGAAAATTTTCATGAAAAGATTTCGGCTTCAAAAAAGTTGACCATTTTCATGAAAAGATTTCGGTTTCAAAAAGTTGAAAATTTTCATGAAAAGATTTCGGCTTCAAAAAAGTTGAAAATTTTCATGAAGTATTTCGGCTTCAAAAAAATGGAACATTTTCATGAAAAGATCTCGGCTTCAAAAAACTTGAACATTTTCATGAAAAGATTTCGGCTTCAAAAAAGTTGAACATTTTCATGAAAAGATTTCGGTTTCAAAAAGTTGAAAATTTTTATGAAAAGATCTCGGCTTCAAAAAAGTTGAACATTTTCATGAAAAGATTTCGGCTTCAAAAAATTTGAACATTTTCATGAAAAGATTTCAGCTTCAAAAAAGTTGAAAATTTTCATGAACTATTTCGGCATCAAAAAAGTTGAAAATTTTCATGAAAAGATTTAGGTTTCAAAAAAGTTGAAAATTTTCATGAAGTATTTCGGCTTCAAAAAAATGGAACATTTTCATGAAAAGATTTCGGCTTCAAAAAAGTTGAAAATTTTCATGAAAAGATTTCGGCTTCAAAAAAGTTGAAAATTTTCATGAACTATTTCGGCATCAAAAAAGTTGAAAATTTTCATGAAAAGGTTTAGGGTTCAAAAAAGTTGAAAATTTTCATGAAAAGATTTCGGCTTCAAAAAAGTTGAAAATTTTCATGAAAAGATTTAGACTTCAAAAAAGTTGAATATTTTCATCAAGTATTTCGGCTTCAAAAAAGTCGAAGATTTTCATGAAAAGATTTCGGCTTCAAAAAGTTGAAAATTTTCATGAAAAGATTTCGGCTTCAAAAAAGTTGACCATTTTCATGAAAAGATTTCTGCTTCAAAAAAGTTGAAAATTTTCATGAAAAGATTTCGGCTTAAAAAGTTGAAAATCTTCATGAAAAGATTTCGGCTTCAAAAAAGTTGACCATTTTCATGAAAAGATTTTGGTTTCAAAAAGTTGAAAATTTTCATGAAGTATTTCGGCTTCAAAAAAATGGAACATTTTCATGAAAAGATGTCGGCTTCAAAAAAGTTGAAAATTTTCATGAAAAGATTTCGGGTTCAAAAAAGTTGAAAATTTTCATGAACTATTTCGGCATCAAAAAAGTTGAAAATTTTCATGAAAAGATTTAGGTTTCAAAAAAGTTGAAAATTTTCATGAAGTATTTCGGCTTCAAAAAAGTCTAAAATTTTCATGAACTATTTCGGCTTCAAAAAAGTTGAAAATTTTCATGAAAAGATTTCTGCTTCAAAAAAGTTGAAAATTTTCATGAAAAGTTTTCGGCTTCAAAAAAGTTGAACATTTTCATGAAAAAATTTCGGCTTCAAAAAAGTTGAACATTTTCATGAAAAGATTTCGGCTTCAAAAAAGTTGAACATTTTCATGAAAAGATTTCGGTTTCAAAAAGTTGAACATTTTCATGAAAAGATCTCGGCTTCAAAAAAGTTGAACATTTTCATGAAAAGATTTCGGCTTCAAAAAAGTTGAAAATTTTCATGAAAAGATTTTGGTTTCAAAAAAGTTGACCATTTTCATGAAAAGATTTCTGCTTCAAAAAAGTTGAAAATTTTCATGAAGTATTTCGGCTTCAAAAAAATGGAACATTTTCATGAAAAGATTTCGGCTTCAAAAAACTTGAACATTTTCATGAAAAGATTTCGGCTTCAAAAAAGTTGAACATTTTCATGAAAAGATTTCTGCTTCAAAAAAGTTGAAAATTTACATGAAAAGATTTCGACTTCAAAAAAGTCTAAGATTTTCATGAAAAGATTTCTGCTTCAAAAAAGTTGAAAATTTTCATGAAAAGATTTCGGCTTCAAAAAAGTTGAACATTTTCATGAAAAGATTTCTGCTTCAAAAAAGTTGAAAATTTACATGAAAAGATTTCGACTTCAAAAAAGTCTAAGATTTTCATGAAAAGATTTCTGCTTCAAAAAAGTTGAAAATTTTCATGAAAAGATTTCGGCTTAAAAAGTTGAAAATTTTCATGAAAAGATTTCGGCTTCAAAAATGTTGACCATTTTCATGAAAAGATTTCGGTTTCAAAAAGTTGAAAATTTTCATGAAAAGATTTCGGCTTCAAAAAAGTTGAAAATTTTCATGAAGTATTTCGGCTTCAAAAAAATGGAACATTTTCATGAAAAGATCTCGGCTTCAAAAAAGTTGAACATTTTCATGAAAAGATTTCGGCTTCAAAAAAGTTGACCATTTTCATGAAAAGATTTCAGCTTCAAAAAAGTTGAAAATTTTCATGAAAAGATTTCGGTTTCAAAAAGTTGAAAATTTTCATGAAAAGATTTCGGCTTCAAAAAAGTTGAAAATTTTCATGAACTATTTCGGCATCAAAAAAGTTGAAAATTTTCATGAAAAGATTTAGGTTTCAAAAAAGTTGAAAATTTTCATGAAGTATTTCGGCTTCAAAAAAGTCTAAAATTTTCATGAACTATTTCGGCTTCAAAAAAGTTGAACATTTTCATGAAAAGATTTCTGCTTCAAAAAAGTTGAAAATTTTCATGAAAAGATTTCGGCTTCAAAAAGTTGAAAATTTTCATGAAAAGATTTCGGCTTCAAAAAAGTTGACCATTTTCATGAAAAGATTTCGGCTTCAAAAAGTTGAAAATTTTCATGAAAAGATCTCGGCTTCAAAAAAGTTGAAAATTTTCATGAAAAGATTTCGGCTTCAAAAAAGTTGACCATTTTCATGAAAAGATTTCGGCTTCAAAAAAGTTGACCATTTTCATGAAAAGATTTCAGCTTCAAAAAAGTTGAAAATTTTCATGAAGTATTTCGGCTTCAAAAAAATGGAACATTTTCATGAAAAGATTTCGGCTTCAAAAAACTTGAACATTTTTATGAAAAGATTTCGGCTTCAAAAAACTTGAACATTTTCATGAAAAGATTTCGGCTTCAAAAAAGTTGAACATTTTCATGAAAAGATTTCTGCTTCAAAAAAGTTGAAAATTTACATGAAAAGATTTCGACTTCAAAAAAGTCTAAGATTTTCATGAAAAGATTTCTGCTTCAAAAAAGATGAAAATTTTCATGAAAAGATTTCGGCTTAAAAAGTTGAAAATTTTCATGAAAAGATTTCGGCTTCAAAAAAGTTGAACATTTTCATGAAAAGATTTCGGTTTCAAAAAGTTGAACATTTTCATGAAAAGATTTCGGCTTCAAAAAAGTTGACCATTTTCATGAAAAGATTTCAGCTTCAAAAAAGTTGAAAATTTTCATGAAAAGATTTCGGTTTCAAAAAGTTGAAAATTTTCATGAAAAGATTTCGGCTTCAAAAAAGTTGAAAATTTTCATGAACTATTTCGGCATCAAAAAAGTTAAAAATTTTCATGAAAAGATTTAGGTTTCAAAAAAGTTGAAAATTTTCATGAAGTATTTCGGCTTCAAAAAAGTCTAAAATTTTCATGAACTATTTCGGCTTCAAAAAAGTTGAAAATTTTCATGAAAAGATTTCTGCTTCAAAAAAGTTGAAAATTTTCATCAAGTATTTCGGCTTCAAAAAAATGGAACATTTTCATGAAAAGATCTCGGCTTCAAAAAAGTTGAACATTTTCATGAAAAGATTTCGGCTTCAAAAAAGTTGAACATTTTCATGAAAAGATTTCGGTTTCAAAAAGTGGAAAATTTTCATGAAAAGATCTCGGCTTCAAAAAAGTTGAACATTTTCATGAAAAGATTTCGGCTTCAAAAAAGTTGAAAATTTTCATGAAAAGATTTCGGTTTCAAAAAGTTGAACATTTTCATGAAAAGATTTCTGCTTCAAAAAAGTTGAACATTTTCATGAAAAGATTTCGGCTTCAAAAAAGTTGAAAATTTTCATGAAAAGATTTTGGTTTCAAAAAAGTTGACCATTTTCATGAAAAGATTTCTGCTTCAAAAAAGTTGAAAATTTTCATGAAGTATTTCGGCTTCAAAAAAATGGAACATTTTCATGAAAAGATTTCGGCTTCAAAAAACTTGAACATTTTCATGAAAAGATTTCGGCTTCAAAAAAGTTGAACATTTTCATGAAAAGATTTCTGCTTCAAAAAAGTTGAAAATTTACATGAAAAGATTTCGACTTCAAAAAAGTCTAAGATTTTCATGAAAAGATTTCTGCTTCAAAAAAGTTGAAAATTTTCATGAAAAGATTTCGGCTTAAAAAGTTGAAAATTTTCATGAAAAGATTTCGGCTTCAAAAAAGTTGACCATTTTCATGAAAAGATTTCGGTTTCAAAAAGTTGAAAATTTTCATGAAAAGATTTCGGCTTCAAAAAAGTTGAAAATTTTCATGAAGTATTTCGGCTTCAAAAAAATGGAACATTTTCATGAAAAGATCTCGGCTTCAAAAAAGTTGAACATTTTCATGAAAAGATTTCGGCTTCAAAAAAGTTGAACATTTTCATGAAGTATTTCGGCTTCAAAAAAATGAAACATTTTCATGAAAAGATTTCGGCTTCAAAAAAGTTGAAAATTTTCATGAAAAGAATTTGGTTTCAAAAAAATTGAACATTTTCATGAAAAGATTTCTGCTTCAAAAAAGTTGAAAATTTTCATGAAGTATTTCGGCTTCAAAAAAATGGAACATTTTTATGAAAAGATTTCGGCTTCAAAAAACTTGAACATTTTCATGAAAAGATTTCGGCTTCAAAAAAGTTGAACATTTTCATGAAAAGATTTCGGTTTCAAAAAGTTGAAAATTTTCATGAAAAGATCTCGGCTTCAAAAAAGTTGAACATTTTCATGAAAAGATTTCGGCTTCAAAAAACTTGAACATTTTCATGAAAAGATTTCGGCTTCAAAAAAGTTGAACATTTTCATGAAAAGATTTCTGCTTCAAAAAAGTTGAAAATTTACATGAAAAGATTTCGACTTCAAAAAAGTCTAAGATTTTCATGAAAAGATTTCTGCTTCAAAAAAGATGAAAATTTTCATGAAAAGATTTCGGCTTAAAAAGTTGAAAATTTTCATGAAAAGATTTCGGCTTCAAAAAAGTTGAACATTTTCATGAAAAGATTTCGGTTTCAAAAAGTTGAACATTTTCATGAAAAGATTTCGGCTTCAAAAAAGTTGACCATTTTCATGAAAAGATTTCAGCTTCAAAAAAGTTGAAAATTTTCATGAAAAGATTTCGGTTTCAAAAAGTGGAAAATTTTCATGAAAAGATCTCGGCTTCAAAAAAGTTGAACATTTTCATGAAAAGATTTCGGCTTCAAAAAAGTTGAAAATTTTCATGAAAAGATTTCGGTTTCAAAAAGTTGAACATTTTCATGAAAAGATTTCTGCTTCAAAAAAGTTGAACATTTTCATGAAAAGATTTCGGCTTCAAAAAAGTTGAAAATTTTCATGAAAAGATTTTGGTTTCAAAAAAGTTGACCATTTTCATGAAAAGATTTCTGCTTCAAAAAAGTTGAAAATTTTCATGAAGTATTTCGGCTTCAAAAAAATGGAACATTTTCATGAAAAGATTTCGGCTTCAAAAAACTTGAACATTTTCATGAAAAGATTTCGGCTTCAAAAAACTTGAACATTTTCATGAAAAGATTTCTGCTTCAAAAAAGTTGAAAATTTACATGAAAAGATTTCGACTTCAAAAAAGTCTAAGATTTTCATGAAAAGATTTCTGCTTCAAAAAAGTTGAAAATTTTCATGAAAAGATTTCGGCTTAAAAAGTTGAAAATTTTCATGAAAAGATTTCGGCTTCAAAAAAGTTGACCATTTTCATGAAAAGATTTCGGTTTCAAAAAAGTTGAAAATTTTCATGAAAAGATTTCGGCTTCAAAAAAGTTGAAAATTTTCATGAAGTATTTCGGCTTCAAAAAAATGGAACATTTTCATGAAAAGATCTCGGCTTCAAAAAAGTTGAACATTTTCATGAAAAGATTTCGGCTTCAAAAAAGTTGAACATTTTCATGAAGTATTTCGGCTTCAAAAAAATGAAACATTTTCATGAAAAGATTTCGGCTTCAAAAAAGTTGAAAATTTTCATGAAAAGAATTTGGTTTCAAAAAAATTGAACATTTTCATGAAAAGATTTCTGCTTCAAAAAAGTTGAAAATTTTCATGAAGTATTTCGGCTTCAAAAAAATGGAACATTTTTATGAAAAGATTTCGGCTTCAAAAAACTTGAACATTTTCATGAAAAGATTTCGGCTTCAAAAAAGTTGAACATTTTCATGAAAAGATTTCGGTTTCAAAAAGTTGAAAATTTTCATGAAAAGATCTCGGCTTCAAAAAAGTTGAACATTTTCATGAAAAGATTTCGGCTTCAAAAAACTTGAACATTTTCATGAAAAGATTTCGGCTTCAAAAAAGTTGAACATTTTCATGAAAAGATTTCTGCTTCAAAAAAGTTGAAAATTTACATGAAAAGATTTCGACTTCAAAAAAGTCTAAGATTTTCATGAAAAGATTTCTGCTTCAAAAAAGATGAAAATTTTCATGAAAAGATTTCGGCTTAAAAAGTTGAAAATTTTCATGAAAAGATTTCGGCTTCAAAAAAGTTGAACATTTTCATGAAAAGATTTCGGTTTCAAAAAGTTGAACATTTTCATGAAAAGATTTCGGCTTCAAAAAAGTTGAAAATTTTCATGAAGTATTTCGGCTTCAAAAAAGTCTAAAATTTTCATGAACTATTTCGGCTTCAAAAAAGTTGAAAATTTTCATGAAAAGATTTCTGCTTCAAAAAAGTTGAAAATTTTCATCAAGTATTTCGGCTTCAAAAAAATGGAACATTTTCATGAAAAGATCTCGACTTCAAAAAAGTCTAAGATTTTCATGAAAAGATTTCTGCTTCAAAAAAGTTGAAAATTTTCATGAAAAGATTTCGGCTTAAAAAGTTGAAAATTTTCATGAAAAGATTTCGGCTTCAAAAAAGTTGACCATTTTCATGAAAAGATTTCGGTTTCAAAAAGTTGAAAATTTTCATGAAAAGATTTCGGCTTCAAAAAAGTTGAAAATTTTCATGAAGTATTTCGGCTTCAAAAAAATGGAACATTTTCATGAAAAGATCTCGGCTTCAAAAAAGTTGAACATTTTCATGAAAAGATTTCGGCTTCAAAAAAGTTGAACATTTTCATGAAGTATTTCGGCTTCAAAAAAATGAAACATTTTCATGAAAAGATTTCGGCTTCAAAAAAGTTGAAAATTTTCATGAAAAGAATTTGGTTTCAAAAAAATTGAACATTTTCATGAAAAGATTTCTGCTTCAAAAAAGTTGAAAATTTTCATGAAGTATTTCGGCTTCAAAAAAATGGAACATTTTTATGAAAAGATTTCGGCTTCAAAAAACTTGAACATTTTCATGAAAAGATTTCAGCTTCAAAAAAGTTGAAAATTTTCATGAAAAGATTTCGGTTTCAAAAAGTTGAAAATTTTCATGAAAAGATTTCGGCTTCAAAAAAGTTGAAAATTTTCATGAACTATTTCGGCATCAAAAAAGTTGAAAATTTTCATGAAAAGATTTAGGTTTCAAAAAAGTTGAAAATTTTCATGAAGTATTTCGGCTTCAAAAAAGTCTAAAATTTTCATGAACTATTTCGGCTTCAAAAAAGTTGAACATTTTCATGAAAAGATTTCTGCTTCAAAAAAGTTGAAAATTTTCATGAAAAGATTTCGGCTTCAAAAAGTTGAAAATTTTCATGAAAAGATTTCGGCTTCAAAAAAGTTGACCATTTTCATGAAAAGATTTCGGCTTCAAAAAGTTGAAAATTTTCATGAAAAGATCTCGGCTTCAAAAAAGTTGAAAATTTTCATGAAAAGATTTCGGCTTCAAAAAAGTTGACCATTTTCATGAAAAGATTTCGGCTTCAAAAAAGTTGACCATTTTCATGAAAAGATTTCAGCTTCAAAAAAGTTGAAAATTTTCATGAAAAGATTTCGGTTTCAAAAAGTTGAAAATTTTCATGAAAAGATTTCGGCTTCAAAAAAGTTGAAAATTTTCATGAACTATTTCGGCATCAAAAAAGTTGAAAATTTTCATGAAAAGATTTAGGTTTCAAAAAAGTTGAAAATTTTCATGAAGTATTTCGGCTTCAAAAAAGTCTAAAATTTTCATGAACTATTTCGGCTTCAAAAAAGTTCAAAATTTTCATGAAATGATTTCTGCTTCAAAAAAGTTGAAAATTTTCATGAAAAGTTTTCGGCTTCAAAAAAGTTGAACATTTTCATGAAAAAATTTGGCTTCAAAAAGTTGAAAATTTTCATGAAAAGATTTCGGCTTCAAAAAAGTTGACCATTTTCATGAAAAGATTTCGGCTTCAAAAAGTTGAACATTTTCATGAAAAGATCTCGGCTTCAAAATAGTTGACCATTTTCATGAAAAGATTTCAGCTTCAAAAAAGTTGAAAATTTTCATGAAAAGATTTCGGCTTCAAAAAGTTGAAAATTTTCATGAAAAGAGCTCGGCTTCAAAATAGTTGACCATTTTCATGAAAAGATTTCGGCTTCAAAAAAGTTGAACATTTTCATGAAAAGATTTCGGTTTCAAAAAGTTGAACATTTTCATGAAAAGATCTCGGCTTCAAAAAAGTTGAACATTTTCATGAAAAGATTTCGGCTTCAAAAAAGTTGAAAATTTTCATGAAAAGATTTTGGTTTCAAAAAAGTTGACCATTTTCATGAAAAGATTTCTGCTTCAAAAAAGTTGAAAATTTTCATGAAGTATTTCGGCTTCAAAAAAATGGAACATTTTCATGAAAAGATTTCGGCTTCAAAAAACTTGAACATTTTCATGAAAAGATTTCGGCTTCAAAAAAGTTGAAAATTTACATGAAAAGATTTCGACTTCAAAAAAGTCTAAGATTTTCATGAAAAGATTTCTGCTTCAAAAAAGTTGAAAATTTTCATGAAAAGATTTCGGCTTAAAAAGTTGAAAATTTTCATGAAAAGATTTCGGCTTCAAAAAAGTTGACCATTTTCATGAAAAGATTTCGGTTTCAAAAAGTTGAAAATTTTCATGAAAAGATTTCGGCTTCAAAAAAGTTGAAAATTTTCATGAAGTATTTCGGCTTCAAAAAAATGGAACATTTTCATGAAAAGATCTCGGCTTCAAAAAAGTTGAACATTTTCATGAAAAGATTTCGGCTTCAAAAAAGTTGACCATTTTCATGAAAAGATTTCAGCTTCAAAAAAGTTGAAAATTTTCATGAAAAGATTTCGGCTTCAAAAAAGTTGAACATTTTCATGAAAAGATTTCTGCTTCAAAAAAGTTGAAAATTTACATGAAAAGATTTCGACTTCAAAAAAGTCTAAGATTTTCATGAAAAGATTTCTGCTTCAAAAAAGTTGAAAATTTTCATGAAAAGATTTCGGCTTAAAAAGTTGAAAATTTTCATGAAAAGATTTCGGCTTCAAAAAAGTTGACCATTTTCATGAAAAGATTTCGGTTTCAAAAAGTTGAAAATTTTCATGAAAAGATTTCGGCTTCAAAAAAGTTGAAAATTTTCATGAAGTATTTCGGCTTCAAAAAAATGGAACATTTTCATGAAAAGATCTCGGCTTCAAAAAACTTGAACATTTTCATGAAAAGATTTCGGCTTCAAAAAAGTTGAACATTTTCATGAAAAGATTTCGGTTTCAAAAAGTTGAAAATTTTTATGAAAAGATCTCGGCTTCAAAAAAGTTGAACATTTTCATGAAAAGATTTCGGCTTCAAAAAATTTGAACATTTTCATGAAAAGATTTCAGCTTCAAAAAAGTTGAAAATTTTCATGAACTATTTCGGCATCAAAAAAGTTGAAAATTTTCATGAAAAGATTTAGGTTTCAAAAAAGTTGAAAATTTTCATGAAGTATTTCGGCTTCAAAAAAATGGAACATTTTCATGAAAAGATTTCGGCTTCAAAAAAGTTGAAAATTTTCATGAAAAGATTTCGGCTTCAAAAAAGTTGAAAATTTTCATGAACTATTTCGGCATCAAAAAAGTTGAAAATTTTCATGAAAAGGTTTAGGGTTCAAAAAAGTTGAAAATTTTCATGAAAAGATTTCGGCTTCAAAAAAGTTGAAAATTTTCATGAAAAGATTTAGACTTCAAAAAAGTTGAATATTTTCATCAAGTATTTCGGCTTCAAAAAAGTCGAAGATTTTCATGAAAAGATTTCGGCTTCAAAAAGTTGAAAATTTTCATGAAAAGATTTCGGCTTCAAAAAAGTTGACCATTTTCATGAAAAGATTTCTGCTTCAAAAAAGTTGAAAATTTTCATGAAAAGATTTCGGCTTCAAAAAAGTTGACCATTTTCATGAAAAGATTTTGGTTTCAAAAAGTTGAAAATTTTCATGAAGTATTTCGGCTTCAAAAAAATGGAACATTTTCATGAAAAGATGTCGGCTTCAAAAAAGTTTAAAATTTTCATGAAAAGATTTCGGGTTCAAAAAAGTTGAAAATTTTCATGAACTATTTCGGCATCAAAAAAGTTGAAAATTTTCATGAAAAGATTTAGGTTTCAAAAAAGTTGAAAATTTTCATGAAGTATTTCGGCTTCAAAAAAGTCTAAAATTTTCATGAACTATTTCGGCTTCAAAAAAGTTGAAAATTTTCATGAAAAGATTTCTGCTTCAAAAAAGTTGAAAATTTTCATGAAAAGTTTTCGGCTTCAAAAAAGTTGAACATTTTCATGAAAAAATTTCGGCTTCAAAAAAGTTGAACATTTTCATGAAAAGATTTCGGCTTCAAAAAAGTTGAACATTTTCATGAA
The DNA here is from genome assembly GCF_963930695.1 of Labrus bergylta. NCBI lineage: Eukaryota > Metazoa > Chordata > Actinopteri > Labriformes > Labridae > Labrus > Labrus bergylta. The sequence continues at coordinate 26,941,317 of NC_089210.1, read as the reverse complement.
AAGATTTCGGTTTCAAAAAGTTGAACATTTTCATGAAAAGATCTCGGCTTCAAAAAAGTTGAACATTTTCATGAAAAGATTTCGGCTTCAAAAAAGTTGAAAATTTTCATGAAAAGATTTTGGTTTCAAAAAAGTTGACCATTTTCATGAAAAGATTTCTGCTTCAAAAAAGTTGAAAATTTTCATGAAGTATTTCGGCTTCAAAAAAATGGAACATTTTCATGAAAAGATTTCGGCTTCAAAAAACTTGAACATTTTCATGAAAAGATTTCGGCTTCAAAAAACTTGAACATTTTCATGAAAAGATTTCTGCTTCAAAAAAGTTGAAAATTTTCATGAAAAGATTTCGGCTTCAAAAAAGTTGAACATTTTCATGAAAAGATTTCTGCTTCAAAAAAGTTGAAAATTTACATGAAAAGATTTCGACTTCAAAAAAGTCTAAGATTTTCATGAAAAGATTTCTGCTTCAAAAAAGTTGAAAATTTTCATGAAAAGATTTCGGCTTAAAAAGTTGAAAATTTTCATGAAAAGATTTCGGCTTCAAAAAAGTTGACCATTTTCATGAAAAGATTTCGGTTTCAAAAAGTTGAAAATTTTCATGAAAAGATTTCTGCTTCAAAAAAGTTGAAAATTTTCATGAAGTATTTCGGCTTCAAAAAAATGGAACATTTTCATGAAAAGATCTCGGCTTCAAAAAAGTTGAACATTTTCATGAAAAGATTTCGGCTTCAAAAAAGTTGACCATTTTCATGAAAAGATTTCAGCTTCAAAAAAGTTGAAAATTTTCATGAAAAGATTTCGGTTTCAAAAAAGTTGAAAATTTTCATGAAAAGATTTCGGCTTCAAAAAAGTTGAAAATTTTCATGAACTATTTCGGCATCAAAAAAGTTGAAAATTTTCATGAAAAGATTTAGGTTTCAAAAAAGTTGAAAATTTTCATGAAGTATTTCGGCTTCAAAAAAGTCTAAAATTTTCATGAACTATTTCGGCTTCAAAAAAGTTGAACATTTTCATGAAAAGATTTCTGCTTCAAAAAAGTTGAAAATTTTCATGAAAAGATTTCGGCTTCAAAAAGTTGAAAATTTTCATGAAAAGATTTCGGCTTCAAAAAAGTTGACCATTTTCATGAAAAGATTTCGGCTTCAAAAAGTTGAAAATTTTCATGAAAAGATCTCGGCTTCAAAAAAGTTGAAAATTTTCATGAAAAGATTTCGGCTTCAAAAAAGTTGACCATTTTCATGAAAAGATTTCGGCTTCAAAAAAGTTGACCATTTTCATGAAAAGATTTCAGCTTCAAAAAAGTTGAAAATTTTCATGAAGTATTTCGGCTTCAAAAAAATGGAACATTTTCATGAAAAGATTTCGGCTTCAAAAAACTTGAACATTTTTATGAAAAGATTTCGGCTTCAAAAAACTTGAACATTTTCATGAAAAGATTTCGGCTTCAAAAAAGTTGAACATTTTCATGAAAAGATTTCTGCTTCAAAAAAGTTGAAAATTTACATGAAAAGATTTCGACTTCAAAAAAGTCTATGATTTTCATGAAAAGATTTCTGCTTCAAAAAAGATGAAAATTTTCATGAAAAGATTTCGGCTTAAAAAGTTGAAAATTTTCATGAAAAGATTTCGGCTTCAAAAAAGTTGAACATTTTCATGAAAAGATTTCGGTTTCAAAAAGTTGAACATTTTCATGAAAAGATTTCGGCTTCAAAAAAGTTGACCATTTTCATGAAAAGATTTCAGCTTCAAAAAAGTTGAAAATTTTCATGAAAAGATTTCGGTTTCAAAAAGTTGAACATTTTCATGAAAAGATTTCGGCTTCAAAAAAGTTGAAAATTTTCATGAACTATTTCGGCATCAAAAAAGTTAAAAATTTTCATGAAAAGATTTAGGTTTCAAAAAAGTTGAAAATTTTCATGAAGTATTTCGGCTTCAAAAAAGTCTAAAATTTTCATGAACTATTTCGGCTTCAAAAAAGTTGAAAATTTTCATGAAAAGATTTCTGCTTCAAAAAAGTTGAAAATTTTCATCAAGTATTTCGGCTTCAAAAAAATGGAACATTTTCATGAAAAGATCTCGGCTTCAAAAAAGTTGAACATTTTCATGAAAAGATTTCGGCTTCAAAAAAGTTGAACATTTTCATGAAAAGATTTCGGTTTCAAAAAGTGGAAAATTTTCATGAAAAGATCTCGGCTTCAAAAAAGTTGAACATTTTCATGAAAAGATTTCGGCTTCAAAAAAGTTGAAAATTTTCATGAAAAGATTTCGGTTTCAAAAAGTTGAACATTTTCATGAAAAGATTTCTGCTTCAAAAAAGTTGAACATTTTCATGAAAAGATTTCGGCTTCAAAAAAGTTGAAAATTTTCATGAAAAGATTTTGGTTTCAAAAAAGTTGACCATTTTCATGAAAAGATTTCTGCTTCAAAAAAGTTGAAAATTTTCATGAAGTATTTCGGCTTCAAAAAAATGGAACATTTTCATGAAAAGATTTCGGCTTCAAAAAACTTGAACATTTTCATGAAAAGATTTCGGCTTCAAAAAACTTGAACATTTTCATGAAAAGATTTCTGCTTCAAAAAATTTGAAAATTTACATGAAAAGATTTCGACTTCAAAAAAGTCTAAGATTTTCATGAAAAGATTTCTGCTTCAAAAAAGTTGAAAATTTTCATGAAAAGATTTCGGCTTAAAAAGTTGAAAATTTTCATGAAAAGATTTCGGCTTCAAAAAAGTTGACCATTTTCATGAAAAGATTTCGGTTTCAAAAAGTTGAAAATTTTCATGAAAAGATTTCGGCTTCAAAAAAGTTGAAAATTTTCATGAAGTATTTCGGCTTCAAAAAAATGGAACATTTTCATGAAAAGATCTCGGCTTCAAAAAAGTTGAACATTTTCATGAAAAGATTTCGGCTTCAAAAAAGTTGAACATTTTCATGAAGTATTTCGGCTTCAAAAAAATGAAACATTTTCATGAAAAGATTTCGGCTTCAAAAAAGTTGAAAATTTTCATGAAAAGAATTTGGTTTCAAAAAAATTGAACATTTTCATGAAAAGATTTCTGCTTCAAAAAAGTTGAAAATTTTCATGAAGTATTTCGGCTTCAAAAAAATGGAACATTTTTATGAAAAGATTTCGGCTTCAAAAAACTTGAACATTTTCATGAAAAGATTTCGGCTTCAAAAAAGTTGAACATTTTCATGAAAAGATTTCGGTTTCAAAAAGTTGAAAATTTTCATGAAAAGATCTCGGCTTCAAAAAAGTTGAACATTTTCATGAAAAAATTTCGGCTTCAAAAAACTTGAACATTTTCATGAAAAGATTTCGGCTTCAAAAAAGTTGAACATTTTCATGAAAAGATTTCTGCTTCAAAAAAGTTGAAAATTTACATGAAAAGATTTCGACTTCAAAAAAGTCTAAGATTTTCATGAAAAGATTTCTGCTTCAAAAAAGATGAAAATTTTCATGAAAAGATTTCGGCTTAAAAAGTTGAAAATTTTCATGAAAAGATTTCGGCTTCAAAAAAGTTGAACATTTTCATGAAAAGATTTCGGTTTCAAAAAGTTGAACATTTTCATGAAAAGATTTCGGCTTCAAAAAAGTTGACCATTTTCATGAAAAGATTTCAGCTTCAAAAAAGTTGAAAATTTTCATGAAAAGATTTCGGTTTCAAAAAGTGGAAAATTTTCATGAAAAGATCTCGGCTTCAAAAAAGTTGAACATTTTCATGAAAAGATTTCGGCTTCAAAAAAGTTGAAAATTTTCATGAAAAGATTTCGGTTTCAAAAAGTTGAACATTTTCATGAAAAGATTTCTGCTTCAAAAAAGTTGAACATTTTCATGAAAAGATTTCGGCTTCAAAAAAGTTGAAAATTTTCATGAAAAGATTTTGGTTTCAAAAAAGTTGACCATTTTCATGAAAAGATTTCTGCTTCAAAAAAGTTGAAAATTTTCATGAAGTATTTCGGCTTCAAAAAAATGGAACATTTTCATGAAAAGATTTCGGCTTCAAAAAACTTGAACATTTTCATGAAAAGATTTCGGCTTCAAAAAACTTGAACATTTTCATGAAAAGATTTCTGCTTCAAAAAAGTTGAAAATTTACATGAAAAGATTTCGACTTCAAAAAAGTCTAAGATTTTCATGAAAAGATTTCTGCTTCAAAAAAGTTGAAAATTTTCATGAAAAGATTTCGGCTTAAAAAGTTGAAAATTTTCATGAAAAGATTTCGGCTTCAAAAAAGTTGACCATTTTCATGAAAAGATTTCGGTTTCAAAAAGTTGAAAATTTTCATGAAAAGATTTCGGCTTCAAAAAAGTTGAAAATTTTCATGAAGTATTTCGGCTTCAAAAAAATGGAACATTTTCATGAAAAGATCTCGGCTTCAAAAAAGTTGAACATTTTCATGAAAAGATTTCGGCTTCAAAAAAGTTGAACATTTTCATGAAGTATTTCGGCTTCAAAAGAATGAAACATTTTCATGAAAAGATTTCGGCTTCAAAAAAGTTGAAAATTTTCATGAAAAGAATTTGGTTTCAAAAAAATTGAACATTTTCATGAAAAGATTTCTGCTTCAAAAAAGTTGAAAATTTTCATGAAGTATTTCGGCTTCAAAAAAATGGAACATTTTTATGAAAAGATTTCGGCTTCAAAAAACTTGAACATTTTCATGAAAAGATTTCGGCTTCAAAAAAGTTGAACATTTTCATGAAAAGATTTCGGTTTCAAAAAGTTGAAAATTTTCATGAAAAGATCTCGGCTTCAAAAAAGTTGAACATTTTCATGAAAAGATTTCGGCTTCAAAAAACTTGAACATTTTCATGAAAAGATTTCGGCTTCAAAAAAGTTGAACATTTTCATGAAAAGATTTCTGCTTCAAAAAAGTTGAAAATTTACATGAAAAGATTTCGACTTCAAAAAAGTCTAAGATTTTCATGAAAAGATTTCTGCTTCAAAAAAGATGAAAATTTTCATGAAAAGATTTCGGCTTAAAAAGTTGAAAATTTTCATGAAAAGATTTCGGCTTCAAAAAAGTTGAACATTTTCATGAAAAGATTTCGGTTTCAAAAAGTTGAACATTTTCATGAAAAGATTTCGGCTTCAAAAAAGTTGACCATTTTCATGAAAAGATTTCAGCTTCAAAAAAGTTGAAAATTTTCATGAAAAGATTTCGGTTTCAAAAAGTTGAAAATTTTCATGAAAAGATTTCGGCTTCAAAAAAGTTGAAAATTTTCATGAACTATTTCGGCATCAAAAAAGTTAAAAATTTTCATGAAAAGATTTAGGTTTCAAAAAAGTTGAAAATTTTCATGAAGTATTTCGGCTTCAAAAAAGTCTAAAATTTTCATGAACTATTTCGGCTTCAAAAAAGTTGAAAATTTTCATGAAAAGATTTCTGCTTCAAAAAAGTTGAAAATTTTCATCAAGTATTTCGGCTTCAAAAAAATGGAACATTTTCATGAAAAGATCTCGACTTCAAAAAAGTCGAAGATTTTCATGAAAAGATTTCTGCTTCAAAAAAGTTGAAAATTTTCATGAAAAGATTTCGGCTTAAAAAGTTGAAAATTTTCATGAAAAGATTTCGGATTCAAAAAAGTTGACCATTTTCATGAAAAGATTTCGGTTTCAAAAAGTTGAAAATTTTCATGAAAAGATTTCGGCTTCAAAAAAGTTGAACATTTTCATGAAGTATTTCGGCTTCAAAAAAATGGAACATTTTCATGAAAAGATCTCGGCTTCAAAAAAGTTGAACATTTTCATGAAAAGATTTCGGCTTCAAAAAAGTTGAACATTTTCATGAAGTATTTCGGCTTCAAAAAAATGAAACATTTTCATGAAAAGATTTCGGCTTCAAAAAAGTTGAAAATTTTCATGAAAAGAATTTGGTTTCAAAAAAATTGAACATTTTCATGAAAAGATTTCTGCTTCAAAAAAGTTGAAAATTTTCATGAAGTATTTCGGCTTCAAAAAAATGGAACATTTTTATGAAAAGATTTCGGCTTCAAAAAACTTGAACATTTTCATGAAAAGATTTCGGCTTCAAAAAAGTTGAACATTTTCATGAAAAGATTTCGGTTTCAAAAAGTTGAAAATTTTCATGAAAAGATCTCGGCTTCAAAAAAGTTGAACATTTTCATGAAAAGATTTCGGCTTCAAAAAAGTTGAACATTTTCATGAAAAGATTTCAGCTTCAAAAAAGTTGAAAATTTTCATGAACTATTTCGGCATCAAAAAAGTTGAAAATTTTCATGAAAAGATTTAGGTTTCAAAAAAGTTGAAAATTTTCATGAAGTATTTCGGCTTCAAAAAAATGGAACATTTTCATGAAAAGATTTCGGCTTCAAAAAAGTTGAAAATTTTCATGAAAAGATTTCGGCTTCAAAAAAGTTGACAATTTTCATGAAAAGATTTCGGGTTCAAAAAAGTTGAAAATTTTCATGAACTATTTCGGCATCAAAAAAGTTGAAAATTTTCATGAAAAGATTTAGGTTTCAAAAAAGTTGAAAATTTTCATGAAGTATTTCGGCTTCAAAAAAGTCTAAAATTTTCATGAACTATTTCGGCTTCAAAAAAGTTGAAAATTTTCATGAAAAGATTTCTGCTTCAAAAAAGTTGAAAATTTTCATGAAAAGTTTTCGGCTTCAAAAAAGTTGAACATTTTCATGAAAAAATTTCGGCTTCAAAAAAATGGAACATTTTCATGAAAAGATTTCGGCTTCAAAAAACTTGAACATTTTCATGAAAAGATTTCTGCTTCAAAAAAGTTGAAAATTTACATGAAAAGATTTCGACTTCAAAAAAGTCTAAGATTTTCATGAAAAGATTTCTGCTTCAAAAAAGTTGAAAATTTTCATGAAAAGATTTCGGCTTCAAAAAAGTTGAACATTTTCATGAAAAGATTTCTGCTTCAAAAAAGTTGAAAATTTACATGAAAAGATTTCGACTTCAAAAAAGTCTAAGATTTTCATGAAAAGATTTCTGCTTCAAAAAAGTTGAAAATTTTCATGAAAAGATTTCGGCTTAAAAAGTTGAAAATTTTCATGAAAAGATTTCGGCTTCAAAAAAGTTGACCATTTTCATGAAAAGATTTCGGTTTCAAAAAGTTGAAAATTTTCATGAAAAGATTTCGGCTTCAACAAAGTTGAACATTTTCATGAAAAGATTTCGGCTTCAAAAAAGTTGAACATTTTCATGAAAAGATTTCTGCTTCAAAAAAGTTGAAAATTTACATGAAAAGATTTCTGCTTCAAAAAAGTTGAAAATTTTCATGAAAAGATTTCTGCTTCAAAAAAGTTGAAAATTTTCATGAAAAGATTTCGGCTTAAAAAGTTGAAAATTTTCATGAAAAGATTTCGGCTTCAAAAAAGTTGACCATTTTCATGAAAAGATTTCGGTTTCAAAAAGTTGAAAATTTTCATGAAAAGATTTCGGCTTCAAAAAAGTTGAAAATTTTCATGAAGTATTTCGGCTTCAAAAAAATGGAACATTTTCATGAAAAGATCTCGGCTTCAAAAAAGTTGAACATTTTCATGAAAAGATTTCGGCTTCAAAAAAGTTGAACATTTTCATGAAAAGATTTCGGTTTCAAAAAGTGGAAAATTTTCATGAAAAGATCTCGGCTTCAAAAAAGTTGAAAATTTTCATGAAGTATTTCGGCTTAAAAAAAATGGAACATTTTCATGAAAAGATTTCGGCTTCAAAAAACTTGAACATTTTCATGAAAAGATTTCGGCTTCAAAAAAGTTGAACATTTTCATGAAAAGATTTCTGCTTCAAAAAAATTGAAAATTTACATGAAAAGATTTCGACTTCAAAAAAGTCTAAGATTTTCATGAAAAGATTTCTGCTTCAAAAAAGTTGAAAATTTTCATGAAAAGATTTCGGCTTCAAAAAGTTGAAAATTTTCATGAAAAGATTTCGGCTTCAAAAAAGTTGACCATTTTCATGAAAAGATTTCGGCTTCAAAAAGTTGAAAATTTTCATGAAAAGATCTCGGCTTCAAAAAAGTTGAACATTTTCATGAAAAGATTTCGGCTTCAAAAAAGTTGACCATTTTCATGAAAAGATTTCGGCTTAAAAAAAGTTGACCATTTTCATGAAAAGATTTCAGCTTCAAAAAAGTTGAAAATTTTCATGAAAAGATTTCGGTTTCAAAAAGTTGAAAATTTTCATGAAAAGATTTCGGCTTCAAAAAAGTTGAAAATTTTCATGAACTATTTCGGCATCAAAAAAGTTGAAAATTTTCATGAAAAGATTTAGGTTTCAAAAAGTTGAAAATTTTCATGAAGTATTTCGGCTTCAAAAAAGTCTAAGATTTTCATGAAAAGATTTCTGCTTCAAAAAAGTTGAAAATTTTCATGAAAAGATTTCGGCTTCAAAAAGTTGAAAATTTTCATGAAAAGATTTCGGCTTCAAAAAAGTTGACCATTTTCATGAAAAGATTTCTGCTTCAAAAAAGTTGAAAATTTTCATGAAGTATTTCGGCTTCAAAAAAATGGAACATTTTTATGAAAAGATTTCGGCTTCAAAAAACTTGAACATTTTCATGAAAAGATCTCGGCTTCAAAAAAGTTGAAAATTTTCATGAAAAGATTTAGACTTCAAAAAAGTTGAATATTTTCATCAAGTATTTCGGCTTCAAAAAAGTCGAAGATTTTCATGAAAAGATTTCGGCTTCAAAAAGTTGAAAATTTTCATGAAAAGATTTCGGCTTCAAAAAAGTTGACCATTTTCATGAAAAGATTTCTGCTTCAAAAAAGTTGAAAATTTTCATGAAAAGATTTCGGCTTAAAAAGTTGAAAATCTTCATGAAAAGATTTCGGCTTCAAAAAAGTTGACCATTTTCATGAAAAGATTTTGGTTTCAAAAAGTTGAAAATTTTCATGAAGTATTTCGGCTTCAAAAAAATGGAACATTTTCATGAAAAGATGTCGGCTTCAAAAAAGTTGAAAATTTTCATGAAAAGATTTCGGGTTCAAAAAAGTTGAAAATTTTCATGAACTATTTCGGCATCAAAAAAGTTGAAAATTTTCATGAAAAGATTTAGGTTTCAAAAAAGTTGAAAATTTTCATGAAGTATTTCGGCTTCAAAAAAGTCTAAAATTTTCATGAACTATTTCGGCTTCAAAAAAGTTGAAAATTTTCATGAAAAGATTTCTGCTTCAAAAAAGTTGAAAATTTTCATGAAAAGTTTTCGGCTTCAAAAAAGTTGAACATTTTCATGAAAAAATTTCGGCTTCAAAAAAGTTGAACATTTTCATGAAAAGATTTCGGCTTCAAAAAAGTTGAACATTTTCATGAAAAGATTTCGGTTTCAAAAAGTTGAACATTTTCATGAAAAGATCTCGGCTTCAAAAAAGTTGAACATTTTCATGAAAAGATTTCGGCTTCAAAAAAGTTGAAAATTTTCATGAAAAGATTTTGGTTTCAAAAAAGTTGACCATTTTCATGAAAAGATTTCTGCTTCAAAAAAGTTGAAAATTTTCATGAAGTATTTCGGCTTCAAAAAAATGGAACATTTTCATGAAAAGATTTCGGCTTCAAAAAACTTGAACATTTTCATGAAAAGATTTCGGCTTCAAAAAACTTGAACATTTTCATGAAAAGATTTCTGCTTCAAAAAAGTTGAAAATTTACATGAAAAGATTTCGACTTCAAAAAAGTCTAAGATTTTCATGAAAAGATTTCTGCTTCAAAAAAGTTGAAAATTTTCATGAAAAGATTTCGGCTTCAAAAAAGTTGAACATTTTCATGAAAAGATTTCTGCTTCAAAAAAGTTGAAAATTTACATGAAAAGATTTCGACTTCAAAAAAGTCTAAGATTTTCATGAAAAGATTTCTGCTTCAAAAAAGTTGAAAATTTTCATGAAAAGATTTCGGCTTAAAAAGTTGAAAATTTTCATGAAAAGATTTCGGCTTCAAAAAAGTTGACCATTTTCATGAAAAGATTTCGGTTTCAAAAAGTTGAAAATTTTCATGAAAAGATTTCGGCTTCAAAAAAGTTGAAAATTTTCATGAAGTATTTCGGCTTCAAAAAAATGGAACATTTTCATGAAAAGATCTCGGCTTCAAAAAAGTTGAACATTTTCATGAAAAGATTTCGGCTTCAAAAAAGTTGACCATTTTCATGAAAAGATTTCAGCTTCAAAAAAGTTGAAAATTTTCATGAAAAGATTTCGGTTTCAAAAAGTTGAAAATTTTCATGAAAAGATTTCGGCTTCAAAAAAGTTGAAAATTTTCATGAACTATTTCGGCATCAAAAAAGTTGAAAATTTTCATGAAAAGATTTAGGTTTCAAAAAAGTTGAAAATTTTCATGAAGTATTTCGGCTTCAAAAAAGTCTAAAATTTTCATGAACTATTTCGGCTTCAAAAAAGTTGAACATTTTCATGAAAAGATTTCTGCTTCAAAAAAGTTGAAAATTTTCATGAAAAGATTTCGGCTTCAAAAAGTTGAAAATTTTCATGAAAAGATTTCGGCTTCAAAAAAGTTGACCATTTTCATGAAAAGATTTCGGCTTCAAAAAGTTGAAAATTTTCATGAAAAGATCTCGGCTTCAAAAAAGTTGAAAATTTTCATGAAAAGATTTCGGCTTCAAAAAAGTTGACCATTTTCATGAAAAGATTTCGGCTTCAAAAAAGTTGACCATTTTCATGAAAAGATTTCAGCTTCAAAAAAGTTGAAAATTTTCATGAAAAGATTTCGGTTTCAAAAAGTTGAAAATTTTCATGAAAAGATTTCGGCTTCAAAAAAGTTTAAAATTTTCATGAACTATTTCGGCATCAAAAAAGTTGAAAATTTTCATGAAAAGATTTAGGTTTCAAAAAAGTTGAAAATTTTCATGAAGTATTTCGGCTTCAAAAAAATGGAACATTTTCATGAAAAGATCTCGGCTTCAAAAAAGTTGAACATTTTCATGAAAAGATTTCGGCTTCAAAAAAGTTGAACATTTTCATGAAAAGATTTCGGTTTCAAAAAGTGGAAAATTTTCATGAAAAGATCTCAGCTTCAAAAAAGTTGAACATTTTCATGAAAAGATTTCGGCTTCAAAAAAGTTGAAAATTTTCATGAAAAGATTTCGGTTTCAAAAAGTTGAACATTTTCATGAAAAGATTTCTGCTTCAAAAAAGTTGAACATTTTCATGAAAAGATTTCGGCTTCAAAAAAGTTGAAAATTTTCATGAAAAGATTTTGGTTTCAAAAAAGTTGACCATTTTCATGAAAAGATTTCTGCTTCAAAAAAGTTGAAAATTTTCATGAAGTATTTCGGCTTCAAAAAAATGGAACATTTTCATGAAAAGATTTCGGCTTCAAAAAACTTGAACATTTTCATGAAAAGATTTCGGCTTCAAAAAAGTTGAACATTTTCATGAAAAGATTTCTGCTTCAAAAAAGTTGAAAATTTACATGAAAAGATTTCGACTTCAAAAAAGTCTAAGATTTTCATGAAAAGATTTCTGCTTCAAAAAAGATGAAAATTTTCATGAAAAGATTTCGGCTTAAAAAGTTGAAAATTTTCATGAAAAGATTTCGGCTTCAAAAAAGTTGAACATTTTCATGAAAAGATTTCGGCTTCAAAAAAGTTGAACATTTTCATGAAAAGATTTCGGTTTCAAAAAGTTGAACATTTTCATGAAAAGATTTCGGCTTCAAAAAAGTTGACCATTTTCATGAAAAGATTTCAGCTTCAAAAAAGTTGAAAATTTTCATGAAAAGATTTCGGTTTCAAAAAGTTGAAAATTTTCATGAAAAGATTTCGGCTTCAAAAAAGTTGAAAATTTTCATGAACTATTTCGGCATCAAAAAAGTTAAAAATTTTCATGAAAAGATTTAGGTTTCAAAAAACTTGAAAATTTTCATGAAGTATTTCGGCTTCAAAAAAGTCTAAAATTTTCATGAACTATTTCTGCTTCAAAAAAGTTGAAAATTTTCATGAAAAGATTTCTGCTTCAAAAAAGTTGAAAATTTTCATCAAGTATTTCGGCTTCAAAAAAATGGAACATTTTCATGAAAAGATTTCGGCTTCAAAAAAGTTGAAAATTTTCATGAAAAGATTTCTGCTTCAAAAAAGTTGAAAATTTTCATGAAAAGATTTCGGCTTAAAAAGTTGAAAATTTTCATGAAAAGATTTCGGCTTCAAAAAAGTTGACCATTTTCATGAAAAGATTTCGGTTTCAAAAAGTTGAAAATTTTCATGAAAAGATTTCGGCTTCAAAAAAGTTGAAAATTTTCTTGAAGTATTTCGGCTTCAAAAAAATGGAACATTTTCATGAAAAGATCTCGGCTTCAAAAAAGTTGAACATTTTCATGAAAAGATTTCGGCTTCAAAAAAGTTGAACATTTTCATGAAGTATTTCGGCTTCAAAAAAATGAAACATTTTCATGAAAAGATTTCGGCTTCAAAAAAGTTGAAAATTTTCATGAAAAGAATTTGGTTTCAAAAAAATTGAACATTTTCATGAAAAGATTTCTGCTTCAAAAAAGTTGAAAATTTTCATGAAGTATTTCGGCTTCAAAAAAATGGAACATTTTTATGAAAAGATTTCGGCTTCAAAAAACTTGAACATTTTCATGAAAAGATTTCGGCTTCAAAAAAGTTGAACATTTTCATGAAAAGATTTCGGTTTCAAAAAGTTGAAAATTTTCATGAAAAGATCTCGGCTTCAAAAAAGTTGAACATTTTCATGAAAAGATTTCGGCTTCAAAAAAGTTGAACATTTTCATGAAAAGATTTCAGCTTCAAAAAAGTTGAAAATTTTCATGAACTATTTCGGCATCAAAAAAGTTGAAAATTTTCATGAAAAGATTTAGGTTTCAAAAAAGTTGAAAATTTTCATGAAGTATTTCGGCTTCAAAAAAATGGAACATTTTCATGAAAAGATTTCGGCTTCAAAAAAGTTGAAAATTTTCATGAAAAGATTTCGGCTTCAAAAAAGTTGACCATTTTCATGAAAAGATTTCGGGTTCAAAAAAGTTGAAAATTTTCATGAACTATTTCGGCATCAAAAAAGTTGAAAATTTTCATGAAAAGATTTAGGTTTCAAAAAAGTTGAAAATTTTCATGAAGTATTTCGGCTTCAAAAAAGTCTAAAATTTTCATGAAAAGATTTCGGATTCAAAAAAGTTGAAAATTTTCATGAAAAGATTTCTGCTTCAAAAAAGTTGAAAATTTTCATGAAAAGTTTTCGGCTTCAAAAAAGTTGAACATTTTCATGAAAAAATTTCGGCTTCAAAAAAATGGAACATTTTCATGAAAAGATTTCGGCTTCAAAAAACTTGAACATTTTCATGAAAAGATTTCTGCTTCAAAAAAGTTGAAAATTTACATGAAAAGATTTCGACTTCAAAAAAGTCTAAGATTTTCATGAAAAGATTTCTGCTTCAAAAAAGTTGAAAATTTTCATGAAAAGATTTCGGCTTCAAAAAAGTTGAACATTTTCATGAAAAGATTTCTGCTTCAAAAAAGTTGAAAATTTACATGAAAAGATTTCGACTTCAAAAAAGTCTAAGATTTTCATGAAAAGATTTCTGCTTCAAAAAAGTTGAAAATTTTCATGAAAAGATTTCGGCTTAAAAAGTTGAAAATTTTCATGAAAAGATTTCGGCTTCAAAAAAGTTGACCATTTTCATGAAAAGATTTCGGTTTCAAAAAGTTGAAAATTTTCATGAAAAGATTTCGGCTTCAAAAAAGTTGAAAATTTTCATGAAGTATTTCGGCTTCAAAAAAATGGAACATTTTCATGAAAAGATCTCGGCTTCAAAAAAGTTGAACATTTTCATGAAAAGATTTCGGCTTCAAAAAAGTTGAACATTTTCATGAAAAGATTTCGGTTTCAAAAAGTGGAAAATTTTCATGAAAAGATCTCGGCTTCAAAAAAGTTGAAAATTTTCATGAAGTATTTCGGCTTAAAAAAAATGGAACATTTTCATGAAAAGATTTCGGCTTCAAAAAACTTGAACATTTTCATGAAAAGATTTCTGCTTCAAAAAAGTTGAAAATTTTCATGAAAAGATTTCGGCTTCAAAAAAGTTGAACATTTTCATGAAAAGATTTCGGCTTCAAAAAAGTTGAACATTTTCATGAAAAGATTTCTGCTTCAAAAAAGTTGAAAATTTACATGAAAAGATTTCTGCTTCAAAAAAGTTGAAAATTTTCATGAAAAGATTTCTGCTTCAAAAAAGTTGAAAATTTTCATGAAAAGATTTCGGCTTAAAAAGTTGAAAATTTTCATGAAAAGATTTCGGCTTCAAAAAAGTTGACCATTTTCATGAAAAGATTTCGGTTTCAAAAAGTTGAAAATTTTCATGAAAAGATTTCGGCTTCAAAAAAGTTGAAAATTTTCATGAAGTATTTCGGCTTCAAAAAAATGGAACATTTTCATGAAAAGATCTCGGCTTCAAAAAAGTTGAACATTTTCATGAAAAGATTTCGGCTTCAAAAAAGTTGAACATTTTCATGAAAAGATTTCGGTTTCAAAAAGTGGAAAATTTTCATGAAAAGATCTCGGCTTCAAAAAAGTTGAAAATTTTCATGAAGTATTTCGGCTTAAAAAAAATGGAACATTTTCATGAAAAGATTTCGGCTTCAAAAAACTTGAACATTTTCATGAAAAGATTTCGGCTTCAAAAAAGTTGAACATTTTCATGAAAAGATTTCTGCTTCAAAAAAATTGAAAATTTACATGAAAAGATTTCGACTTCAAAAAAGTCTAAGATTTTCATGAAAAGATTTCTGCTTCAAAAAAGTTGACCATTTTCATGAAAAGATTTCGGCTTAAAAAAAGTTGACCATTTTCATGAAAAGATTTCAGCTTCAAAAAAGTTGAAAATTTTCATGAAGTATTTCGGCTTCAAAAAAGTCTAAAATTTTCATGAACTATTTCGGCTTCAAAAAAGTTGAACATTTTCATGAAAAGATTTCTGCTTCAAAAAAGTTGAAAATTTACATGAAAAGATTTCGACTTCAAAAAAGTCTAAGATTTTCATGAAAAGATTTCTGCTTCAAAAAAGTTGAAAATTTTCATGAAAAGATTTCGGCTTCAAAAAGTTGAAAATTTTCATGAAAAGATTTCGGCTTCAAAAAAGTTGACCATTTTCATGAAAAGATTTCTGCTTCAAAAAAGTTGAAAATTTTCATGAAGTATTTCGGCTTCAAAAAAATGGAACATTTTTATGAAAAGATTTCGGCTTCAAAAAACTTGAACATTTTCATGAAAAGATCTCGGCTTCAAAAAAGTTGAACATTTTCATGAAAAGATTTCGGTTTCAAAAAGTTGAAAATTTTTATGAAAAGATCTCGGCTTCAAAAAAGTTGAACATTTTCATGAAAAGATTTCGGCTTCAAAAAATTTGAACATTTTCATGAAAAGATTTCAGCTTCAAAAAAGTTGAAAATTTTCATGAACTATTTCGGCATCAAAAAAGTTGAAAATTTTCATGAAAAGATTTAGGTTTCAAAAAAGTTGAAAATTTTCATGAAGTATTTCGGCTTCAAAAAAATGGAACATTTTCATGAAAAGATTTCGGCTTCAAAAAAGTTGAAAATTTTGATGAAAAGATTTCGGGTTCAAAAAAGTTGAAAATTTTCATGAACTATTTCGGCATCAAAAAAGTTGAAAATTTTCATGAAAAGGTTTAGGGTTCAAAAAAGTTGAAAATTTTCATGAAAAGATTTCGGCTTCAAAAAAGTTGAAAATTTTCATGAAAAGATTTAGACTTCAAAAAAGTTGAATATTTTCATCACGTATTTCGGCTTCAAAAAAGTCGAAGATTTTCATGAAAAGATTTCGGCTTCAAAAAGTTGAAAATTTTCATGAAAAGATTTCGGCTTCAAAAAAGTTGACCATTTTCATGAAAAGATTTCTGCTTCAAAAAAGTTGAAAATTTTCATGAAAAGATTTCGGCTTAAAAAGTTGAAAATCTTCATGAAAAGATTTCGGCTTCAAAAAAGTTGACCATTTTCATGAAAAGATTTTGGTTTCAAAAAGTTGAAAATTTTCATGAAGTATTTCGGCTTCAAAAAAATGGAACATTTTCATGAAAAGATTTCGGCTTCAAAAAAGTTGAAAATTTTCATGAAAAGATTTCGGGTTCAAAAAAGTTGAAAATTTTCATGAACTATTTCGGCATCAAAAAAGTTGAAAATTTTCATGAAAAGATTTAGGTTTCAAAAAAGTTGAAAATTTTCATGAAGTATTTCGGCTTCAAAAAAGTCTAAAATTTTCATGAACTATTTCGGCTTCAAAAAAGTTGAAAATTTTCATGAAAAGTTTTCGGCTTCAAAAAAGTTGAACATTTTCATGAAAAAATTTCGGCTTCAAAAAGTTGAACATTTTCATGAAAAGATTTCGGTTTCAAAAAGTTGAACATTTTCATGAAAAGATCTCGGCTTCAAAAAAGTTGAACATTTTCATGAAAAGATTTCGGCTTCAAAAAAGTTGAAAATTTTCATGAAAAGATTTTGGTTTCAAAAAAGTTGACCATTTTCATGAAAAGATTTCTGCTTCAAAAAAGTTGAAAATTTTCATGAAGTATTTCGGCTTCAAAAAAATGGAACATTTTCATGAAAAGATTTCGGCTTCAAAAAACTTGAACATTTTCATGAAAAGATTTCGGCTTCAAAAAAGTTGAACATTTTCATGAAAAGATTTCTGCTTCAAAAAAGTTGAAAATTTACATGAAAAGATTTCGACTTCAAAAAAGTCTAAGATTTTCATGAAAAGATTTCTGCTTCAAAAAAGTTGAAAATTTTCATGAAAAGATTTCGGCTTCAAAAAAGTTGAACATTTTCATGAAAAGATTTCTGCTTCAAAAAAGTTGAAAATTTACATGAAAAGATTTCGACTTCAAAAAAGTCTAAGATTTTCATGAAAAGATTTCTGCTTCAAAAAAGTTGAAAATTTTCATGAAAAGATTTCGGCTTAAAAAGTTGAAAATTTTCATGAAAAGATTTCGGCTTCAAAAAAGTTGACCATTTTCATGAAAAGATTTCGGTTTCAAAAAGTTGAAAATTTTCATGAAAAGATTTCGGCTTCAAAAAAGTTGAAAATTTTCATGAACTATTTCGGCTTCAAAAAAATGGAACATTTTCATGAAAAGATCTCGGCTTCAAAAAAGTTGAACATTTTCATGAAAAGATTTCGGCTTCAAAAAAGTTGACCATTTTCATGAAAAGATTTCAGCTTCAAAAAAGTTGAAAATTTTCATGAAAAGATTTCGGTTTCAAAAAGTTGAAAATTTTCATGAAAAGATTTCGGCTTCAAAAAAGTTGAAAATTTTCATGAACTATTTCGGCATCAAAAAAGTTGAAAATTTTCATGAAAAGATTTAGGTTTCAAAAAAGTTGAAAATTTTCATGAAGTATTTCGGCTTCAAAAAAGTCTAAAATTTTCATGAACTATTTCGGCTTCAAAAAAGTTGAACATTTTCATGAAAAGATTTCTGCTTCAAAAAAGTTGAAAATTTTCATGAAAAGATTTCGGCTTCAAAAAGTTGAAAATTTTCATGAAAAGATTTCGGCTTCAAAAAAGTTGACCATTTTCATGAAAAGATTTCGGCTTCAAAAAGTTGAAAATTTTCATGAAAAGATTTCGGCTTCAAAAAGTTGAAAATTTTCATGAAAAGATTTCGGCTTCAAAAAAGTTGACCATTTTCATGAAAAGATTTCGGCTTCAAAAAGTTGAAAATTTTCATGAAAAGATCTCGGCTTCAAAAAAGTTGAAAATTTTCATGAAAAGATTTCGGCTTCAAAAAAGTTGACCATTTTCATGAAAAGATTTCGGCTTCAAAAAAGTTGACCATTTTCATGAAAAGATTTCAGCTTCAAAAAAGTTGAAAATTTTCATGAAAAGATTTCGGTTTCAAAAAGTTGAAAATTTTCATGAAAAGATTTCGGCTTCAAAAAAGTTGAAAATTTTCATGAACTATTTCGGCATCAAAAAAGTTGAAAATTTTCATGAAAAGATTTAGGTTTCAAAAAAGTTGAAAATTTTCATGAAGTATTTCGGCTTCAAAAAAGTCTAAAATTTTCATGAACTATTTCGGCTTCAAAAAAGTTGAAAATTTTCATGAAAAGATTTCTGCTTCAAAAAAGTTGAAAATTTTCATGAAAAGTTTTCGGCTTCAAAAAAGTTGAACATTTTCATGAAAAAATTTCGGCTTCAAAAAGTTGAAAATTTTCATGAAAAGATTTCGGCTTCAAAAAAGTTGAACATTTTCATGAAAAAATTTCGGCTTCAAAAAGTTGAAAATTTTCATGAAAAGATTTCGGCTTCAAAAAAGTTGACCATTTTCATGAAAAGATTTCGGCTTCAAAAAGTTGTACATTTTCATGAAAAGATCTCGGCTTCAAAATAGTTGACCATTTTCATGAAAAGATTTCAGCTTCAAAAAAGTTGAAAATTTTCATGAAAAGATTTCGGCTTCAAAAAAGTTGAACATTTTCATGAAAAGATTTCGGTTTCAAAAAGTTGAAAATTTTCATGAAAAGATCTCGGCTTCAAAAAAGTTGAACATTTTCATGAAAAGATTTCGGCTTCAAAAAAGTTGAAAATTTTCATGAAAAGATTTTGGTTTCAAAAAAGTTGACCATTTTCATGAAAAGATTTCTGCTTCAAAAAAGTTGAAAATTTTCATGAAGTATTTCGGCTTCAAAAAAATGGAACATTTTCATGAAAAGATTTCTGCTTCAAAAAAGTTGAAAATTTTCATGAAAAGATTTCTGCTTCAAAAAAGTTGAAAATTTTCATGAAAAGTTTTCGGCTTCAAAAAAGTTGAACATTTTCATGAAAAAATTTCAGCTTCAAAAAAGTTGAAAATTTTCATGAAGTATTTCGGCTTCAAAAAAATGTAACATTTTCATGAAAAGATTTCGGCTTAAAAAGTTGAAAATTTTCATGAAAAGATTTCGGTTTAAAAAGTTGAAAATTTTCATGAAAAGATTTCGGCTTCAAAAAAGTTGACCATTTTCATGAAAAGATTTCGGCTTCAAAAAAGTTGACCATTTTCATGAAAAGATTTCAGCTTCAAAAAAGTTGAAAATTTTCATGAAAAGATTTCGGTTTCAAAAAGTTGAAAATTTTCATGAAAAGATTTCAGCTTCAAAAAAGTTGAAAATTTTCATGAACTATTTCGGCATCAAAAAAGTTGAAAATTTTCATGAAAAGAATTTGGTTTCAAAAAAATTGAACATTTTCATGAAAAGATTTCTGCTTCAAAAAAGTTGAAAATTTTCATGAAGTATTTCGGCTTCAAAAAAATGGAACATTTTTATGAAAAGATTTCGGCTTCAAAAAACTTGAACATTTTCATGAAAAGATTTCGGCTTCAAAAAAGTTGAACATTTTCATGAAAAGATTTCGGTTTCAAAAAGTTGAAAATTTTTATGAAAAGATCTCGGCTTCAAAAAAGTTGAACATTTTCATGAAAAGATTTCGGCTTCAAAAAATTTGAACATTTTCATGAAAAGATTTCAGCTTCAAAAAAGTTGAAAATTTTCATGAACTATTTCGGCATCAAAAAAGTTGAAAATTTTCATGAAAAGATTTAGGTTTCAAAAAAGTTGAAAATTTTCATGAAGTATTTCGGCTTCAAAAAAATGGAACATTTTCATGAAAAGATTTCGGCTTCAAAAAAGTTGAAAATTTTCATGAAAAGATTTCGGGTTCAAAAAAGTTGAAAATTTTCATGAACTATTTCGGCATCAAAAAAGTTGAAAATTTTCATGAAAAGGTTTAGGGTTCAAAAAAGTTGAAAATTTTCATGAAAAGATTTCGGCTTCAAAAAAGTTGAAAATTTTCATGAAAAGATTTAGACTTCAAAAAAGTTGAATATTTTCATCAAGTATTTCGGCTTCAAAAAAGTCGAAGATTTTCATGAAAAGATTTCGGCTTCAAAAAGTTGAAAATTTTCATGAAAAGATTTCGGCTTCAAAAAAGTTGACCATTTTCATGAAAAGATTTCTGCTTCAAAAAAGTTGAAAATTTTCATGAAAAGATTTCGGCTTAAAAAGTTGAAAATCTTCATGAAAAGATTTCGGCTTCAAAAAAGTTGACCATTTTCATGAAAAGATTTTGGTTTCAAAAAGTTGAAAATTTTCATGAAGTATTTCGGCTTCAAAAAAATGGAACATTTTCATGAAAAGATTTCGGCTTCAAAAAAGTTGAAAATTTTCATGAAAAGATTTCGGGTTCAAAAAAGTTGAAAATTTTCATGAACTATTACGGCATCAAAAAAGTTGAAAATTTACATGAAAAGATTTCGACTTCAAAAAAGTTGAACATTTTCATGAAAAGATTTCGGCTTCAAAAAAGTTGAACATTTTCATGAAAAGATTTCTGCTTCAAAAAAGTTGAAAATTTACATGAAAAGATTTCGACTTCAAAAAAGTCTAAGATTTTCATGAAAAGATTTCTGCTTCAAAAAAGTTGAAAATTTTCATGAAAAGATTTCGGCTTCAAAAAAGTTGAAAATTTTCATGAAGTATTTCGGCTTCAAAAAAATGGAACATTTTCATGAAAAGATCTCGGCTTCAAAAAAGTTGAACATTTTCATGAAAAGATTTCGGCTTCAAAAAAGTTGAACATTTTCAAAAAAGTTGAACATTTTCATGAAAAGATTTATGAAAAGTTGAAAATTTTCATGAAGTATTTCGGCTTCAAAAAAATGGAACATTTTCATGAAAAGATTTCGGCTTCAAAAAACTTGAACATTTTCATGAAAAGATTTCGGCTTCAAAAAAGTTGAACATTTTCATGAAAAGATTTCTGCTTCAAAAAAGTTGAAAATTTACATGAAAAGATTTCGACTTCAAAAAAGTCTAAGATTTTCATGAAAAGATTTCTGCTTCAAAAAAGTTGAAAATTTTCATGAAAAGATTTCGGCTTCAAAAAAGTTGAACATTTTCATGAAAAGATTTCTGCTTCAAAAAAGTTGAAAATTTACATGAAAAGATTTCGACTTCAAAAAAGTCTAAGATTTTCATGAAAAGATTTCTGCTTCAAAAAAGTTGAAAATTTTCATGAAAAGATTTCGGCTTAAAAAGTTGAAAATTTTCATGAAAAGATTTCGGCTTCAAAAAAGTTGACCATTTTCATGAAAAGATTTCGGTTTCAAAAAGTTGAAAATTTTCATGAAAAGATTTCGGCTTCAAAAAAGTTGAAAATTTTCATGAAGTATTTCGGCTTCAAAAAAATGGAACATTTTCATGAAAAGATCTCGGCTTCAAAAAAGTTGAACATTTTCATGAAAAGATTTCGGCTTCAAAAAAGTTGACCATTTTCATGAAAAGATTTCGGCTTCAAAAAGTTGAAAATTTTCATGAAAAGATCTCGGCTTCAAAAAAGTTGAAAATTTTCATGAAAAGATTTCGGCTTCAAAAAAGTTGACCATTTTCATGAAAAGATTTCGGCTTCAAAAAAGTTGACCATTTTCATGAAAAGATTTCGGCTTCAAAAAAGTTGAAAATTTTCATGAAAAGATTTCGGTTTCAAAAAGTTGAAAATTTTCATGAAAAGATTTCGGCTTCAAAAAAGTTTAAAATTTTCATGAACTATTTCGGCATCAAAAAAGTTGAAAATTTTCATGAAAAGATTTAGGTTTCAAAAAAGTTGAAAATTTTCATGAAGTATTTCGGCTTCAAAAAAGTCTAAAATTTTCATGAACTATTTCGGTTTCAAAAAAGTTGAAAATTTTCATGAAAAGATTTCTGCTTCAAAAAAGTTGAAAATTTTCATGAAAAGTTTTCGGCTTCAAAAAAGTCTAAGATTTTCATGAAAAGATTTCTGCTTCAAAAAAGTTGAAAATTTTCATGAAAAGATTTCTGCTTCAAAAAAGTTGAAAATTTTCATGAAAAGTTTTCGGCTTCAAAAAAGTTGAACATTTTCATGAAAAAATTTCAGCTTCAAAAAAGTTGAAAATTTTCATGAAGTATTTCGGCTTCAAAAAAATGTAACATTTTCATGAAAAGATTTCGGCTTAAAAAGTTGAAAATTTTCATGAAAAGATTTCGGCTTAAAAAGTTGATAATTTTCATGAAAAGATTTCGGCTTCAAAAAAGTTGACCATTTTCATGAAAAGATTTCGGTTTCAAAAAGTTGAAAATTTTCATGAAAAGATTTCGGCTTCAAAAAAGTTGAAAATTTTCATGAAGTATTTCGGCTTCAAAAAAATGGAACATTTTCATGAAAAGATCTCGGCTTCAAAAAAGTTGAACATTTTCATGAAAAGATTTCGGCTTCAAAAAAGTTGAAAATTTTCATGAAAAGATTTCGGTTTCAAAAAGTTGAAGATTTTCATGAAAAGATTTCTGCTTCAAAAAAGTTGAACATTTTCATGAAAAGATTTCGGCTTCAAAAAACTTGAAAATTTTCATGAAAAGATTTTGGTTTCAAAAAAGTTGACCATTTTCATGAAAAGATTTCTGCTTCAAAAAAGTTGAAAATTTTCATGAAGTATTTCGGCTTCAAAAAAATGGAACATTTTCATGAAAAGATTTCGGCTTCAAAAAACTTGAACATTTTCATGAAAAGATTTCGGCTTCAAAAAAGTTGAACATTTTCATGAAAAGATTTCTGCTTCAAAAAAGTTGAAAATTTACATGAAAAGATTTCGACTTCAAAAAAGTCTAAGATTTTCATGAAAAGATTTCTGCTTCAAAAAAGTTGAAAATTTTCATGAAAAGATTTCGGCTTCAAAAAGTTGAAAATTTTCATGAAAAGATTTCGGCTTCAAAAAAGTTGACCATTTTCATGAAAAGATTTCAGCTTCAAAAAAGTTGAAAATTTTCATGAAAAGATTTCGGTTTCAAAAAGTTGAAAATTTTCATGAAAAGATTTCGGCTTCAAAAAAGTTGAAAATTTTCATGAACTATTTCGGCATCAAAAAAGTTGAAAATTTTCATGAAAAGAATTTGGTTTCAAAAAAATTGAACATTTTCATGAAAAGATTTCTGCTTCAAAAAAGTTGAAAATTTTCATGAAGTATTTCGGCTTCAAAAAAATGGAACATTTTTATGAAAAGATTTCGGCTTCAAAAAACTTGAACATTTTCATGAAAAGATTTCGGCTTCAAAAAAGTTGAACATTTTCATGAAAAGATTTCGGTTTCAAAAAGTTGAAAATTTTTATGAAAAGATCTCGGCTTCAAAAAAGTTGAACATTTTCATGAAAAGATTTCGGCTTCAAAAAATTTGAACATTTTCATGAAAAGATTTCAGCTTCAAAAAAGTTGAAAATTTTCATGAACTATTTCGGCATCAAAAAAGTTGAAAATTTTCATGAAAAGATTTAGGTTTCAAAAAAGTTGAAAATTTTCATGAAGTATTTCGGCTTCAAAAAAATGGAACATTTTCATGAAAAGATTTCGGCTTCAAAAAAGTTGAAAATTTTCATGAAAAGATTTCGGGTTCAAAAAAGTTGAAAATTTTCATGAACTATTTCGGCATCAAAAAAGTTGAAAATTTTCATGAAAAGGTTTAGGGTTCAAAAAAGTTGAAAATTTTCATGAAAAGATTTCGGCTTCAAAAAAGTTGAAAATTTTCATGAAAAGATTTAGACTTCAAAAAAGTTGAATATTTTCATCAAGTATTTCGGCTTCAAAAAAGTCGAAGATTTTCATGAAAAGATTTCGGCTTCAAAAAGTTGAAAATTTTCATGAAAAGATTTCGGCTTCAAAAAAGTTGACCATTTTCATGAAAAGATTTCTGCTTCAAAAAAGTTGAAAATTTTCATGAAAAGATTTCGGCTTAAAAAGTTGAAAATCTTCATGAAAAGATTTCGGCTTCAAAAAAGTTGACCATTTTCATGAAAAGATTTTGGTTTCAAAAAGTTGAAAATTTTCATGAAGTATTTCGGCTTCAAAAAAATGGAACATTTTCATGAAAAGATTTCGGCTTCAAAAAAGTTGAAAATTTTCATGAAAAGATTTCGGGTTCAAAAAAGTTGAAAATTTTCATGAACTATTTCGGCATCAAAAAAGTTGAAAATTTTCATGAAAAGGTTTAGGGTTCAAAAAAGTTGAAAATTTTCATGAAAAGATTTCGGCTTCAAAAAAGTTGAAAATTTTCATGAAAAGATTTAGACTTCAAAAAAGTTGAATATTTTCATCAAGTATTTCGGCTTCAAAAAAGTCGAAGATTTTCATGAAAAGATTTCGGCTTCAAAAAGTTGAAAATTTTCATGAAAAGATTTCGGCTTCAAAAAAGTTGACCATTTTCATGAAAAGATTTCTGCTTCAAAAAAGTTGAAAATTTTCATGAAAAGATTTCGGCTTCAAAAAAGTTGAAAATTTTCATGAAGTATTTCGGCTTCAAAAAAGTCTAAAATTTTCATGAACTATTTCGGCTTCAAAAAAGTTGAAAATTTTCATGAAAAGATTTCTGCTTCAAAAAAGTTGAAAATTTTCATGAAAAGTTTTCGGCTTCAAAAAAGTTGAACATTTTCATGAAAAAATTTCGGCTTCAAAAAAGTTGAACATTTTCATGAAAAGATTTCGGCTTCAAAAAAGTTGAACATTTTCATGAAAAGATTTCGGTTTCAAAAAGTTGAACATTTTCATGAAAAGATCTCGGCTTCAAAAAAGTTGAACATTTTCATGAAAAGATTTCGGCTTCAAAAAAGTTGAAAATTTTCATGAAAAGATTTTGGTTTCAAAAAAGTTGAACATTTTCATGAAAAGATTTCTGCTTCAAAAAAGTTGAAAATTTTCATGAAGTATTTCGGCTTCAAAAAAATGGAACATTTTCATGAAAAGATTTCGGCTTCAAAAAAGTTGAACATTTTCATGAAAAGATTTCTGCTTCAAAAAAGTTGAAAATTTACATGAAAAGATTTCGACTTCAAAAAAGTCTAAGATTTTCATGAAAAGATTTCTGCTTCAAAAAAGTTGAAAATTTTCATGAAAAGATTTCGGCTTCAAAAAAGTTGAACATTTTCATGAAAAGATTTCTGCTTCAAAAAAGTTGAAAATTTACATGAAAAGATTTCGACTTCAAAAAAGTCTAAGATTTTCATGAAAAGATTTCTGCTTCAAAAAAGTTGAAAATTTTCATGAAAAGATTTCGGCTTAAAAAGTTGAAAATTTTCATGAAAAGATTTCGGCTTCAAAAAAGTTGACCATTTTCATGAAAAGATTTCGGTTTCAAAAAGTTGAAAATTTTCATGAAAAGATTTCGGCTTCAAAAAAGTTGAAAATTTTCATGAAGTATTTCGGCTTCAAAAAAATGGAACATTTTCATGAAAAGATCTCGGCTTCAAAAAACTTGAACATTTTCATGAAAAGATTTCGGCTTCAAAAAAGTTGAACATTTTCATGAAAAGATTTCGGTTTCAAAAAGTTGAAAATTTTTATGAAAAGATCTCGGCTTCAAAAAAGTTGAACATTTTCATGAAAAGATTTCGGCTTCAAAAAATTTGAACATTTTCATGAAAAGATTTCAGCTTCAAAAAAGTTGAAAATTTTCATGAACTATTTCGGCATCAAAAAAGTTGAAAATTTTCATGAAAAGA
Source organism: Labrus bergylta (assembly GCF_963930695.1). NCBI lineage: Eukaryota > Metazoa > Chordata > Actinopteri > Labriformes > Labridae > Labrus > Labrus bergylta. The sequence continues at coordinate 26,915,819 of NC_089210.1, read as the reverse complement.
TTTAGGTTTCAAAAAAGTTGAACATTTTCATGAAAAGATTTCTGCTTCAAAAAAGTTGAAAATTTACATGAAAAGATTTCGACTTCAAAAAAGTCTAAGATTTTCATGAAAAGATTTCTGCTTCAAAAAAGTTGAAAATTTTCATGAAAAGATTTCGGCTTCAAAAAAGTTGAAAATTTTCATGAAAAGATTTCGGCTTCAAAAAGTTGAAAATTTTCATGAAAAGATTTCGGCTTCAAAAAAGTTGACCATTTTCATGAAAAGATTTCGGCTTCAAAAAGTTGAAAATTTTCATGAAAAGATCTCGGCTTCAAAAAAGTTGAAAATTTTCATGAAAAGATTTCGGCTTCAAAAAAGTTGACCATTTTCATGAAAAGATTTCGGCTTCAAAAAAGTTGACCATTTTCATGAAAAGATTTCAGCTTCAAAAAAGTTGAAAATTTTCATGAAAAGATTTCGGTTTCAAAAAGTTGAAAATTTTCATGAAAAGATTTCGGCTTCAAAAAAGTTGAAAATTTTCATGAACTATTTCGGCATCAAAAAAGTTGAAAATTTTCATGAAAAGATTTAGGTTTCAAAAAAGTTGAAAATTTTCATGAAGTATTTCGGCTTCAAAAAAGTCTAAAATTTTCATGAACTATTTCGGCTTCAAAAAAGTTGAAAATTTTCATGAAAAGATTTCTGCTTCAAAAAAGTTGAACATTTTCATGAAAAAATTTCGGCTTCAAAAAGTTGAAAATTTTCATGAAAAGATTTCTGCTTCAAAAAAGTTGACCATTTTCATGAAAAGATTTCGGCTTCAAAAAGTTGAAAATTTTCATGAAAAGATCTCGGCTTCAAAAAAGTTGACCATTTTCATGAAAAGATTTCAGCTTCAAAAAAGTTGAAAATTTTCATGAAAAGATTTCGGTTTCAAAAAGTTGAAAATTTTCATGAAAAGATTTCGGCTTCAAAAAAGTTGAAAATTTTCATGAACTATTTCGGCATCAAAAAAGTTGAAAATTTTCATGAAAAGATTTAGGTTTCAAAAAAGTTGAAAATTTTCATGAAGTATTTCGGCTTCAAAAAAGTCTAAAATTTTCATGAACTATTTCGGCTTCAAAAAAGTTGAAAATTTTCATGAAAAGATTTCTGCTTCAAAAAAGTTGAAAATTTTCATGAAAAGTTTTCGGCTTCAAAAAAGTTGAACATTTTCATGAAAAAATTTCGGCTTCAAAAAGTTAAAAATTTTCATGAAAAGATTTCGGCTTCAAAAAAGTTGACCATTTTCATGAAAAGATTTCGGCTTCAAAAAGTTGAAAATTTTCATGAAAAGATCTCGGCTTCAAAAAAGTTGACCATTTTCATGAAAAGATTTCAGCTTCAAAAAAGTTGAAAATTTTCATGAAAAGATTTCGGTTTCAAAAAGTTGAAAATTTTCATGAAAAGATTTCGGCTTCAAAAAAGTTGAAAATTTTCATGAACTATTTCGGCATCAAAAAAGTTGAAAATTTTCATGAAAAGATTTAGGTTTCAAAAAAGTTGAAAATTTTCATGAAGTATTTCGGCTTCAAAAAAGTTTAAAATTTTCATGAACTATTTCGGCTTCAAAAAAGTTGAAAATTTTCATGAAAAGATTTCAGCTTTAAAAAGGTTGAAAACTTTCATGAACTATTTCGGCTTCAAAAAAGTCGAAGATTTTCATGAAAAGATTTCGGCTGCAAAAAAGTCTAAAATTTTCATGAAAAGATTTATGCTTCAAAAAAGATGAAAATTTTCATGAAAAGATTTATGCTTCAAAAAGTTGAAAATTTTCATGAAGTATTTCGGCTTCAAAAAAATGGAACATTTTCATGAAAAGATTTCGGCTTCAAAAAGTTGAAAATTTTCATGATAAGATTTCGGCTTCAAAAAGTTGAAAATGTTCATGAAAAGATTTCGGCTTCAAAAAGTTGACCATTTTCATGAAAAGATTTCTGCTTCAAAAAAGTTGAAAATTTTCATGAAGTATTTCGGCTTCAAAAAAATGGAACATTTTCATGAAAAGATTTCGGCTTCAAAAAAGTTGAACATTTTCATGAAAAGATTTCGGCTTCAAAAAAGTTGAAAATTTTCATGAAAAGATTTCGGTTTCAAAAAGTTGAAAATTTTCATGAAAAGATTTCTGCTTCAAAAAAGTTGAACATTTTCATGAAAAGATTTCGGCTTCAAAAAAGTTGAAAATTTTCATGAAAAGATTTTGGTTTCAAAAAAGTTGACCATTTTCATGAAAAGATTTCTGCTTCAAAAAAGTTGAAAATTTTCATGAAGTATTTCGGCTTCAAAAAAATGGAACATTTTCATGAAAAGATTTCGGCTTCAAAAAACTTGAACATTTTCATGAAAAGATTTCGGCTTCAAAAAAGTTGAACATTTTCATGAAAAGATTTCTGCTTCAAAAAAGTTGAAAATTTACATGAAAAGATTTCGACTTCAAAAAAGTCTAAGATTTTCATGAAAAGATTTCTGCTTCAAAAATGTTGAAAATTTTCATGAAAAGATTTCGGCTTCAAAAAGTTGAAAATTTTCATGAAAAGATTTCGGCTTCAAAAAAGTTGACCATTTTCATGAAAAGATTTCGGCTTCAAAAAGTTGAAAATTTTCATGAAAAGATCTCGGCTTCAAAAAAGTTGAACATTTTCATGAAAAGATTTTGGCTTCAAAAAAGTTGAAAATTTTCATGAAAAGATTTCGGCTTCAAAAAGTTGAAAATTTTCATGAAAAGTTTTCGGCTTCAAAAAAGTTGAACATTTTCATGAAAAGATTTCTGCTTCAAAAAAGTTGAAAATTTTCATGAAAAGATTTCTGCTTCAAAAAAGTTGAAAATTTTCATGAAAAGATTTTGGTTTCAAAAAGTTGAAAATTTTCATGAAAAGATTTCGGCTTCAAAAAAGTTGACCATTTTCATGAAAAGATTTCGGCTTCAAAAAAGTTGAACATTTTCATGAAAAGATTTCGGCTTCAAAAAAGTTGAAAATTTTCATGAAAAGATTTTGGTTTCAAAAAGTTGAAAATTTTCATGAAAAGATTTCGGCTTCAAAAAGTTGAAAATTTTCATGAAAAGATTTCGGCTTCAAAAAAGTTGACCATTTTCATGAAAAGATTTCTGCTTCAAAAAAGTTGAATATTTTCATGAAAAGATTTCGGCTTCAAAAAGTTGAAAATTTTCATGAAAAGATGTCGGCTTCAAAAAAGTTGACCATTTTCATGAAAAGATTTCTGCTTCAAAAAAGTTGAAAATTTTCATGAAAAGATTTCGGCATCAAAAAAGTTGAACATTTTCATGAAAAGATTTTGGTTTCAAAAAGTTGAAAATTTTCATGAAGTATTTCGGCTTCAAAAAAATGGAACATTTTCATGAAAAGATTTCGGCTTCAAAAAAGTTGAAAATTTTCATGAAAAGATTTCGGGTTCAAAAAAGTTGAAAATTTTCATGAACTATTTCGGCATCAAAAAAGTTGAAAATTTTCATGAAGTATTTCGGCTTCAAAAAAGTCTAAAATTTTCATGAACTATTTCGGCATCAAAAAAGTTGAAAATTTTCATGAAGTATTTCGGCTTCAAAAAAGTCTAAAATTTTCATGAACTATTTCGGCATCAAAAAAGTTGAAAATTTTCATGAAGTATTTCGGCTTCAAAAAAGTTGAAAATTTTCATGAACTATTTCGGCATCAAAAAAGTTGAAAATTTTCATGAAGTATTTCGGCTTCAAAAAAGTCTAAAATTTTCATGAACTATTTCGGCTTCAAAAAAGTTGAAAATTTTCATGAAAAGATTTCTGCTTCAAAAAAGTTGAAAATTTTCATGAAAAGATTTCGGCTTCAAAAAAGTTGAAAATTTTCATGAAAAGATTTCTGCTTCAAAAAAGTTGAATATTTTCATCAAGTATTTCGGCTTCAAAAAAGTCGAAGATTTTCATGAAAAGATTTCGGCTTCAAAAAAGTTGAACATTTTCATGAAAAGATTTCGGCTTCAAAAAAGTTGAAAATTTTCATGAAAAGATTTCGGTTTCAAAAAGTTGAAAATTTTCATGAAAAGATCTCGGCTTCAAAAAAGTTGAACATTTTCATGAAAAGATTTCGGCTTCAAAAAAGTCGAAAATTTTCATGACAAGATTTCAGCTTCAAAAAAATGGAACATTTTCATGAAAAGATTTCGGCTTCAAAAAAATGGAACATTTTCATGAAAAGATTTCGGCTTCAAAAAAGTTGAAAATTTTCATGAAAAGATTTCGGGTTCAAAAAGTTGAAAATTTTCATGAAAATATTTCGGCATCAAAAAAATTGAAAATTTTCATGAAAAGATTTAGGTTTCAAAAAAGTTGAAAATTTTCATGAAGTATTTCGGCTTCATATATGTCTAAAATTTTCATGAACTATTTCGGCTTCAAAAAAGTTGAAAATTTTCATGAAAAGATTTCTGCTTCAAAAAAGTTGAAAATTTTCATGAAAAGATTTCTGCTTCAAAAAAGTTGAATATTTTCATCAAGTATTTCGGCTTCAAAAAAGTCGAAGATTTTCATGAAAAGATTTCGGCTTCAAAAAAGTTGAACATTTTCATGAAAAGATTTCGGCTTCAAAAAAGTTGAAAATTTTCATGAAAAGATTTCGGTTTCAAAAAGTTGAAAATTTTCATGAAAAGATCTCGGCTTCAAAAAAGTTGAACATTTTCATGAAAAGATTTCGGCTTCAAAAAAGTCGAAAATTTTCATGACAAGATTTCAGCTTCAAAAAAATGGAACATTTTCATGAAAAGATTTCGGCTTCAAAAAAATGGAACATTTTCATGAAAAGATTTCGGCTTCAAAAAAGTTGAAAATTTTCATGAAAAGATTTCGGGTTCAAAAAGTTGAAAATTTTCATGAAAATATTTCGGCATCAAAAAAATTGAAAATTTTCATGAAAAGATTTAGGTTTCAAAAAAGTTGAAAATTTTCATGAAGTATTTCGGCTTCATATATGTCTAAAATTTTCATGAACTATTTCGGCTTCAAAAAAGTTGAAAATTTTCATGAAAAGATTTCTGCTTCAAAAAAGTTGAATATTTTCATCAAGTATTTCGGCTTCAAAAAAGTCGAAGATTTTCATGAAAAGATTTCTGCTTCAAAAAAGTTGAACATTTTCATGAAAAGATTTCGGCTTCAAAAAAGTTGAAAATTTTCATGAAAAGATTTCGGTTTCAAAAAGTTGAAAATTTTCATGAAAAGATCTCGGCTTCAAAAAAGTTGAACATTTTCATGAAAAGATTTCGGCTTCAAAAAAGTCGAAAATTTTCATGACAAGATTTCAGCTTCAAAAAAATGGAACATTTTCATGAAAAGATTTCGGCTTCAAAAAATGGAACATTTTCATGAAAAGATTTCGGCTTCAAAAAAGTTGAAAATTTTCATGAAAAGATTTCGGGTTCAAAAAGTTGAAAATTTTCATGAAATATTTCGGCATCAAAAAAATTGAAAATTTTCATGAAAAGATTTCGGTTTCAAAAAAGTTGAAAATTTTCATGAAGTATTTCGGCTTCATATAAGTCTAAAATTTTCATGAACTATTTCGGCTTCAAAAAAGTTGAAAAATTACATGAAAAGATTTTGGTTTCAAAAAGTTGACCATTTTCATGAAAAGATTTCTGCTTCAAAAAAGTTGAACATTTTCATGAAAAGATTTCTGCTTCAAAAAAGTTGAAAATTTTCATGAAAAGATTTCGGCTTCAAAAAAGTTGACCATTTTCATGAAAAGATTTCTGCTTCAAAAAAGTTGAAAATTTTCATGAAAAGATTTCAGCTTCAAAAAAGTTGACCATTTTCATGAAAAGATTTCTGCTTCAAAAAAGTTGAAAATTTTCATGAAAAGATTTCGGTGTCAAAAAGTGGAAAATTTTCATGAACTATTTCGGCATCAAAAAAGTTGAAAATTTTCATGAACTATTTCGGCATCAAAAAAGTTGAAAATTTTCATGAAGTATTTCGGCTTCAAAAAAGTCTAAAATTTTCATGAACTATTTCGGCTTCAAAAAAGTTGAAAATTTTCATGAAAAGATTTCTGCTTCAAAAAAGTTGAATATTTTCATCAAGTATTTCGGCTTCAAAAAAGTGGAAAATTTTCATGAACTATTTCGGCATCAAAAAAGTTGAAAATTTTCATGAACTATTTCGGCATCAAAAAAGTTGAAAATTTTCATGAAAAGATCTCGGCTTCAAAAAAGTTGAAAATTTTCATGAAAAGATTTTGGTTTCAAAAAGTTGAAAATTTTCATGAAGTATTTCGGCTTCAAAAAAATGGAACATTTTCATGAAAAGATTTCGGCTTCAAAAAAGTTGAAAATTTTCATGAAAAGATTTCGGCTTCAAAAAAGTTGAACATTTTCATGAAAAGATTTCTGCTTCAAAAAAGTTGAAAATTTACATGAAAAGATTTCGACTTCAAAAAAGTCTAAGATTTTCATGAAAAGATTTCTGCTTCAAAAATGTTGAAAATTTTCATGAAAAGATTTCGGCTTCAAAAAGTTGAAAATTTTCATGAAAAGATTTCGGCTTCAAAAAAGTTGACCATTTTCATGAAAAGATTTCGGCTTCAAAAAGTTGAAAATTTTCATGAAAAGATCTCGGCTTCAAAAAACTTGAACATTTTCATGAAAAGATTTTGGCTTCAAAAAAGTTGAAAATTTTCATGAAAAGATTTCGGCTTCAAAAAGTTGAAAATTTTCATGAAAAGTTTTCGGCTTCAAAAAAGTTGAACATTTTCATGAAAAGATTTCTGCTTCAAAAAAGTTGAAAATTTTCATGAAAAGATTTCTGCTTCAAAAAAGTTGAAAATTTTCATGAAAAGATTTCGGCTTCAAAAAGTTGAAAATTTTCATGAAAAGATTTCGGCTTCAAAAAAGTTGACCATTTTCATGAAAAGATTTCTGCTTCAAAAAAGTTGAATATTTTCATGAAAAGATTTCGGCTTCAAAAAGTTGAAAATTTTCATGAAAAGATGTCGGCTTCAAAAAAGTTGACCATTTTCATGAAAAGATTTCTGCTTCAAAAAAGTTGAAAATTTTCATGAAAAGATTTCGGCATCAAAAAAGTTGAACATTTTCATGAAAAGATTTTGGTTTCAAAAAGTTGAAAATTTTCATGAAGTATTTCGGCTTCAAAAAAATGGAACATTTTCATGAAAAGATTTCGGCTTCAAAAAAGTTGAAAATTTTCATGAAAAGATTTCGGGTTCAAAAAAGTTGAAAATTTTCATGAACTATTTCGGCATCAAAAAAGTTGAAAATTTTCATGAACTATTTCGGCATCAAAAAAGTTGAAAATTTTCATGAAGTATTTCGGCTTCAAAAAAGTCTAAAATTTTCATGAACTATTTCGGCTTCAAAAAAGTTGAAAATTTTCATGAAAAGATTTCTGCTTCAAAAAAGTTGAACATTTTCATGAAAAGATTTCGGCTTCAAAAAAGTTGAAAATTTTCATGAAAAGATTTCTGCTTCAAAAAAGTTGAATATTTTCATCAAGTATTTCGGCTTCAAAAAAGTCGAAGATTTTCATGAAAAGATTTCTGCTTCAAAAAAGTTGAACATTTTCATGAAAAGATTTCGGCTTCAAAAAAGTTGAAAATTTTCATGAAAAGATTTCGGTTTCAAAAAGTTGAAAATTTTCATGAAAAGATCTCGGCTTCAAAAAAGTTGAACATTTTCATGAAAAGATTTCGGCTTCAAAAAAGTCGAAAATTTTCATGACAAGATTTCAGCTTCAAAAAAATGGAACATTTTCATGAAAAGATTTCGGCTTCAAAAAAATGGAACATTTTCATGAAAAGATTTCTGCTTCAAAAAAGTTGAAAATTTTCATGAAAAGATTTCGGGTTCAAAAAAGTTGAATATTTTCATCAAGTATTTCGGCTTCAAAAAAGTCGAAGATTTTCATGAAAAGATTTCTGCTTCAAAAAAGTTGAACATTTTCATGAAAAGATTTCGGCTTCAAAAAAGTTGAAAATTTTCATGAAAAGATTTCGGTTTCAAAAAGTTGAAAATTTTCATGAAAAGATCTCGGCTTCAAAAAAGTTGAACATTTTCATGAAAAGATTTCGGCTTCAAAAAAGTTGAAAATTTTCATGACAAGATTTCAGCTTCAAAAAAATGGAACATTTTCATGAAAAGATTTCGGCTTCAAAAAAATGGAACATTTTCATGAAAAGATTTCGGCTTCAAAAAAGTTGAAAATTTTCATGAAAAGATTTCGGGTTCAAAAAGTTGAAAATTTTCATGAAATATTTCGGCATCAAAAAAATTGAAAATTTTCATGAAAAGATTTAGGTTTCAAAAAAGTTGAAAATTTTCATGAAGTATTTCGGCTTCATATAAGTCTAAAATTTTCATGAACTATTTCGGCTTCAAAAAAGTTGAAAATTTTCATGAAAAGATTTCTGCTTCAAAAAAGTTGAACATTTTCATGAAAAGATTTCGGCTTCAAAAAAGTTGAAAAATTACATGAAAAGATTTTGGTTTCAAAAAGTTGACCATTTTCATGAAAAGATTTCTGCTTCAAAAAAGTTGAACATTTTCATGAAAAGATTTCTGCTTCAAAAAAGTTGAAAATTTTCATGAAAAGATTTCGGCTTCAAAAAAGTTGACCATTTTCATGAAAAGATTTCTGCTTCAAAAAAGTTGAAAATTTTCATGAAAAGATTTCGGTGTCAAAAAGTTGAAAATTTTCATGAACTATTTCGGCATCAAAAAAGTTGAAAATTTTCATGAAGTATTTCGGCTTCAAAAAAGTCTAAAATTTTCATGAACTATTTCGGCTTCCAAAAAGTTGAAAATTTTCATGAAAAGATTTCTTTTTCAAAAAAGTTGAAAATTTTCATGAAAAGATTTCGGCTTCAAAAAAGTTGAAAATTTTCATGAAAAGATTTCTGCTTCAAAAAAGTTGAATATTTTCATCAAGTATTTCGGCTTCAAAAAAGTGGAAAATTTTCATGAACTATTTCGGCATCAAAAAAGTTGAAAATTTTCATGAACTATTTCGGCATCAAAAAAGTTGAAAATTTTCATGAAAAGATCTCGGCTTCAAAAAAGTTGAAAATTTTCATGAAAAGATTTTGGTTTCAAAAAGTTGAAAATTTTCATGAAGTATTTCGGCTTAAAAAAAATGGAACATTTTCATGAAAAGATTTCGGCTTCAAAAAAGTTGAAAATTTTCATGAAAAGATTTCGGGTTCAAAAAGTTGAAAATTTTCATGAAATATTTCGGCATCAAAAAAGTTGAAAATTTTCATGAAAAGATTTAGGTTTCAAAAAAGTTGAAAATTTTCATGAAGTATTTCGGCTTCATATAAGTCTAAAATTTTCATGAACTATTTCGGCTTCAAAAAAGTTGAAAATTTTCATGAAAAGATTTCTTTTTCAAAAAAGTTGAAAATTTTCATGAAAAGATTTCGGCTTCAAAAAAGTTGAAAATTTTCATGAAAAGATTTCTGCTTCAAAAAACTTGAATATTTTCATCAAGTATTTCGGCTTCAAAAAAGTGGAAAATTTTCATGAACTATTTCGGCATCAAAAAAGTTGAAAATTTTCATGAAGTATTTCGGCTTCAAAAAAGTCGAAGATTTTCATGAACTATTTCGGCTTCAAAAAAGTTGAAAATTTTCATGAAAAGATTTCTGCTTCAAAAAAGTTGAAAATTTTCATGAAAAGATTTCGGCTTCAAAAAAGTTGAAAATTTTCATGAAAAGATTTCTGCTTCAAAAAAGTTGAATATTTTCATCAAGTATTTCGGCTTCAAAAAAGTCGAAGATTTTCATGAAAAGATTTCTGCTTCAAAAAAGTTGAACATTTTCATGAAAAGATTTCGGCTTCAAAAAAGTTGAAAATTTTCATGAAAAGATTTCGGTTTCAAAAAGTTGAAAATTTTCATGAAAAGATCTCGGCTTCAAAAAAGTTGAACATTTTCATGAAAAGATTTCGGCTTCAAAAAAGTCGAAAATTTTCATGACAAGATTTCAGCTTCAAAAAAGTTGAACATTTTCATGAAAAGATTTCGGCTTCAAAAAAGTTGAAAATTTTCATGAAAAGATCTCGGCTTCAAAAAAGTTGAAAATTTTCATGAAAAGATTTCGGCTTCAAAAAAGTTGAAAATTTTCATGAAAAGATTTCGGTTTCAAAAAGTCTAAAATTTTCATGAAAAGATCTCGGCTTCAAAAAAGTTGAACATTTTCATGAAAAGATTTCGGCTTCAAAAAAGTTGAAAATTTTCATGAAAAGATTTCTGCTTCAAAAAAGTTGAATATTTTCATCAAGTATTTCGGCTTCAAAAAAGTGGAAAATTTTCATGAACTATTTCGGCATCAAAAAAGTTGAAAATTTTCATGAACTATTTCGGCATCAAAAAAGTTGAAAATTTTCATGAAAAGATCTCGGCTTCAAAAAAGTTGAAAATTTTCATGAAAAGATTTTGGTTTCAAAAAGTTGAAAATTTTCATGAAGTATTTCGGCTTCAAAAAAATGGAACATTTTCATGAAAAGATTTCGGCTTCAAAAAAGTTGAAAATTTTCATGAAAAGATTTCGGGTTCAAAAAGTTGAAAATTTTCATGAAATATTTCGGCATCAAAAAAGTTGAAAATTTTCATGAAAAGATTTAGGTTTCAAAAAAGTTGAAAATTTTCATGAAGTATTTCGGCATCAAAAAAGTTGAAAATTTTCATGAACTATTTCGGCATCAAAAAAGTCTAAAATTTTCATGAACTATTTCGGCTTCAAAAAAGTTGAAAATTTTCATGAAAAGATTTCTGCTTCAAAAAAGTGTAAAATTTTCATGAAAAGATTTCGGCTTCAAAAAAGTTGAAAATTTTCATGAAAAGATTTCTGCTTCAAAAAAGTTGAACATTTTCATGAAAAGATTTCTGCTTCAAAAAAGTTGAAAAATTACATGAAAAGATTTTGGTTTCAAAAAGTTGACCATTTTCATGAAAAGATTTCTGCTTCAAAAAAGTTGAACATTTTCATGAAAAGATTTCTGCTTCAAAAAAGTTGAATATTTTCATCAAGTATTTCGGCTTCAAAAAAGTCGAAGATTTTCATGAAAAGATTTCTGCTTCAAAAAAGTTGAACATTTTCATGAAAAGATTTCGGCTTCAAAAAAGTTGAAAATTTTCATGAAAAGATTTCGGTTTCAAAAAGTTGAAAATTTTCATGAAAAGATCTCGGCTTCAAAAAAGTTGAACATTTTCATGAACTATTTCGGCATCAAAAAAGTTGAAAATTTTCATGAACTATTTCGGCATCAAAAAAGTTGAAAATTTTCATGAAGTATTTCGGCTTCAAAAAAGTCTAAAATTTTCATGAACTATTTCGGCTTCAAAAAAGTTGAAAATTTTCATGAAAAGATTTCTGCTTCAAAAAAGTGTAAAATTTTCATGAAAAGATTTCGGCTTCAAAAAAGTTGAACATTTTCATGAAAAGATTTCGGCTTCAAAAAAGTTGAAAATTTTCATGAAAAGATTTCGGTGTCAAAAAGTTGAAAATTTTCATGAAAAGATTTTGGTTTCAAAAAGTTGAAAATTTTCATGAAGTATTTCGGCTTCAAAAAAATGGAACATTTTCATGAAAAGATTTCGGCTTCAAAAAATTTGAAAATTTTCATGAAAAGATTTCGGGTTCAAAAAGTTGAAAATTTTCATGAAATATTTCGGCATCAAAAAAGTTGAAAATTTTCATGAAAAGATTTAGGTTTCAAAAAAGTTGAAAATTTTCATGAAATATTTCGGCTTCATATAAGTCTAAAATTTTCATGAACTATTTCGGCTTCAAAAAAGTTGAAAATTTTCATGAAAAGATTTCTGCTTCAAAAAAGTTGAACATTTTCATGAAAAGATTTCTGCTTCAAAAAAGTTGAAAAATTACATGAAAAGATTTTGGTTTCAAAAAGTTGACCATTTTCATGAAAAGATTTCTGCTTCAAAAAAGTTGAACATTTTCATGAAAAGATTTCTGCTTCAAAAAAGTTGAAAATTTTCATGAAAAGATTTCGGCTTCAAAAAAGTTGACCATTTTCATGAAAAGATTTCTCCTTCAAAAAAGTTTAAAATTTTCATGACAAGATTTCGGTGTCAAAAAGTTGAAAATTTTCATGAAAAGATCTCGGCTTCAAAAAAGTTGAAAATTTTCATGAAAAGATTTTGGTTTCAAAAAGTTGAAAATTTTCATGAAGTATTTCGGCTTCAAAAAAATGGAAAATTTTCATGAACTATTTCGGCATCAAAAAAGTTGAAAATTTTCATGAACTATTTCGGCATCAAAAAAGTTGAAAATTTTCATGAAGTATTTCGGCTTCAAAAAAGTCTAAAATTTTCATGAACTATTTCGGCTTCAAAAAAGTTGAAAATTTTCATGAAAAGATTTCTGCTTCAAAAAAGTTGAAAATTTTCATGAAAAGATTTCTGCTTCAAAAAAGTTGAAAATTTTCATGAAAAGATTTCGACTTCAAAAAAGTTGAAAATTTTCATGAAAAGATTTCTGCTTCAAAAAAGTTGAATATTTTCATCAAGTATTTCGGCTTCAACAAAGTGGAAAATTTTCATGAACTATTTCGGCATCAAAAAAGTTGAAAATTTTCATGAACTATTTCGGCATCAAAAAAGTTGAAAATTTTCATGAAGTATTTCGGCTTCAAAAAAGTCTAAAATTTTCATGAACTATTTCGGCTTCAAAAAAGTTGAAAATTTTCATGAAAAGATTTCGGCTTCAAAAAAGTTGAAAATTTTCATGAAAAGATTTCTGCTTCAAAAAAGTTGAATATTTTCATCAAGTATTTCGGCTTCAAAAAAGTTGAAAATTTTCATGAACTATTTCGGCATCAAAAAAGTTGAAAATTTTCATGAACTATTTCGGCATTAAAAAAGTTGAAAATTTTCATGAAAAGATCTCGGCTTCAAAAAAGTTGAAAATTTTCATGAAAAGATTTTGTTTTCAAAAAGTTGAAAATTTTCATGAAGTATTTCGGCTTCAAAAAAATGGAACATTTTCATGAAAAGATTTCGGCTTCAAAAAAGTTGAAAATTTTCATGAAAAGATTTAGGTTTCAAAAAAGTTGAAAATTTTCATGAAAAGATTTCGGTTTCAAAAAGTTGAAAATTTTCATGAAAAGATCTCGGCTTCAAAAAAGTTGAACATTTTCATGAAAAGATTTCGGCTTCAAAAAAGTTGACCATTTTCATGAAAAGATTTCTGCTTCAAAAAAGTTGAAAATTTTCATGAAAAGATTTCGGTGTCAAAAAGTTGAAAATTTTCATGAAAAGATTTTGGTTTCAAAAAGTTGAAAATTTTCATGAAGTATTTCGGCTTCAAAAAAATGGAACATTTTCATGAAAAGATTTCGGCTTCAAAAAATTTGAAAATTTTCATGAAAAGATTTCGGGTTCAAAAAGTTGAAAATTTTCATGAAATATTTCGGCATCAAAAAAGTTGAAAATTTTCATGAAAAGATTTAGGTTTCAAAAAAGTTGAAAATTTTCATGAAATATTTCGGCTTCATATAAGTCTAAAATTTTCATGAACTATTTCGGCTTCAAAAAAGTTGAAAATTTTCATGAAAAGATTTCTGCTTCAAAAAAGTTGAACATTTTCATGAAAAGATTTCTGCTTCAAAAAAGTTGAAAAATTACATGAAAAGATTTTGGTTTCAAAAAGTTGACCATTTTCATGAAAAGATTTAGGTTTCAAAAAAGTTGAACATTTTCATGAAAAGATTTCTGCTTCAAAAAAGTTGAAAATTTTCATGAAAAGATTTCGGCTTCAAAAAAGTTGAAAATTTTCATGAAAAGATTTCTGCTTCAAAAAAGTTGACCATTTTCATGAAAAGATTTCTGCTTCAAAAAAGTTGAAAAATTACATGAAAAGATTTTGGTTTCAAAAAGTTGACCATTTTCATGAAAAGATTTCTGCTTCAAAAAAGTTGAACATTTTCATGAAAAGATTTCTGCTTCAAAAAAGTTGAAAATTTTCATGAAAAGATTTCGGCTTCAAAAAAGTTGAAAATTTTCATGAAAAGATTTCTCCTTCAAAAAAGTTTAAAATTTTCATGACAAGATTTCGGTGTCAAAAAGTTGAAAATTTTCATGAAAAGATCTCGGCTTCAAAAAAGTTGAAAATTTTCATGAAAAGATTTTGGTTTCAAAAAGTTGAAAATTTTCATGAAGTATTTCGGCTTCAAAAAAATGGAAAATTTTCATGAACTATTTCGGCATCAAAAAAGTTGAAAATTTTCATGAACTATTTCGGCATCAAAAAAGTTGAAAATTTTCATGAAGTATTTCGGCTTCAAAAAAGTCTAAAATTTTCATGAACTATTTCGGCTTCAAAAAAGTTGAAAATTTTCATGAAAAGATTTCTGCTTCAAAAAAGTTGAAAATTTTCATGAAAAGATTTCTGCTTCAAAAAAGTTGAAAATTTTCATGAAAAGATTTCGACTTCAAAAAAGTTGAAAATTTTCATGAAAAGATTTCTGCTTCAAAAAAGTTGAATATTTTCATCAAGTATTTCGGCTTCAACAAAGTGGAAAATTTTCATGAACTATTTCGGCATCAAAAAAGTTGAAAATTTTCATGAACTATTTCGGCATCAAAAAAGTTGAAAATTTTCATGAAGTATTTCGGCTTCAAAAAAGTCTAAAATTTTCATGAACTATTTCGGCTTCAAAAAAGTTGAAAATTTTCATGAAAAGATTTCGGCTTCAAAAAAGTTGAAAATTTTCATGAAAAGATTTCTGCTTCAAAAAAGTTGAATATTTTCATCAAGTATTTCGGCTTCAAAAAAGTTGAAAATTTTCATGAACTATTTCGGCATCAAAAAAGTTGAAAATTTTCATGAACTATTTCGGCATTAAAAAAGTTGAAAATTTTCATGAAAAGATCTCGGCTTCAAAAAAGTTGAAAATTTTCATGAAAAGATTTTGTTTTCAAAAAGTTGAAAATTTTCATGAAGTATTTCGGCTTCAAAAAAATGGAACATTTTCATGAAAAGATTTCGGCTTCAAAAAAGTTGAAAATTTTCATGAAAAGATTTAGGTTTCAAAAAAGTTGAAAATTTTCATGAAAAGATTTCGGTTTCAAAAAGTTGAAAATTTTCATGAAAAGATCTCGGCTTCAAAAAAGTTGAACATTTTCATGAAAAGATTTCTGCTTCAAAAAAGTTGAAAATTTTCATGAAAAGATTTCGGTGTCAAAAAGTTGAAAATTTTCATGAAAAGATTTTGGTTTCAAAAAGTTGAAAATTTTCATGAAGTATTTCGGCTTCAAAAAAATGGAACATTTTCATGAAAAGATTTCGGCTTCAAAAAATTTGAAAATTTTCATGAAAAGATTTCGGGTTCAAAAAGTTGAAAATTTTCATGAAATATTTCGGCATCAAAAAAGTTGAAAATTTTCATGAAAAGATTTAGGTTTCAAAAAAGTTGAAAATTTTCATGAAATATTTCGGCTTCATATAAGTCTAAAATTTTCATGAACTATTTCGGCTTCAAAAAAGTTGAAAATTTTCATGAAAAGATTTCTGCTTCAAAAAAGTTGAACATTTTCATGAAAAGATTTCTGCTTCAAAAAAGTTGAAAAATTACATGAAAAGATTTTGGTTTCAAAAAGTTGACCATTTTCATGAAAAGATTTCTGCTTCAAAAAAGTTGAACATTTTCATGAAAAGATTTCTGCTTCAAAAAAGTTGAAAATTTTCATGAAAAGATTTCGGCTTCAAAAAAGTTGACCATTTTCATGAAAAGATTTCTCCTTCAAAAAAGTTGAAAATTTTCATGAAAAGATTTTGGTTTCAAAAAGTTGAAAATTTTCATGAAGTATTTCGGCTTCAAAAAAATGGAAAATTTTCATGAACTATTTCGGCATCAAAAAAGTTGAAAATTTTCATGAACTATTTCGGCATCAAAAAAGTTGAAAATTTTCATGAAGTATTTCGGCTTCAAAAAAGTCTAAAATTTTCATGAACTATTTCGGCTTCAAAAAAGTTGAAAATTTTCATGAAAAGATTTCTGCTTCAAAAAAGTTGAAAATTTTCATGAAAAGATTTCTGCTTCAAAAAAGTTGAAAATTTTCATGAAAAGATTTCGACTTCAAAAAAGTTGAAAATTTTCATGAAAAGATTTCTGCTTCAAAAAAGTTGAATATTTTCATCAAGTATTTCGGCTTCAACAAAGTGGAAAATTTTCATGAACTATTTCGGCATCAAAAAAGTTGAAAATTTTCATGAACTATTTCGGCATCAAAAAAGTTGAAAATTTTCATGACAGGATTTTGGCTTTAAAAAAGTCTAAAATTTTCATGAACTATTTCGGCTTCAAAAAAGTTGAAAATTTTCATGAAAAGATTTCGGCTTCAAAAAAGTTGAAAATTTTCATGAAAAGATTTCTGCTTCAAAAAAGTTGAATATTTTCATCAAGTATTTCGGCTTCAAAAAAGTTGAAAATTTTCATGAACTATTTCGGCATCAAAAAAGTTGAAAATTTTCATGAACTATTTCGGCATTAAAAAAGTTGAAAATTTTCATGAAAAGATCTCGGCTTCAAAAAAGTTGAAAATTTTCATGAAAAGATTTTGTTTTCAAAAAGTTGAAAATTTTCATGAAGTATTTCGGCTTCAAAAAAATGGAACATTTTCATGAAAAGATTTCGGCTTCAAAAAAGTTGAAAATTTTCATGAAAAGATTTAGGTTTCAAAAAAGTTGAAAATTTTCATGAAGTATTTCGGCTTCATATAAGTCTAAAATTTTCATGAACTATTTCGGCTTCAAAAAAGTTGAAAATTTTCATGAAAAGATTTCTGCTTCAAAAAAGTTGAACATTTTCATGAAAAGATTTCTGCTTCAAAAAAGTTGAAAAATTACATGAAAAGATTTTGGTTTCAAAAAGTTGACCATTTTCATGAAAAGATTTCGGCTTCAAAAAAGTTGACCATTTTCATGAACTATTTCGGCATCAAAAAAGTTGAAAATTTTCATGAAGTATTTCGGCTTCAAAAAAGTCTAAAATTTTCATGAACTATTTCGGCTTCAAAAAAGTTGAAAATTTTCATGAAAAGATTTCTGCTTCAAAAAAGTTGAAAATTTTCATGAAAAGATTTCTGCTTCAAAAAAGTTGAAAATTTTCATGAAAAGATTTCGACTTCAAAAAAGTTGAAAATTTTCATGAAAAGATTTCTGCTTCAAAAAAGTTGAATATTTTCATCAAGTATTTCGGCTTCAACAAAGTGGAAAATTTTCATGAACTATTTCGGCATCAAAAAAGTTGAAAATTTTCATGAACTATTTCGGCATCAAAAAAGTTGAAAATTTTCATGAAGTATTTCGGCTTCAAAAAAGTCTAAAATTTTCATGAACTATTTCGGCTTCAAAAAAGTTGAAAATTTTCATGAAAAGATTTCGGCTTCAAAAAAGTTGAAAATTTTCATGAAAAGATTTCTGCTTCAAAAAAGTTGAATATTTTCATCAAGTATTTCGGCTTCAAAAAAGTTGAAAATTTTCATGAACTATTTCGGCATCAAAAAAGTTGAAAATTTTCATGAACTATTTCGGCATTAAAAAAGTTGAAAATTTTCATGAAAAGATCTCGGCTTCAAAAAAGTTGAAAATTTTCATGAAAAGATTTTGTTTTCAAAAAGTTGAAAATTTTCATGAAGTATTTCGGCTTCAAAAAAATGGAACATTTTCATGAAAAGATTTCGGCTTCAAAAAAGTTGAAAATTTTCATGAAAAGATTTAGGTTTCAAAAAAGTTGAAAATTTTCATGAAAAGATTTCGGTTTCAAAAAGTTGAAAATTTTCATGAAAAGATCTCGGCTTCAAAAAAGTTGAACATTTTCATGAAAAGATTTCGGCTTCAAAAAAGTTGACCATTTTCATGAAAAGATTTCTGCTTCAAAAAAGTTGAAAATTTTCATGAAAAGATTTCGGTGTCAAAAAGTTGAAAATTTTCATGAAAAGATTTTGGTTTCAAAAAGTTGAAAATTTTCATGAAGTATTTCGGCTTCAAAAAAATGGAACATTTTCATGAAAAGATTTCGGCTTCAAAAAATTTGAAAATTTTCATGAAAAGATTTCGGGTTCAAAAAGTTGAAAATTTTCATGAAATATTTCGGCATCAAAAAAGTTGAAAATTTTCATGAAAAGATTTAGGTTTCAAAAAAGTTGAAAATTTTCATGAAATATTTCGGCTTCATATAAGTCTAAAATTTTCATGAACTATTTCGGCTTCAAAAAAGTTGAAAATTTTCATGAAAAGATTTCTGCTTCAAAAAAGTTGAACATTTTCATGAAAAGATTTCTGCTTCAAAAAAGTTGAAAAATTACATGAAAAGATTTTGGTTTCAAAAAGTTGACCATTTTCATGAAAAGATTTAGGTTTCAAAAAAGTTGAACATTTTCATGAAAAGATTTCTGCTTCAAAAAAGTTGAAAATTTTCATGAAAAGATTTCGGCTTCAAAAAAGTTGAAAATTTTCATGAAAAGATTTCTGCTTCAAAAAAGTTGAACATTTTCATGAAAAGATTTCTGCTTCAAAAAAGTTGAAAAATTACATGAAAAGATTTTGGTTTCAAAAAGTTGACCATTTTCATGAAAAGATTTCTGCTTCAAAAAAGTTGAACATTTTCATGAAAAGATTTCTGCTTCAAAAAAGTTGAAAATTTTCATGAAAAGATTTCGGCTTCAAAAAAGTTGACCATTTTCATGAAAAGATTTCTCCTTCAAAAAAGTTTAAAATTTTCATGACAAGATTTCGGTGTCAAAAAGTTGAAAATTTTCATGAAAAGATCTCGGCTTCAAAAAAGTTGAAAATTTTCATGAACTATTTCGGCATCAAAAAAGTTGAAAATTTTCATGAACTATTTCGGCATCAAAAAAGTTGAAAATTTTCATGAAGTATTTCGGCTTCAAAAAAGTCTAAAATTTTCATGAACTATTTCGGCTTCAAAAAAGTTGAAAATTTTCATGAAAAGATTTCTGCTTCAAAAAAGTTGAAAATTTTCATGAAAA
Source organism: Labrus bergylta (assembly GCF_963930695.1). Lineage (NCBI taxonomy): Eukaryota > Metazoa > Chordata > Actinopteri > Labriformes > Labridae > Labrus > Labrus bergylta. The sequence continues at coordinate 26,896,792 of NC_089210.1, read as the reverse complement.
GATTTCTGCTTCAAAAAAGTTGAAAATTTTCATGAAAAGATTTCGACTTCAAAAAAGTTGAAAATTTTCATGAAAAGATTTCTGCTTCAAAAAAGTTGAATATTTTCATCAAGTATTTCGGCTTCAACAAAGTGGAAAATTTTCATGAACTATTTCGGCATCAAAAAAGTTGAAAATTTTCATGAACTATTTCGGCATCAAAAAAGTTGAAAATTTTCATGAAGTATTTCGGCTTCAAAAAAGTCTAAAATTTTCATGAACTATTTCGGCTTCAAAAAAGTTGAAAATTTTCATGAAAAGATTTCGGCTTCAAAAAAGTTGAAAATTTTCATGAAAAGATTTCTGCTTCAAAAAAGTTGAATATTTTCATCAAGTATTTCGGCTTCAAAAAAGTTGAAAATTTTCATGAACTATTTCGGCATCAAAAAAGTTGAAAATTTTCATGAACTATTTCGGCATTAAAAAAGTTGAAAATTTTCATGAAAAGATCTCGGCTTCAAAAAAGTTGAAAATTTTCATGAAAAGATTTTGTTTTCAAAAAGTTGAAAATTTTCATGAAGTATTTCGGCTTCAAAAAAATGGAACATTTTCATGAAAAGATTTCGGCTTCAAAAAAGTTGAAAATTTTCATGAAAAGATTTAGGTTTCAAAAAAGTTGAAAATTTTCATGAAAAGATTTCGGTTTCAAAAAGTTGAAAATTTTCATGAAAAGATCTCGGCTTCAAAAAAGTTGAACATTTTCATGAAAAGATTTCGGCTTCAAAAAAGTTGACCATTTTCATGAAAAGATTTCTGCTTCAAAAAAGTTGAAAATTTTCATGAAAAGATTTCGGTGTCAAAAAGTTGAAAATTTTCATGAAAAGATTTTGGTTTCAAAAAGTTGAAAATTTTCATGAAGTATTTCGGCTTCAAAAAAATGGAACATTTTCATGAAAAGATTTCGGCTTCAAAAAATTTGAAAATTTTCATGAAAAGATTTCGGGTTCAAAAAGTTGAAAATTTTCATGAAATATTTCGGCATCAAAAAAGTTGAAAATTTTCATGAAAAGATTTAGGTTTCAAAAAAGTTGAAAATTTTCATGAAATATTTCGGCTTCATATAAGTCTAAAATTTTCATGAACTATTTCGGCTTCAAAAAAGTTGAAAATTTTCATGAAAAGATTTCTGCTTCAAAAAAGTTGAACATTTTCATGAAAAGATTTCTGCTTCAAAAAAGTTGAAAAATTACATGAAAAGATTTTGGTTTCAAAAAGTTGACCATTTTCATGAAAAGATTTCTGCTTCAAAAAAGTTGAACATTTTCATGAAAAGATTTCTGCTTCAAAAAAGTTGAAAATTTTCATGAAAAGATTTCGGCTTCAAAAAAGTTGACCATTTTCATGAAAAGATTTCTCCTTCAAAAAAGTTGAACATTTTCATGAAAAGATTTTGGTTTCAAAAAGTTGAAAATTTTCATGAAGTATTTCGGCTTCAAAAAAATGGAAAATTTTCATGAACTATTTCGGCATCAAAAAAGTTGAAAATTTTCATGAACTATTTCGGCATCAAAAAAGTTGAAAATTTTCATGAAGTATTTCGGCTTCAAAAAAGTCTAAAATTTTCATGAACTATTTCGGCTTCAAAAAAGTTGAAAATTTTCATGAAAAGATTTCTGCTTCAAAAAAGTTGAAAATTTTCATGAAAAGATTTCTGCTTCAAAAAAGTTGAAAATTTTCATGAAAAGATTTCGACTTCAAAAAAGTTGAAAATTTTCATGAAAAGATTTCTGCTTCAAAAAAGTTGAATATTTTCATCAAGTATTTCGGCTTCAAAAAAGTCTAAAATTTTCATGAACTATTTCGGCTTCAAAAAAGTTGAAAATTTTCATGAAAAGATTTCTGCTTCAAAAAAGTTGAAAATTTTCATGAAAAGATTTCTGCTTCAAAAAAGTTGAAAATTTTCATGAAAAGATTTCGACTTCAAAAAAGTTGAAAATTTTCATGAAAAGATTTCTGCTTCAAAAAAGTTGAATATTTTCATCAAGTATTTCGGCTTCAACAAAGTGGAAAATTTTCATGAACTATTTCGGCATCAAAAAAGTTGAAAATTTTCATGAACTATTTCGGCATCAAAAAAGTTGAAAATTTTCATGAAGTATTTCGGCTTCAAAAAAGTCTAAAATTTTCATGAACTATTTCGGCTTCAAAAAAGTTGAAAATTTTCATGAAAAGATTTCGGCTTCAAAAAAGTTGAAAATTTTCATGAAAAGATTTCTGCTTCAAAAAAGTTGAATATTTTCATCAAGTATTTCGGCTTCAAAAAAGTTGAAAATTTTCATGAACTATTTCGGCATCAAAAAAGTTGAACATTTTCATGAACTATTTCGGCATTAAAAAAGTTGAAAATTTTCATGAAAAGATCTCGGCTTCAAAAAAGTTGAAAATTTTCATGAAAAGATTTTGTTTTCAAAAAGTTGAAAATTTTCATGAAGTATTTCGGCTTCAAAAAAATGGAACATTTTCATGAAAAGATTTCGGCTTCAAAAAAGTTGAAAATTTTCATGAAAAGATTTAGGTTTCAAAAAAGTTGAAAATTTTCATGAAAAGATTTCGGTTTCAAAAAGTTGAAAATTTTCATGAAAAGATCTCGGCTTCAAAAAAGTTGAACATTTTCATGAAAAGATTTCGGCTTCAAAAAAGTTGACCATTTTCATGAAAAGATTTCTGCTTCAAAAAAGTTGAAAATTTTCATGAAAAGATTTCGGTGTCAAAAAGTTGAAAATTTTCATGAAAAGATTTTGGTTTCAAAAAGTTGAAAATTTTCATGAAGTATTTCGGCTTCAAAAAAATGGAACATTTTCATGAAAAGATTTCGGCTTCAAAAAATTTGAAAATTTTCATGAAAAGATTTCGGGTTCAAAAAGTTGAAAATTTTCATGAAATATTTCGGCATCAAAAAAGTTGAAAATTTTCATGAAAAGATTTAGGTTTCAAAAAAGTTGAAAATTTTCATGAAATATTTCGGCTTCATATAAGTCTAAAATTTTCATGAACTATTTCGGCTTCAAAAAAGTTGAAAATTTTCATGAAAAGATTTCTGCTTCAAAAAAGTTGAACATTTTCATGAAAAGATTTCTGCTTCAAAAAAGTTGAAAAATTACATGAAAAGATTTTGGTTTCAAAAAGTTGACCATTTTCATGAAAAGATTTCTGCTTCAAAAAAGTTGAACATTTTCATGAAAAGATTTCTGCTTCAAAAAAGTTGAAAATTTTCATGAAAAGATTTCGGCTTCAAAAAAGTTGACCATTTTCATGAAAAGATTTCTCCTTCAAAAAAGTTGAAAATTTTCATGAAAAGATTTTGGTTTCAAAAAGTTGAAAATTTTCATGAAGTATTTCGGCTTCAAAAAAATGGAAAATTTTCATGAACTATTTCGGCATCAAAAAAGTTGAAAATTTTCATGAACTATTTCGGCATCAAAAAAGTTGAAAATTTTCATGAAGTATTTCGGCTTCAAAAAAGTCTAAAATTTTCATGAACTATTTCGGCTTCAAAAAAGTTGAAAATTTTCATGAAAAGATTTCTGCTTCAAAAAAGTTGAAAATTTTCATGAAAAGATTTCTGCTTCAAAAAAGTTGAAAATTTTCATGAAAAGATTTCGACTTCAAAAAAGTTGAAAATTTTCATGAAAAGATTTCTGCTTCAAAAAAGTTGAATATTTTCATCAAGTATTTCGGCTTCAACAAAGTGGAAAATTTTCATGAACTATTTCGGCATCAAAAAAGTTGAAAATTTTCATGAACTATTTCGGCATCAAAAAAGTTGAAAATTTTCATGACAGGATTTTGGCTTTAAAAAAGTCTAAAATTTTCATGAACTATTTCGGCTTCAAAAAAGTTGAAAATTTTCATGAAAAGATTTCGGCTTCAAAAAAGTTGAAAATTTTCATGAAAAGATTTCTGCTTCAAAAAAGTTGAATATTTTCATCAAGTATTTCGGCTTCAAAAAAGTTGAAAATTTTCATGAACTATTTCGGCATCAAAAAAGTTGAAAATTTTCATGAACTATTTCGGCATTAAAAAAGTTGAAAATTTTCATGAAAAGATCTCGGCTTCAAAAAAGTTGAAAATTTTCATGAAAAGATTTTGTTTTCAAAAAGTTGAAAATTTTCATGAAGTATTTCGGCTTCAAAAAAATGGAACATTTTCATGAAAAGATTTCGGCTTCAAAAAAGTTGAAAATTTTCATGAAAAGATTTAGGTTTCAAAAAAGTTGAAAATTTTCATGAAGTATTTCGGCTTCATATAAGTCTAAAATTTTCATGAACTATTTCGGCTTCAAAAAAGTTGAAAATTTTCATGAAAAGATTTCTGCTTCAAAAAAGTTGAACATTTTCATGAAAAGATTTCTGCTTCAAAAAAGTTGAAAAATTACATGAAAAGATTTTGGTTTCAAAAAGCTGACCATTTTCATGAAAAGATTTCGGCTTCAAAAAAGTTGACCATTTTCATGAAAAGATTTCTGCTTCAAAAAAGTTGAAAATTTTCATGAAAAGATTTCGGTGTCAAAAAGTTGAAAATTTTCATGAAAAGATTTTGGTTTCAAAAAGTTGAAAATTTTCATGAAGTATTTCGGCTTCAAAAAAATGGAACATTTTCATGAAAAGATTTCGGCTTCAAAAAATTTGAAAATTTTCATGAAAAGATTTCGGGTTCAAAAAGTTGAAAATTTTCATGAAATATTTCGGCATCAAAAAAGTTGAAAATTTTCATGAAAAGATTTAGGTTTCAAAAAAGTTGAAAATTTTCATGAAATATTTCGGCTTCATATAAGTCTAAAATTTTCATGAACTATTTCGGCTTCAAAAAAGTTGAAAATTTTCATGAAAAGATTTCTGCTTCAAAAAAGTTGAACATTTTCATGAAAAGATTTCTGCTTCAAAAAAGTTGAAAAATTACATGAAAAGATTTTGGTTTCAAAAAGTTGACCATTTTCATGAAAAGATTTCTGCTTCAAAAAAGTTGAACATTTTCATGAAAAGATTTCTGCTTCAAAAAAGTTGAAAATTTTCATGAAAAGATTTCGGCTTCAAAAAAGTTGACCATTTTCATGAAAAGATTTCTCCTTCAAAAAAGTTGAAAATTTTCATGAAAAGATTTTGGTTTCAAAAAGTTGAAAATTTTCATGAAGTATTTCGGCTTCAAAAAAATGGAAAATTTTCATGAACTATTTCGGCATCAAAAAAGTTGAAAATTTTCATGAACTATTTCGGCATCAAAAAAGTTGAAAATTTTCATGAAGTATTTCGGCTTCAAAAAAGTCTAAAATTTTCATGAACTATTTCGGCTTCAAAAAAGTTGAAAATTTTCATGAAAAGATTTCTGCTTCAAAAAAGTTGAAAATTTTCATGAAAAGATTTCTGCTTCAAAAAAGTTGAAAATTTTCATGAAAAGATTTCGACTTCAAAAAAGTTGAAAATTTTCATGAAAAGATTTCTGCTTCAAAAAAGTTGAATATTTTCATCAAGTATTTCGGCTTCAACAAAGTGGAAAATTTTCATGAACTATTTCGGCATCAAAAAAGTTGAAAATTTTCATGAACTATTTCGGCATCAAAAAAGTTGAAAATTTTCATGACAGGATTTTGGCTTTAAAAAAGTCTAAAATTTTCATGAACTATTTCGGCTTCAAAAAAGTTGAAAATTTTCATGAAAAGATTTCGGCTTCAAAAAAGTTGAAAATTTTCATGAAAAGATTTCTGCTTCAAAAAAGTTGAATATTTTCATCAAGTATTTCGGCTTCAAAAAAGTTGAAAATTTTCATGAACTATTTCGGCATCAAAAAAGTTGAAAATTTTCATGAACTATTTCGGCATTAAAAAAGTTGAAAATTTTCATGAAAAGATCTCGGCTTCAAAAAAGTTGAAAATTTTCATGAAAAGATTTTGTTTTCAAAAAGTTGAAAATTTTCATGAAGTATTTCGGCTTCAAAAAAATGGAACATTTTCATGAAAAGATTTCGGCTTCAAAAAAGTTGAAAATTTTCATGAAAAGATTTAGGTTTCAAAAAAGTTGAAAATTTTCATGAAGTATTTCGGCTTCATATAAGTCTAAAATTTTCATGAACTATTTCGGCTTCAAAAAAGTTGAAAATTTTCATGAAAAGATTTCTGCTTCAAAAAAGTTGAACATTTTCATGAAAAGATTTCTGCTTCAAAAAAGTTGAAAAATTACATGAAAAGATTTTGGTTTCAAAAAGTTGACCATTTTCATGAAAAGATTTCTGCTTCAAAAAAGTTGAACATTTTCATGAAAAGATTTCTGCTTCAAAAAAGTTGAAAATTTTCAGGAAAAGATTTCGGCTTCAAAAAAGTTGAACATTTTCATGAAAAGAATTCGGCTTCAAAAAAGTTGAAAATTTTTATGAAGTATTTCGGCTTCAAAAAAATGTAACATTTTCATGAAAAGATTTCGGCTTCAAAAAAGTTGAAAATTTTCATGGAGTATTTCGGCTTCAAAAAAATTGAACATTTTCATGAAAAGATTTCGGCTTCAAAAAAGTTGAACATTTTCATCAACTATTTCTGCTTCAAAAAAGTCGAAGATTTTCATGAAAAGATTTCGGCTTCAAAAAAGTTGATAATTTTCATGAACTATTTCTACTTCATAAAAGTTGAAAATTTTCATGACAGCATTTTGGCTTCAAAAAAATTAAAAATTTTCAAAAAGTATTTCGGCTTCAAAAAGGTTGAAAACTTTCATGAACTATTTCGGCTTCAAAAAAGTCGAAGATTTTCATGAAAAGATTTCGGCTTCAAAAAAGTTGAAAATTTTCATGAAGTTTTCCGCATCAAAAAAGTTGAAAATTTACATGAAAAAATTTCGGCTTCAAAAAAGTCGACGATTTTCATGAAAAGATTTAGGCTTCAAAAAAGTTGAAAATGTTCATGACTTTTTTCGACTTCAAAAAAGTCTAAGATTTTCATGAAAAGATTCATGCTTCACAAAAGATGAAAATTTTCATGAAAAGATTTGGGCTTCAAAAAGTCGAAAATTTTCATGAAAAGATTTCGGCTTCAAAAAGTCGAAAATTTTCATGAAAAGATTTCGGCTTCAAAAAAGTTGAAAATTTTCATGAACTATTTCGGCTTCAAAAAAGTTGAAGATTTTCATGAACTATTTCTGCTTCAAAAAAGTTGAAAATTTTCATGAAAAGATTTCTGCTTCAAAAAAGTTGAACATTTTCATGAAAAGATTTTGGCTTCAAAAAAGTTGAAAATTTTCATGAACTTTTTCGGCATCATAAAAGTTGAACATTTTCATGAACTATTTCTGCTTCAAAAAAGTTGAAAATTTTCATGAAGTATTTCGGCTTCAAAAAAGTTGAACATTTTCATGAAGTATTTCGGCTTCAAAAAAGTTGAAAACTTTCATGAACTATTTCTGCTTCAAAAAAGTTGAAAATTTTCATGAAAAGATTTCGGCTTCAAAAAAGTTGAAAATTTTCATGAAAAGATTTCTGCTTCAAAAAAGTTGAATATTTTCATCAAGTATTTCGGCTTCAAAAAAGTTGAAAATTTTCATGAACTATTTCGGCATCAAAAAAGTTGAAAATTTTCATGAACTATTTCGGCTTCAAAAAAGTTGAAAATTTTCATGAAAAGATCTCGGCTTCAAAAAAGTTGAAAATTTTCATGAAAAGATTTTGTTTTCAAAAAGTTGAAAATTTTCATGAAGTATTTCGGCTTCAAAAAAATGGAACATTTTCATGAAAAGATTTCGGCTTCAAAAAAGTTGAAAATTTTCATGAAAAGATTTAGGTTTCAAAAAAGTTGAAAATTTTCATGAAGTATTTCGGCTTCATATAAGTCTAAAATTTTCATGAACTATTTCGGCTTCAAAAAAGTTGAAAATTTTCATGAAAAGATTTCTGCTTCAAAAAAGTTGAACATTTTCATGAAAAGATTTCTGCTTCAAAAAAGTTGAAAAATTACATGAAAAGATTTTGGTTTCAAAAAGTTGACCATTTTCATGAAAAGATTTCTGCTTCAAAAAAGTTGAACATTTTCATGAAAAGATTTCTGCTTCAAAAAAGTTGAAAATTTTCAGGAAAAGATTTCGGCTTCAAAAAAGTTGAACATTTTCATGAAAAGAATTCGGCTTCAAAAAAGTTGAAAATTTTTATGAAGTATTTCGGCTTCAAAAAAATGTAACATTTTCATGAAAAGATTTCGGCTTCAAAAAAGTTGAACATTTTCATGAAAAGATTTCGGCTTCAAAAAAATTGAAAATTTTCATGAAAAGATTTAGGTTTCAAAAAAGTTGAACATTTTCATGAAAAGATTTCGGCTTCAAAAAAGTTGAACATTTTCATGAAAAGATTTCGGCTTCAAAAAAGTTGAACATTTTCATGAAAAGATTTCTGCTTCAAAAAAGTTGAAAATTTTCATGAAAATATTTAGACTTCAAAAAAGTTGAATATTTTCATCAAGTATTTCGGCTTCAAAAAAGTTGAAAATTTTCATGACAGGATTTTGGCTTCAAAAAAATTAAAAATTTTCAAAAAGTATTTCGGCTTCAAAAAGGTTGAAAACTTTCATGAACTATTTCGGCTTCAAAAAAGTCGAAGATTTTCATGAAAAGATTTCGGCTTCAAAAAAGTTGAAAATTTTCATGAAGTTTTCCGCATCAAAAAAGTTGAAAATTTACATGAAAAAATTTCGGCTTCAAAAAAGTCGACGATTTTCATGAAAAGATTTAGGCTTCAAAAAAGTTGAAAATGTTCATGACTTTTTTCGACTTCAAAAAAGTCTAAGATTTTCATGAAAAGATTCATGCTTCACAAAAGATGAAAATTTTCATGAAAAGATTTGGGCTTCAAAAAGTCGAAAATTTTCATGAAAAGATTTCGGCTTCAAAAAGTCGAAAATTTTCATGAAAAGATTTCGGCTTCAAAAAAGTTGAAAATTTTCATGAACTATTTCGGCTTCAAAAAAGTTGAAGATTTTCATGAACTATTTCTGCTTCAAAAAAGTTGAAAATTTTCATGAAAAGATTTCGACTTCAAAAAAGTTGAAAATTTTCAAGGAGTATTTCGGCTTCAAAAAAATTGAACATTTTCATGAAAAGATTTCGGCTTCAAAAAAGTTGAACATTTTCATCAACTATTTCTGCTTCAAAAAAGTCGAAGATTTTCATGAAAAGATTTCGGCTTCAAAAAAGTTGATAATTTTCATGAACTATTTCTACTTCATAAAAGTTGAAAATTTTCATGACAGCATTTTGGCTTCAAAAAAATTAAAAATTTTCAAAAAGTATTTCGGCTTCAAAAAGGTTGAAAACTTTCATGAACTATTTCGGCTTCAAAAAAGTCGAAGATTTTCATGAAAAGATTTCGGCTTCAAAAAAGTTGAAAATTTTCATGAAGTTTTCCGCATCAAAAAAGTTGAAAATTTACATGAAAAAATTTCGGCTTCAAAAAAGTCGACGATTTTCATGAAAAGATTTAGGCTTCAAAAAAGTTGAAAATGTTCATGACTTTTTTCGACTTCAAAAAAGTCTAAGATTTTCATGAAAAGATTCATGCTTCACAAAAGATGAAAATTTTCATGAAAAGATTTGGGCTTCAAAAAGTCGAAAATTTTCATGAAAAGATTTCGGCTTCAAAAAGTCGAAAATTTTCATGAAAAGATTTCGGCTTCAAAAAAGTTGAAAATTTTCATGAACTATTTCGGCTTCAAAAAAGTTGAAGATTTTCATGAACTATTTCTGCTTCAAAAAAGTTGAAAATTTTCATGAAAAGATTTCTGCTTCAAAAAAGTTGAACATTTTCATGAAAAGATTTTGGCTTCAAAAAAGTTGAAAATTTTCATGAACTTTTTCGGCATCATAAAAGTTGAACATTTTCATGAACTATTTCTGCTTCAAAAAAGTTGAAAATTTTCATGAAGTATTTCGGCTTCAAAAAAGTTGAACATTTTCATGAAGTATTTCGGCTTCAAAAAAGTTGAAAACTTTCATGAACTATTTCTGCTTCAAAAAAGTTGAAAATTTTCATGAAAAGATTTTGGCTTCAAAAAAGTTCAAAATTTTCATGAACTATTTCTGCTTCAAAAACGTTGAAAATTTTCATGAAAAGATTTCTGCTTCAAAAAAGTTGAACATTTTCATGAAAAGATTTCGGCTTCAAAAAAGTTGAAAATTTTCATGAAAAGATTTCTGCTTCAAAAAAGTTGAATATTTTCATCAAGTATTTCGGCTTCAAAAAAGTCGAAGATTTTCATGAAAAGATTTCTGCTTCAAAAAAGTTGAACATTTTCATGAAAAGATTTCTGCTTCAAAAAAGTTGAAAATTTTCATGAAAAGATTTCGGTTTCAAAAAGTTGAAAATTTTCATGAAAAGATCTCGGCTTCAAAAAAGTTGAACATTTTCATGAAAAGATTTCGGCTTCAAAAAAGTCAAAAATTTTCATGACAAGATTTCAGCTTCAAAAAAATGGAACATTTTCATGAAAAGATTTCGGCTTCAAAAAAGTTGAAAATTTTCATGAAAAGATTTAGACTTCAAAAAAGTTGAATATTTTCATCAAGTATTTCGGCTTCATAAAAGTCGAAGATTTTCATGAAAAGATTTCTGCTTCAAAAAAGTTGAAAATTTTCATGACAGGATTTTGGCTTCAAAAAAGTTGAAAATTTTCATGAAAAGATTTCGGCTTCAAAAAAGATGACTATTTTCATGAAAAGATTTCTGCTTCAAAAAAGTTGAAAATTTTCATGAAAAGATTTCGGCTTCAAAAAGTTGAAAATTTTCATGAAAAGATTTCGGCTTCAAAAAAGTTGAACATTTTCATGAAAAGATTTTGGTTTCAAAAAGTTGAAAATTTTCAGGAAAAGATTTCGGCTTCAAAAAAGTTGAACATTTTCATGAAAAGAATTCGGCTTCAAAAAAGTTGAAAATTTTTATGAAGTATTTCGGCTTCAAAAAAATGTAACATTTTCATGAAAAGATTTCGGCTTCAAAAAAGTTGAAAATTTTCATGAAAAGATTTCGGCTTCAAAAAAATTGAAAATTTTCATGAAAAGATTTAGGTTTCAAAAAAGTTGAACATTTTCATGAAAAGATTTCGGCTTCAAAAAAGTTGAACATTTTCATGAAAAGATTTCGGCTTCAAAAAAGTTGAACATTTTCCTGAAAAGATTTCTGCTTCAAAAAAGTTGAAAATTTTCATGAAAATATTTAGACTTCAAAAAAGTTGAATATTTTCATCAAGTATTTCGGCTTCAAAAAAGTTGAATATTTTCATCAAGTATTTCGGCTTCAAAAAAGTTGAATATTTTCATCAAGTATTTCGGCTTCAAAAAAGTCTAAGATTTTCATAAAAAGATTTCGGCTTCAAAAAAGTTGAAAATTTTCATGACAGGATTTTGGCTTCAAAAAAGTTGAAAATTTTCATGAAGTATTTCGGCTTGAAAAAAATGGAACATTTTCATGAAAAGATTTCGGCTTCAAAAAAGTTGAACATTTTCATGAAAAGATTTCGACTTCAAAAAAGTTGAACATTTTCATGAAAAGATTTCGGCTTAAAAAAAGTTGAAAATTTTCATGAAGTATTTCGGCTTCAAAAAAATTGAACATTTTCATGAAAAGATTTCGGCTTCAAAAAAGTTGAACATTTTCATGAAAAGATTTCTGCTTCAAAAAAGTTGAAAATTTTCATGAAAAGATTTAGGTTTCAAAAAAGTTGAAAATTTTCATGAAGTATTTCGGCTTCATATAAGTCTAAAATTTTCATGAACTATTTCGGCTTCAAAAAAGTTGAAAATTTTCATGAAAAGATTTCGGCTTCAAAAAAGTTGAAAATTTTCATGAAGTATTTCGGCTTCAAAGAAATGGAACATTTTCATGAAAAGATTTCGGCTTCAAAAAAGTTGAACATTTTCATGAAAAGATTTCGGCTTCAAAAAAGTTGAAGATTTTCATGAAAAGATTTCTGCTTCAAAAAAGTTGAAAATTTTCATGAAAATATTTAGACTTCAAAAAAGTTGAATATTTTCATCAAGTATTTCGGCTTCAAAAAAGTTGAATATTTTCATCAAGTATTTCGGCTTCAAAAAAGTCGAAGATTTTCATAAAAAGATTTCGGCTTCAAAAAAGTTGAAAATTTTCATGACAGTATTTCGGCTTCAAAAAAATGGAACATTTTCATGAAAAGATTTCGGCTTCAAAAAAGTTGAACATTTTCATGAAAAGATTTCGACTTCAAAAAAGTTGAACATTTTCATGAAAAGATTTCGACTTCAAAAAAGTTGAAAATTTTCATGGAGTATTTCGGCTTCAAAAAAATTGAACATTTTCATGAAAAGATTTCGGCTTCAAAAAAGTTGAACATTTTCATCAACTATTTCTGCTTCAAAAAAGTCGAAGATTTTCATGAAAAGATTTCGGCTTCAAAAAAGTTGATAATTTTCATGAACTATTTCTACTTCATAAAAGTTGAAAATTTTCATGACAGCATTTTGGCTTCAAAAAAATTAAAAATTTTCAAAAAGTATTTCGGCTTCAAAAAGGTTGAAAACTTTCATGAACTATTTCGGCTTCAAAAAAGTCGAAGATTTTCATGAAAAGATTTCGGCTTCAAAAAAGTTGAAAATTTTCATGAAGTTTTCCGCATCAAAAAAGTTGAAAATTTACATGAAAAAATTTCGGCTTCAAAAAAGTCGACGATTTTCATGAAAAGATTTAGGCTTCAAAAAAGTTGAAAATGTTCATGACTTTTTTCGACTTCAAAAAAGTCTAAGATTTTCATGAAAAGATTTATGCTTCACAAAAGATGAAAATTTTCATGAAAAGATTTGGGCTTCAAAAAGTCGAAAATTTTCATGAAAAGATTTCGGCTTCAAAAAGTCGAAAATTTTCATGAAAAGATTTCGGCTTCAAAAAAGTTGAAAATTTTCATGAACTATTTCGGCTTCAAAAAAGTTGAAGATTTTCATGAACTATTTCTGCTTCAAAAAAGTTGAAAATTTTCATGAAAAGATTTCTGCTTCAAAAAAGTTGAACATTTTCATGAAAAGATTTTGGCTTCAAAAAAGTTGAAAATTTTCATGAAGTATTTCGGCATCATAAAAGTTGAACATTTTCATGAACTATTTCTGCTTCAAAAAAGTTGAAAATTTTCATGAAGTATTTCGGCTTCAAAAAAGTTGAACATTTTCATGAAGTATTTCGGCTTCAAAAAAGTTGAAAACTTTCATGAACTATTTCTGCTTCAAAAAAGTTGAAAATTTTCATGAAAAGATTTTGGCTTCAAAAAAGTTCAAAATTTTCATGAACTATTTCTGCTTCAAAAAAGTTGAACATTTTCATGAAAAGATTTCTGCTTCAAAAAAGTTGAACATTTTCATGAAAAGATTTCTGCTTCAAAAAAGTTGAACATTTTCATGAAGTATTTTGGCTTCAAAAAAGTTGAAAACTTTCATGAACTATTTCTGCTTCAAAAAAGTTGAAAATTTTCATGAAAAGATTTCGGCTTCAAAAAAGTTGAACATTTTCATGACAGGATTTCTGCTTCAAAAAAGTTGAAAATTTTCATGAACTATTTCTGCTTCAAAAAGGTTGAAAATTTTCATGAAAAGATTTCGGCTTCAAAAAAGTTCAAAATTTTCATGAACTATTTCTGCTTCAAAAAAGTTGAAAATTTTCATGAAAAGATTTCTGCTTCAAAAAAGTTGAACATTTTCATGAAAAGATTTCGGCTTCAAAAAAGTTGAAAATTTTCATGACAGGATTTTGGCTTCAAAAAAGTTCAAAACTTTCACGAACTATTTCTGCTTCAAAAAAGTTGAAAATTTTCATGAAAAGATTTCGGCTTCAAAAAAGTTCAAAATTTTCATGACAGGATTTTGGCTTCAAAAAAGTTGAAAATTTTCATGAACTATTTCTACCACAAAAAAGTTGAACATTTTCATGAAAAGATTTTGGCTTCAAAAAAGTTGAAAATTTTCATGAACTTTTTCGGCATCAAAAAAGTTGAAAATTTTCATGAACTATTTCTGCTTCAAAAAAGTTGAAAATTTTCATGAAAAGATTTCTGCTTCAAAAAAGTTGAAAATTTTCATGAAGTATTTCGGCTTCAAAAAAGTTGAAAACTTTCATGAACTATTTCAGCTTCAAAAAAGTTGAACATTTTCATGAAAAGATTTCTGCTTCAAAAAAGTTGAACATTTTCATGAAGTATTTCAGCTTCAAAAAAGTTGAAAACTTTCATGAACTATTTCTGCTTCAAAAAAGTTGAAAACTTTCATGAACTATTTCTGCTTCAAAAAAGTTGAAAGTTTTCATGAAAAGATTTCTGCTTCAAAAAAGTTGAACGTTTTCATGAAGTATTTCGGCTTCAAAAAATTTGAAAACTTTCATGAACTATTTCAGCTTCAAAAAAGTTGAAAATTTTCATGAAAAGATTTCGGCTTCAAAAAAGTTAAAAATTTTCATGAACTTTTTCTGCTTCAAAAAAGTTGAAAATTTTCATGAAAAGATTTCGGCTTCAAAAAAGTTGAAAATTTTCATGAACTATTTCTGCTTCAAAAAAGTTGAAAATTTTCATGAACTATTTCTGCTTCAAAAAAGTTGAAAATTTTCATGAAAAGATTTCTGCTTCAAAAAAGTTGAACATTTTCATGAAGTATTTTGGCTTCAAAAAAGTTGAAAACTTTCATGAACTATTTCTGCTTCAAAAAAGTTGAAAATTTTCATGAAAAGATTTCGGCTTCAAAAAAGTTGAACATTTTCATGACAGGATTTCTGCTTCAAAAAAGTTGAAAATTTTCATGAACTATTTCTGCTTCAAAAAGGTTGAAAATTTTCATGAAAAGATTTCGGCTTCAAAAAAGTTCAAAATTTTCATGAACTATTTCTGCTTCAAAAAAGTTGAAAATTTTCATGAAAAGATTTCTGCTTCAAAAAAGTTGAACATTTTCATGAAAAGATTTCGGCTTCAAAAAAGTTGAAAATTTTCATGACAGGATTTTGGCTTCAAAAAAGTTCAAAACTTTCACGAACTATTTCTGCTTCAAAAAAGTTGAAAATTTTCATGAAAAGATTTCGGCTTCAAAAAAGTTCAAAATTTTCATGAACTATTTCTGCTTCAAAAAAGTTGAAAATTTTCATGAAAAGATTTCTGCTTCAAAAAAGTTGAACATTTTCATGAAAAGATTTCGGCTTCAAAAAAGTTGAAAATTTTCATGACAGGATTTTGGCTTCAAAAAAGTTCAAAACTTTCACGAACTATTTCTGCTTCAAAAAAGTTGAAAATTTTCATGAAAAGATTTCGGCTTCAAAAAAGTTCAAAATTTTCATGACAGGATTTTGGCTTCAAAAAAGTTGAAAATTTTCATGAACTATTTCTACCACAAAAAAGTTGAACATTTTCATGAAAAGATTTTGGCTTCAAAAAAGTTGAAAATTTTCATGAACTTTTTCGGCATCAAAAAAGTTGAAAATTTTCATGAACTATTTCTGCTTCAAAAAAGTTGAAAATTTTCATGACAAGATTTCGGATTAAAAAAGGTGAAGACTTTCATGAAGTATTTCGGTTTCAAAAAAGTTGAATACTTTCATGAAGTTTTTCTGCTTTAAAAGAGTTGAAAATTTTTGGCTTGAAAAAAGTTGAAGATTTTCATGAAAAGATTTCTGCTTCAAAAAACTGTAAAATTTTCATGACAGGATTTTGGCTTTAAAAAAGTTAAAAATTTTCATGAAGTATTTCGTCTTCAAGTCGAAATACTTTATGAAAGTTTTCAACTTTTTTGAAGCCGAAATTTTTTCATTAACATTTTCAACTTTTTTGAAGCCGAAATACTTCATGAAAATCTTCGACTTTTGTAAAGCAGAAAAATGTCATGTAAGTTTTCAACTTTTTTGAAGCCGAAAAACTTCATAAAAATTTTCAACTTTTTTAAAGGCGAAAATGTTCAACTTTTTTTAAGCTGAAATCTTTTCATGTAAATTTTCAACTTTTTTGAAGCCGAAAAACTTCATGAAAGATTTCAACTTTTTTGAAGCCGAAATACTTAATGAAAATTTTCAACTTTTTTGAAGCCGAAATCTTTTCATGAAAATTTTCAACTTTTTTGAAGCTGAAATAGTTCATGAAAGTTTTCAAATTTTTTGAAGCCGAAATACTTCATGAAAATGTTCAACTTTTTTGAAGCAGAAATCTTTTCATGAAAACTTTCAACTTTTTTGAAGCAGAAATAGTTCATGAAAGTTTTCAACTTTTTTGAAGCAGAAATAGTTCATGAAAGTTTTCAACTTTTTTTAATCCAAAATCCTGTCATGAAAATTTTCAACTTTTTTGAAGCCGAAATCTTTTCATGAAAATTTTCAACTTTTTTGAAGCTGAAATAGTTCATGAAAGTTTTCAAATTTTTTGAAGCCGAAATACTTCATGAAAATGTTCAACTTTTTTGAAGCAGAAATCTTTTCATGAAAACTTTCAACTTTTTTGAAGCAGAAATAGTTCATGAAAGTTTTCAACTTTTTTGAAGCAGAAATAGTTCATGAAAGTTTTCAACTTTTTTTAATCCAAAATCCTGTCATGAAAATTTTCAACTTTTTTGAAGCCGAAATCTTTTCATGAAAATTTTCAACTTTTTTGAAGCAGAAAAAGTTCATGAAAATTTTCAACTTTTTTGAAGCCGAAATCTTTTCATGAAAATTCTCAACTTTTTTGAAGCTGAAATAGTTCATGAAAGTTTTCAAATTTTTTGAAGCCGAAATACTTCATGAAAATGTTCAACTTTTTTGAAGCAGAAAACATTTCATGAAAATTTTCAACTTTTTTGAAGCAGAAATAGTTCATGAAAGTTTTCAACTTTTTTTAATCCAAAATCCTGTCATGAAAATTTTCAACTTTTTTGAAGCCGAAATCTTTTCATGAAAATTTTCAACTTTTTTGAAGCAGAAATAGTTCATGAAAATTTTGAACTTTTTTGAAGCCGAAATCTTTTCATGAAAATGTTCAACTTTTTTGAAGCAGAAATAGTTCATGAAAGTTTTCAACTTTTTTGAAGCCGAAATACTTCATGAAAATTTTCAACTTTTTTGAAGCAGAAATCTTTTCATGAAAATTTTCAACTTTTTTGAAGCAGAAATAGTTCATGAAAATTTTCAACTTTTTTGAAGCCGAAATCTTTTCATGAAAATTTTCAACTTTTTTGAAGCTGAAACAGTTCATGAAAGTTTTCAAATTTTTTGAAGCCGAAATACTTCATGAAAATGTTCAACATTTTTGAAGCAGAAATCTTTTCATGAAAACTTTCAACTTTTTTGAAGCAGAAATAGTTCATGAAAGTTTTCAACTTTTTTGAAGCAGAAATAGTTCATGAAAGTTTTCAACTTTTTTTAATCCAAAATCCTGTCATGAAAATTTTCAACTTTTTTGAAGCCGAAATCTTTTCATGAAAATTTTCAACTTTTTTGAAGCAGAAAAAGTTCATGAAAATTTTCAACTTTTTTGAAGCCGAAATCTTTTCATGAAAATTTTCAACTTTTTTGAAGCTGAAATAGTTCATGAAAGTTTTCAAATTTTTTGAAGCCGAAATACTTCATGAAAATGTTCAACTTTTTTGAAGCAGAAATCTTTTCATGAAAACTTTCAACTTTTTTGAAGCAGAAATAGTTCATGAAAATTTTCAACTTTTTTGAAGCAGAAATAGTTCATGAAAGTTTTCAACTTTTTTTAATCGAAAATCCTGTCATGAAAATTTTCAACTTTTTTGAAGCCGAAATCTTTTCATGAAAATTTTCAACTTTTTTGAAGCAGAAATAGTTCATGAAAATTTTGAATTTTTTTGAAGCCGAAATCTTTTCATGAAAATGTTCAACTTTTTTGAAGCAGAAATAGTTCATGAAAGTTTTCAACTTTTTTGAAGCCGAAATACTTCATGAAAATTTTCAACTTTTTTGAAGCAGAAATCTTTTCATGAAAATTTTCAACTTTTTTGAAGCAGAAATAGTTCATGAAAATTTTCAACTTTTTTGAAGCCGAAATCTTTTCATGAAAATTTTCAACTTTTTTGAAGCAGAAAAAGTTCATGAAAATTTTTAACTTTTTTGAAGCCGAAATCTTTTCATGAAAATTTTCAACTTTTTTGAAGCTGAAATAGTTCATGAAAGTTTTCAAATTTTTTGAAGCCGAAATACTTCATGAAAACGTTCAACTTTTTTGAAGCAGAAATCTTTTCATGAAAACTTTCAACTTTTTTGAAGCAGAAATAGTTCATGAAAGTTTTCAACTTTTTTGAAGCAGAAATAGTTCATGAAAGTTTTCAACTTTTTTGAAGCTGAAATACTTCATGAAAATGTTCAACTTTTTTGAAGCAGAAATCTTTTCATGAAAATGTTCAACTTTTTTGAAGCTGAAATAGTTCATGAAAGTTTTCAACTTTTTTGAAGCCGAAATACTTCATGAAAATCTTCAACTTTTTTAAAGTCGAAAAACTTCATAAAAAATTTCAACTTTTTTAAAGCAGATATCTTTTCATGAAAACCTTCGGCTTTTTTGAAGCCGAAATTCTTCATGAAAATCTTCAACATTTTTGAAGCCGAAATCTTTTCATCAAAATCTTTGTCTTTTTTGAAGCCGAAATACTTTATGAAAATTTTCAACTTTTTTAACCCTTTGATGCACAACATATGCACACTCCTTCTAATGCACAACAAGGGTCAACAAAGACCCTCATTAATTTCCCTGGTTATTTCATGCTGGCTGAGTTTTTCTTTGTTCTATCTTTTGAAATCAAGTTATTTTATGATTGAATATTCCAAGTATTCTTTAAATATCTTGTTTTTGATTACCACCAATCATTATTTCCATTTTTACTTTCATGCTTTATGAACAAAAATAGTTTTTTTATTACTACATCAAGTTTACACACATGGGTCAAAAATGACCCATACATCCAAGTGTGATTTAAAATTAAATGAATTAATACTATAATAATAATTTGTTTCAAGTAATTACTTTAGCAGTGAGTGGAGCCAAACACTTATGTATTTCATATTTGCAACATGTTTATTTGTCATTTTGTCACACATACACATACCTCTGATAACAGATAACACGGCTGTTGAACTGAACTGTATCTGTAATTTAACAACTGTAAACTGGTGAATGTGACCAAACAAAATGAAATACAACTGAACACATCACTAGAGCACAAATTGCCATCTCAATTTTGACATGCCTCACAAATGATCACTAAGAGTTTGTGCTCCTTGCACACAGGCCTGGTGCACTGGGAACACTAGCTGCTGACTTTTCTGTCTTTGGTAACTGGGCAGATCGTGCACCTCTTCCTCTTCCTTTGGCCCTCCTGTCTGATGTCCTCTTGTGGCTGGGTGGTGGCTGTGTTTTGTTTTTTAAACCCACATCTTCCCATTGTTTCTTCTTCTGACTGCTGTCATCCACTGCTTTGTCATCATGCATAGTGCTCAGGAGGACAACAGCTTTTCCCTTCTTCTGCACATAGCTCACCATGGTCATGTTGCCATTGAATCCGAATTCTGAGCTATGAATCTCCCGTGATTTGGATGGCTTCATGATAGGTGGTATGTCCGATTTGTTCTGGCGAAGAGTCCCAACAATGGTCAGGTTCTTCTCGAGGAGATTCTCAGCCAGCGGGACACTGGTGAAGAAGTTGCTAATTGTGATGTTGCGACCTATGAGAGGGGGAAAAGATTGTAAATTTACTCAACATGGAATTCTCTAAACTCTAACGCCATAATCTGTTGCATTGCATTGCATTTTATTCTGTTTTACTATTTTGCTTACAGAGAAATCAAATAAAAAAATAAAATACACATTATTAAAGATTGGGAAAAAGTATGTAGGTATTGTGCTTAAACTTAATACATTAGTTTCTCTATTGTACTTTACATTCACCTGTCTGTCTGATTCCACTGCACAATTGTTGGACGATACAACTATTTCTGCTTCAAAAAAGTTGAAAATTTTCATGAAGTATTTCGGCTTCAAAAAAGTTGAAAATTTTCATGAAAAGATTTCGGCTTCAAAAAAGTTCAAAATTTTCATGAACTATTTCTGCTTCAAAAAAGTTCAAAATTTTCATGAAAAGATTTCTGCTTCAAAAAAGTTGAAAATTTTCATGAAAAGATTTCTGCTTCGAAAAAGTTTAAAATTTTCATGAAAAGATTTCTGCTTCAAAAAAGTGTAAAAATTTCATGACAGGATTTTGGCTTTAAAAAAGGTAAAAATTTTCATGAAGTATTTCGGCTTCAAAAAAGTTGAAAAATTTCATGAAGTATTTCGGCTTCAAAAAAGTTAAAGATTTTCATGAAAAGATTTCTGCTTCAAAAAAGTTGAAAATTTTCATGAAAAGATTTTGGCTTCAAAAAAGTTGAAAATTTTCATGAAAAGATTTCGGCTTCAAAAAAGTTGAACATTTTCATGAAGTATTTCGGCTTCAAAAAAGTTGAAAAATTTCATGAAGTATTTCGGCTTTAAAAAAGTTGAAAATTTTCATGAAAAGATTTCGGCTTCAAAAAAGTTGAAAGGTTTCATGAAGTATTTCGGCTTCAAAAAAGTCAAAGATTTTCATGAAAAGATTTCGGCTTCAAAAAAGTTCAAGATTTTCATGAACTATTTCTGCTTCAAAAAAGTTGAACATTTTCATGAAAAGATTTCGGATTCAAAAAAGTTGAAAATTTTCATGAAAAGATTTAGGCTTCAAAAAAGTTGAAAATTTTCATGAACTTTTTCGGCTTCAAAAAAGTTGAAAATTTTCATGAAAAGATTTCTGGTTCAAAAAAGTCTAAGATTTTCATGAAAAGATTTCTGCAATTTATGAAAATCTTCGACTTTTTTGAAGCCGAAATACTTCATGAAAATTTTCAACTTTTTTGAAGCAGAAATCTTTTCATGAAAATTTTCAACTTTTTTGAAGCCAAAATCTTTTCATGAAAATTTTCAACTTTTTTGAAGCTGAAATCTTTTCATGAAAATCTTCAACTTTTTTGAAGCCGAAATACTTCATGAAAGTTTTCAACCTTTTTGAAGCCGAAATAGTTCATGAAAATTTCAACTTTTTTGAAGCCGAAATCTTTTCATGAAAATTTTCAACTTTTTTGAAGCAGAAAACTTTTCATGAAAATTTTCAACTTTTTTGAAGCAGAAATCATTTCATGAAAATTTTCAACTTTTTTGAAGCCAAAATCTTTTCATGAAAATTTTCAACTTTTTTGAAGCAGAAATCTTGTCATGAAAATCTTCAACTTTTTTGAAGCCGAAATACTTCATGAAAATTTTTACCTTTTTTAAAGCCAAAATCCTGTCATGAAAATTTTACACTTTTTTGAAGCCGAAATCTTTTCATGAAAATGTTCAACTTTTTTGAAGCAGAAATCTTTTCATGAAAATCTTCAACTTTTTTGAAGCAGAAATCTTTTCATGAAAATTTTCAACTTTTTTGAAGCAGAAAACATTTCATGAAAATTTTCAACTTTTTTGAAGCCGAAATCTTTTCATGAAAATGTTCAACTTTTTTGAAGCAGAAATCTTTTCATGAAAATCTTCAACTTTTTTGAAGCCGAAATCTTTTCATGAAAATTTTCAACTTTTTTGAAGCAGAAAACATTTCATGAAAATTTTCAACTTTTTTGAAGCCAAAATCTTTTCATGAAAATTTTCAACTTTTTTGAAGCAGAAATCTTTTCATGAAAATCTTCAACTTTTTTGAAGCCGAAATCTTTTCATGAAAATTTTCAACTTTTTTGAAGCAGAAATCTTTTCATGAAAATCTTCAACTTTTTTGAAGCCGAAATCTTTTCATGAAAATTTTCAACTTTTTTGAAGCAGAAATCTTTTCATGAAAATCTTCAACTTTTTTGAAGCCGAAATCTTTTCATGAAAATTTTCAACTTTTTTGAAGCAGAAAACATTTCATGAAAATTTTCAACTTTTTTGAAACCGAAATCTTTTCATGAAAATCTTCGACTTTTTTGAAGCCGAAATACTTCATGAAAGTTTTCAACCTTTTTGAAGCCGAAATACTTCATAAAAATTTTTACCTTTTTTAAAGCCAAAATCCTGTCATGAAAATTTTCAACTTTTTTGAAGCCGAAATCTTTTCATGAAAATTTTCAACTTTTTTGAAGCCGAAATCTTTTCATGAAAATTTTCAACTTTTTTGAAGCAGAAATAATTTCATGAAAAATTTTCAACTTTTTTGAAACCGAAATCTTTTCATGAAAATCTTCGACTTTTTTGAAGCCGAAATACTTCATGAAAATTTTCAACTTTTTTGAAGCCTAAATCTTTTCATGAAAATTTTCAACTTTTCAGCCAAAATCTTTTCATGAAAATTTTCAACTTTTTTGAAGCTGAAATCTTTTCATGAAAATCTTCAACTTTTTTGAAGCCGAAATACTTCATGAAAGTTTTCAACCTTTTTGAAGCCGAAATAGTTCATGAAAATTTCAACTTTTTTGAAGCCGAAATCTTTTCATGAAAATTTTCAACTTTTTTGAAGCCGAAATCTTTTCATGAAAATTTTCAACTTTTTTGAAGCAGAAATCATTTCATGAAAATTTTCAACTTTTTTGAAGCCTAAGTCTTTTCATGAAAATTTTCAACTTTTTTGAAGCAGAAATCTTTTCATGAAAATCTTCAACTTTTTTGAAGCCGAAATACTTCATGAAAGTTTTCAACCTTTTTGAAGCCGAAATACTTCATGAAAATTTTTACCTTTTTTAAAGCCAAAATCCTGTCATGAAAATTTTCAACTTTTTTGAAGCCGAAATCTTTTCATGAAAATCTTCGACTTTTTTTAAGCCGAAATACTTCATGAATATTTTCAAGTTTTTTTAAGCCGAAATACTGCATGAAAATTTTCAACTTTTTTAAAGCCGAAATCTTTTCATGAAAATCTTCGACTTTTTTGAAGCCGAAATACTTCATGAAAATCTTCAACTTTTTTGAAGCCTAAGTCTTTTCATGAAAATTTTCAACTTTTTTGAAGCAGAAATCTTGTCATGAAAATCTTCAACTTTTTTGAAGCCGAAATACTTCATGAAAATTTTTACCTTTTTTAAAGCCAAAATCCTGTCATGAAAATTTTCAACTTTTTTGAAGCCGAAATCTTTTCATGAAAATTTTCAACTTTTTTGAAGCCGAAATACTTGATGAAAATCTTCAACTTTTTTGAAGCCTAAGTCTTTTCATGAAAATTTTCAACTTTTTTGAAGCAGAAATCTTGTCATGAAAATCTTCAACTTTTTTGAAGCCGAAATACTTCATGAAAATTTTTACCTTTTTTAAAGCCAAAATCCTGTCATGAAAATTTTACACTTTTTTGAAGCCGAAATCTTTTCATGAAAATGTTCAACTTTTTTGAAGCAGAAATCTTTTCATGAAAATCTTCAACTTTTTTGAAGCAGAAATCTTTTCATGAAAATTTTCAACTTTTTTGAAGCAGAAAACATTTCATGAAAATTTTCAACTTTTTTGAAGCCGAAATCTTTTCATGAAAATTTTCAACTTTTTTGAAGCAGAAATCTTTTCATGAAAATCTTCAACTTTTTTGAAGCCGAAATCTTTTCATGAAAATTTTCAACTTTTTTGAAGCAGAAAACATTTCATGAAAATTTTCAACTTTTTTGAAGCCAAAATCTTTTCATGAAAATTTTCAACTTTTTTGAAGCAGAAATCTTTTCATGAAAATCTTCAACTTTTTTGAAGCCGAAATTTTTTCATGAAAATTTTCAACTTTTTTGAAGGAGAAATCTTTTCATGAAAATCTTCAACTTTTTTGAAGCCGAAATCTTTTCATGAAAATTTTCAACTTTTTTGAAGCAGAAATCTTTTCATGAAAATCTTCAACTTTTTTGAAGCCGAAATCTTTTCATGAAAATTTTCAACTTTTTTGAAGCAGAAAACATTTCATGAAAATTTTCAACTTTTTTGAAACCGAAATCTTTTCATGAAAATCTTCGACTTTTTTGAAGCCGAAATACTTCATGAAAGTTTTCAACCTTTTTGAAGCCGAAATACTTCATAAAAATTTTTACCTTTTTTAAAGCCAAAATCCTGTCATGAAAATTTTCAACTTTTTTGAAGCCGAAATCTTTTCATGAAAATTTTCAACTTTTTTGAAGCCGAAATCTTTTCATGAAAATTTTCAACTTTTTTGAAGCAGAAATAATTTCATGAAAAATTTTCAACTTTTTTGAAACCGAAATCTTTTCATGAAAATCTTCGACTTTTTTGAAGCCGAAATACTTCATGAAAATTTTCAACTTTTTTGAAGCCTAAATCTTTTCATGAAAATTTTCAACTTTTTTGAAGCCAAAATCTTTTCATGAAAATTTTCAACTTTTTTGAAGCTGAAATCTTTTCATGAAAATCTTCAACTTTTTTGAAGCCGAAATACTTCATGAAAGTTTTCAACCTTTTTGAAGCCGAAATAGTTCATGAAAATTTCAACTTTTTTGAAGCCGAAATCTTTTCATGAAAGTTTTCAACTTTTTTGAAGCCGAAATACTTCATGAAAGTTTTCAACCTTTTTGAAGCCGAAATACTTCATGAAAATTTTTACCTTTTTTAAAGCCAAAATCCTGTCATGAAAATTTTCAACTTTTTTGAAGCCGAAATCTTTTCATGAAAATCTTCAACTTTTTTGAAGCAGAAATCTATTCATGAAAATCTTCGACTTTTTTTAAGCCGAAATACTTCATGAAAGTTTTCAACTTTTTTGAAGCCGAAATACTTCATGAATATTTTCAAGTTTTTTTAAGCCGAAATACTGCATGAAAATTTTCAACTTTTTTAAAGCCGAAATCTTTTCATGAAAATCTTCGACTTTTTTGAAGCAGAAATCATTTCATGAAAATTTTCAACTTTTTTGAAGCCTAAGTCTTTTCATGAAAATTTTCAACTTTTTTGAAGCAGAAATCTTTTCATGAAAATCTTCAACTTTTTTGAAGCCGAAATACTTCATGAAAATTTTTACCTTTTTTAAAGCCAAAATCCTGTCATGAAAATTTTCAACTTTTTTGAAGCCGAAATCTTTTCATGAAAATTTTCAACTTTTTTGAAGCAGAAATCTTTTCATGAAAATCTTCAACTTTTTTGAAGCCGAAATACTTCATGAAAGTTTTCAACTTTTTTGAAGCCGAAATCATTTCATGAAAATTTTCAACTTTTTTGAAGCCGAAATACTTGATGAAAATCTTCAACTTTTTTGAAGCCTAAGTCTTTTCATGAAAATTTTCAACTTTTTTGAAGCAGAAATCTTGTCATGAAAATCTTCAACTTTTTTGAAGCCGAAATACTTCATGAAAATTTTTACCTTTTTTAAAGCCAAAATCCTGTCATGAAAATTTTACACTTTTTTGAAGCCGAAATCTTTTCATGAAAATGTTCAACTTTTTTGAAGCAGAAATCTTTTCATGAAAATCTTCAACTTTTTTGAAGCAGAAATCTTTTCATGAAAATTTTCAACTTTTTTGAAGCAGAAAACATTTCATGAAAATTTTCAACTTTTTTGAAGCCGAAATCTTTTCATGAAAATTTTCAACTTTTTTGAAGCAGAAATCTTTTCATGAAAATCTTCAACTTTTTTGAAGCCGAAATCTTTTCATGAAAATTTTCAACTTTTTTGAAGCAGAAAACATTTCATGAAAATTTTCAACTTTTTTGAAGCAGAAATCTTTTCATGAAAATTTTCAACTTTTTTGAAGCAGAAATCTTTTCATGAAAATCTTCAACTTTTTTGAAGCCGAAATCTTTTCATGAAAATTTTCAACTTTTTTGAAGCAGAAATCTTTTCATGAAAATCTTCAACTTTTTTGAAGCCGAAATCTTTTCATGAAAATTTTCAACTTTTTTGAAGCAGAAATCTTTTCATGAAAATCTTCAACTTTTTTGAAGCCGAAATCTTTTCATGAAAATCTTCGACTTTTTTGAAGCCGAAATACTTCATGAAAGTTTTCAACCTTTTTGAAGCCGAAATACTTCATAAAATTTTTTACCTTTTTTAAAGCC
Organism: Labrus bergylta; assembly: GCF_963930695.1. Classification (NCBI taxonomy): domain Eukaryota; kingdom Metazoa; phylum Chordata; class Actinopteri; order Labriformes; family Labridae; genus Labrus; species Labrus bergylta. Next base: position 26,870,754 of record NC_089210.1, on the reverse strand, counting down.
AAAATCCTGTCATGAAAATTTTCAACTTTTTTGAAGCCGAAATCTTTTCATGAAAATTTTCAACTTTTTTGAAGCCGAAATCTTTTCATGAAAATTTTCAACTTTTTTGAAGCAGAAATAATTTCATGAAAAATTTTCAACTTTTTTGAAACCGAAATCTTTTCATGAAAATCTTCGACTTTTTTGAAGCCGAAATACTTCATGAAAATTTTCAACTTTTTTGAAGCCTAAATCTTTTCATGAAAATTTTCAACTTTTTTGAAGCCAAAATCTTTTCATGAAAATTTTCAACTTTTTTGAAGCTGAAATCTTTTCATGAAAATCTTCAACTTTTTTGAAGCCGAAATACTTCATGAAAGTTTTCAACCTTTTTGAAGCCGAAATAGTTCATGAAAATTTCAACTTTTTTGAAGCCGAAATCTTTTCATGAAAATGTTCAACTTTTTTGAAGCCGAAATCTTTTCATGAAAATTTTCAACTTTTTTGAAGCAGAAATCATTTCATGAAAATTTTCAACTTTTTTGAAGCCTAAGTCTTTTCATGAAAATTTTCAACTTTTTTGAAGCAGAAATCTTTTCATGAAAATCTTCAACTTTTTTGAAGCCGAAATCTTTTCATGAAAGTTTTCAACCTTTTTGAAGCCGAAATACTTCATGAAAATCTTCAACTTTTTTAAAGCCAAAATCCTGTCATGAAAATTTTCAACTTTTTTGAAGCCGAAATCTTTTCATGAAAATCTTCAACTTTTTTGAAGCAGAAATCTATTCATGAAAATCTTCAACTTTTTTGAAGCAGAAATCTATTCATGAAAATCTTCGACTTTTTTTAAGCCGAAATACTTCATGAATATTTTCAAGTTTTTTTAAGCCGAAATACTGCATGAAAATTTTCAACTTTTTTAAAGCCGAAATCTTTTCATGAAAATCTTCGACTTTTTTGAAGCCGAAATACTTCATGAAAATCTTCAACTTTTTTGAAGCCTAAGTCTTTTCATGAAAATTTTCAACTTTTTTGAAGCAGAAATCTTGTCATGAAAATCTTCAACTTTTTTGAAGCCGAAATACTTCATGAAAATTTTTACCTTTTTTAAAGCCAAAATCCTGTCATGAAAATTTTCAACTTTTTTGAAGCCGAAATCTTTTCATGAAAATTTTCGACTTTTTTGAAGCAGAAATCTTTTCATGAAAATCTTCAACTTTTTTGAAGCCGAAATACTTCATGAAAGTTTTCAACTTTTTTGAAGCCGAAATCTTTTCATGAAAATTTTCAACTTTTTTGAAGCCGAAATACTTGATGAAAATCTTCAACTTTTTTGAAGCCTAAGTCTTTTCATGAAAATCTTCAACTTTTTTGAAGCAGAAATCTTTTCATGAAAATCTTCAACTTTTTTGAAGCCGAAATCTTTTCATGAAAATTTTCAACTTTTTTGAAGCAGAAATCTTTTCATGAAAATCTTCAACTTTTTTGAAGCCGAAATCTTTTCATGAAAATTTTCAACTTTTTTGAAGCAGAAATCTTTTCATGAAAATCTTCAACTTTTTTGAAGCCGAAATCTTTTCATGAAAATTTTCAACTTTTTTGAAGCAGAAAACATTTCATGAAAATTTTCAACTTTTTTGAAACCGAAATCTTTTCATGAAAATCTTCGACTTTTTTGAAGCCGAAATACTTCATGAAAGTTTTCAACCTTTTTGAAGCCGAAATACTTAATGAAAATTTTTACCTTTTTTAAAGCCAAAATCCTGTCATGAAAATTTTCAACTTTTTTGAAGCCGAAATCTTTTCATGAAAATTTTCAACTTTTTTGAAGCAGAAATCTTGTCATGAAAATCTTCAACTTTTTTGAAGCCGAAATACTTCATGAAAATTTTTACCTTTTTTAAAGCCAAAATCCTGTCATGAAAATTTTACACTTTTTTGAAGCCGAAATCTTTTCATGAAAATGTTCAACTTTTTTAAAGCCGAAATCTTTTCATGAAAATCTTCGACTTTTTTGAAGCCGAAATACTTCATGAAAATCTTCAACTTTTTTGAAGCCTAAGTCTTTTCATGAAAATTTTCAACTTTTTTGAAGCAGAAATCTTGTCATGAAAATCTTCAACTTTTTTGAAGCCGAAATACTTCATGAAAATTTTTACCTTTTTTAAAGCCAAAATCCTGTCATGAAAATTTTCAACTTTTTTGAAGCCGAAATCTTTTCATGAAAATTTTCAACTTTTTTGAAGCCGAAATCTTTTCATGAAAATTTTCAACTTTTTTGAAGCAGAAATAATTTCATGAAAAATTTTCAACTTTTTTGAAACCGAAATCTTTTCATGAAAATCTTCGACTTTTTTGAAGCCGAAATACTTCATGAAAATTTTCAACTTTTTTGAAGCCTAAATCTTTTCATGAAAATTTTCAACTTTTTTGAAGCCAAAATCTTTTCATGAAAATTTTCAACTTTTTTGAAGCTGAAATCTTTTCATGAAAATCTTCAACTTTTTTGAAGCCGAAATACTTCATGAAAGTTTTCAACCTTTTTGAAGCCGAAATAGTTCATGAAAATTTCAACTTTTTTGAAGCCGAAATCTTTTCATGAAAATTTTCAACTTTTTTGAAGCCGAAATCTTTTCATGAAAATTTTCAACTTTTTTGAAGCAGAAATCATTTCATGAAAATTTTCAACTTTTTTGAAGCCTAAGTCTTTTCATGAAAATTTTCAACTTTTTTGAAGCAGAAATCTTTTCATGAAAATCTTCAACTTTTTTGAAGCCGAAATACTTCATGAAAGTTTTCAACCTTTTTGAAGCCGAAATACTTCATGAAAATTTTTACCTTTTTTAAAGCCAAAATCCTGTCATGAAAATTTTCAACTTTTTTGAAGCAGAAATCTATTCATGAAAATCTTCAACTTTTTTGAAGCAGAAATCTATTCATGAAAATCTTCGACTTTTTTTAAGCCGAAATACTTCATGAATATTTTCAAGTTTTTTTAAGCCGAAATACTGCATGAAAATTTTCAACTTTTTTAAAGCCGAAATCTTTTCATGAAAATCTTCGACTTTTTTGAAGCCGAAATACTTCATGAAAATCTTCAACTTTTTTGAAGCCTAAGTCTTTTCATGAAAATTTTCAACTTTTTTGAAGCAGAAATCTTGTCATGAAAATCTTCAACTTTTTTGAAGCCGAAATACTTCATGAAAATTTTTACCTTTTTTAAAGCCAAAATCCTGTCATGAAAATTTTCAACTTTTTTGAAGCCGAAATCTTTTCATGAAAATTTTCGACTTTTTTGAAGCAGAAATCTTTTCATGAAAATCTTCAACTTTTTTGAAGCCGAAATACTTCATGAAAGTTTTCAACTTTTTTGAAGCCGAAATCTTTTCATGAAAATTTTCAACTTTTTTGAAGCCGAAATACTTGATGAAAATCTTCAACTTTTTTGAAGCCTAAGTCTTTTCATGAAAATCTTCAACTTTTTTGAAGCAGAAATCTTTTCATGAAAATCTTCAACTTTTTTGAAGCCGAAATCTTTTCATGAAAATTTTCAACTTTTTTGAAGCAGAAATCTTTTCATGAAAATCTTCAACTTTTTTGAAGCCGAAATCTTTTCATGAAAATTTTCAACTTTTTTGAAGCAGAAATCTTTTCATGAAAATCTTCAACTTTTTTGAAGCCGAAATCTTTTCATGAAAATTTTCAACTTTTTTGAAGCAGAAAACATTTCATGAAAATTTTCAACTTTTTTGAAACCGAAATCTTTTCATGAAAATCTTCGACTTTTTTGAAGCCGAAATACTTCATGAAAGTTTTCAACCTTTTTGAAGCCGAAATACTTAATGAAAATTTTTACCTTTTTTAAAGCCAAAATCCTGTCATGAAAATTTTCAACTTTTTTGAAGCCGAAATCTTTTCATGAAAATTTTCAACTTTTTTGAAGCAGAAATCTTGTCATGAAAATCTTCAACTTTTTTGAAGCCGAAATACTTCATGAAAATTTTTACCTTTTTTAAAGCCAAAATCCTGTCATGAAAATTTTACACTTTTTTGAAGCCGAAATCTTTTCATGAAAATGTTCAACTTTTTTAAAGCCGAAATCTTTTCATGAAAATCTTCGACTTTTTTGAAGCCGAAATACTTCATGAAAATCTTCAACTTTTTTGAAGCCTAAGTCTTTTCATGAAAATTTTCAACTTTTTTGAAGCAGAAATCTTGTCATGAAAATCTTCAACTTTTTTGAAGCCGAAATACTTCATGAAAATTTTTACCTTTTTTAAAGCCAAAATCCTGTCATGAAAATTTTCAACTTTTTTGAAGCCGAAATCTTTTCATGAAAATTTTCAACTTTTTTGAAGCCGAAATCTTTTCATGAAAATTTTCAACTTTTTTGAAGCAGAAATAATTTCATGAAAAATTTTCAACTTTTTTGAAACCGAAATCTTTTCATGAAAATCTTCGACTTTTTTGAAGCCGAAATACTTCATGAAAATTTTCAACTTTTTTGAAGCCTAAATCTTTTCATGAAAATTTTCAACTTTTTTGAAGCCAAAATCTTTTCATGAAAATTTTCAACTTTTTTGAAGCTGAAATCTTTTCATGAAAATCTTCAACTTTTTTGAAGCCGAAATACTTCATGAAAGTTTTCAACCTTTTTGAAGCCGAAATAGTTCATGAAAATTTCAACTTTTTTGAAGCCGAAATCTTTTCATGAAAATTTTCAACTTTTTTGAAGCCGAAATCTTTTCATGAAAATTTTCAACTTTTTTGAAGCAGAAATCATTTCATGAAAATTTTCAACTTTTTTGAAGCCTAAGTCTTTTCATGAAAATTTTCAACTTTTTTGAAGCAGAAATCTTTTCATGAAAATCTTCAACTTTTTTGAAGCCGAAATACTTCATGAAAGTTTTCAACCTTTTTGAAGCCGAAATACTTCATGAAAATTTTTACCTTTTTTAAAGCCAAAATCCTGTCATGAAAATTTTCAACTTTTTTGAAGCAGAAATCTATTCATGAAAATCTTCAACTTTTTTGAAGCAGAAATCTATTCATGAAAATCTTCGACTTTTTTTAAGCCGAAATACTTCATGAATATTTTCAAGTTTTTTTAAGCCGAAATACTGCATGAAAATTTTCAACTTTTTTAAAGCCGAAATCTTTTCATGAAAATCTTCGACTTTTTTGAAGCCGAAATACTTCATGAAAATCTTCAACTTTTTTGAAGCCTAAGTCTTTTCATGAAAATTTTCAACTTTTTTGAAGCAGAAATCTTGTCATGAAAATCTTCAACTTTTTTGAAGCCGAAATACTTCATGAAAATTTTTACCTTTTTTAAAGCCAAAATCCTGTCATGAAAATTTTCAACTTTTTTGAAGCCGAAATCTTTTCATGAAAATTTTCGACTTTTTTGAAGCAGAAATCTTTTCATGAAAATCTTCAACTTTTTTGAAGCCGAAATACTTCATGAAAGTTTTCAACTTTTTTGAAGCCGAAATCTTTTCATGAAAATTTTCAACTTTTTTGAAGCAGAAATCTTTTCATGAAAATCTTCAACTTTTTTGAAGCAAAAATCTTTTCATGAAAATTTTCAACTTTTTTGAAGCAGAAAACATTTCATGAAAATTTTCAACTTTTTTGAAGCCGAAATCTTTTCATGAAAATTTTCAACTTTTTTGAAGCAGAAATCTTTTCATGAAAATCTTCAACTTTTTTGAAGCCGAAATCTTTTCATGAAAATTTTCAACTTTTTTGAAGCAGAAATCTTTTCATGAAAATCTTCAACTTTTTTGAAGCCGAAATCTTTTCATGAAAATTTTCAACTTTTTTGAAGCAGAAAACATTTCATGAAAATTTTCAACTTTTTTGAAGCAGAAAACATTTCATGAAAATTTTCAACTTTTTTGAAACCGAAATCTTTTCATGAAAATATTCGACTTTTTTGAAGCCGAAATACTTCATAAAATTTTTTACCTTTTTTAAAGCCAAAATCCTGTCATGAAAATTTTCAACTTTTTTGAAGCCGAAATCTTTTCATGAAAATTTTCAACTTTTTTGAAGCCGAAATCTTTTCATGAAAATTTTCAACTTTTTTGAAGCAGAAATAATTTCATGAAAAATTTTCAACTTTTTTGAAACCGAAATCTTTTCATGAAAATCTTCGACTTTTTTGAAGCCGAAATACTTCATGAAAATTTTCAACTTTTTTGAAGCCTAAATCTTTTCATGAAAATTTTCAACTTTTTTGAAGCCAAAATCTTTTCATGAAAATTTTCAACTTTTTTGAAGCTGAAATCTTTTCATGAAAATCTTCAACTTTTTTGAAGCCGAAATACTTCATGAAAGTTTTCAACCTTTTTGAAGCCGAAATAGTTCATGAAAATTTCAACTTTTTTGAAGCCGAAATCTTTTCATGAAAATCTTCAACTTCTTTGAAGCCGAAATCTTTTCATGAAAATTTTCAACTTTTTTGAAGCAGAAATCATTTCATGAAAATTTTCAACTTTTTTGAAGCCTAAGTCTTTTCATGAAAATTTTCAACTTTTTTGAAGCAGAAATCTTTTCATGAAAATCTTCAACTTTTTTGAAGCCGAAATACTTCATGAAAGTTTTCAACCTTTTTGAAGCCGAAATACTTCATGAAAATTTTTACCTTTTTTAAAGCCAAAATCCTGTCATGAAAATTTTCAACTTTTTTGAAGCCGAAATCTTTTCATGAAAATCTTCAACTTTTTTGAAGCAGAAATCTATTCATGAAAATCTTCGACTTTTTTTAAGCCGAAATACTTCATGAAAGTTTTCAACTTTTTTGAAGCTGAAATACTTCATGAATATTTTCAAGTTTTTTTAAGCCGAAATACTGCATGAAAATTTTCAACTTTTTTAAAGCCGAAATCTTTTCATGAAAATCTTCGACTTTTTTGAAGCCGAAATACTTCATGAAAATTTTCAACTTTTTTGAAGCCTAAGTCTTTTCATGAAAATTTTCAACTTTTTTGAAGCAGAAATCTTGTCATGAAAATCTTCAACTTTTTTGAAGCCGAAATACTTCATGAAAATTTTTACCTTTTTTAAAGCCAAAATCCTGTCATGAAAATTTTCAACTTTTTTGAAGCCGAAATCTTTTCATGAAAATTTTCAACTTTTTTGAAGCCGAAATCTTTTCATGAAAATTTTCAACTTTTTTGAAGCCGAAATACTTCATGAAAGTTTTCAACCTTTTTGAAGCCGAAATACTTCATGAAAATTTTTACCTTTTTTAAAGCCAAAATCCTGTCATGAAAATTTTCAACTTTTTTGAAACCGAAATCTTTTCATGAAAATCTTCGACTTTTTTGAAGCCGAAATACTTCATGAAAATTTTCAACTTTTTTGAAGCCTAAATCTTTTCATGAAAATTTTCAACTTTTTTGAAGCCAAAATCTTTTCATGAAAATTTTCAACTTTTTTGAAGCTGAAATCTTTTCATGAAAATCTTCAACTTTTTTGAAGCCGAAATACTTCATGAAAGTTTTCAACCTTTTTGAAGCCGAAATAGTTCATGAAAATTTCAACTTTTTTGAAGCCGAAATCTTTTCATGAAAATTTTCAACTTTTTTGAAGCCGAAATCTTTTCATGAAAATTTTCAACTTTTTTGAAGCAGAAATCATTTCATGAAAATTTTCAACTTTTTTGAAGCCTAAGTCTTTTCATGAAAATTTTCAACTTTTATGAAGCAGAAATCTTTTCATGAAAATCTTCAACTTTTTTGAAGCCGAAATACTTCATGAAAGTTTTCAACCTTTTTGAAGCCGAAATACTTCATGAAAATTTTTACCTTTTTTAAAGCCAAAATCCTGTCATGAAAATTTTCAACTTTTTTGAAGCCGAAATCTTTTCATGAAAATCTTCAACTTTTTTGAAGCAGAAATCTATTCATGAAAATCTTCGACTTTTTTTAAGCCGAAATACTTCATGAAAGTTTTCAACTTTTTTGAAGCTGAAATACTTCATGAATATTTTCAAGTTTTTTTAAGCCGAAATCTTTTCATGTAAATTTTCAACTTTTTTGAAGCCGAAATACTTCATGAAAATGTTTACCTCTTTTAAAGACAAAATCCTGTCATGAAAATTTTACACTTTTTTGAAGCAGAAATCTTTTCATGTAAATTTTCAACATTTTTGAAGCTGAAATCTTTTCATGAAAATTTTCAACTTTTTTGAAGCCGAAATTTTTCAACTTTTTTGAAGCCAAAATACTTCATGAAAATGTTTTCCTTTTTTAAAGCCAAAATCCTGTCATGAAAATTTTACACTTTTTTGAAGCAGAAATCTTTTCATGAAAATGTTCAACTTTTTTGAAGCAGAAATCTTTTCATGAAAATTTTCAACTTTTTTGAAGCCGAAATACTTCATGAAAATCTTCGACTTTTGTAAAGCAGAAAAACGTCATGAAAGTTTTCAAATTTTTTGAAGCCGAAAAACTTCATAAAAATTTTCAACTTTTTTAAATGCGAAAATGTTCAACTTTTTTGAAGCTGAAATCTTTTCATGGTAAATCTTAGACTTTTTTGAAGCCGAAATACTTCATGAAATATTTCAACTTTTTTGATGCCGAAATACTTCATGAAAATCTTCAACTTTTTTAAAGCCGAAATACTTCATGAAAATCTTCAACTTTTTTGAAGCTGAAATCTTTTCATGAAAATTTTCAACTTTTTTGATGCCGAAATACTTCATGAAAATGTTTACCTCTTTTAAAGCCAAAATCCTGTCATGAAAATTTTCAACTTTTTTGAAGCAGAAATCTTTTCATGAAAATCTTCGACTTTTTTGAAGCCGAAATGCTTCATACAAGTTTTCAACCTTTTTGAAGCCGAAATACTTCATGAAAATTTTTACCTTTTTTGAAGCCGAAATACTTCATGAAATTTTTCAACTTTTTTGAAGCAGAAATCTTTTCATGAAAATTTTCGACTTTTTTGAAGCCGCAATCTTTTCATGAAAATCTTCGACTTTTTTGAAGCCGAAATCTTTTCATGTAAATTTTCAACTTTTTTGAAGCCGAAATACTTCATGAAAATGTTTACCTCTTTTAAAGACAAAATCCTGTCATGAAAATTTTACACTTTTTTGAAGCAGAAATCTTTTCATGTAAATTTTCAACATTTTTGAAGCTGAAATCTTTTCATGAAAATTTTCAACTTTTTTGAAGCCGAAATTTTTCAACTTTTTTGAAGCCAAAATACTTCATGAAAATGTTTTCCTTTTTTAAAGCCAAAATCCTGTCATGAAAATTTTACACTTTTTTGAAGCAGAAATCTTTTCATGAAAATTTTCAACTTTTTTGAAGCCGAAATACTTCATGAAAATCTTCGACTTTTGTAAAGCAGAAAAACGTCATGAAAGTTTTCAAATTTTTTGAAGCCGAAAAACTTCATAAAAATTTCAACTTTTTTAAAGCCGAAATCCTGTCATGAAAATTTTACACTTTTTTGAAGCAGAAATCTTTTCATGAAAATCTTCAACTTTTTTGAAGCCAAAATCTTTTCATGAAAATCTTCGACTTTTTTGAAGCTGAAATCTTTTCATGAAAATTTTAAACTTTTTTGATGCCGAAATAGTTCATGATGAAGTATATCGGCTTCAAAAAGGTCGAAGATTTTCATGAAAAGATTTCTGCTTCAAAACAGTCGACATTTTTTATGAAAAGATTTCGGATTCAAAAAAGTTGAAAACTTTCATGAAGTATTTCAGCTTCAAAAAAGTCGAAGATTTTCATGAAAAGATTTCTGCTTCAAATCTGTTGACATTTTTTATGAAAAGATTACTGCTTCAAAAAAGTTGAAAACTTTCATGAAGTATTTCAGCTTCAAAAAAGTCGAAGATTTTCATGAAAAGATTTCTGCTTCAAAACAGTTGACATTTTTTATGAAAAGATTTCGGATTCAAAAAAGTTGAAAACTTTCATGAAATATTTCAGCTTCAAAAAAGTCAAAGATTTTCATGAAAAGAATTCGGCTTCAAAACATTGAAAATTTTCATGAAAAGATTTCGGCTTCAGAAAAGTTTAAAATTTTAGGCTTTTTAAAAAGTTTAAAATTTTTATGAAGTATTTCAATATCAAAAAAGTTGAAAACTTTGATGAAGTATTTTTCTGCTTACGGAAAAGTTGAAGAAAGACGACAAATTACTAACCCGTACGAAAAAGTTGAAAAAAAGACTTAACACCCCCCCAAGGAAAAGCTGAAAAAAGACGAAACACCACCCCATTACGAAAAAGTTAAAAAAGTTAAAAAAGGACGACCCACCCCCCTTTACGAAAAAAAATTAAAAAGACAACATAACTCCCCCATACGAAAAAGTTGAAAAAAACAACCCACCCCCATTACGAAAAAGTTGAAAAAAACAACACATTCCTAACCCTTACGAAGAAGTTGAAAAAAGTTGACCCACCCCCATTACAAAAAAGTTGAAAAAAGACGACACATTCGTAACCCTTACTAAAATGTAAAAAATAGACGACACACCCCCCCCCTTCCGAAAAAGTCGAAAAAAGACGACATATTCCTAACCCTTATGAAAAAGTTGACAAATGACGACCCACCCCCCATTACGAAAAAGTTTAAAAAAGACAACAACCCCCCCCCCAAGAAAAAGTTGAAAGAAGACGAAACACCCCCCCCCTTACAAAAAAAGTTGAAAAAATACGACTTACAAGCCCCCCCTTACGGAAAAGTTGAAGAAAGACGACAAATTACTAACCCGTACGAAAAAGTTGAAAAAAAGACTTAACACCCCCCCAAGGAAAAGCTGAAAAAAGACGAAACACCACCCCATTACGAAAAAGTTAAAAAAGTTAAAAAAGGACGACCCACCCCCCTTTACGAAAAAAATTTAAAAAGACAACATAACTCCCCCATACGAAAAAGTTGAAAAAGACAACCCACACCCATTACGAAAAAGTTGAAAAAAACAACACATTCCTAACCCTTACGAAGAAGTTGAAAAAAGTTGACCCACCCCCATTACGAAAAAGTTGAAAAAAGGCGACCCACCCCCCCATTACGAATAAGTTGAAAAAGTTGAAAAAAGACGAAACACCCCCCCTTAATAAAAAGTTGAAGAAAGACGACACATTCCTAACCCTTACGAAGAAGTTGAAAAAAGTTGACCCACCCCCATTACGAAAAAGTTGAAAAAAGGCGACCCACCCCCCCATTACGAATAAGTTGAAAAAGTTGAAAAAAGACGAAACACCCCCCCTTAATAAAAAGTTGAAGAAAGACGACACATTCCTAACCCTTACGAAAAAGTTGAAAAAAGACGACATATTCCTAACCCTTATGAAAAAGTTGACAAATGACGACCCACCCCCCATTACGAAAAAGTTTAAAAAAGACAACAACCCCATGTTACGCAGTCACTACTTCTCGAATACCAAAGAGGAAGAGGACAAGGAGGAGGACAAGGACAAGGAGGAGGAGGAGGAGGACACGGAGGGGGACACGGAGGAGGACACGGAGGGGGACACGGAGGAGGGGGAGGATGAGGGGGAGGACATGGATGAGGATGAGGGGGAGGACATGGACATGGACATGGATATGGATATGGATGAGGGGGAGGAGGAGGACGAAGAAAGACATGAAGAAGGAGACGAAGAAGGAGAACCCCCTCGACAGAGTTTCCCGTCAAAAAACGGCAAAATCACATGGTCGTCAGCCCCTTACGACGAGAAACGACAGCAGGCCCCCGTGCCATCCCCACCCCGGGACCCACGGGCCACGCAGCCTCCCGGGCCCGCGACATCGTCTCCTCGTTCCTGCTGTTCGTCACGCCAAAGATAGAAAAGATTGTGCTGGAGATGACGAACCTCGCAGGGGTTCGACATCACGAAGAAGAAGAAGAAGAAGAAGAAGAAGAAGAAGAAGGCGGCGGCTGCGCACGGACCAGGGCTGCGATGGCGGGGAGAAGAAGAACGTGAACATGACCGTGAGCAGCGACAGCAACAGCAACAAGTCAAAGACAAAGTCCAAGAAGAAGACGACAACAAAGTCCAAAAAGAAAAAGAAAAAGAAAAAGATGAAGATGAGTGAGGCCAAACTCTGCGCATACCTGGGACTGCCGATCCTGGCGGGCTTGTACAGGTCTTGCGGCGAGGCCGCGGCCAGCCTGTGGGACGTGGAGAGCGAAAGGCCCATCTTCCGCGCCACCATGCCCCTCAAGAGGTTTCATGTGCTCTCGCAACTGCTGCGATTCGACGACCCGCGGACGAGACCGGCGAGACGCGCCGCGGCCGTGAGACAGGTGTGGGACTTGTGGACAGCGTGGCTGCCCCTCCTGTACAACCCGGGGTGCGAGGTGACGGTGGACGAGAAACTGGTTCCGTTCAGAGGTGGAGTAATTTTTTTTAATTTTAATTTTCTATTTTTAATTTTTTATTTATTTGTTTCTTGTGTGTGTGGACGAGCAACTGGTTCCGTTCAGAGGTGGAGTAATTTATTTTATTTTATTTTTTATCATTTTACATGTCTCCTTTAATGTCTCGTGATGTATCCACTCATGTTTGTGTGTTTCTTCTAGTGTAATGATGCTCTCCCCCAATCTCTCCTCCTCTCCCCCACCCCCCGCCCCCTTGGACCTTTCAGCATGTGTGTGTGTGTGTGTGTGTGTGTGTGTGTGTGTGTGTGTGTGTGTGTGTGTGTGTGTGTGCGGGCACAAAAAAAACATAAACAATTTTTTTTTAATTGAAAAAAAACAAAAAACATAACTAATAAATGAACAAAATATTGGGGAAAAAAAAAAAGGCCGTTGTCCCTTCCGGCAGTATATGCCTAACACACGTGCCAAATCCGTTCATAGGTGGAGTAATTATTTATTTTTATTTTTTATTATTTTACATGTCTCCTTTAATGTCTCGTGATGTATCCACTCATGTGTTTCTTCTAGTGTAATAATGTTCTCCCCCAATCTCTCCTCCTCTCCCCCACCCCCCGCCCCCCTGGACCTTTCTGCATGTGTGTGTGTGTGTGTGTGTGTGTGCGTGCGCACAAAAAAACATTTAAAACATTATTTTTTTTAAATTTTTGAAAAAACCCCCCCTGGAAAACAGGCGGAAGGCAGCCCAAGAAGAATCAGGGCGCGCGGGTCGTGTTTGACGGAGGGACTGAGCGGGGGTCACGTTGTGATGTTTGACAATATCTTCACCTCCTACGACCTGGCGCTGCGGCTCCTCGAGGACAGGAACATCACCGTGGTGGGGATGGTGCGCAAGAACAAGCCCGCGCCGCCGCCCGCGCTGCTCCAGACCGAGGACAGTGCCGTGCTGTCGTCCAGGTTCGCGTTCACGCCCGCCACCATCCTGGTCTCCTACCTGGCCAAGAGGCGCAGGAACATGCTGCTCCTCAGCACGGTGCACCGCCGGCGAGGTGTGCGAGGATCGCCGGGACAGGAAGCCGGCCATCATGCTGGACTACAACCGCGCCAAGGGCGGCATCGACAACCTGGACAAGCTGGTCGGAACCTACAGCTGCAGGAGGATGACCGCGCGCTGGCCCATGGTCGTGTTCCACAACATCGTCGACGTGTCCGCTTACAACGCTTTTGTGATATGGCGAAAGACGCACCCCGAGTGGCTGGCGCGCAACAAGCGGAGGGTGTTCCTGGAGCGGCTGGGCCTCCGTTGATGGAGCGGAGGGAGCACGAGCCCCGCATGGAAGAGGAAGAAAAAGGAATTAATATACCAGTAGTCTCATTGCCAAATTGGTTCACACAATCTGCATTTCCTAATGTGGACTGTTCCAAATGTGGGACACTGAAATGTCTATGTTAAAAGGCCTGAATCACATTAATTCAGGTATAAAAACCTGTCACACTCAAGTCAACAATGTGCAATACCACATTCTGTAATTTTACCAATTACAATGTTGGAATTGACATATATCTATAACAGATGGCATCAATCGGATACAAACCGGCTAATGATTAATATAACCCATACTGACCGATTCAAAACACGATAGCTGAGCCTGTAATGTGAAGGTGATCTTTGATGAAAGGTTTTTTAAGTGGACCCAAAGGCAGGAGCAGAACCAAGCTGGTCAAGGCTGGTGAATACTGAAAGAAAGCAAGCAACAGCATAATTACTGACAGTGTTAGGCGTGACTTGTTTATGCTATATGAATCCAATGACGAAATCGTGAAACAGACTGTAGATTATAACACCATTTAATTGGCCGAGGTCAGACAACTTCAACAGGGGCAACCCACAGATTCGTTTCAATGGGGTGACGTCATGTACTACCCATATAAGGTTCAAAAGATCTGCGTACACACAAACTTTTTTCGTCAGAGGGCAGACATCCAGGCCGATCGTGGATGAATCGTCCGGTCATCTGTAAGGTATGTACATCCCCAGGAGAAAAAAATGTGTACCTTTTAGTTAGATGCATACATTTTGTACAAAATTAAGAGGTTAAATTTATCAGAAATTTAAAATCCAATGCCCATGGAAGTTAAATGGCTTAACATACAGCTAGAATTTCGATATTTAGGTTTACAAATAGTTATGTTGCTTTGTCTGACAGGGTCTTTGATTGCGTTTAAAACCTAAGTATCGGTTAGCATGTTAATACATTGACCTGTTATCGACGCAGCTCTGAACTTACGTGTTTGAGATAAAATATTAGGGCTGTTGAAATTAATCTTCTAGTCTGCATCGACCAAATGATTAATTTCAACAGCCCTAATATTTTATCTCAAACACGCAAGTTCAGAGCTGCGTCGATAACAGGTCAATGTATTAACATGTTAACCGCCTAGCGTGTGCTAACGTGATACGCGTGTAACACTCACGGTCAGTTCATGTTTATCTAATTAATTTAAAACTTATGTAGTGAGCCCGGCATTGCAGCTTGCCTAGTTTTTACCTTGTCTGGTTGGCGAACGGACTCGATAGCAGATATTCCGGGTTTGGAGAGTCGACATCCTGAGAGCCCTGGCACTCGCTTTACGGCAGCTACGGTAACTCTCTAAGGACAATTCACTCTAAAAGCGAATGACATATGATCCCACTAAAACAAAAGCTGACCAATCAGGACGAATAGTAACCTACGTCCCTAGTTACCTGTGCCGAACAACGGCAAACTTCCACCAGTTATGTGTTGTAAAAAACTCAATATAAACCTTATAAACACATAAACAAAGGGTGGTTTTTCTGAACCGTCAAAACGGAGGGTGTTATTCTGAAAATAAACCGGATGTTTTAATGTTGGATCGGTGTCCGACTTCCTGTTCAGAAAAACCACCGTTTGTGTGTTTGTTTATGTGTTTAAGGTTTTTATTGAGTTTTATACCACGTACATCGTATTATCTTGTGCTGTCGCGAGGGAATCTGTTAAATTACCGCAGAAATTGCTTTGTCTCTGTACTCCAGCTGTCTGGCTGTGCTCTCCTTACTGCAGGCCTTTACAATATTATAAATATTCGTGAATAAATTAAGTTTGAAAGCTTGTGGCGCCATCTACCGGACGATCGCCAGAACTACAACTGTACCTACGCAACACAAGATTAATTCAGATTCATTATTAGGAAGTCGTTCAAAATGTTTTCTGTACTGCTTTAGCAACATAGATTGTTGATCTGTCATGGCAATAAAGCTCAGTTGTATTGAATTGAATTGAATTGGATTGAATTGTGTTATGTAAATAACACGTGCAATTGAAATTGGGGGAAAAAAAAAGAACAAATTATTTCAGGCAGAACTGTGGGGTGAAACAAGGCTGCAAGATGAGTCCAACCCTCTTTAACATGTATATTAACACATTCACAGAAGAAATATAGAAGTCCACAGCTCCTGGTGTGACCCTGCAGGACACAGAGGTCAAATGTCTGATGTTTGCTGATGACCTGGTTCTCCTGTCTACAAGTTATGCATACTCACTTTAATTGATTTGATGATACTCATTCAAATTAAATCCAACCAACTCTTCTACTCAATAATTTTATTTGTGCTCAACCCAAAGCCTGGGGGAAAGGACAAAGATAAACAAAATGAACTTCCTGTCAGCTCAAAATGTACAAGAAAACCCTCATTTTGGTAACAATTGTTAAAAAATACTAATACAACTCACTTTGTTCAGTTCACCTTTTTTATTCAAGTTTAAAACAGTCTATACAACTGGAATGGGTTTGTAGATCCAGTCATGTGTCTGTATTTTAATGGAAACACTGACAGTGTTTATTTTACACAGGATTTAAAGAACCTTAAACTGTGCTATAAGGTAGTAGTTAAGGACATTATTAGAAATAACCAATACATTTAAACAAAATATGAGAAAATAACTTTTGTGGAATCAAAAGCAAATAAAGATCCAATGATTTAACATAATGAATCACACGTATCATGTGCTGAGGTAGATAAAGAACCTTGTAAAATGATTACCTTCAGATAAAAACCAACATTATGAAAATGTATATCATCCAACCTGGGGAGACCCGTCACATCAAGGTTCAATCACATCAGAAATGCTGTCAGGGTTGAACTGGATGGTACCAGTGGAGCTGTCAGTGACCACATAGAGGAGAGCTACAGGGGTGTCTTCAAAGTTTGGCTCATGGTCCTGCACAAATAAAAGGAAAAAAAAAAAAGATGGAGATAATCCCAGTAACAAGATTACAAGTCCTGCACAGTAGGCTCTTGCTCCTCACACAATTAAAAGCATCAGTAAATATGTTTCTGTCAGTCAAAACACTTGAATGTAAATATGCATGTTGGCAGTTACTGGCGGTCACACTGTTTTCTCTGTCTATACTGGCTCTATAATACCTGCTGAATGTAATCCACTGTAAGGATGAAAGGACAAAAATCAAAGTCCTAATTCTGTTTTAAAATGCAACCTAAAGTTCATTATTATTATGAGGCCTTTACAACTCAGACTTAGCCAAATCACATCAAAGATAATCATACCTCTGACTGCTGAAGCACCATTTTAGCTTCGGCCTAACTACGGGAAGATTTTCTTATGTTCAACAAGGATTGAAAATGTCTTACAGTTGGACCTGGCCTAATACAGTATGCCTTATGGTGTGGAAGAACAATAACAGTCCTTATACTCTTTCACTGTAATTAACACATGGGAGCCTTATATTTAGATGAAATATAGAAAAATCTAAACCCATCTCGTCTTCTATTAAAGTCTGTTAAATGCAGGAAGTCACATTTTACTCTACAAAAACAGTTTACACCAGTCATTGATATTGACATTTTCATAATTGCACTGAGTACATCTCGCAGTACATCTCGCAGGAGATCTTGAAGATCCCCTTGCAGGTACAATGGGAGGGTATGAAGAGCCAGAGTGCTTCTTGTGTACATCATGCTGTTCCTAGGCCAAAAAAGAAATTCCTTTTTAAATTCTCATTATGACCATAAGCATAAATGATCATTATTAACCTTAGCTTCAGGTTAAAATGATTATTCTTCTGTATGTAATTTACCTACAGCTTATAAATCCTCCTGCAGCGCCTGTCTCTCATGTCGCTGAGGCCTTCTGCCTGTATGCTGTTGCAGTGTGTGTCGGTCCAGCTGGCTGTAGAATGTGTTGTGAAGGTTCATATTTGTGATGCAATGGAACTCAGCAAATACCTGCAGACCTACAGAAACATAAAAGTATATTGATGAACACTTTTTTAACTGTAACACTGAAAATAGATTATTTGTAGTTTACTTAATATTCAGTTTGATCCAAGGGAAATAGATTCAATTAGCAATATGACATAATTTAAATTATTCCAGTTCATCATAATCAAATGCTTATGTTTATTTTACTTTAACAACAAATCATACTCACCAATACGGGTTGATATGCAGTGAGTCAGGTGACTGGGGGATGATGAAATGCCTTCAGCAGCTCTCCCTTAATGGGCACAAATGATATGAAAACAAGCTAAGATTAGTTAAAAATAATGACCTTGTGAAAAACTGCTTGCACTATATCCTTGAAACTATTTTATAATGTTCTGTTGAACAAAGACATGTATGTTTGTAAGACAGTACAGTTCATCACACCACAAACTACAGTTTCAACAAACAGCCCTCACCCATCACCACAGTAGAACATGTCCCTCATGTTATAATGCAGTAGATCATTAAAGATTATCACTGTACAGCTGGGGCAGACAGAAGGCTGTGGGTTCACAGGTAATAATATATAAAGTTTAGAAATGGCTTACTTCTTACCTGATGTCTTTAAAGCTTGAAGTTCAGTGCTCTTCCTCCACTTCAACCTGATGGGAAAGATCAGTCACATACGATATGAATACAAACCAGGATCACTCATTAAACAAACATATTTTAGTGAGTCACACAACTCTCTATTTAACGGTTAATTAAATATAGATTGATTGAAAAGATGATTGTTCCGTGACCGTGTATGATCACTACTATGTATGATTTGAAATTATAATGAGTAATTATTTGGTGTATTGTTTTAATGTGTATCAAATCAAAGAAGGTGAAGAGAGACAGGCTGAGAGCAGTGAGAGACAGGTTTCAGATGAGCAGGTAGGAATGGTATGCTCTGACAAGGCACAATTTAAATATAAAAAGTCAAAAAAAGCAACATTGACATGATATCCTTATCATTATTTCCTGTCATGTTCACAAAACACTCCCCTGTGGTTTCTGACAATAAATAGAATCCAATGAATTTCTCATGAAGAATTAAAATGATCAACATATCTGAGACACCCTGTAAAAAGTCATACCAATAAAGCTCATTCGATCTCTCTCTCCGCTACGATTCAGGCACTCCAACCGCGACAGTGTGTTTTATGGGTGATATACGTAGGGGATACTTATTCCAATTTATAACTGCGGCAGTGTGATGTACGAGAGTGTGAGGTACGACAGTGTAAGCTTTGCCAGCATGGGACCTTTACTTCACCACATGACCACTCTTAAAAAGGTCACCTTTGTGACCAGACCCATTGCTGCAATGCAAGAGCTCTGCAGGGACATACTAGTTAGGAACACGAAGGCTTCGGAGGTGGATCAGGACAAGTCAATTTCGAGACATCTCAAACGGTATATAAAGGACAGACGTAAGGCCATGTAAACGTGCAGCAATGGCACTTTTCCGTGTAGAATATATTGAAAAATGGCGTCACCCTGAGACTTTTCAGACGCTTTTACTGTATACTTTTGGAGAAACAATAAACGTACATTCTACTCAAATTGCTTCGAGAGGCTTTGATATTTTGGTCTTTGTGATGATTTTATTTTGGAACATCTAGGACAGGTGACAAAGATCTTTCAAGGGATTCTAGTTCCTCATGTCTCTGACTGTCACCCTCAGACTTTTTTTTAGAAGCTTTTAGTGTATAGTTTTGGAGTAAAATAAAGGTATATTCTGCTGTGATATCATTGACAGGCTTTGCTATTTTAGTCATTGTGATTATTTTATTTTGGAAACATCTCTGACAGGTGACAATGATCTTTCAAAGGACTCTTGTTCCTCACTCTCTAATGTTTCTTGACGGAGGACGATGAGGAAGACAACAGGACCCCCCCGCACCAAGCCAAAAGCCAGAATGTACACCGGTGGTTTTACAGGTACTTACAGTCTCAGTACCCATGATACGCATAGCAAACAGACCTAGCTACTCGTTTACCTGTCTACTTGTTTTCGTGCTGCGACACAATGGCAATATGTACACACGGACCATTTCGATTTACTCCGTTATTGCGACACAATACGCAATCCTGACGAGAAGTACAGCAACTGGTACATGTTGAACCAGTCCTGGGGTTCCTTTATAGAATGGATGGGTGAGCGCTGGTGGGGCTGCGTGTCCGGAGACGTGATCGTCTCCTTCCTTGATAGACCTGAAGTCAACGTCGGAGCAATTGTCATCGTGGCGTACCGTGGCAACTTCCCCGGAGGACTGTGTTCGGTTACAATGAAGACCCGCGATGGCATCGAGAGCTGGTTTATGCTCATCGAACACGGCTATTACCGCTCCACCAAGGTGACACGTTGCCGATATGGAGATTTTATTAAAATTACGGATGTCCATCCATCAGTATGTACCTGACTCCACACGCTTCGCGTTTGTGGTCTATCATCTGCACCTCTTTCGGTAGCTCGTTCGCGAATCCGAAGAGCCATGTCAAGACTTTACATTCAATCTCCTGAAAGTTGACGCTGTGGTTGGACCACACGACAGCTTGAAGTCCTCGCACTTTGGGGATCGCTGTGATGCAAGCGGTCCTAGTGTCGAACCCATTCCAACTTAGGTCTATGACGCACACCTGCTCCGTCTGCACGGCCACCTCGTGGTACTCGCACGCGATCATCTGCGAGCAGGAATCGACAAGGTCCAAGGCTCTAGCCTCTCCGAACAGTCTGTTCCTGTACTGGGGTTTAACGATAACAAGCTTGCGGTTGATCACGTACAGTGTGCTGAAATTCTCACGTCCCGGGAACATCTCGATGTTAATCACGTTGGGTAGCCCTTCGGAGCTTCCGAACCGGTTCGATTGACTGTCAAAGTTGAACTGATCCACGACCGTCAAGGGTCTTTCCGTCGTGCAGCCAAAGTAAGACGGGAGAGACCTGTAAATGTACAGACTCGGCGGGAGACTGTTTGACTTTTTCAGCTGATACACGATCACGGCATCGCAGCACTTGGGATACTTGTGGCTTCAATTTTGCATCAGCCACTTGTACGCCATCACCAGGTTGTCCATTTCATGGGCTTCACAAACTCTTTCATGACATCGCTTAAACTGAAACCCTCCGCTCCGGGTACGTAAATCATGTCTCCTATCACGGGAACGGGGTCGAGAGTCAGCGCCTTGAACAGCGGGCAGCACAGCACTGGCGGCTCCATCGCGGACAACGTCTCCTTCACCGGCAAAGTTCCAGAGGGCCTGCTGAGGGACTGCGAGACGAACAACAGGGTACGCTGGTGCGCGCGGTCCGAAAAGCGACAAGCTTGTACAGGAGAGTGTCCAAAGTCAACTACAGGACACTCGTCAAAGTCGACAACCAGCATCGGAAAACGTCAAGCGTGAAGTGTCTGGTGTGCTGCATAACGTTGGTTAAAAGCAGCACAGACAGGCAAAGGGCTGGCGTTAAACTCCGCTGTCAGTGTAACACGAGGGTGTGCGTGACCTGCTTCAAGAACAACCCAGAGTGGCACTTGACCGAGCCTCACTTTGCAAAGTGTAAAACCGTGCGGGGGTTCATCTGCCCAGTCTGTGCGTGCTTCGAAGGCCTTAAGGAGAAAGTGTGCTGCGTTTGGATGTGCTCCAGTTGCTCCTCTGAACGAAAAACCCAAGGCTTCTGGTGTTCCGAGAGCTTGGATCACCGTGCTCGACGAGAGATCTGCACCTTGTGGTGCAGGTCCAACGCGTCCACCACTGCCTCCGCAGTGAAACCAAAGCCCGACAACGATCTTACGGATTCCGGGGAAAAGATTGCAGACTACAAGGATCTGATCGGAGCGCGGGTTTTTGACAAGGTTTCGCAAAGTAGACACTTGTCCGCTTCAGACATCAGAGCCCTGTTCTGCGAGTGTTTCGCACATCAACTGTGCACATGCAAGTCCGACAGCGAGCGGAACCCCATGTGCGGTAGCTGCACTCCCGTGCTGACCGTGATGCAACTGCTGGCAAAGAACCCGTGTCCTCTAGTAGCCTCTCTCGCCGAGCGCGCGATACCAAGCAGGGCTCTGACCCACAACGTGTACAACAGAGCCCTGTTGAGTAGCATGCTCAATGAGCGGGACCTGCCCTTGTGCGCCAACGGACGCCTGTGTAAGGGTATGCTGGTGAATGTTTTCACCAAAAGTATACAGTAAAAAGTCTCAGGGTCACAGGCAGAGACATGAGGAACAGGAATCCCTTGAAAGATCTTTGTCACCTGTCTCAATTTTTCCAAAATAAAATCATCAAAATGAATAAAATATCAAAGCGCCACAATGTAATTTGAGTGTAATGTACTCATATCTTTCTCTAAAAGTATACAGTAAAAGCGTCTGAAAAGTCTCAGGGTGACACTGTTGTTCAATATATTCTACCTGGAAAAGTGCCATTGCTGCACGTTTACATGGCCTTACGTCTGTCATTTATATACCGTTTGAGATGTCTCGGAATTGTCTTGTCCTGATCCACCTCCGAAGCCTCCGTGTTCCTAACTAGTATGTCCCTGCAGAGCTCTTGCATCGCAGGAATGGGTCTGGTCACAAAGGTGATCTTTTTAACAGTGGTCATGTGGTGAAGTAAAGGTCCCATGTTGGAGAAGCTTACACTGTTGTACTTCTGAAACTTGTACCCCAAGCCATTAAACATTACCATGAAGCTTCTGTCTTCCGTGGTTACAAATTGAAATAGGTATCCCCTAAGTCCTTCACCCATAAAACACACTGCCGCGGCTGGAGTGCCTGAATCCGCTGAAATGCCTGAATCGTAGCGGTGCCCTTTCATCTTTCTTAGATCCTCTACGATATCAATGGTGTCCCACTCGGAACAGCGAGTTGAAAGTCCCCACCAGCCACCCGTCAGTGACCGTATCATCTCGCACATTTCCTGCACTCCACGCGTGACAGAAAACCCGTTTTGAGCAACATGTATCTCTGGCGGTTTAGAGATCAAGTGCCCGTCTGGGATTTTATCAATCAGGCTTTCCGTCATTTCAACAAGATCTCCATATCGCCGACGTATCACCTTGGTGGAGTGGTAATAGCCGTGTTCGATGAGCATAAACCAGCTCTTTATGCCATCGCGGGTCTTCATTGTAACCGAACACAGTCCTCCGGGGAAGTTGCCACGGTACGCCGCGATGACAATTGCTCCAACGTTAACTTCAGGTCTCTCCAGGAAGGAGATGATCACGTCTCCGGATACGCAGCCCCACCAGCGCTCACCCATCCATTCTATAAAGGGATCCGACGAATCGATGAATCGAAATGGTCCGTGTGTACATGTGCCATTGTGTCGCAGCACGAAAACAAGTAGACAGGTAAACGAGTAGCTAGGTCCGTTCGCTACACGTATCATGGGTACTGAGGGGGGGGGGGGGGGGGGGGGGGGGTGTCCTGTTTTCTTCCTCCTCTACACACACACAGGGAGAGAGAGTATTCAAATGAGCGTTATTGGCATGACAGAGGCCGCAGGGAGTCACCATGCCTCCCGGGGCACCCGCTTTCAAGCCGCGCACACAAACGGACACTCAGAGGCACAAGAAACACACACAACACAAACAGACACACACGCAGCCGCACAACAAACACACAGAGACAAAAACACAACACAAACAAACACAGAGACACACACCCACAGAGACAGAGACACAAATAGACACACAACACAAACAAAATAAACGGACACACACGCAGCCGCACAACAAACACACAGAGACAAAAACACAACACAAACAAACACAGAGACACACACCCACAGAGACAGAGACACAAATAGA
Organism: Labrus bergylta; assembly: GCF_963930695.1. Classification (NCBI taxonomy): domain Eukaryota; kingdom Metazoa; phylum Chordata; class Actinopteri; order Labriformes; family Labridae; genus Labrus; species Labrus bergylta. The sequence goes on along the minus strand of NC_089210.1, from coordinate 26,847,315 downwards.
CACACAACACAAACAAAATAAACAAACACACAACAAACAGAGACACACAACACACACAGAGACACACACACACACAACACACACACAGACACACACACACACACACACACACACAGAGACACACACACGCACGCACGCACGCACGCACGCACAAGTAAAACAGAAACGGACACACACGCAGAGGCACAACAGACACACGCGCACACACAAACAGGCACAACAAACGGAGAAACACAAACAGACACAGAGACACACGCACACAACACACAGAGACACAACAGCCACACAACACACAGAGACATACAAACCAACATAAACACACAGACAGACACACAAATAAAACACAAACGGACACAGACACAACAAACAGAGACACACAAAAACACACACAGACACCACAAATAAAACACAAACACACACGTAGAGGTACAACACACACACAAACAGACAGACACACAAAAAACACACAAACCAAACACAGACACATAAACAGACACAGAGACACAAATAGACACACGCACAAACAGGCACACACAGAGACACACAACACAAACAAAACACAAACGGACAAACACACATGCAGAGGCACAACAGACAAACACACACAATAAACACAGAGACACACCACACAGACACAAAACACACACCACAAACACAGACACACGCACACACTCAGACACAACACAAACAGACACACAATCACAGAGACACACACCCAACACGTACACACAGATACACACACAAACACAGAGAGACACACACACACACACAGACACCACAACACAAACAGACACACACACAAATAAAACACCAACGGACACACACACGCAGAGGCACAACAGACACACACCACAAACACGCACACACAGATACACACACCACAACACAAAAAGACACATGCACACACGGACACACTCACACATGCAGAGGCACAACACACACAACCAACAAACAGACACACACCCACCAACATAAACAGACAGACACACAAACACAGAGACACACACACACAAATAAAACACCAACGGACACACAACAAACACGTACACACAGAGACACACACCACAAACGGACACACAGGCAGAGGCACAGCACACACAGACACAAATAGACACACGCACACAGACACAACAAACACACAACACACACACAGACAGACAGATCCACACACAACAAACACAGACACACGCACACACAAATAAAACACACACACACGAAGAGGCACAACAGACACACAAGCACAGAGACACACACACACAAACACAAAACAAACAGATACACAACACACACACAGAGTCTGTGTTGTTGTCTTTTTGTCGTGTCTGTGTCGTTGTGTCAATGTGTTGTTCTTGTGTCTTTTTGTTGTTGTGTCTCTGTGTTGTTGTGTCTCTGTGTAGTGTTGCTGTGTCT